>NC_138834.1:9302747-9939573 GCF_965183815.1 Platalea leucorodia
TCACCGGTACGTGACAGCGTCAGTACAACTGGGGGCATTTTGCCACCGATGTGCTAACCTTTTATGGCTTTAAGAGAAGAATTAAGTTTTACAGTCACCATTTTAAACATGTTAAGCTAGGATGCATATTTTTTAAGACCTACCCCTAGGACAGGCGGCCAAATTTTCCAATTCTGTCAATTATATGATAAATTTTATTTTACTACCTTGCTCTTCCCGAATACAGAACATGATCTCTATTTACTGCTTCCTCTTCATTTGAAATCAGTATTTCGTTTAGGTTGTAAAAATACACAGAGAGTAGACTCAGTTTTTAATGAACAAATAAAAAGACTAGCAAGTTCGTCACTGAATAATTTATAGTCTGAAACTTGATTAACAGTGTTTAGCCCTCCCAGTTCTTGTTTAACTTGATGTGGTGGTTAGCCTCCGGAGTTCTCGCTTTGGATCACAGTGTTGATAGATCTGTGTCCCATGTGGAGCTTTGAGATATACATAAAAACTAGTAATAGAATAATTTCCTGGATCAGGGTTTAGGGCCTTTGAGTTAATTTCTTGGCTTTTATTATAGACTTTTTTCAGATCAAGTCACTCAGACTTCATGCCTCAGGTCCTCATTTGAGGAGGAATACAAATACTTTCCTCCCTCAAAGACGATAGAAGAGATGTTTGTTAATATTTGTGAGGTTTTTCAGGGCTCTGCTGCTCACGGTGACCCAAAAATGCACAACTACGTGTTAATGAAGAGCCTTTAGAGAAAAAATGGATGAGCTATAACCACAGTAACCTAGTTTTTCCTCTCCAGAAAATGTTAAAATTCGTCCATGAGAAGCGGTCTCTTCTGCTGCGTTTCAGAAGTAGGTTTTTCAGTTTTTTCCCTGAGGTGAAGTAGTTCAGAGTCCGCATTTTACAAGGATTAGGTGTTCAGTCTTACTTCTGCAGAAATGTGAGTGATATTTAGCAGTCTTGTTTAGGGCACGAGTACTTTGTACAGGGTATTTGTGGTTATTTTTATAAAAATAAATAGTACATAGGAAAATGTCAATTTTAAAATTGGAAACAGAAAAAGTCTAGTGAAATTTTAACTTAATACTGTGACAGTAGAGTTGTTTTACCAAGGCACAGTACTGCTGGGCTACATTGATTTTAAAATTTATGTACTTGTATTGTTGCCCGTATGAAATTTTTATAGGCATTATATTAAAATGAATATTGAGGTTACTTGACAAATAAAGGAAATCTTTGTTAATGTGGTTTAAATGAGTGATTGTGACATTATAAATTAGGCAAAGTAGATGTTAAGTGCACTGCAGCCAAGCTAGGGGCCTAATGGAGCTTACGTTGGCTCATTTTCTAAGTGATATATAGCAGTTGCAGTGTTAACAGCCTGATGTAGCTTTGACTGACTTGTACGTTTATTTTACGTGGTGCAAGCTCAAACCTGATGCAAGAGTGAAGAAACGAAGCGATGACCAGGATGTCCCCTGGGAAGTGCTGTGACCCCCGGGCTCAGCTCGCCCGAGGCAAGGCCAGGCCAGGGCTCCACCTGATATTGCCTCTGTGCTTCTGCCTGTAGGCTCGTCTCTCTGTTTTTGAGGAAAAACACCTAGCGTTTGGTGCTCCAGCTCCCCATGGCAGCCCCGTACTACCCTTCCACTCAACCCACAAATATCTAACAGGGAGAAAAACCCCGCTGGGCAAACCCAAGGAAAGCCTGGGAGCTCTTCTTGAAACTGTTGTGCTCTTGCTTCTGTAGTGGCATACAGTGAAGGGAACTATGTGCAATCACCGATGGCTTTTTTTTTTTTTTCCAATTTATTCTCAGTTGCGGCATTTTCAAACCTTATCTAATAAGTGTAGGTTCTTGAAGGGGAATTCTAGCAATGTCATGCTGTGTGAGGTAGGCTATTATAGCATCATAGAATCATAGAATACCAGGTTGGAAGGGACCTCGAGGGTCATCTGGTCCAGCCTTTCTAGCACAATTATTGATATGTTACATATTGATATGTTGAACTTGAAGTGTAAAAGTTATGTCTCTTCTACACTGAATAGGTACTAATATTACTAATATCCTAATATTTACATTGCAGAAAAGTGATATTTCTTGTGTACCTCAGACTCTTAAGAACCTTTAAAAAACCCCAAACTTAGAAAAATCACAGTATCGAGACTGCAAGTCTAATTTCAGGCTAGTAAGGTGATGTCTGGAAAGGTATTCATAGGCAAAGATTGAATTTTCATAAAATAATTTGCAACGTTGAATTCTGTGAATTCAACAATCTCTCTGTGTTTGTGACTTGACTACAGGCCTGTTGACATTAATGGCTGTAGTCCAGTGAACGCTCATGGTTTTTAGATAGAGCCGCAGGCTGCCTGTCGTGCTGTGAGCTGATGCAGTAGATGGGCAGTGGTATCTCATTTCGCGTGGGTCTTTTACATTGATGTTTCATTTTGGTGATCCTTTTCTGCAAAGTATGTTAAAGGTCTGGTTTAAAAGAAGCAGTTTCAAGTAACTCCTTTTTTTTCTTCTTCTTTCAGTATCCGCAGTGTTATGCAGAAATACCTTGAGGAAAGGGGTGAATTAACCTTCGACAAGATCTTTCATCAGAAAATTGGTAAGTCATATAAATGTTACACATGTAAATATAAATATAATATATAATATATATATTATATGCAAGAAATACAATACAAATAAGTATAAATATAAAATGTTACACATGTAAATATTTTTAAGATTGGCTTGCCTGCCACTTCTCTGTAATGACTGCTGAAAAATCAGTGTTGTAGATGGTCTGAAGAACACTGGAATATGGACAGGACTTAGTAAAACAAAGGTCTTCAATAAAATGAAATGTTGTGAAAGGGAAGAAGATGAAGCAAGGCAATCTGTCAACTTAACTTCATGTTCTGGAAAACTACTGGAAAAATAATTAAATTATATCGAGGAGAAAATTATATTACTTGGTATGGGCTTGTCAACAATATAATGTGTCACATCAGTTAAACTTTTTTTTTCTCTGCAGGGGTAATAAGCCTTGTTGATAAAGGGACCAGTAGTAGAAAAGATACCATACATGTTGTCTTGACTGTCTGACAGTATGCTCTTGCTAGCAACACAGGGAGATGTGGCCTGGGTGAAACTGCTGTGTGCAGGGGGTGAAACCATTGGGAAAATCGACTCGAGGAACAGTTATCAGTGCTTCCGTGCGAACGTGGAAGGATGTTTCCAGGGAGTTTGCACAAGAGCGTCAGAGATCAGTTACTATGCAGCGTTTTAGTTAACAGTGTGAATGCTGGGCTGAAGAACCTGTGTATTCTGCTTGCGTGCTGAGAAAGACGGTAACCATGCGGAGGGCAAGGACAGAATTACAAAAGACCTCCATAAACGAGAGGAGGGTGAAAAATGCAGTGCTGCTCAGTCAAAACAAGCAGCGTCCTCTACACCTGTGCTGGAGTAATTACACAAATACAGGGTGGAGAACCACTGATCAGGTAGATGTTTTTAATTGACCTGGCTGTTACAGTAAGCCGTAGGTTATATTGTCTCAGCTAGATCACAGGACTAAATACAAAATCAGGATTGTAGCCAGTGAGGCATGTGAAGTAATCCTCTTTTGGCAGAATAGTGTGTCCATCCTGGCACTGGACTACAAAATATACGTGGACCTGCTGGAAGGAGTCCCAGAAAGAGCAGTGGGAATGAGCAGACCTTACTTAGCAGTCTGCTAAATATGACCTACAAGGAAGTATTGAAATAGGGTGTTACGTCGGCTATGAAAGAGAGAAGTGAGGTTGAACAGTCTTCAAAACCAGAAAAGTTGTTGCAGAAATGATGAGGTTAGTCAATTTTCCAGAGGCTTACCATGTGAATTAAAAAAAAATCTGGATATGAATAAAACCATTTTAGTAGTAGGATGGGTAGTAAAGCAGGGTAATGGATTTCATGAGGGGCTTGTGAAATCTTTGTCCAGTAGATTTGTGGAGTGGGTTGGCAATGTCTGCTAGGACAGTACAGCTGCTCTTGTCTTGCAAAATGGGGACAAAACCGTAAAACGAGCTGGGAAGGCTTGAGGAGCTCAATGGATCTATTCCTGTCTGAAATACACGGAGGCTGTAATTAACAGTGGAAGCGAACGCCCAAGAACAAAGCACTGCTGCACCCTGTTTCCCGGGGAAGGTGGTGCAATGGGGGCACCTTTGGGCTGGTTGAGCTTTAGCTGGTCTCCCTTCCTGGCTGGAGCAGAAATATCCAGCCTTCCTGGTCGCCTGGAAATGTGCAGCTCAGGAGCTATGAGAATATTCTGGAGTGAGAGTTTTAAATACTGCCAGATTAAATAATACTCTTGTATAGTATCACAGATTGTCTTTAATCGGTTTCATAGCTTTTTCCAAAGAGGGTTGTTGGAGATGCCAGTCTAAAGTATGTGTTCATAGAAGTCTGATGGAGCTTTTCATTGTATTACAGTACTTGAAGTGTAGTCTGTATCTTTGTGCCTAAAAACTAAGACTTTTTATTCTGGCCAAAAATTTTACACTGTAAATGCATGCATAACCTCGTTTGCTTGTGCTGACATCTCTCAGTATGTGCTTCGGTTTAGATGTCTGTGCTGAATCATTAGTATTTTGCTATAGCATGGCAGTTGCAAAATAAGTGGAATTTTAAGCAACCAAACACAGGCTGACTTTAACTGTTTGATTCTGTTTGGTGACAATGAAATGAAGTAGTCTTCCCCCCCTGCCCCTTTAAAAAAAAAAAAAGGTCAAACAGAACAGCTTATATGTAATGGATATTTCTGTTGATGAATACTTTTCATTAATAGGTGGTTCCAAAGAACAGTGAAGAATATTTTGGTAGGTTATAGCAATTATAGTTAGGTAACTGTAACCTTGGCAGGATTTGATCTTCCTTTTTCCCCCACATTGGTAGCCATCAAACCTGGAATTTTAGAGCCCAGAGTTTCGTGAACATATTAATTTCACTCCAGATCTTGAGATGCATAGTTCACAGATGTGCAGAGAGGCTTTTTCTTCCTCTCCCCTGGGTACAGTCATAGCACTACTTGCCCTCTGTTACCTGGAAATGAGGAGGTCTTCTGTGACCCCTTTGCTGGAGTTCTGGTTACTTCTGAAGAAGGATTTAGAGTGGAAGAAAAAAAAAAGATTGAAGATAAACATGACCGTTTTTTAACAGAAGACTTTGCATTGCACTTGAAAATATTGTATTTCCTTACTGTGGTTGTTCATTTAAATTTTATTGCGTTTTCTAGCTTGTTCTTTGCCATTAAATTAGTTCTGTTTCCAGACATTAGCATAATTGCTTGTGGTAAAGTACCTTCAGTTTTAGGCAAGCATTATGCAAAAGGCTGTGAAAATAAGTCTGGTGAGGTAATTAAAAGTCTAATCACCTTTTTACTGTTGTTGTTATCTCTTTGTATGGCGGGGATGTGGAGAGACCACAGCTGAGGCTGGACCTGCGTGTGCAGGTCTGGGGCGGATGCCCCACGGGAGGCAGCTCCTGCTCGGAGGAGTTCAAAATCAACCTGAGTCAAACGAGTCTCTGATCATGAGCTGTAATTCTGCTGCTTCATCCCCTTGCTGCTGGCTCTTCCTATGCCTTTATTTTCTCAGTTAAAGAGCAGTCTAGTATACAGTGCTTTCTCCCTATATGCTAATTATAAAATTTCATCAAGCTACCTATTTTTTTTCCTTTGGCAAGTGATGTAGATTAGGACTGTTAAGCTTTTTTTTCCACACCACAATTCTTTCTTACAGCTCCAGGTCATTGTTTTTTCTGTTTTTCAATATCCTTCTTTCAAATGTAAATACCAGGGCTTTGATCAGTTGTCTGATACAAGTCTTTCTGATGTCCTAGATGAATGTTTTCCTATGAGTATGTCTAATTATGGTGCTGGTCTTATCAGTTGCAAGTGTTTATCATTAATGAGCCCTTAAATCCTTTTAGGATCAGTGCTTTCCATGTCCCACTGTAAAAGATTGGCCCAGATTCCCTCCCCGCTGCCTCCCCCAGGTGTGCAACTGCCAGGAATCGCATGGGCGGCTTGGGCTTGGAAACCAAAACCTTTGCTCTGCCCTTTAGGATCAAAATAAGAGGAGGAAACTCCGTCAGCGTGCAGTGTGGCAGCAGCCCTCCCAGGGATGAAAATGGCCTGGAGACTTCATAAGATTTGCATAAACAAATGTCTGTCCTCTATTTACATCTTTTTCTTCATGAGGGCAAATAGGTTGCTCTCATCTCTTGAAGATGGCATGACTGTTTGCAGGAGTGATGCTCCAGAATGATCTTGAACTCTCTAAGAATCGCCTAATGAGTCAGAGGACATGAAGATGATAGAGCCACCCAGAAAAATGCTCTGGCAGCGCTTAATAGCCCAGCAGCCGGCTGTTCCTGCAGAAGCTGCTTCCTCCACAGCAGAAGCTTCATGGGGAAGTACAGCATGTCTCGAAGCGGAGTGCGTAACCACCTTTAGCTAGTTTTCTTTTTACCACATCCTGTTTGCTACAACACCAGATTATGTGTTTGCTTTAGAAAAAGAGACGTTTTTCTGGTATCCCAATATCTATAATTTACGTGTGGAATCCACTCTGCTTCACGACTGCGTTAAAATTGCTTGTGGAGTTCTTCTCGTGCTCCCTGGCACTGCAGGGTGGGCACGCTTGTAAAAATGCTGCTTTGATACGAGTTATAATGTGCGTAGCTGCTGGGTGGATCAGGGTCTGCTGTGGCAAGCGTAACTGCCAGGTGTTAAAGGCAGTGAATTATGTCATAATATTACTTTAGAACAGGATTATTGTGGTTATTAAAGTTACATGCTGTGGGGCAAACTTGTTGCTAGTTACAGTTCAGTGACAAGCTGGAGAAATGGGCCCATGTGAACCTCATGAGGTTCAACAAGGACAAGTGCAAGGTCCTGCACCTGGGTCAGGGCAATCCCTGGTATCAGTACAGGCTGGGGGATGAAGGGATTGAGAGCCCTGCTGAGAAGGACTTGGGGGTACTGATAGACGAAAAGCTGGACATGAGCCAGCAATGTGCTCTTGCAGCTCAGAAAGCCACCGGTATCCTGGGCTGCATCCCCCGCAGCGTGGGCAGCGGGGCGAGGGAGGGGATTCTGCCCCTCTGCTCTGCTCTGGGGAGACCCCCCTGAAGTACTGCATCCAGCTCTGGGGTCCTCAGCACGGGAAGGACATGGAGCTGTTGGAGAGGGTCCAGAAGAGGGCCACAAAAATGATCAGAGGGCTGGAACACCTCTGCTGTGAGGAAAGGCTGAAAGAGCTGGGGTTGTTCAGCCTGGAGAAGAGAAGGCTGTGGGGAGACCTTATTGCAGCCTTTCAATACTTAAAGGGGGCTTATAAGAAAGATGGGGACAGACTTTTTAGCAGGGCCAATAGCGATAGGACAAGGTGGTAATGGTTTTAAACTAAAAGGGGGTAGATTCAGACTAGATATAAGGAAGAAATTTTTTACAATGAGGGTAGTAAAACACGGGAACAGGTTGCCCAGAGAGGTGGTAGATGCCCCATCCTTGGAAACATTCAAGGCCAGGCTGGATGGGGCTCTGAGCAACCTGATCTGGTTGTAGATGTCCTTGCCCATGGCAGAGGGGATGGACTAGATGGCCTTTAAAGGTCCCTTCCATCCCAGAGCATTCTGTGATTCTGTAACTCTTAACGTCTGACACTGGACTTTCTGACAAATTGCATCTACGTGGTAGGTAGTGAATAAAGTTGGCTTAGAAATTCTGGGATGTGACCGTAAGGCATCCTGCGACTTCAGGCCCTGGCTTAGATTCGGCCTTGGGTTCTCTGGTGACTGCTTGGAAGCTGGTGGGACATGGCAGTTTGTCTACACCCTTCTCAGTTTCTCATCTGTTACACAGAGCTGTTTGGTTTGGGTCGTGGGGAAAGGTGAGAACAAAACATATTTTAGCTGTTTCAGCAGCTGGTCATACTGCAGTATAAGCTTTTCACCTTGCCTAGTAAGTAACTTGCTTCCCCCCCTCCCCCCCCCCGCCCCGAAGCTGGATGTCATTTCTGTTTTATTTTCTTGAAATATAACACTTGTAAAAAGAACCAATTAAAAAAACTTGTAGTTGACGTAACAAGTTACAAACCTTTTTTTTCCTATTTACCATCCACTTTTGTATAGTGAGGAATGATCTTTCTTGGGTGATTCATTTAACTGTCTTTTATATCCTCTTAAATCAGCAGGCTCCAAGTTGGAGGTCTTCCCAGCCAGGGTGAGCATTTTGCCATCTGTACCAGTGCTTCTTCCTACACACGCATGTCTTGCGAGGGGCTCTCTCCCATCTTCTCCGCTCCCTTTATACTGCTACAGCAAAGTATAGCTCATGTATATTCTGGTAGCTTTTTAGCTGGGTTTCCAGAGCAGATGAGCATTTGGTCTGCTTTGTAGTTCCTTCTGCACAGACAACCTACAACTGCGGGGAGGGACTTTCTGCCTGCCCTCTGCAGTTAGAGGGAAACAGGCTCCTGACCGTTCTGGCTGCTGTTTCCTCCAGCTTTGTCAGTGACAACTTTCTGTTAAAATAAAAAAACCCAACAAAGTAGGGTGAGAACAGCTAAAGAGTTGTTTTTGGTTTTTTGGTTTTTTTTAGGGCAATGAATCATGCTTTCTGTTGCTTGTTTCTCTAGTTATGGACCCATCATATTTCATTATTTCAGAATTTTGATGCTAATCATTAGATGGATCTTGAGTTAAAATCTGTTGAGAAAAACATTCTTGCTCTTCCTCTTTCTGTTGCCAGTGTGGTAGCACAGCGCACTGCGCTCTCCGAGATACCTAAAAATAACAGGCTGGGAAAAGTACCTCCCTAGAGCATTATTTAAGCTATTGTTTAATTTAAGCATAAGATCTGTGTGCCGTTGGCATTCTGAACTAATTAAAGTCCTCTGAGGAAATAACAATGAAAGCAATAAAACTTGGTTGGGAGCAAAGCACCTGAGTTTTTGGCTATTAAATGAGGAGGGGATGACAAAATCATTAGTAGGTCTTGCTTCTAGTCATTTCTAGCTGCTGGTGATGACTCTGAAGCTGCACGCTTGCCTGCACCGTCAGGGAAGGACGCGTGAGCGGCGTTCCCCCCGCCGCGGTCCGGCTGACCCGTCGCGGGCACCGGGGCTGGCGGCGGCCGGCAGCGCCGGGCTGGCCCGGGCGTGCTGGGGAGGGATGCGCGCGGTCCCCGCGGGGACGGATCGAGGTCCTCCATCCTGCCGGGGCGAGGACAGTGGCGAGTGGGAGGGGCCGCGCAAAACCCTGTGCTAACTGGGGTTAAAAACAGGGTATTTTTAGAGCCAAAGTCACCTAGGGGCATACATTAGCTACTGATCTAAGACTTAAATGATTGAAAGTGTCACGGCCTTGGACTTCTTTCTTAACAGCATTCATGAGACTTGTAGCACTGCGATAATTTTACTCTACTCTGGTATATTGATGTTAAATAATGTGCAGCCATATAATAGGGAGAATAGTACTTGCTTGGCGGTTTTCTGTAAAAGCAAGAAGGCAGGTTGGTTGTTTGGGTGGTTTTATTCTGGGGTTCCTTTTCTGTCCTGGGGAAGGCGGCCACCATACAGAAGTAGACACCATCAAAATTAGGAAGTAACTGTATGAACAAAAAATTATATTTAAAATGCTATTTGAAGATTGATCTCCTTCTTTCTTGTGTTACTTCTTATTTTCTATTCAAGTTTAGACTAAAACTTGGATTGTGGATAGTCTGCAGGAGGCCTTTATCAGTCTGTTGAACCCGTGCTTTCCTTGCACGGTTCGTATGATCGGTTAAAAACAACACAAAAACCAAACCACAAGTAGCTGTCGGAAACTGTGTGATTGTAAACCGAAACAGAAACTATTAATGTAAGACATTTCACAGTGGAGCTGTTCCTTTACAGCGGTTCTCCGCTTGTATCAAACTGGGGTGTGGACAGTGAAAGAGAGAAAATAGGCACTCAGAGCCTTCTCATAAAACTCAGTCTGGTTTGCTGTATGCAATTTTTTTTTCATTGAATTAGTGTTAGGTTTAAGATCTAGTTTTTATGTCATAATTTAAATGTTACTGGAAGCTACACTTCTTTCAACATACTTCTATTTTGTGGCAAAATAAATGTGATAGTTGCATGAATTACATTGAAGATCACTTAGAGGGATGTTGATGAAGCTTCCTGCTGGAGATTTCACATGCGTTTTACATGCGTTTTACCTGCAGGCAGTTTTAAGGCGGTGTCTGTCTTGTGTGTCGGGGACAAATAGTATCCAAAGTCACTATAAAAAATGTATGTATTCATTTTGTTTTTTCTTCTGATCATAAATAATTGAGCATTTCTTTGCTGGGATGCAGCCCGATATGCTCCCATGCCTGCCCTTGTGGAGGGGTTGAAGATATTCAGTTGTGTGATTTCCCAGTGGAGTTGCAGATTAAGTCTGAGCTTTAAAATACGAAAAATGTATATCCTATCATCTGGAACTTCACATAATGGACAATGTATGCATGCTGGTATATATTAGCATTTATATACAGTATAGTTCTTGGAAGATTTAAGTCACGAGGGAAAATAGTCTTTATCTCAGCAGAGCAGTGTAATTATACAGTTTTGGGTTAGATTATCAAGAATTCCAGCAGACTGGAAATTTTGAACTCCAGAAGTAGTACTGTAGGAGAGAAGATGAGCAAGATAGATAACAAATATAACATATATAGAGATAACAAATTATAAATTATTTGAATGAACGTTCACTTGGATGTTTCCGCGGTTAAGCTTTCAGCAAACCTACCTACCAGACAGCAAACCCCAAGCTGGTGGCACGCCGCCTGCAGTGACTTTGTTGTGTACATTTCATAGGTTGGTTTGGTTTTCCCTGGGAAGCGTGTAGGTAAACTCATTCCTTTCAGGTTAGATGTGCCCTTGGTGGTTTTTTCAGCCATCCCACAGCTGCACACCTGAGGCTTCGGCAGCGGGTTCCTGCAGCAGCGAGTCCCCGGCCTTTCCTTCCAGCTCTGTTTGCAGCGGCTTTGCAGGCGTGCGGGGGAGATGGCATCAGGCTGCCTGCCGGTGCGGCGAGGGAGCTGAGGAGGAGGAGGGGGCAGCCGGCTTCAGGCTCTCTGCATGGGTACTGGTGAGGGACTGGCGTTTCCAGCACCCCGCTGGTGCTGCGGCTGGGCTGCAGTGGCCTCCAGAAGGTCTTTGTGCAGGCGCTGCAGGTGGGGCAGGGGTGAGGTGGGCTCCGGAGTCAGGCCGCACTGCTAGGGGAGCTGTTTGTTACGCCTTTGTGGCTTGCCGGGTCCATGGCCAACGACCAAGGAGGGACTGCAAAGACCGGTTTGGAAAGCTTTCGGCTAAAATGTTATAAACTCATCCTTAATATAGAGCAAAGTGACTTCCATACCAAAGATAGTGTTTTCTATCTGCTTGTACTCACTTGAGCTTTCTTAGCCCTTTTCTGATGTTTATACTTGTGTATAAACAGTGATGGTCTTCAATCTTGATTTCCCCTTCCTCCCCCCCAGCAATTTCTCAGTCAATCCGAAACAGTTGCACCCCCGTGGAGTTTTTATCAATGTGTCTTGAAACAATTCGCAGACCAATTAAGCCTCTGAACACCACTGTGAAATAGGTAAATATTAGTTTTCCATGTCTGTAAGGTGGCATAATAACAACTTTAATGAGATTTACCTGCATAGCTCTGTACTAATAATAAAGCAGATTCTCTGGTCCTGCCAGTGCTACTCATGCATCTCAGTGGGATAACTCATTAGTAACAGGAGAAAAGCTCAGAAACCAGGAGAAGAGTAAGTAGAATCTAAATGACTGAAGCTGTTAAAGGCTTCTAACTTTCAGCAGTGCTTTTAAGAGAGAGAGCGGTTAGAAAGTCGCAGAGCAGAGAAGCTGGAGAGCTCTGGCTATCAATTATCTCAGTGCCTGGAAATAAAGATTTTTCTTTGAAGACACTTGAATGCATTTGTAGAGCAGAGAACAGACACGGATATTTACTATAAGCCTTTCAAATGCTTTTATTGTTCTATACCAATATCTGTCCTATAAAAGAACGATGCATAACACGACTTGCAAAGCCCCCGGGGAACGGGCCAGATTTGCGAGGTTCTTGCTGCAGAAGATCACTCGGTGATGTCAGGAGGTGAGTAATGTACACCATCAGACCTCCGAATCGTCAAACTCCGGAGGGGAACAGAGCAGTAACCTTATAGGGTAGTTGCTGCTCTCTTTCCTGGCCTGTTTCCACTGAGAGCGGTATGCCCAGCCAGTGCCTCTATAACATTGTGCTCTCAAACGTGTGCGTGTCTGCGGTGGTTGGATAGGTAGGTTCAGAAATATGCAAACCAGTTTCTTAATGTTTCTAGATACTTCTGTCAATAATTTCTCTGATTACAAGGGGAAGAAGTCTGAGGAGAAGTAGAGCCATCTGTTTCTGAACCTCCAGCTCCCAGCAGCTTTCTTCTCTCATAGAGTGCACAGAGTGAACCAGAGGAAGGCTTTAAAATTCATGTAGGAGAATCATCTGTGCTCTGTCACTGTTGTTTTAGTGGTTTTGCTGCTCTTTACCTAACTAAGTGCTGTGTGTATTTACTAACTGAATACTACTGGGTTTGTGTTTTAATTTTAACCACAGTACAACAGTCTTCCTAGATGCTATTGCAGAACAGTTTGATTCTTTACAGTGGTTAAGATACTGAACGGTACTTGCTAAGGTGCATACTGGCATCAGAGACTTGAGAATACCCTTCTGTTGTGAAATTATTCCATGTCTTCATTAAATGATCCTGTCACCACCCTCTCCCCCAAGAAAAAACACGCACAGATCTAGGCCCTTTCTAAGAAGCAGAAATACACCTCCCAGTGTACTTTGTGTGTTAAATAATTCATAACAGTGAACGGTTCGTAGCTCGCAGCATGTCAAAAGAAATAGTGTGCTTGTCAATAATAAAAGGATATTGGCTTGCATTATGTAAGTAATTTTAAAAAGTTGTATAATGGAAAAATACTGATCAAGAAAATAACAACTGTCACGTCCTTCACAGGGACTGAATATTCGTGTGAGGTGGGAAAAGAACCGATAAAACAAATAGCAAGCAACCATCATGACGTTTTTAAGCTGCTAATACTTGTTAGCTTGCTAATAGCTTGCTAGTAGCTGCTAATGCCACTTGCAAAAGCGGTGGGAGTTTCTTCTATTTACAAGTGAAAAAAGAACAAAACCGCAAGTGCTGTGTATTTCTTGATGAGCTTTAGTGAAGGAATGTAATCACGTACTTTGCAATAACTGATTGATTGAAATGAAATGCTTCAATTTTCTGTTTAGTTGTCCTTTTAAAAATCAGAATATTTTTACATATCTTTGTTTACTGATATTAGGCCTCGGTCCTTTAGAGCTACTTTTTCTTACGTACAACCCTTTTTTTTTTCCTTTCACGTTTGATATGTTGAATGCCTTTGATACTCCATTTCCAATGTATGTATAGATCTCCTTTACTCGACTGGAATATCTTACAGGAGACTAGAGTATGAGATACACGTACTAAATGTGGTTCAGATACATGTTTTCCCCTTTCTTTTCTTTTCGTGGCTTTAAAAAATGTTTTATTGCATGTTCAATATTCAGAGGTACATTTCATGAGGGTTTTAAGATGATACATGGTGGGGGATTTTTGAGGCAAAGATCCAGTGGCAATTGCAGTGGGTGAGGCACAGACACCACTTTTTTTTTTTTTTTTTATTTCATTATTTACAGCTGCCTGTTAAAAATAGAGCATATTCTTCTTTTCCTTAGAAATCCTTTTATCATTTGAATTGGTGTGCCTCCACTTGACATCCTGACAGCTGCTGGTCCGGCCCTTTGGAAGTGCTGAGCTCCTGGCTGCTGTCAGAGGACCTGGAAGGGTGTTTACTCTGCGCCTTCCCGTTTGAAATGCAGGCTCTGTAATCCACCTCCAGTATTTTGCTCCCAAATGCTCTTCTGGGCTTGAAGCAGAATAATAATCGAATGCTCTCAGTAAGTCAGTGTATTAGCTGCTTAAGATCCTCTACCTTGTAAGCCTGTGTTGAGGTTTGACGCAGAAACTGGGAATGCTCCTCCGTCGTGTCTGAAATGTGTGTGCTGGAGGAGCGGTACAGCTCTTCTGCTCCGCTCGCTGCAGGAGTTTAAGGCATGCACAGGTCTAGCATTGGGGAAGATGGCTGACCAAGTTTTAACAAGTGTTAGTGATTTCACTGCGTGAAAAAAGCTATTGGAAAATATGCCTGGAAATAAGGATTTTCTTTGAAGACACTTGAAACCTTTTAGCCAAAGTTTATTTTCATATAATGATTTATAGACGTCATTAAACAAGCTACCTGGCAACTTACAGACTAATCGGAGCTCAGTTGGATTCTGTGCTAGGGAAATTGTTCTGCCCTCCTCACCATTGTATGCAAGTCCTGTCTTGTAAAATATAATTTGTTCTTTTACCCTGCTTTTTATGCACAAAGATATGTTTTAATTTGTTATGATGTATTATTTTTAATGAAAAGTGAATGTTCATTAGGCTCTATTAGGAAAAATAGATTAAGGACAAATAGCTCATAACTGGAAAGAAAAGCAGTGAAATCTGTGGTGCCTTCTGGACTGTGAGGATTTTTGTGGCTTTGTAGCTAGCCAAAGCTGTGATTCCTACGCAGATGAGATTTTTTTCCCTGATAGTAGCAAGTCTCTTTGTTCCCGAACAGGGAAATTCGTGGTTCTCTCAGTTCTGGAGCTTTTAGGTGGTCTTAATTATCCTGTGCTATGGCAACTGAGTGCGTATACCATACGGAACAAGATTTTGAACTTGACTGGATATTTGCTAACAACTGCAGGCTGGTTTGAATTACAGTTTTTATATGGTTTAATAATAGATCTCTACCCCTAACTTTTTGTATATAAGACCTGGATCTGTTACTGGTACCGATGGCGGGCTCATTACATTACTTGAGACAGATAAAATAAAATGGGATAAACCATGAGATGGCACATTGGGAGGAATGCTAATTTTCCAGCAGAAAAGCCAGGCGTGATCCTTTGGCTATGGTCCCGGCTCCCTGTTGTACAGCGGCTACAGACCACGCTGGAGAAGAGCTCACGGGGCTCACACAGCGGATCTGCGCCGTTTCGTTGCGGGGTAACACAGCCTTGCCTCCAGGTGAGGGCCATTTCAGATGGTTAAAAAACCCAACAACTGGGTTTAAACATAAACATACAATAATTTCATTGTGGTGTGATAGTTGAGTTTTGCTCTTACTGCACGCTGTTACGCTCCTCTTGCTCTTACTGCACGAGGTTACACTCCTCTGACTTCTCTACGCCGTTGTCCGAATTCAGCCAAATAAGAAAGATCAGGAGAGGTCTTGGAGGGACTTTGTCGGACAGAGACCTTCACATGCCCTAAATGAGGAAGAGTCCTTGAGCTGCGCGGTTTGCAGCGCAGAGCCCCGGCGCGCGTTCCCGAGCAGCCCAATGTGGGGAAGCTTGCGCTGAAGCTTTGCCTGCCCGGGAGTCGGAGCCGTCAGCCGCAGTCGATGGGGAACGAGCCTTTACTGATTCTGGTGCAGATGTCGCTACTTATTTGTTTGTCATTATTCCGTATTTATACACAGCACGTTTAGTTAGGATTTGGAAACAGCTTGATATTTTTGTTTTCTAATTTGCTATTTTGCCTACTAGAAAGAGTCTACATCAGCATTTTGGACCACGTTCAGGTCTGCTGTAAATAGATGCAGCTTCCTTTCAATCAGTGACATTGTGAATACTTATATCAGGGCTAAATGTGTCTATTTTTAGCTCTGCTGTCTCACCTAGTCACTTCTGTTTGTTTTAATAAGATTTTTATTTACTCCTGTTAAAAGGGTATTTGAATCAGATACTAATAAAATTCCAGTTAGAATTAGATAAGTAGTTTTTTTCAAGGCTTGTTTTATTATGGAGTTCCTCATTAATTTTTTTTTTTATTATTCCGTGCTCTCAGTTAATTGACATTCTCCTGAAGATCAAGATACGGCGTTATGAATGCAGAGGTGACCTTTAGACGGTCGGCAAAGGCAGAAGGCCAGCACTCGCCCCTCTGCCTGGCAGCGTGGCTCGAGGTGCCGGCAGAGCCGCCCCGGCTGACTGCGGCTCGACGCCTGCTGAACCCGCCGACGGGGCAGTGCGTCCTGCTTTAGTAACGCTAGTAGCAGGGCAGGAAAATCACAAGTAGCTGTCAAATGAGAAGGCAGCTTTAATCCCTACAAGTGGAAAGGGAGGCATTTCATTATTCAAATTGTAAGAGAAGGGCTCTACGTTGCGGGTTTTATTTCTTTTTTAGGAAAAAGACTCTTCTAACAAACAGGTGGCTTTTAAATGTGCTGCGTCTTGGCAAAGCAGTGCCTGGTTCTGTTGGTCTCAGTAGCATTGTGTGATCCCTGCTGGGGGCTTCAGGTCGAGCCTCGCTTGTGCCAGGGTGGATGCGGCCCACGGGCATCGGTCTCGCTGCAGAGCCGAGGGTGGCTGCCAAGAAGTGCTGGGCTTGCATCAAACCAGGGCACCTGCAGAGGTGTGAATTCAACATTTCATAGAGGAGGCTGCAGCAGATGGAGTGTCTTAAATGGATAAAGGTGCCAGCCTGGGATGGCCTGGGAAGAGCTGCGGGCTCATGGGGGACGGGCACATAGCCATGGGTACCTGTTGGCCATTTGGTGGGAGAAAGGTGGCGTGGATGGCATGGAAGCCTTCTGTGGAAGTGAGAAGTGGGGCAGAAGGCTTGCTTTGGGGTAATAAAATAGCGTAACCCGTAATCAGCTTGTAAACATGGTGTCAGCGGGCAGGCCAGGTTTGGCAGAAGTGTGTAGGCTGGTCACCAGCTGCATTTCTGTTCTCTGCCCAAGCCTGGCCCTAAGCAGTGCTGAATTCGGGAAAGGCAGGCCTTACTAATTCAGGGGTGGGGTGGGGGGTTGCCGTTGACTTAGGAGTCAGGATTTCCTGCAAAATTTCTGAAATCATGTTAGAAAAACATAATTTGAAATAAATATAGAAGTAAAAAGTATGTTGCTTTTAAAAAGAGATGGGTTAACTTAATTGCCTCACTTTGTCCCCTTCAAGGTTGTGATACGGACCTTGTCCGGTTGGGGACGAGCTCTGGGAATGGCCCGATCGCTCGAGCGGGCGCAGGCTTTCTCGCCCGAGGCCCTGGTGCTCGGCTGCTCTCCACATCTCCCTGTCCGTACCTGGCTGCGAGTGTCCGGTTAAGACTGAGCCACAAACCTCAAGGGTCTTCTTTATCCCTCCTTGACAGACATTTGGTCTTGGTAATTGGAGTTAGTGCAATTAATGGCATTTGGCAAACTTAACTGTACAGGATTGTCCCTAAAAAGATGATGGGAAAAAATTATTGTCCAGAGATGGGGAAAGCAGAGGCTTGGAGCTAGGTGCTGACTCAGGATCGCATGTACGTAGTATTGATATCATCCATTACTTTGGTGTTACCAGAACAAGCTTTTTAAAAATATTTTTTCTTTTTCCATTAACAACTAGCGATCTGGTTGTTGCAGAAATTATATAGTATAGAAGAAGAAGAAATCTTTAAAGCAAAAGCTGTCAGCATCTTTATTTCATAAATAATTGCTGGTTCCTTTTATCTGTTATTTAACGCTATCATTTTTTTAATTCCTGCTTTCTGTTCTTGGCCTTATTTTTCTGTGTGTAGTTAACTGTGCTTATTGTGCTTTTCATCAGTTCTCCTTGAACTTCTTAAAACTACTGTCACTTATTCAATGCTGCGTCTGTCAATTAGTTTTGCTATTCTCTGAGCGCTACAGTTTCTGGCTAATAATTTTTCACTCAATCTAAGAACATCAGTAAAAGAAGAGATTTCCTTTATGCTGCAGTGGAAGTGCAGAATACATTGATACAACGGGAGGCCGAAACAGAAACCCTTCCAGTATGGAGAATATTAAGCTCTAATTGGATTTGTTTGAATTCAGGACAGTGGAAAGATTTCAAGTGTGCTGATACCTGGGAGCATGGATTGCACGGTCAGAGAAGCTGGAAACACAAGAAGAGGGAGGAGTAGTATGTTTGCATTTGCAGTTGTGCTGTAAAAGAGCTAATGGTTTAAGGCCAATCATTCAAAAACGGATGAAAATCAGGGAATAGGGCTTCTTAACTGAAGAATTTACCCACAAAATCTTCCGAATTTTTCTTAATACTTAGGACTTTTAGATCCTTTCGAGCAATACTCTCAACTGGGTAGTGGAGATTCTGATTCTCTTTTCCTCCATTGTAAATCTTCAGTGAAGTAATTTCAAGTCACTAAAAACCTCTCTCATCGCTTGGCAATCTGCTTTTTTTTCTTGGCTTCCCCAAAGATGTTTCCTTAACATCTCTGTCCTCCAGGCTCTGCTAAAGTCTCTTACGGTCCCCAGATCCTTCTTCATTTCTTGTCCTTAACCATCAGCCTCTGATCAATCATCCCTGGAAATAAAGTTTTCCTGCAGCCCTCCCATCTTCCTGGCACCGTGGCAGCGATTTGCCTCCTCCAGCCGCTTCCCAGCGCAGCCGTGGGACGCAGCTGCTCTTCAGCCGGCCGGCAGCGGACCTGCGCAGAAGAGCAGCTCTCCATCCAGGCAGGGCGAGGAGGGATGCATTGTGTGCCTGCATTTTGCTGTCTGACATTACTGTCGTTTTGACAGAGAAAATGCCTGAGTTGTCACCTTTCCCCCTTGTTTTCATGAGGCAAGTGAAAAAAATCTCATTAATCATGAGATTCCCAATTAATTGAAAAAGAACTCCATCACTCGGCTTATCCTTCCCCATATACAACCTGCTGAAGAAAAAGGTTGTGCTGGACACCCACAAATTTTCTCTGATGTCTGTGTTGTTAATAATTTTAAGAGCAGCACTCAGGGTTGCCTAATGCAAGCCAAGCTTCAAGATGTACTTAAAAAACTCTGAACGAATCTGATTTTCGTCAGTCCCGTGTAAAATATCGCAGTCAGGAGGAAGTTCATTTCCCCAGCGCAGGGAGCGGGCTGCCGCAGCACCTGGACCCCTTCACCGGAGGCCGCTGGCCCAGCTCCCGCGCGGGGCGAGCCATTGCTTTGTTCATTGCCACCGCAGAAGCAGTAATGAATTCTGCAGCTGGCTATCCACTTTCAATTCTAGAGTATTTTTCCAGTGCTGAAGCCACCAGACAGTATTTCGGTCACCGGTGCAGGCACCGTCACATAGTTGTTAGAAATTTATTCTTGGAGGTATTCAAAATACCTAAATTCTGGTTGTAAGGTATGGATCTGGACTAAGTCACGTGGAAAACTTGTAGGATGAAATAACCCAGCACTTCTTTGCAGAGCAGTGCATGTGTCTGGCTTTCTAAACTGTTCGTTGGAAAGCTGATGCTACATAATCCTTCTTATGGTTTGGTTAGAGCATATCTTTTAAAAAATAGTACTAGAAACCTTTCTGTCAAGGTTGGTCCTTATGAAATGCCGCTTTTTTTGATGAATATATAAGCTGCATGTATGTATACACTATATCTTAATATATGTACATAAATGCTCCCAGTCCATAAGTTCTTCAAAGGAAACTTGAAATATCTATTTTTATTTCAACTTAACTAGTATCAAACAGCGTTTCTTAACAGGGAATTTTTTTTTTTTTTCTGAAAAGACAATGGTGAATACTTTATGAAAGCTGATGCTCTAATTTATGTGTTGAACACTCCCTGAGTGTTAGAATAATATTCTTCTTGGATGCTACTGACCTTTTCAAGTGTTTTTTTTTTTCCCCCCTCTTGCAACTCATAAAAATGACAATAAAAAAAGACATTAACCATTTTTCTGGCTACGAGAGAATTCCCGCGTGACCTGCTGCTGTAGCGAACGCGGCTGTGCCCCGGGCGAGGAGCGGACAGACCTCGCGGGCCAGGATCAGCCCCCTGCGCGGTGCCCACCCGCCGGGGCCGAGGGCCGCCCCACCTCCCGCCGCCCCGCTGCTCGTCAGGGTGCTGCGGCGCTGGAAGAGCCACCGTACCGTTTTGTCTGCAACGGGCTTGCAGATATCTTGGGTGTCCTACTAGGGAATAATTACAGCGTCGGTAACTTCATGGAGAAGAGATGTTTTGTGCTATAATTTATTTTACTGCAGTATTTTTTAATAATTTATTTTTTTGTTATCGTACACTTTAAAATGCTGCTGTAATAATTCTGCTCATCTTCACTGGAACCTGACTAACAGCATTTTCTCAGGCTTGATTCATATGGCTGTAACTTATTATGACTATATTAATCATCTGTAGAAGTTTCTAACTTCTTGTTTTGGCTGTCTCTAGTTTTTTCCATAGCAATGCAGTTTAAAAAAGAGACTTAGTGAGAAGCGGGCTGTATAACGCAGGCAGCATAAGCCTGCTGTTGTTCTCTGCTCCTGTGAGCCTTTTCTTTCTCTGCGATAATTAAATTAAAAAGTTTGGAAAATATTAAACAGGGCTAAAATGTTTGGCATGGCATTGTTGAAAATTTGTGTTGGTATATTTTCACACTCCTCCCACAGTTGTCTTTGTGGTTTGTTTTTTTTTGTTTGTGGGTTTTTTTGGTAAACAGCCAGTAGCTGGGACCACGCCAGGGATTTTTCTTTCACTGCATTCATTGCTGTTTGTGCCACTCTTTAGTCTCTTAATTACATGACTGTAATCTTCTTTGGTTCATTGTCCAAATAAAAGTTCAGTCAATTCAGCATTATTTTGCTCGGTGCTGCTGCTGTTTCGATCATCTGTAAAATAGTGAATTGGGTTCAGTTCCGTAAGTGGCAGGTTTTGTTCTCAAAACCGGGTCCGGGCCCGGCTCAGTGCTCAGGCGGGGGAATGCAAGCAGGGCTGTGCTCTCCGGGGGTGCAGTCCGTCCGCCTCCGCAGACCAGCGGCTTCGGGTGGGTTTGGCCGCGGTGGGGACAGTCTGTGACTCGCGCGGGGTTGCCTGCTCGGAGGGAGCACGCGTGGCCCCTGCGGTGACCGGGTGGCTCTCGGGTCCGTGGGTGGCTCTCGGGTGCCTGGCTGGGAGCTCCATCCTTCGCCTGAGGCGTGGGGATTGCTGGGGCTGCTCCGCTGCTGCGCTCCCATCTCCCCTGCAATAAGGGAAGACAACTTAACTATTTCCAATAAAACAGGAACTAGACGAGCCCTTAAAAAAAAAGAAGAAAGGAAAAAAGCACTCTAATTGAAAATTGCTTTTAAGGAATAGAAAACACGGGGTTGGTTGGTTTGTTTGTTTTCAAAAAAGCACAGTTGTTTATAAAATATTTCAAGAGTGATTCTTTCTGTTGAGAATAATTAGAAAGTTTGGAGAATCTCATAAGAGCAACTCTTTATTAGATTTCTGTCCTTATTTAGAGAACAAAACCCAGTTTGTATAATCTTTGAAATATCATCCCAATCAGCTAAATGAGTCAAGCGAAGTATAAGGGGTTGTCTGGTCATAATCCCTTTTCTGGTATTCTGATCGTGACCAAATAAATCCAGGGGACCCCAGGAAAACAAGCTCTTCCAATAGGAAATTTAACTTGGGGTCTAGATACAGCTAGAGGGGCTACCAAGAAGCTGATAAATGTTTTCATTATACATAAATTAAAGCTTTTGTTTGCCTGATTAGCGTTGCTTTGTCTGCTGAGACGAATGGTTTTACTTCTGAGTAGTTGGTGGGTTTTTTTTGTTATTTTGGTCTTTGATAAAATTAGATGATAGTGAGTTGAAAGGACATGATGTTCATAACTGACAGTTAAATGCTGTCCTGTACACACTACAATGAAATTACTGTGTAGCACATGAAGTGGGTTTTGCATATTTTTAAAGATAGTGTACTCTGGAAAACACGAGACGTCGTAGGTGGTTGTATTATTTCTTAGTTGAGCATACAGTGATTTGCTGCTTTTTTTGGTAATGTAATTTTGCTGTAAGTTCAAATTACAATTACGTTTTAATTAAAAAGAAATAGGTCTCGTGTGTGTATATATATTTTTTTTTAAGTTGAAAAGGGGTGTTTTGTATCTTGATGTGCTGCTCTGTTGGGAGAGGAGTCGAGCAGGGGAGCGGGACAGAGCGGTTCCCAGCCAGCAGCAGCCCTCGAGTTAGCTGCTCTGCCTTCTCTTGCTCGCATCGTTATTTGAGTTAACGCTTTTGTGGTCTTACCTCCAAAAGTTGGGTGTGATTTCAGTAAGTGCTCAATAATTCTAAATAAGGGAAGGTATTGCCTGCTGCAGTGAGCCGAAAGCACGTTGGTTCACAGCTCCGGGGGGCTTGCAGATAACCCAGACAATTAGCTGCGACAGCAGATACCCGTGTAGAGTAAAAGGGTAGCAGGTACCAGCTCAGGCCAACGTAAAGACAGTACTTCCCTGAGACGAAGCGTGTAACAGTCTGTTAAAATACTTCTAATGGAAAATACTCGTCAGCAGGCTGCAGAGGTCATGCTTTAAATTGCTTGCAAAGGAACTATAAAGATCCTGATGTAATTTATTGTGCTGTAAAACCTATTAGAGATGACATTAACCAGTAATTCTAAAATCAGAATGCAGAAGAGGTTGCTTTTTATCAATAAAAAGTAGGTAGATCTATTTCAAAAAACCAAAACATGTGAATAGTACCTAGTTTTTACTCTGAAAAAAGAAACAAAATCTGATCCGTGGAGAGGAATGGGATATTTCGGAGCATTACGTAAACATCTCATAAAATTCTCAGCAGGTAGAAATTGGAATATGCTTAGTATACCTATGGGAGGTGAGTGAGGTTTATGATCCGTTTCTGTTCAGAATGCTGTAGAGCTGCTTGATAATCAGCATTGCTAAGCCTTGGCAATTAGGGATACTTACATAGGTATATGCAATCCGTGATGTTACCCGGGTGTTTTTGTATCCCTTTTACAAGTTGTTATAGTAATGATGCATTTTTTTCTGAATATTTCTTTTTTTTTTTCACTTTTTTTCTTTCCAGGATTTTTGCTTTTTAAAGACTATTGCCTGAACGAGATTGACGAAGCTGTCCCTCAACTGAAGTTTTACGAAGAGGTAAGCGGCCGTTGTTGGAATTTGGGGAGTGTGCGGGGGAGCGAGGCTGGGGAAGGCTGCTCCTCCGGTCCTGCGGCAGGGGATGCTATGAGGGAAGGAGAGGCCTGCAAGGGTGCCTGTCCCGATCCATTTCAACTTCATAGTGGAATGGTTGATTCATAAGAGACAATATTTTATGTAGTAAAGATTGCATCTCGAAGGGAAAAACCGATCATTTTAAACAAGTTCAAGAGACTTTTAAAAATAGCAATGTAACTATTTAATCGAGTTGGTAATTCGGTACAGTACTCTTACAGCGCATTTTATGAGAGTAGCATAGATGATTTTTTTGCCCTCTTACTGGGCAAATACTTAAGATTTACAAAATGGAGTATTTGCAGGAAAAATCCACTTAGCTCAACTTCTAACAGTGCTTTTATTTGCATCTACTAAAACTGTGTCTTTTTATTAAATGTAAGCTAACAAAGCATTTTAAAAGCTACTGTTACAGTTTTTGTCCTTCAAGAGTTAAGTATCTTTCATTTTAGGCATAATATGTTGAAAACAAAACAATGGAAGAAAGTTTCCTGAGCAGCCACTTAACTAAATGTTCATTCACCACATTAATGTGTCAAAAGATAACTTGGAAAATATTGAGGGAATGATGGAAAGGGGAAGAATACTAACAGAGATTAAAATATCTTTAGGTTTATTGATGTTTTTTATCATAAGGCACACTCTTTGTGGTTCATTTGAAATATTCGTGAGAAGTGTGTTGAAATTAGGTTCATCTCAGTCTCTACTTGTTAAATATCTCTGATACCTTAAGTTAAGCCAGGTATGTTCTTGAGAAATGGGGTAAGTTTTTGATCTTCACTTGTGAAGATGATGATAAATCTTTCTTCTGCTACAAAACAGAGATGAAGTTAAAGTAAGTAACATTTGCCAGCTCTCAGTGGGATTACAACACTGGATTCCTTCTTTCTAAAAGACCTGAAAGCAAAACCAGTGCTTTTTATTAGTATAGCTGACGTGGATTCATATATATTGCGCATAGTGAAGATTTTCCTTAAAGGCAGAAGGCCTGAAATAAGCAGATTTGTCTTAGGCTGTCCCAAAGAGCAAAAGCAGAAAGTCGAGCATGGTGCCCCGATGCGGTTTGCTGGTTTGTCCCCGGCACGGCTGGCGGCGGTGCGATGGGAACCACAGCCGGCTCCTGGCTCCGCGCCGTGTCATCCACCGGAGGAAGCGGCGTGCCTGGTCCTCTGCATCCCTCGCCTCGCTCCCTGAAGCCTTCCCCACGGCCTCCATGCTTCAGTGGGATACCCAAACACGGTGCCTTCGGTCCCAGGCACCTCCTTCTCTGTAGCACCCACCCAGACGGGGAACGATGCCCTGTTGTCTGGAGCTGATCCTGAGCAGCTGCCTGGGCTTGTAGAAAAGGAGGAGGTGCAACTGATGTTACCGGTGTTTGGATTGCACTCTCAAATGCTTCATGCCTTTCTCTAACATCCTTTTACCTGTAGAAAAGACAACAGGGTAGAGCTGTCCATGGCATTGCAGGAGGGACGTAAGGACAGCTGAGGCTGGTGCTAGCTTCTGAGGTTTCTTGGGAGTCACTGTGGCAGGGTTGCAGAAAAGCCCTGCCAAATGCTGCAGATGGGTAAGAGGATCCTCCGGAAAGTGATACGAGAGGTGGCTTTAGATCAATAAGGTCAGTTGTACTCCATTGCCACAAGATAATCAACAAAGAAACTAACAGACATCGTGCCCCTGGCAGGCATGCATCCAGGATTACTATTGCAGAAGAGCGCGGCTGGAGCGCGTCGTGTCCTTCCCCAGCCCTCCTTTGCTCCGTCAGCGCTTCTGCAGGGACCGCTCGGGAAACTTGATGAGTCTTATCGCTCCATTCATTCCTTGTTATATTTGTGACACTCTAAATATAAAACTGTAGTTAATCCTATCATAGGTGCTGGTTTCAGTTAAAACATGCACACGTGCTTTTAAAAGGCAGCCTGTATTGCTCAGTATTAATTAGAAATGCTGCCTGAGATAACCTTTTGTCTGGATTACTCTGAAGCTGAAGCTGAAGCTTCTGTTTGAAGCTGATGATTTAAAATTTTTCTTGCTAGTGGGCTAACAGCACAAAATAGGCTAAGCTGGTTATCAGTTTGGAGATAAATCCTTAGCAATGTACAGTTCCCTCACTCAAATTAGGTACTTGCTGTCAATAAAGAAGAATCTTTTTTTTTTTATCGTTTTCATCTTTTTATGTACTGAAGATATCACTGTCATAAGTAATCAAAAAGGCATGTTGTAACAGATTGTTTAGCAAGATATTTTTAGCTGCCTCTTTATCTCTGAAACAATTTGAAATTGTATTTTTAGGTTATTAGCAAAGTGTTGCCTAAAAAGAATTTAAATGCTTTGTCATGTACTTTTCGAAAAACCCCATTAAAGCTATTTAAAGAGAGGTTCATTGCATTTTCTTCTGTGACATACCAGATTCAGAAGCTTTTCTTTTTTTATATATATTTGATTTGCTTACTGCATTTATTACATGTAGAATAATTTGAGTACATTGCTACATTAAAAATCGCTTGATGTAGAAGGGTTCCATACTCCAGGGATTTCGTATTACTGCAGCTTAAGTCACGATCAAGCATTTAACTGGATGAGTGATTCATCCAGATCAGTTTCAAAAAGAAAAAAAAAAAAAGAAACAAAAAAGAAAAAAAAAGAAAAAAAAGAGAAAAAAAAGAAAAAGAACTTCTAGGTGCTTGAAGACTAATGCATTCTGATTGCAATTTTTGAAAAGATACTTTGTCAGACTTTTCTTGAGCTGAAGTTTGCCAGGGAGGCGTTGAAACCCACGATGACACGGTACGTTATCTGTGGGTCAGGAGCAACACTGAGGAAGCTGCTGCTAGCAGAGACAGGCTGCGTTTATAAATGGTGACACTCCTGGCTCTGCCTATCGCTGTATTTTTTTTGGCAAGGTACAGTAACGTTCTGTTTAATGAACATGTAAAATTAGCTTGTGAATATGTCGGACATGCCTGTTAAATGTGATCACAGTAGCGGTGTCTCATCGCATCACCTGTGTGATGAGAGGCGTCGGGCAGCGGGGTCGGGAGGGCTGAGCTGCCCGGGAATATATCCCCGATGGTGACTTTTGTCACCTGCTGTCCTTTTCTTCAAACCTTTACAAAGCAAAGGCACTTTGAATGGTTAAAAAGCCCACTGTAAGGGCAGGTGAGAGAGACACCGACCTGGTGCCAGCGTGGCTGTGGGGGGCTGCTGCGAGAGACCCCTCTGCTGTGGGTGCGGAGTTAGGTGGTTTAAAAAAAGAAATATTGAAGGGCAGGAGGTTGCATTCAAGTAAGACAATATGCTATGCATCAGGCTTTCTCCTGTACTTCTAATTATTTTGCAGCATTGCATTAATTAAAAAATGTTTCCTTGGCAAAGATACTTTGAATCATTTTAATTATAAATTGGTACCAAGGGGGAAGTAGTCACAGATGGCAAATCGTGGTGGAACTGTTGCCTTATCATAGTCAGCAAACAAGAGGGCTACAGCTAGAAAAATATCGAGTTTAATTACGGTGTTCCACCTTCAAAGATAGATTGGTCTGGGTTTGTCATGTGGAGACGTGTTCAAGAGCTGTCAAGTACAGCTCATCCTGTAAAAGGAGCACCCTCTGAATGAAGAAAAAAAAATACATTGTGAAATAGAGGCAAAACAAATGTTTTTAGGATCTTTACTTTTAAAAGTCCTCAACAGTGTGCTTTCTGTTAACCCTGGTGCTGCTCTTGCTATGAGAGCGTGGCTGGCGGGAACAGCAGAGCCGTGCTTTTTGTCCCTGGAGGCCCAGCCAGTACGTTCTCCCTGCCTCAGGAGGAGATGCTCCGGTACATCATTTGTGCAGGGTTTATTCTGTAGGCTGAAAGTACAGACAGCTCTGATATGGCCTGTTCCTTCTCTAACAGGCACTGAATGAAATCCAGCTGGGTCTTATTCTGCTTTGGTTTTCTTGAGTCAGTGTAGGGATCCAGAGCAAGCCTGCACACGTACGTCCATTTGGACCCTGGGACCTCACAGGCTGGTGCTGGGAAGGTTCAGCAGGTCAGAGCTAAGACTTTTCCATAAAGATCTTGTATGTTTTTTATATTCTGTCAGTCCTGGAAGAACTCCTTCCCTAAATACGCTCCAAAGGACCCTTGGAGTTCGTGAGTTTGGTTTTTTTTTTCTGGAACTGATTTTCTGGTTTTGTTCTGTAAATTAACCATATGGGATTGCTGTCGCTTCACCTGGAACACACTGATCTCCTATATCACACCTGAAGAAACTTGATGTATTTTGTGAAACTGTCTTTCTAGCCACCTTTAGGATTCAAATTCAACATGTAGCTGAACTATGTGAACATTTTGAAATGTTTGAAATATTCTTTCTTGGACGTCTGTACTTAGCGTGCTGTAATCGCCCGTGAGCAGGATGCTCGGGCGCGGCGCTGGCAGCGAGGGCTCTCACTAGGCGATGGTTGTGCTGCCTGTATAATATTGCACCTCTTCTGCTAGCCCTGGGAGCTTGGAAAAGGGCACGTTTTGGCATGCTGTGGATAGTCCAGAGTGTCAAGTGAAATAATCTGAGAAAGGAGTCAATGCTTTTGAGTGTTAGAGGAGAAGTCGAGGGGAAGAAAACCTTCAGAAACGTTGCTGCGTGTGTTTGCTCCTCTCGCTCTCCTTGCACGGCCCAGTCCTCTCATGCAGTTAGCTTCTGCCTTCCTCTGCACGGATTCATGCGCTGGCAGGCGATAGATGGAAAGCATGCTGCTTCAGCTCAGTCCTTTTCAAATTTTAGAAAACAAAGCTTTGTAGCAATTTTAAGCAAATCAAGCTTGCATAAAAATTCTAAGCTAGGAGGGAAGTCTAAGGTCAACTGTAACTATGGTATTGCAGGTGGTTTTTCTTTAAGTCTTAATTAAGAAAATAAGAAAGTAAAATCAAACTTCAGCCAAAGTCTTGTTTTTACCAATTGAGTGGAAGATCATTAGAAATGTGCTTGTCTAATGGATCCTTCTCTCTCGTGTTGCAGATAAAAGAATATGAGAAACTGGATTCTGAGGATGAGCGTCTGACCCGAAGTCGGCAGATTTACGACATGTACATAATGAAGGAGCTCCTGTCCTGTTCACATGTGTGTATCATCCAAATTTCACGCTGCTCTTTGCCTTACTTGAGTAGCTTGACAGCAGTGATAATTCAAAATTACTGGTATTTCGTACAGAGAACGATTAAGACTATTGCTGAAGGAATTGTTACTACAAATACTTGTAGTGCTGTGGATTTCCGTTTGAAGTCCGTGGGACTGGGTTTGGCTGAATTCAGCATGCTATTTTTTTTTTTTTCCCAGTAATGAGGTGTAAAGATTGGTGGTGTGTGCCAATTTTTATTAAACTTGGTGGTATGCAAAGGAAATATTTGGAGGTTTATCTGTTTTATATTTCTTTAAATCTCTATTTTAAAATATGATGAGTGCAGTTGGTGTGTGTATATATACATGCACACATCTACATACGTTAACCGCCCCCCTCCAACCCAGCAACACTCCTGCCCCCAAAAACTCAAAGAAATGCGAGCTGCCAGGGGCTCTGCGGGACGGTCTGGATGTCGAACTTTGGTATCTGAAAGCTCAGAGTAAAGTTTGAGATTTTGTCTAAAACTGATCACACAGCGATTTTTTGATTATTACTATTTGTTTTGGCCATAAAGCAGTCTTTCATACTAGAGAGAATACCGTTTGTAGCCGCAGTATGGTAAGTTAAAGGCACAGGGCTGTGTTGTGACAGATGCAGCTCTGTTAAAGTCACTGAAAACACACGTTTCCTCCTGCTGAAGTTTTGGCCCGTTGATCTGTATTTAACAGTTTCATTTGCTCTTATTTTAAAGAAAAGTTTGCAGTGTGTTTTACCCTAGTGGTATGGTTCTTTGGATGAAGGGTTCAAGCAATTTTTTGTGAAGCTTGCATTACTGGCTCTGGAGTGGTGTAAAGTCCATGTCAGCTGCTGTATCTGGAGCTGTCCCTGTGTATGGGGTTTTTCATGAATTTGTTAAAGGAGCATCATCTCACCCTTTTGTCTTCACCTTTCTCCTCCTCACCTTCCCCCCTCCTGCCTTCCCGCTTTAGAATAAATTGTTTTACCGTCTCATTCTGCATGTTTCACAATAATATACTTGGAGGAAGCTATATTGCATTCATTCTGAAGGTCGTGTGTTTAGTATATGGTTCAAAGAACACCAGTGTTGTAAACCTTAAATGAAACTTCTTACATTTCCAACTGTTTGAAATCTTTCTTTTTCTTTTTCAAAAGCCTTTCTCAAAACAAGCTGTAGATCATGTACAAACACATTTAGCCAAGAAACAAGTGCCAGCCAGCCTTTTTCAGGTGAGCTTAAGACAGTCTGAATGTTCAAGTTTTCTTCACTTATTTGACAGTAAGTGACTCTGTACATATTATTTAAGGAGACAGCATCAAATGGTACTGGTAAATATTCTTCACTGTAATAGTGTTATTAGAATGCTTTTCTATGTCAAATAAAAATGACAAATTGCTATTCTTATCTAAAATATTTTTAAGCTCATTTTTGAAAGCAAACTATACCTTGGTATATGAACAGAATGGTTTTTAAATTTATGTAATTTTAAGCCATTAAATGATGTAGCATAAATCACTGTACATCAGGAAGATACGCATCCTGTCAGGATAAACCAAACTGCGTAGTGGAGAAATTGCCTTAATGTTTCAGTAATGTGAAATCTTTGAAAACATTTTTCCTTTTTCTTTAATTTTAAGGTATATTAATTCCTAGTTGATGATGGTGAGGAATTAAGCATTTGTACCATGTCACATGTTTTTCTGTCTTTGCACAAGACAAAATCCAATCAAAAATTACCTTTCTAAGCAGCAGTTTCTGCACCATTCAAGTTGTGGTGCTTTTTTAAAACTTTCTAAAATTCTGAATTGTTCAAGTACAGGATTTGCATATCCTCCATTTGAATGTAAATATAAATGGTATCCTGGCTCATTTGCAAAGTTATACATTTTTTATGTTTCTATTTACTTTAGAAAATAAAGAAATGAAAAGGGAAATATTTTTTTAAATGTTATAGCTCTAGTACACATCGATACAAGACAAGAAATTCAGAATTACGCTAACTTCTATAGCTAGGTGCATTAACCCAGTGTGGTTTTGCACATAATGAACCTCATCAATCATGGGCGTGTATATATGCTTAAATGTCTTTGATGTAAATCTTACGTATTTTTATATATTACAAAAATGTGAAGATTGCCCCTGCCCGATTTTTCTTACTGCTTAGTGAACTGCTTTTAATGTTTCAATTAGGTGAACTGACAAATTGATAACTACATTGCCTGAGTTATATCTCACCGCTAATTGGGTTGGGATTTGAGATCACTGCATGCCATCACACATCAAGAGACAGTATTTCTCTTGAAAAAGTCACTTGTGAATTGAAGGTGCTGGTTTTGTAGTAAGGACAGAGAGGAGAGAAGCACCAAAAAGATGAAGCGTGGCAGCAGCTCTGGGAAGTCACACTCCATGGGAGCGACCATGTATCGTGCTTAAATATATTTGAGAAAAGAACTGTACTGTGATCATTTTGCCACACTTCTTGTCCATAGACAGGTGCTTTACACAGGTTTCATACAGCCCCCCCAAGGCAAACATTTAAGGTTTCTTAGCTCATGAAAATATTTTATGTTTGACTTCAGGGCACCTGCTCAGATTCCAAAAGCTAAATTAAGCTTAAATGCTTCACTGAGCCTTCTTCAAGGAAAACACAGTAAATGCTGTAGTTATATAGGGCCAATGTGAGTTACATGTAATGGGTAGTATTGCATAATCAGTTTGTTGTATGCTTAAATACTAATTGTGTTTCTTAACCCTTTTTAGCCATATATAGAAGAAATTTGTGATAGTCTTCGAGGAAAAATATTTCAAAAATTTATGGAAAGGTATGAACATGACATATTTTCTGAACTTTCTACCTAATGTAGCAGGAAGCCAGGTACCTTAAGTATTGCTGTAAAGTAAAGCTAAAAATGTTTAATAAACTTCATTTAATTAATAGTGTATTATCTGCAAGCTTCTGCAAATGACTAGCTTTGTTGTATATCATGATTGAAGTCAAGATGTATGCATGGAAAAATTGTAAAGATGATAGATTTTTCTGTTGCTCCGTGTAGCAGTAATAATAGATTGCAGTTTGATCTTAAAGGTGTAAAAATGCAGAGCTATGTTCTTGTGGGGTGTTCTCATGAGTAACCATCTCTTGTGTGTGACTGAAAGACCCAGGCATTCTGGTTTGTATCTGGACACCTCGCAATTAAGCAGAAACGGTCTAGTAAAGGATACAAGGCATAGACCTAGTTCAGCTGGGCAGCCCCGTAACTTAATGGAACTGCTCTTGCGTGCAGGGTCTGTAAGGTATGGCTCTCATCTGACAACCGTCAAAATACGCTGTATAAAATGGTGTGGTGCTATTCTGCAGTCACACTGAAATAATTGTAAAAATGCCTCCATAGAATTAATATTTCTTACTCTGAAAATAAATACTTAATTATTTATGTAGAAATGAGACACTATTCTTTTTGGCAACAGCTTGTGGTATTATTAATGTTTTTCCTATTTTAAGATAAAATGAGTTTAAAATGTTCCTTGGGGTATACGGAGGTTCGTTAACACAAATCGAGCTGCCTCTGTTTTCTTATAATTATCTCTCTCTTTATGTAATTTAAGTGTTTGTTAGTTCCAAACTTAGTTAGATTTTTAAAAAGTTAAAAACCATCTGAAAGAGAGACGTGAGGACATACTGAGTACTTACAATTACAGGGACAAGGTTATCTGATATCTTTCTCTTATAAGGATGTAAAATATTAAGTATGCACTGCCTAGTAATTGTTTTTCTTGGTGGGGTAAGATTACAATTGTTTGAAAGGAAGGCTGTCATTTACTAAATATCACAACACGCCCTAGCGCAAACTTTATTTTAAATATCAGTCTTGACATTTTCTATAATACTTTACACAGTAGTCTCAGACAACTTTTAAACTTTTTTTCCTACAGTGACAAGTTTACTAGATTTTGTCAATGGAAAAACGTAGAACTAAATATTCATGTAAGTACTTACAAGTATATTTATCTTGTCAAAGGCTGATACAGGAAAGAAAATGTTCAGTTCTGAATACTGCTTCTGAAAGGCCTTATTAAGGAGTACGGTGAATGTTACTGATCTGCTCTTCTATTCTTAGACGTACACTCCTAACGATTCCTTTCTGGATGTCCCTTCTGCCTGTCTCGAGTTAATAGCTTTTTGATTTTTATAATAGCTGAAAGAAGCCGAACTGCCAGAATTGCTGCTCTTTAACAGCCCCCGCCACCGTCTGTCTCCTTTTCCCGCTACGGTTCTGACGTTGTCCCCAGCACCCCTTACCTCGGCCCCTGCTTTTGTCCCTCTGCACCGCGCTTTTCCAACCTTGTCTGTAAAAACAGCCCTCCTCTTCTGCAGGCTGCGTTACGAATGAGACTGTTGGTCTTTGGCAACAACAGCCTCATTCGTCTTGTTTATTCTTCAGACCGTAGTGCCTGCAAGTATGTTGAAATATAAACAATAAGGGGCTCCTTTTCGCAAAACAGTGAATGCTATATGAATTACAATAGTTAAGTCTCTTAACACATTAATAGATTATTTAGATGTTTTTACAGTAAGTTTTTTAGTACTGAAAAATGAAGTCTGGTTTTGTTTTGTTTTTTGCATTTACAGCTGACCATGAATGATTTCAGTGTACATAGAATAATAGGAAGAGGGGGATTTGGTGAAGTGTACGGTTGCAGAAAAGCAGACACTGGAAAAATGTGAGTATATACACACTTTATTTTAGACATAATTGTAAACTCTGAACTAGTAAGGAAATCCTTCCAGTCATTTCTTACAAAATCACTGGTAGGCAGCGTCGCATTACTGTATAGTTCTTTGTAATTAAATTTTATCCCAGGAGGTTCTGATTTCTGGATCATCTTCAAGCTTAGTTTGATATTTGATCCTGTTATGTGCCATGCAGTGGGGCTTCAGTCTAGCAGAGCTCTTAAGCACATCCTTCATTTAAATGGTCTTGTCAAAATTAATGGAGGCTGTGTTTAAAATTAAGTATGTGCTTAAATGATTTCCTGGATCAGAGCCTGACAGTGCAGAACGATGTTCTTGTGGAAGCCGTGGTGATTGTGTGAGGTGTTACCTCTCGTCTGCCGAAGGTTGCTCTTCTCGCAACAAGGCGCATCACGTTGCTGGTGCTGACGCAGGGTTGGAGGATGACACAGGAATATGACCTCAGTGCTGTTCAATCTGTAGGGTCGTGCCTGGGCAGATTCTGAATATGGTATTCCAGATTTGTGTAATTGCATAAGTTTCTGCCCTGACGAGCACGTTTCACTGGTGACAGCAGTGATCCTTGCTTACGTTTGGAAGAATATAGTTCCAGTGTTGAAATTCTGTCTAACAGAGCTCTTGGTGGGAACTCCAAGGTCAACCCGTGTGGTTTTTTCTTTTTCTGGTCTTACCATTCACGCACTTCTCCTAATCGACAGATTTCAATCTCTAGGCATAATTGTCCCATTATGTCCTGTTTTGAACATCTGGGCATTGATTTAAAAAATTGTTCTCAATATCTATCTATTTATTTCTTTATTTACACTCCACCTCCACCTCCCTTTCATCTTGCTTTTCTCCTAACTATTTTAGTCCAGGGACCATCCTTACACATTTCTCTTCTAAGTAAGCATGGCATGTTTGCAGTGCGAAGTCTCTGCGATTACAGCTGGCTTCACTGGCAATTGTGTGTGCTTGGCATCCTTGAAAATAATAAACTTTTGAGCTATTAACAAGTGGAAGACATCTTAATGTTGCTATCATGCTCAGTATTTTTGCAGTGACCTCAAGTATTAATACTATGACTAACAATACTGTCTTTATTCTTACTTTGGTACTTTTTTGTCCATGTACAATTAATTAATTTGTTCATGTCCAAAAATAAACATTTGATTTAGCTTTAGCCACACTAAGCAGGTGTCCGCCCTGAAGAGGTAGTTTGCAGATTCCCCCTCATTTTCGTGTCTTGAGTTTTGCTCTGGCAGGAGGTGGATAAACCTTGGGACTAGCAAGGGAAGCAAAGGACAGTTTTTATCAGCTATAAATAGAGTAAAAAGAAGTGAAATGTGGGAAAACCAACCTTTTTCAAATTTGAAGCAAAACTTTAGATTAGGTTCAGTTTCTGGGTAGAGGTTTGGTTTAGTTCTTTCTTAATCCAAACCTGTTTACCCATCCCTAATCCAGATCCCGTCCACTCTAGATGGCTGCCTCTGCTGCACTTACTGCCTGCAAGGAGCTTGGGAAGCCACCCCTCTAAGGTAAATGCCATCGGTGTTTCACTAACCCACAAAGATACACCTGAGGCTTCTTTCACATCACCTCCTTCAAGGACGTCTAAATAGGGGCCAGATGTACAATGTAGAAAGCAGGCCAAAGGGGGAGGGATAGCAGTGCTTTTTGAGCACGCAACTCGATATAAGAATGAGACACTTGATTTCGATCAGCCTTAAACGGCCCCAGTCATTCACTTTGATCAGTGGTGTCAAAGCATTAATAAAGGGTAGCGTGTCAAATGTTATTTATCGTCTTCGTTTACAGACTTCTCAGCAAGAGCACGTGCTGCGAATATATTCCTTGTTTTGGGAACTTAAAATTCCAGTATGTTCACGCTCACTCTTCCCCCACTCACAACACATGCATGGCAAGGAATGACGTGGCTTTTTAGGGAGTGCAAAGCGAAGGTGATACGAGGCCCTGTTTCTGTACGGAGCTGTCACAGTGTAGGCAGTTGATTAGCGTTGATGCAGTGCTGTAACATGGTGTTTTCCTGAGCATATTTTAAAACGAATGGCCTAAAAATCCATGGCTGCCCACGTCTAAAAATCTTGTATGGAGGAACACACGTGTCCTTCTCAGCTGTTCTCTAATAGTAGGCTCACCTAACGTCTCGAAAAAGTATCCACAGACTGTATTATATCCTGCTTTTGTTTGACGGTTGTTAGGGTAACATTCTTTTCTGAGCAAAATTTTATTAATTTGTGTAATACAGATGGTAGAAGATTAAAAAAGCTTTCTTGTGTTTATCTGACCTTTCTTTTGAGTAGGAAAAAAAAAACCAAAAACCAAACCTCAGCGTGTGTTCAAGATATTACTTTCCTGGTAGAGTTGAAACTGTTAGAATTAAATGGAAGTGTAATAAGGTCTCTGTTATTTAGTTCATACTGCAAATCCTTGCTTGTAGATATTGAAAAATGGGCATATGATATGTAATTCCTGGATCACTGTGGTTGTTTGGACACGGAATTATTTGTTAAAGCACATTTCTCTGTTAGGAGGCTTCTGTTGAAAATGCTTTAATTCTGTGAGATTTTGGAGATTTTCTTGTTTAGTCATGTAATGATGTTTTTAGTACCAGGATTAAGTCTTTAAAGAGCTTGCTTACAGGATACTGTAAATACGCATGGCATAACTGCTAGTGAATAATACTGAGTATAGGAGGAAATTTTTTCTGGTGCTTTTTCTGAACGGTTAATATTTTCAGGTATGCAATGAAATGTTTAGATAAGAAGAGAATCAAGATGAAGCAAGGAGAAACATTAGCCTTAAATGAAAGAATTATGCTGTCTCTTGTCAGTACAGGAGTAAGTATCATTGATTTGTTATTCTTTTTTTTTTTCATATAACAGCTTTTATATATAATACATATTCCATTAATTCAGTTGTGTAACATGCAAAAGTTGAACCCCCCTGGAACCTTCCCCTGATACTAGCAATGTGTCTGGAAAAAGAATGGAAAAGCAAGCTTGCTTTTTGGTTTGGGTGCTTAGAGAAATGAGCATCTCAGCTAACGAGGCTTGAGGAGGTTCCTGTTTCTTAGGTAATTCATTCTCTCTCTCTCTTCCCCCCCCCCCTTCTGATTTTTTAAATATTCCTTTTTCAAGTATTTATATTTGAAACTTTTCCAAAATATTATTCTGTCCTGTAAAAAAATGTCCTTTTCTGCTATAGACGTAGTACTTTTGTAGAATACAAGATGCTATTTCAGAAACAAGCCTCAGTTACCTGTTTGTCCTCCTTTTTTTGTGACTCTGATATTAGCTTACCCCATTTTTCCGTTTTGTTTTTTTATGTACTTCAGCTGAGTACCTACCAAGGTCTACCAAGTAAATCTGCCCATCTATCATGCACGTCTATTTAAAGTTAGAAGTATCACTGATGTGCATAAAAAGCAACCCAACTGGCGCTGCTTTCAGCAGGCCGTGTGTTGTTACCTGCAGGAGAGGCATTCGGCAGCGGCCGCGGTACATTGCTGGCTTTGAAGTGCCAGAGCCTTCTACGCTGGCCTCGTCAAACAAAACTTGAAATCAGCTCGTATCACCATGGTTACATGTGATGCTGGTGAAAAGGTTAATTTTCCTCATGACTATTGTGGTATATGAAATAAACGTTCAGTCTGCAGCTCAGTGTAAACACATCCCCTTTTCCCAGCCCAGTTAAAGCATGAGAAGGAATTGTGTGTGGTTTTGTTCTAGGCTTTTACAACAGGTTTGCAAATAGCATAATATCTGCAGCGCGGGAGGATTACTGCTTTGGCTTACGAGGTGGCAGAGAGCAAATACTGTGCTGTACTCTGAGACAAGATCTGTATCTTGCAGAGACTAGATAAATCCTGGGTTTGGCTCTGCATTACCCAGGTGGGTTAGCAAATACTGATTCCTTTTTAAAAAAATCTCACTTGTGAAGCATTTAGCATCGTTTTGTCCTTTAAGCGCATCCTTGCTGTCTTCTGTTGTTCAGAGAACCCGTCAGTCTGCTCGGGCTTCAGGATGGGCTGCCTTCCACCCGCAGATAGCCTGGGACTTTGCACCGCGTCGCTTGTAGGCGCAGCTGCAGAACAGCCCGTGGTGGGGCGGCCCTTGTCTTCTGCAGACTTGGCTTTAAATAATGGAGATGTGCTTTTCAGGGCTTACACAAAAATACAGAGTTATAATTGCTAGACACTGCCCTTTTATTGTCAAGTGAATACATTGTGAATCAGACAACACTTGGTACTTCTCAGCCTCGCGATAGGCCTGTGAGGTGCTCTCTTGTGCAGATTGACAGAACGGGAAAGCTGATTGCGATTTTGGCCCTAGAAGATTAGCTTTTTTAGGTTTTTCAGCAACTTCTCTTGCTACCCATCAGATCATTTTGCTCTGCTGTTAGAAATATCCTGGTAAGGCAAATCCTAAACCAGAAACTAGGGAAGCTACACATCAAGGCGTTATCTTAATGTTTAACTTTTCCCTAATTGCAACGCTCCGAAGGAAGGATGAGGTATTTTTTCTTGTGCCTTTCATTGGAAACTCCTCCTCTGCCTCAGACTTTCTCTGGAGAAGGGCAAGCATGCATTGAAATTAAAAGTCAATCCATTGCCTTTAACACAGAATTGCATTCACGTTTGGCTTGAACATAAAGATCGACAAAGGACGGGAAAGTATTTCTTTGTTCTTTTATCTGTGAAATTAGCAATTGGGATTTATCGGTTAGACTTTTTTAATCAAGTTAACTGTTTTCACCAAAGATAAGTTGTGGCTTGTCCAGAAGTGTCAGGAGTCTTGAGAGCCAGTGGGGTGAAGCTCTGTAGTGGAGACTAGACAAGAAATCCAGGCAGATCAGTAATAATTGTCCTATTAACTTTAATTTGTGATTCTGTTGCTCCAGTTCTGAATGTGAATTTTCATGTCTAGCGATTCAAAAGGAAAATTGTTCACAAGGCTGCTAATGGTGGAGCTAGTTTTCTGATGTGACAGTGCATAGCTAGTCATTTAGCAACAGAAAAGCAAGACAAACCATTTGGGTTTTTTTTTTGGTAAGGATTATCAGCTCATTAGAGTGTAACTTCTTCAGATTCTCAGAAATTTGAAAGAGAATTTGAAAAGAGATCTTGTACAAAATGCTACCCATTGAGGTTGGATACACCTGCTGGTACAAGAGATACTGGAGCGTTTTGAATATGCAGAGTTCAGTAGGTTTGAAAATGGTAGAATAAGATTTAATTCCTGAATATAAGCCATTAGGTTTGAAAGGCGCGTGCCTTCCCCAGTGACAGGATTTATGTGCTGCCCGGAACAAAATGGAACTGGGAAGTTCATCATAGTACAATTAGTCATTTAACTGGGAATCCAGATGTCTCTGCAAAATACATAATAACAGCTGTGCAGATTACACATACGTTTGTGTAATCATTTTTGTTAATCCACCTAAAATTTTGGCATTCGCAACTACTTCTTAAATAGGGAGCTCCCAAATTTGAGTTCATCATGGCCACGTTGTGAGGGTAGCTTTTCATGGTAACGTTTTGAGTCAGCGCAGCTCAGCAGGACGACAGACGCCTCTGCAGAGCACAGGGAACTGCCTGGGTCGGCCAAATAACACAAAACGCGGGCTCTGCGCTCCTCGGATTCTCCGTTGGCGCATTGGCTTTGTCACTGACTGTTGGTGTAACGTGGACAAACTGTTGCTGAGGTTTGTGTTTCCTCTTCTGCAAGATGCCTCTTCCTCTCCCATGGAGAAGTTCAGTCTGGAGGCTGGAAATGCATTTTGAAATTCCTAGAAGATAGCATAGTAGGGAAAATATTTTACTTTCTGTTAAAAGAAAAAAAAAATTATTTATTTTCTGTAATACCCAATATTTGCCTAATGTTTGAAAACTGGAACGTTGAAATCGCCGAGACCATCGCTGCTGAGGGGCTGTATAAGAACAATCTGCCAAAAGGTGCTGTTTGTGGAAGGAAGTGGTTATTTAATAAATCTTCTCCTGGCGGGTCGGAGGGGGTCATTCCAGCAGTCTGTTGCAAGACCAGGGGCCTTGCAGGGCTGTGGTTCTGCTCTACTGTTCTCTTGTTCTGAAAAAACTAGGCCGTTAAGCTGTTTTACTCAGCTCTTTTTGAGATAATTTGAGTAAATACTGAAGTCAGGATTCCCTCAAGGGACGATAAATGTAAGGTACAGCAAAAGTGGACAGGCTGAATAATAAAACATCTGAGATAAATAATCAAATATTTTTTTTTTCTGAGAACAGGTACTTTGTTTTCATGTGTACTGAGATTTGTAGGAGTCTCACTTCTGCTCAAAAAGTGGAATCTATTCCCAAATCTTGATAGTCATTTGAAGGAACATCTGTGGGAATGGCAGATAATAGCTCGGTGTTTAAAGCATTGACTTGCACATCTTTCTGAGCAAGACCTGCAGGACAGAGCTACTCTTTAGTTAAAAATGCTACACAGCTGCTCTACACTATGAACACGTTTTTACCTGTTTGCTGTCATTTCTACGGTCGTGCTCTAAAGCTGAGTGCTCGGGTTATAGGAAAGAATCAGAATCAAAGTTTTCCTTCTAAAGTAATTGTTAGTGTGCTAATGTCTTTAAAAACTACATTCCTCCAATTTTGTATAGTTATTCTATTTTTTTTCCTTCCACATGATTTATTACCATAAACTTGCTTTCTACAGTTTTTTGGACTTAATGCAGGATTGTTTGGACATAAGAAACTGTTTCCAAACTATTCTTAATTTACACATTGTTGTCATACCGTTGCTTATTTTTTTCAAGCAGAAGCTTGACTGCAACGAAGTATTACTGTCTTGGGAAATTTGCTTTATTGCTTTGTGTTTCATTTTAAAAAATACATATAGGGTTTTCTTTATTTTTATCCTGGAAAATACTCTTTTGCAGTGGTTTTTGTATCAGAAAAATATTGCAGTACTACAATTTCTTCTCTCTGTTAAACAGTGAGAGGGTACTGATTAAATTAGGAAGGCTTACACAACAATGAATTATGCATCACACTTACACTTGCAGATTTCTTTTCTTTTAAAAAATGAGATCCGTAAAAATATACACATACTGTGTTCTGGTATAGAAACACCCTTTTATTTTTGTATGTATGGTGTTTAAATTCTAACACTAAATCCTTCTGGGTAATTAGATTGCCCTAAGGTTTTAGGAGGCCTGCTTGGGGACACTTCTGAATTATCCAGTTGATTCAGAAAATTAAGTTAATAATTCTACTAAAGCTTTTGTTCTGCAGTTAAGTGGTAAGTACAATAGTCCACAGTTACGAGCAATAGAAAATTTGTGAGCAGAGGTAGTATCTTTTGTTAGATGCCATATTGCCTTGCCTATAGTCTCCTTATTTCTAGGACCATTTAGCAATTAGGCATTTTTCTTGCATGTTTCTGCAGGGTGTTTCAAACACGTGCCTGCGTTCTGCAGAGGTGTATTTGGAATTAGTATTTGCACAGAAAACAATAAAATACAGTGAGGTTTGAACGTTACTGCAGGATCAGTCTACATGGTGTGGGAGTCATTTGGGATTATAGTCGAGTATATAAAGCTTTATATTTCAACCTTACGTGGTTTTGTGGAAGGATGAACCAACTTGAACTGTGCCGGCTGGCCGGTGAGGATGGTGTTGTCATTCCTTTCCTGCTTGGCAGGGCCGGCGAGGCGGCACCCCGAGCCGGGTCCCGCGGCCCCCGCTCTGCCCAAGGCCACCCTGTTTTGCTGCTTCTAAATTGGGAAGGAGACGAGTTCCTGTTAGAGATTCCCAGAGCTTTCACTATCAGTGCAGCAGTAGTTAACACATTGTTTAAGTCACGTTAGGTCACATTCGTGCTTCCTGCATGGTGTCCTGGCTCGTCAGCAGTTAAGCTCGTCTTAACTCGTCTTCCTGTCAGCCTCCGCACTTTGGGGTCAGACCTTCGTCTGTCGGTGTTACGGTCCAGTCTGTTTCGACAGCACAGCCATCCCTTAAATTTTCATTGTAGACTAACTGAACAGCCCTGGTTTCATATGGCTTTGGATAAGGGGTCGACAAGGTAATAGCCACCCCCTATTAATTAGCCACTTCCATCCAATGTAGGCCTGATGAAGAGAGGAAGGTCTGCCAGCTTTCCGCCATGGCATCTTTCAATGCGTGTGCGTTATAGAGGTACCAGCACACTGAACAGATCATTTGCAGTAAAGAGGTGTTTTTCCAGCTGTATTTTTTTACGGGTGCTTGTCTTAAACATCTGTGTGAATTACGTTCAAAGTGCATCAAGCAGTGGGAATGTACTCCACATAATCCAGCCCTGCACATGGCTGCTCTGCAGTGACGTTCTTAAATCCGCACCCACCATACTTGTTTTCTGGGTTTTGCATAATCTGGACCTCGCTGTTCTTGCTTCCCGTGCATTGCACACGCATCAGAGCTGTGACTTCCTTCCTAGCGTGTTTATGCTCCTTTTAGTCATCTGTTGCAAATGCTGCTGGGGAGCTGAAGGGCAGCAGCGAGCGGCAGAACGCCTCGCTGTCACGTTTGTGCAGCTCTGCGGGAGGAGTTCAGCGGCGAGGACAGGGTGTTGCCAGTGTAGTTACATCTAATGTATAGGTGAGGATAAAACTTTTTTTCCTTTGAGATTTTGTATGTGATGTGACTCAGATTCTCGATCGGCGTTCCGACAGCAGGAGGTTCTCCGTGCAATCATGGCAAATAGTGCGTATCTTTTATACTTCATGGGAACAGCTTTATTTTTTTCTGAGCTGGCCTAAAGCTTGTTAGCTTTAATGTATCTTTCATGTAAGTCTAGTGCAAACTCAGGTAAATATTTTTATAATATGCTGTAGTTGAAAGTCTTTAGAAGATAGTGATGCTACCTGCATTTTTTAAGACTTTGGCTTGTCATAGCTTTTTTTATTTTTGTATTGAAATGAGATAGCAAAATCTAAGATCTCTAAACTGTAAGTGAAACATCAGGGTATGTAGATTAGTACACAAATTGCTGTAGAAAATTATTATGAATATTGGCAAATATCATAGGAAAAATTCACATGTATTTTTAGCTTCTCTAAGTAGTACTTTGCTCATTGCCTAAGAATGAACTCTTTGCTCCTTTCCTTCTAGGACTGTCCTTTTATAGTGTGTATGACCTATGCCTTCCACACCCCTGACAAACTCTGTTTCATTCTGGACCTGATGAATGGTAAGTGAGGCTCATGCAGGTGATGGTAATATTACAGAAATATTGGCAGAAGGACTTGCTGAGATCCTAAGGAGAAGGAGGAAAAAATAATCTGACATGTGAAGCATCAGCCGGCAAGCAGGAGGGGTAAATTGATCTAAAGCAGGGAATGTATAGAACAGACTGAAAAATGCCTGATACCTTATAACATTAACATGTTTAAATAAAGATATCAAAGGGCCTTCAGGCTGGAAGCTTAAGGAAATGACTGCGATGTGGGGAAATGTATGAGGAGATCAGGGACACAGCATTCAGAATAAAAATAAAAGGACTACTATAAAGAGCTCTGCAAAGAAAACAGATGGGGGAAGCATTCCTCAAAGGAAAGAAATTATACCTAGAAGCCTTAGCATAACTCTTATGAGAACACACAGAGAGAGGAATTGGCAGAGCTAAGAGAGAGAAGATACTGCAGTGCCCATATTTGCTGAGGATGCTCAGCACTTGTGGGACTTAGACTGGAACTCTGACTGTGGTCCTGTGGTAAACACCGAAAGATGTCGGAGCACATCTGTATGTAAAGCTGGAATTTTAATTGAGAAATAGAGCTCATATCCTGTAAGTAATAGAGACTGGCTTTGGTGGTGTGCAGGTGAAGATTTTCATTAAAATCTAAGCTGTAGGTCAAATTGAAGTAACTGGTTGATTATTTTAAATCTGTAGCTTGATCAGAAACAGTTTTCTAGGAATATTCACAATTTGATGTGTTGATGGTGTGGATTAGCTCACAGAGTGACATTGTATTGTGCCTGTTCTTTGATTAGGAAAGTGTGAAAACATCCCCAGCATGAATATTTTGGCCCAGATGATCTTTCAAGGTCCCTCCCAACCTGGGCTGTTCTATATGCTAATTTGTTCAGTTCTATATATATAGAACTGAATAGCATATATTCTATTTGCTAATTTATTTCAGTTGTCCGGTAACCTACGTATGTGACTGCGTTTTACTTGCTGTGGAAATCCTTTGCATTAAGACTCAGTTGCTGGATTAGTCACTGAATGCGAATGTGTATGAAGTAAATGTATTTTTAAAAAGGAGTCTCAGATTGATCAAATTTATTTATTAACTTTCCTAGGTATTTTGTCACCATGCGTACTTGCAGAGTGTGTGTCTGGGTTCCACAGGTTATAAGTACCTACAAATGCTATGCTCTTACCCCACTACGTCATGCTGTCTGCCCGTGAGGCAAGATTTTACTGTTCTTTTAATTGCATCTCAATTCTTCTAATTTTAGGAGGAGATTTGCACTACCACCTCTCCCAGCACGGAGTGTTTTCTGAGAAAGAAATGAGGTTTTATGCTACTGAAATCATCCTGGGTTTAGAACATATGCACAATCGTTTTGTTGTATACAGAGACCTAAAGGTAAACGTTAACGTAGTGACTGCATTCACACAGGTGGTTGTTAGATGGCAGCAAACAATCCAGAGATACTGATAAGTTAAATGAAGTATCCTACCTGAACCCCTTTCTTGGGAAGAATACAGATTATTTGTTTATCTTTGGCTGATTTTTCTAATAATTTTTCAACATAGTTATAATCTGTGCTATTATCTAGTTTAACCAGCCTGGGAGAGGCTTCCTTGGGATCAGAATAAATCCTGTGCAGTGTTACTCATCTCACCATCTTAATGATGCAATTAATTTAGAGAGAGTACTATGTTTCTGAGAGCCCTGAAAGAGGAGTGTGTGTGATGGGAGACTAATAGGAAGACAGTTGCTCAGGGGTGTTTCCCTGACGATTGGCAAGTTGAGGACTGCTTCGAGAGGTGTCCATGAGCCAGGTGACAACAACAGCGGGGAAGAAATCTGCACAGAGAGCGCAGAGTGTAGATTGCGAGTAAAGGGTGTAAGAGCCACACGCAGACCCTTCTGTGAAAGAGCCAAAAGCAACGTGGACTTGAGGCCAAAATGGATTTATTCTTTCATGTGCTTTCCGTTTCAAACCTTGCCTGTTTTTTCTCTTCCGTTATCTGTCAGTATTTCATAATCTCCTCTGGAGTTGATGGTAGTGTCTGTTAGAATGTAGATTTTATCTAGAAAGTGTCTATTATATTGATTAAAAAAAAAAAAAGGAATTACCTATTACCAGGCAGTATTGACGTTTGAGAATGAGTTACTGTGTTCTGAGAATTTGTAGTTCTGTCAACTGAAAAATACCAAGCGGTAACCTTTCTGTGTCTATGCGTTCCTAGCCTGCAAATATCTTGTTGGATGAACATGGGCATGTGAGGATATCAGACCTTGGGCTGGCTTGTGATTTCTCCAAAAAGAAGCCACATGCTAGTGTGTAAGTATTATGTATGGTAGCTTTGTTGCACATATAATTATTGTTAAAGAAGTCCTTTATGTGTCTTTATAATTTAACTTTGCCTAAAGGAAATAAAATAACACTTGCGTGGCACAGGCTAGCTTTATAACACAGCTAAGCTGGATACTCTAATAAGGTTTTTCAGTCTCCTCTCTCTGTTTTCCTGCGCAGTTGTAGCAGCTGATGTGTAGGCATGGCTGGAAGATGACACGTTATTTCGAGATGATTCACTGTTCAGAGAAGATAAGAACCTGACTGAGTTAAAGTACCAGATTGTTTTAATTGTCCTAAATGGATAATTAAATATTCTGAAACTGACTGAAAAACAGGATTTATTGTGTCTTTCTCTTTCTGGATCTTTGTAGAACTGGAGGCAAATTGTGTTCTTTTCTGCCTCTTGGCATCAGGTCATAACTGGGATCTGAATTTCTTGGGTTGTGTGTGGATTCCACATCTTATCTGGCACGCTTTTTTCTTAGGTCCTCATTTGCCCTGATTTAGTCTCAGAATTTATGCAAAAAAGGAAAGCTTCATCCTGTCCTATCTTGAAAGATTTGCAATTCAGTAGCTTCTTGAAAAAGTTCATGTTTCAATTATGTCAAGGGTAAAAGCAGTACATGGCGACTGCTTTCTCATGGTGACCAGCGAGGACTTTTGGCGGAGGTGTCCTGTTGTTAAATCCAGCACACAGGCGTTAGCTGGAAGGAGACGTGAAACACATGGAGAGAGCAAAACCAGCTCTGCTCGCCCTGTTTCTGGGGTTGTGGGTAAGAGCAGGTCTTAGTCTTGCAGGGCCCAGGGCCGGGGCGATCTGGCATTGAAATATCAGGAGCCCTGACTGTGTCCTGATGTCTGTCTGTCTTGTAAACTGAGTGGACGGAGTACGTGACTTTTCCACCTCTATTTTATGTTCCACTCTTAGACAGAAGGCTACTTACTGACCCCTGTACTGATTCTGCTAAATCTTGCTGTGGCTCCTTCAGCTTGCCCAATCATTTCTGTTGTTCATTGTTTGTTTTAAGATATTTCCTCAGTAGATATAGACAAACAGAAAACATGTGTATGTATGTACGGTCAAAGAAAAAGCAAAATAAAATAATGTTCAAAATTAATTATTTTAAAATTAGGCTATCTTATTGAGAAAACACAGGGTTGTTTGTTTGGTTTTTTTTTTGTTTTTACAACGATAGTTTTGGTTGTAATCAAGATTTTGTCTCTGTGCGCTTCTCAGAGGTACCCACGGATACATGGCTCCAGAGGTGCTCCAGAAGGGAACAGCATACGATAGCAGCGCAGACTGGTTCTCGTTAGGCTGCATGCTTTTCAAACTTCTGAGAGGGTGAGTGAAGTTGTGTGTCCTGTGTGCTTTTTTTATTAGCCTGGGCTTTGTCATTTTCTGTCTCTTGAAATATTAATACGTGACGTGTTACATATTATCTAAAATGATATCTTACTGCCATCTCTGCAACTTCGACCACGTCTACACATGTGACTAAACCAGGCTTTTTTTGCTTCCAAAACAAACAAAACACAAGCCCTGCTTCCCTTAGGAGGTACAGGTGTGGGGCAGTGAGGAAGGCAGATGCTCTATCCACTCTTTTGACTTCTACTGATAGGCAATTTACTCATCTCTTGGCAATTGTTAGTATTTTGAATGATACAATGTTATTCATTGCTTAAATACACTAGCAGCCCTGTTAAATTATGGACTTCGTTTTATGCTTAAGACCTGCTGTTACGGTGAAACTCTTTGCAGCATTGTTCCCTTTTTACATGATATTCAGTCTTTCCTTCTGTAGTGTTAGGGTAAGTTGTAATGTGTGGATGCTTTCATTTGCTGAATCTGGCCTGTAACCATATTGGTGTACAAAAGTATATGATAATTACAGCTTTGTCAATTATTACCTTCTCAGTAAACTTACGTAGCTATGCAGAATTTATTAAGACTAAGGGATTTATCTGAACAGTCAATAAGCACTGATTGGCAAGTGTTTGCTGAAAACAGCAGCCTCAGCGTTAATTGCAAAACAGTAAAAAAATCTTTTAAGCTTTTCAGAGTGCTTCTCTGTGAAGATTGATCATGAGTTAGATCATCCTTTGTCCTTGTACATAATTAATTAAAAGCTCTTACCTCTATCCCAGACACTGTACAAAGGAAAGTAAACATGTGACTTCTGAATTGAAGTATAGAGCTGTATCAATTTAGCATTAATTGTTCACAAAATAGAATAAATGTAAGTGTGCAAATAAAGAAAGAAATGGTGTTTAAATTGTAAAAAAAAAATGTATTTCTTAGTATGGACGGCATCACACAGCTGTGGGCAGTACTCCGTCTCTCAAATCACTCATTGAAGAATTCTGTAGGTAAAAAGACCCACAACAGTTTGGGCTTGCCAGGAGGAGAGAGGAGAGCGTCCTTCACACGCGGGACCGCTGTGGACTCCTCGTCTTTTTTTTTGAGACCTTTTGCTTTTGAGTCACTTGGTCACAGAGGATTAGGGCATCCGACTGACTCTGGCGTGGTTCTTCCTTCACAGGACTGAAGTTGTGTGATGAAAGAACTAGCACCTAGGGGCAAATGGTCCCATTTACCATGGAAACTCACGGGGAGATCTCAGTCTTTGTGGGCTGTGATTCTTCCTGACAGAGATGTGCGGGGTGGTATCAGTGGTCGGCCAGAAGCCAAAGCATTATTCATTGTGAACTATCCTTCCTCATCTGTTCTGAAGCCAATTAAACAACTCACCTCCCCAAACAAGGGTTGGGCACATGGTGCCATTTCTTGGTGTTTAGTAAATTTAGTCTGGCATAAAATATGCCCATAAGTCCACAGTGAATCATTTGCTTCCCTGACCTACTCCGAGCCTTATCGTCAAAGTATATGAGGCTGGATGTTAGCCATTTACTCTTGTCTTCTTACCTATCATGCTTAAAAACAGAAAAATGGAAGTCTTGGTCTGTCCATCAGATCCATTAATCAGAAATGTTTTTGAGGATAAAAGGGAAATAAGTCTTGAGCAGCAGGTCCCTAGTTGAAACAAGCTAGTACTCACTGCCATGTGGTAAGACAAAATGCTTTATAATAGCTAATTAATGTCTTGATAAGTAAATAACATTTTAATTTTGAAAAATATCTTTTCCCTCAAGGTTTTGAAGAAAACTAAGAAGCAGGGAATATATCCTAAATCTAATTAAAAAGTCTCATACTAAAATGTTTCTGCTTTCTTTCAGTCTGTTGTTTAAGTACTGCATGGTAAATCTGTAATACTGTAAGGTCTTCTATAGCTTGGGGTTGGAACTAGATGATCTTTAAGGTCCCTTCCAACCCAAACCATTATATGAATCTATGATAAAGGAAAAAATTCAAACTCGAAACAGAATTATAAAGCAGGAAAGGGATAAAGATGATAATTTACCAGATATCATCAACTGTCTTCCCAGTCACTAATGCTGTGGTATCTGTGATGATCTTCTGTTTTGTCTACTTACTTTAAGATCTTGCTTCATTCTTCCCATATAGATGAGTGGTAAGTTCTGTAGGTCGTACTCAGTTTCCGTATATAGATCAATGTTTTTAGATATCTGTGTTGTGATAGCTGTTCAGGGTTTTCTTGTTAGATTAAACTGTTCTGGTTTTTGGGAGAAATAGATGTAACTGGTAAGGCCTCTGAAACACCTTCTTTAAGGACGAATCAGTGCGTTTAAGAATAAACTAACCCTCTACATGGCTTTATGCGGAGTAACTGGAGCAGATTTCCCTGAGTTTGATAATCCTCAGGGATGTCTTTGTGTAGTCTTTAAAGAAATTGAATGGTTGCTTTTCTCTGAATTTGATTTTGATGTCCACCACATGCAATTGTACTGAAAACAGAAAGGATAAACTTTCTTGCAAAGTGCAGCTCTCTGTAGTAAGAAAAGAAAACAAAGTTGTGAGAGATCAAACATTGATATTTTTGAGGTAGCTAGTGGCCACAGCATGCTAGTGCGTAAAGTCTCATTTTGTGTTGTAAATGCTAAATGTTTTACTACTTGTTTTATTGTTCTGCAGGACAGGATTGATGAGGTGGAAGAATGGGACTAAAAGGATGCTACACTCTTTCCTGGGGTTGCCACAGCTGAAATAACCTGATATGTTATGGCTTTACATTTATTAGTGCATTTTCTTATTTCTACAGTCACAGTCCTTTCAGACAGCACAAAACCAAAGATAAGCATGAGATCGACCGGATGACGCTCACCGTGGTAAGGAGCCTGGTGACAGTTGCAGTTACATTCCTCGTGTTTAGTAAACTCCCATTTCCTCTGAAAACTGGAACTATATAGCCTGCTTTCTGAGAAAGCTGTATTTACACATGGAAGAGTTGTTTACAAACACTATCAAAGAAAAGCTACTCTCCTATGTGGGGAAAGCAGATCACACTACTTCTGTAATTAAATGTCTCTTTTTGTACTCCTTTTTGTCGTAGAATGTGGAGCTACCAGATTCATTTTCTCCTGAATTGAAGTCCCTTTTGGAAGGGCTCCTGCAACGGGATGTTAGCAAGAGACTTGGATGCCAAGGAAGAAGGTAGGTGTTGTCTTCTCCTTGGACCACTGCCTTTAAAAATTTCCACTTCTCTGTAAAGGAATGAATTCATTTCAAGTAAAAATCTGCCTCCTGTTGTGATGATTTTAATTTTGCAAAGAGAACTTTAAAAAGTGCTGTTGCATGGAATGACATTTCAGCTTCCTTTGGTTTGGACAAATTTGTGGACCGTTTCTGTCATTAAAGACTTCCCCCGAGTTCTCTGCAGTCATGCTTACATTGGATGGTGTTCATACTTTTCATCCCTGTGTTGTTTTTATGTTTTTGCCTGATCTTTTTTGGCATGAAGTCATATTACTTGATTCAGACATATTGATAGCTCAAATTTATTGCTTATATTGTAGCTGTAATAATATGAGCATATTACACACAAAAAACGCCAACCCCCAAACCACCAAGCACAGAAAGCTGTGAATCCTTGCTTCATTTTGGGTTGCCTCTGTTTCCAGATGTACCTGTTTCATTTAATGGTTCCAAGGAAAAGGGCAATTATTTTGTTTATTGACTGCAAAACCCTACTTGCTCCTGCCAAGCTTACCTTGCTTATAGCTTTTAACTGAAATTGTCGTTATCACCTATTTAAAAAGCCAGTGTGTGCCTTGTGTGAGACTAGGAGAGAAAACTATGAGAGGAGTAAATAACTGTTGAGAAACCCTTGGCAATGTGTGAGACCTGTTAATTGATAGTCCCACCCGTGACTGGGGCTGCTCTAATTCCAGTGAGATATTCAGAGGGTTTTTTATCATGGAGACCTCTGTGATAATGACCTGAGATTGCTTTTCAGCCCTGGGCCTATCAAGAGTAGTTGTTTATTTTGCCATAAAATATGTATAATATCAAATGGAGTGGAGTAAGCTTGTTACTTAGGAGGAGTGTATTGGATCTGACATCAGAGGAGTATTGTTTGTTGTTTGAAATGAGGGAATACCATAGCAAAACAAGAGTGATTCCTTGCCAGACCTACAGCACTATTTCTAGTGTTTCCACATGAAAGTTCTCTTTTCTGTTGCTTACTTAGGAAGACTTTTTTTTTCCTTGAAAAAAAGAGCATTTTACCAATGTTTTCAAGTGATAGAAATGTGACCTTTGAAGGCTTTATATTTCTCAAATATATTTGAAAAGCCCCTTCCTTTTGTTGACTTCAGTTACTTTTATTTTGCAGTGCACAGGAAGTAAAAGAACATCCTTTCTTCAAAGGCATTGATTGGCAGCAAGTCTATTTACAAAAGGTAAAGGATTAAGATAGTAACCTTAGCTTTCTTAGTAAAGCAGTAAAAAGAAAATAAGCCTAAACAAGTAATGGACAGAAAACTGCAGGGTTCCAGTCCCCAGCACATGTACTCATTTGCACGAATACTTGGAGGATTGTTGATGAAAACTGCTGTATATTCATTACTACAAGTCTTCCTCATCGATAGTACTGAATTATTACTTTTTCACAGTCAAATGACTGCATGGTTTCTTCTGCTTAGCTGTCTCTAAGCTGTAGAGTTTTTTCCCAAAATTTTTGGAGGACCATTTATTAAAGGCACTGAAATTTAATTTCAAGGGACATAGTTTTACACAGCCATGTGTAATTTGTGCAAAAAATAAAAAGGCCGTATATATCTACAGAGTGGATTTAAACAGTCTGTGAATTTGTCTTTAATTATGCTGCTTTTAATTTCTAGTATCCTCCACCATTGATTCCTCCCCGGGGAGAAGTAAATGCAGCAGATGCTTTTGATATTGGGTCATTTGATGAAGAGGACACTAAAGGCATTAAGGTACACAACTTTAAATGATAGGTAGAGAATGGCACTGTGACTGCTCTGCTTCACTTTTCATGTGTGCATGCCATTCCTTTGCTTCAGGGGCTGCTGAATGTGCAAGGAATTGCTTTCACGTTTGGAAACTTAATCCATGCTGTTATGAAAGAGCTTGGGCTGGTTGACTGGTTTGTTGTTGCTTGCCAAGTCCTTATGTTTTATTTTTTAGATTGACTGAAATCTACCTTCCTATCAAAAGTTTTATATGATAAAGCAAATATTTCAAATGGTCAGGCAACTTTTGGGACATCCTCAGATTTTCAAGAATACTTAATGGTTTGTAGTTTTATAAATTGTAATTTGTTTCTGGTTGCTTGGATGAATTGAACTAAACCTTATTTTAATAGTATTACCTCATGGTCAGAGAGTGCATTGGGAAACTCTTACAAATGACAAACTGGGTATTAATGGTAGCAACTTTATAAAAGTGATAGAAGAAACTTTCAGGTTCTGATATTATCCAAAATCTAATGAAAACAATGTAAAGGGAAAAATGCAAAGTTAAAGCCGCTGGCCCATTTCTGACTTGCACGGAGGTGGTGTGACGTACCCTGCGTATTCATCCCCTCTTCTGAAGCCTCCCTGGTACTTTGAGACCATAGATGAATCAGTGCTGCTCTTGGGTCTGTCCCGTTCATTATTTTTATCATACATTTCTTCAGCAGATCAAACTTTATTCTTGTTATACAGAAGTGAGTCAAGAGAGAAACTAATTGCTCTAAACTTTATAAGCAAAAAAACATGTTAAGTACTCACTGTGCCTAAAAAGGAACTTGTCTGTCAGTGTCACCTGCTGTAATTACAGAAGTTGGCACAGAAAGATTTTACGTGTTAAAGAGAAATGCAGAGAACCCAAGATGTTCTTTATCCCAGAAAACTCCGCATCTTCAGTGTCAGTGTCAGTCTAACAGGATTCCAGTTTCCTGCAGTTCTGGAGTGCCCTAATTTGGAGGAAGATTTTGCAAGGAGAAACCAGGTGGCCTTTTTATTTATTGAGGGGATCAGATTTTCACAGCAAGGCCTGTAAATTGTATAGCCAGATCCCTTCCATGTAATCTTTGTTCAGGCTGCCTATAAGATAAATTTATTCTTAGTCATGAGTCAGTGAGGGATATCATGTACAGCTTCTTTGCTCTGCGCTTTCACTGGGATGTCACAGTCTTTTAGAAGGGACTGAATAATTCGTGCCTCTGAGTCAGCCGCAGTCGGAGCTTCCACTAAGGTGTCAGGAGCTGTCTCTGCCCGTGAGGATGCCAGTTTTGAGTGCCTTGCTCTCCTCTGTTGCCCCTGCGGATTATATTTGTACTGCGGAGTGTCCTGTGACACCAAGAAGAACATGTGTTCTTTGAGGTTACAATCTGGAAAGCCAACAGTGGATGCCCATGGCTTTCCCCTCTTACTCGGATGCCATAAGGAGTCCCTGTAAGCCGCTTGCGCAGAATTGCAGAGAAGTCTTCTACCTTCAGATCCAGCCTGTGTTTTCCTGCTGTGATACAGCTATGGATCTCTGAAAAGGAGGAGAATATTTATTCTGGGAGTGTCTGGCCTGGCTGCAGAAGGAGAATTGAGCAAAGCTTTCCTATCCTGCTCCTGCGACTGCTGTGTGCTGCGGTGGCGGCTGGGGTTGCTGGGTTTGCTCTGAGCAGCGGTGTGCGTGCGTGCCCTTCGCTCGGGATCTGCCTTCCCCAGCACTCTGCTGCAGCAAGGACCGGAGCTGGCGCTGCCCGCTGTCGGACAGTGCAGTCTACCGGGCTCACTGCGTTCTTCACGCGGCACGGGGTGCCCCTTCGTCGTGCTCGCTGAAAGTTTCTCTACTGATGGACAGAAACTGAAGCAACTGAGGAGCGGCTGTAGAGAGTTTACACTCATCCCCAAATGAAAACCTTTAATAAAACTGTAGGGAAAACACTGATCGTTTTTTGTACTGCAGCAAAGTGCCTGGTGGCTAAACCCAGAATATGGCTGTGTCAAGCAACAAGCAATCCTTCCTGAAGATCCACTAATTTTGGTTTCCTTCAGTATAATCCAGTTCAAGTACTGTAGTTAAGGATTAGAGGAGAAAAGAATCTATATAACAGGAAAATTGAGGTCTGCAGCATGCACTGCTGAATTGTGAAGGTTAATTATTAAGAATGTAAAATTAAGCTGTGGAAGCATGGAGGGCATCGTTGTGTAAAAGGTATCTTTTCATTTATTCATGGAATTTTTGTGCTGAGAAAGTTTTTAACACAATTAGACATTTTGTTAACACTGATTATGCAACAAAGTGCGTCTTTTAGAGCTACCAAACCAAACAAGTTTTGAAGAGGCGGCCTGTTCTCTGTATATAAATGAATATCTTTGCTTAAATTCGTATCTGTGTTTTCTCTTGTTTGCACTTGTTTGTTCTGGTAAGGTTAGAGTTCAATGTGTCTTTTAAAATGATACTGTTATATGGGTAACTATTAACTGTTGGGGATAAGAATAGTAAAAGTTACTAAAATGTTGGGTTTTTATGTTGTTTTTCTCTTGCAAGTTGCTTGATAGTGACCAGGAATTATATAAGAACTTCCCTCTGGTAATATCGGAGCGTTGGCAGCAAGAAGTAGCAGAAACTGTTTATGATGCAGTAAATGCAGACACAGATAAAATTGAGGCCAGAAAAAGGGCTAAAAATAAGCAGCTTGGCCACGAGGAAGGTAATCTGTCAAATACACTTCTCTGCATCTTTTGCTGCTAGATAGTAATTCATGTGTTTGAAGTTCCACACAACAGACTCTCATATTACTGTCATTCACCAGTAATTGTTAGAATTCGTTTAGTCAGTATCGTGTTTCTTAAGACGTTTCTTAATGTTTTGAAACGCTGTATGACATAATGTTTTGGAAAATCTTTTGTACTCTCTTTTAAAGATTATCATGTACAGCCTTTCATCATTTATATTTATGGTATATGCTCAGAAAAGAGTATGTGGGGTTTGATTTCATGACAGAAGCCAGGAAAGAAAACAGGAGGTCCTTTACAGCAAACTTCACTTGTTTGCATGAGGATGTTGCATCACAAACTCTGAACTGTGGATAGCAGTATACAATTCTTTTAATAGTTAATAAGATACTTTTTTAAGAACCAAATTCTGTTCTTGATTACTCCACTGCAGCTGCATCAGCTCATGTAATTAAGGCAGAATTGGCTCTGCGTGTGCCTGCGCACACAGAAGCACTATGGCAAGCCTGGTGAGATGACGTTGAGTCACACCGTGTTCAGGACCGTGTCCTTTCTCAACGTAGCACATTTGCAGAATGATTTAGCCAGTACCTTGTTTTGCATACTAATGTTTCCTCTTGTTATAGATTATGCGCTTGGGAAGGATTGTATTATGCATGGATACATGCTGAAATTGGGGAATCCATTCTTGACTCAGTGGCAGCGTCGTTACTTTTACCTCTTCCCAAACCGACTTGAATGGCGAGGAGAAGGAGAGTCACGGGTAAGTGAGGTCACTCTAGAGAGCAGCAGCTTCCGAGGGCATGAGAGGCAGGTGGATGTGGAGGGAAATCTGAGAACTCACACTCAGGCATACCTCCCATGGAAGTAGAGTTTTGTCCGAGTAAACGACCGGTGGATTTGAGTGACTTATCTTGAATATCGCTTTAGTTAATGGGTAGCTACACTGCACTGAGGAAACATAAAGTTGACTTGAGAAACCTGTTTACTTTGTTGTGTTATGTTTTTAAAGGAATTTGGTAGTTCATGGTGTTATTTTTCATTTAGGACCTCTGGACTATTTATACAAAAAAACATAAACTGGTAAGGTCATAAATGCTATAGCATTTTATTTCAAAGAAAATGCTATATTAACTTTAGTTTAGTCCAGCTGTGATCATATGCTAGGCAGATCATTTGTACATTTAGTTAAGTAAGGTTTTGGAATTTCAAAACATTGTTCTCCTCTTACAGTCTATAGGGAAAGCTTTTCTGCAAACCGTTGTGTATGTTTGCTTCTTTGTAAATATGTAGTGCTTGAATCTTCCCTTTCAGCTCATTGAAATAGTAAGATTGCCTTTTTTTTTACAAGCAGTAATACTTGGAAAATATATAAAATTATATGCAACTCTCTTGTGGGAAAATAATGAATATTTTGTTTGTAGACACACCTATTTGTAGATTCTTATTTCATGCTGTCATTACTGGCTTTCTTAGCTTATGTTTCCTTGACTCTGTTGAAGCAACCAAGCTCCTTGCTAAATCTCTCTCTTACCTTATAATCTATCTTTAGTTCATGACCCAGTCTTCAGAAATCAAGAAATGTTTGTGTAATGACTGTTAATGTTCATAACTTGACTTATGTGGGTAGTCCAGAAAAATTAGATAGTGGCTTTATTTGATGGGCAACAGGTTTTTTTGAATCATCACTCTGCTTTATTTTTGCAAATGCTACAGCAAAACCTACTGACAATGGAACAAATAGTATCTGTTGAAGAAACACAAATTAAAGATAAGAAATGCATCTTACTGAGAATTAAAGGAGGAAAGCAGTTTGTCCTACAGTGTGAGGTGAGACGCTTCTTTTTCAATAACTGTTAATCAGATTGTTTTACATATGACAAAACAATTGAAAGTGTTTCAGGTCCTCCCATTACGTATTAACTAAGCGTACTTCACGAAGCAAAGCTGAACCTAAGCAAAACTGGGAAGTTTTTATCACACTTTATTTTTGAAAGCAGGAAAGCTGCAGCTATGCTAGTTTCTGTCAATGGTATGTGGGCCAAAAATGAGTTCAGTTTAATAAATAGCTAAAAAGTTCAAAACTTCTCAACCTACGTGGGTTTTGAAGGCCTTGTTGGCACGTGTCTCGCTGCAGTTATGGCAGCTGATGTGTTTGCGAGGGAGGAAGTACACAAGTCCTCATTACATCTTGACCGGCTGTAGTTGCTGCTGCCTCGCCTGACTTCAGTGGGGTGACAGAGGAGCAAAGGTCTGCACGTTTTCAATATCCAAAGTTACTTGTTCCTTTGGAAAATTAAAATAAGTTGCTTAAAAGTGCTATCTAAAAGAGAAGACGCTATTGGCAGTTTACTATGAAGTGCCAAACTACTTCTGTATCTCTTTCAGAGTGACCCAGAATTTGTTCAGTGGAAAAAAGAGCTGACAGAAGCTTTTACAGAGGCACAGAGATTGCTGCGTCGGGCTCCAAAGTTTCTCAATAAATCTCGCTCAACAGTTGTAGAGCTTTCAAAACCACCGCTCAGCCACAGGAATAGCAATGGTCTGTAGGAGAAACAGAGAACAAAGTTCACCTAGGGAAAGCTACTTCGTGAACATATTGAGTTTCACAGAATCCTTATGAATTACTTTGTGCAATCCTGGACGCGGGATGTGCTTAGAAGAGGAATTAGATGTTTACAGCGTGGGATAATGTCAGAACTCTGTCTCTGGAGGTTGTGAAGACTGGAACAATGGCAAGTGAGTTCATGCTCCTGGCAGCGGTGGAAATTACCGAGCGTCGAGGCTGCATATTGCTCCCATGCATTCCCGCACCCTGGCGGTGTCTAAAACGTGGTCCATTACTCTAGAACTACTGATGGAAGGAAGACGCTGTTTTCTCTGCAATACCCTTGTTTGGTGCGTACCAAGCCTGGAGGCTGAAGTGGTTACTGCTGGCTAGGATTACACTTGTGTGTGCGATACCGACAAACCCCTCAACTGTGGAAGGAGCTGCAAACTTGCCGTGTTGGATAACCTTTAATCTGTTGTGTTGCCATGTTCTTTCTGACCATTACTGCTGACTTTATAATAACCTTTCTCCATACTGCTGATGATCAACAGTGTGACTCTTATGCACTTCAAAGTACTGAATTCTAACTGTCCTGTGGTTTAAATGTTATTGCTACTTCATGGAAACATTGAACTCAAATTATTCACTTAGTTTGTTGTACTCACTAATAGTAGCTACCACCGTTTTGCTTCTTCTACGTATATGCAGTACTATAACTGACACAATAGAGTAATAATTGGTGAAGAGGAATTTATGGTAGCTTCATCTAGTGCTCTGTTGTATAAATTGACTATTTTAGCACAGTTTTTAAAGAGCAGATTCCTTTTGACAAGTTTACAGTGAACATAAAGACAGTTCTTTTCCATTTCAGGTCAACTGCACTTTTTAAAAATTAAAAAGAAATTATTCAAATCCAATGCATTCTAGTGCATGTACTGGGTTAAAATGTCTGGGTACCTCGGTACGTATTCTGGATCACTCTTCAGTTATGGGACTTGTGGATCCTTCTCTGTTGTACACAAAAACATGAAGCAGGTGTGTTCTCATAGCATAGATATCCCAGACTTTCACTGTAGCTCAGCTCAGGAGGTTCACGCACACATCACATGGCTCGGCTTGCAAAAGGATTTTTAATTTTCTTCTCTAGAGCGTTCAAACTGTCCACATTGAAAACAGTCTGAGAATACTGAGGATGGAACTGACAAAACGAGCTGATCGAATGCCAGATTTATATTAATTCTACTTGAGACATCAGTCGTGTCATGTGGAAACTCTTGCTGAAGTAAAGATATAATCTCTTAACTGTTAGACAACTTCAAGCACGTGAAGTCAGCCTTCCCCTGGTTACTGTGATGTTTCGTAAGAGAGAGGTCAGGGCTTAATTTAAGCTTTTTTCTGATTCAGTAAACACCTTAGAGAACATTTTCTGCCTAATTACGGTGGTACAACTCTCATGGTCCCTGAAGACGATGGGAATTGCATCTCCGTAAATGGGAACAGAAGTTACACCACCAGCTTACTCCGTCCACCTGGTGTGCACGGTTTGTCCAGCTTGTGTTGCTAACAGATAACCACAGAGTTCTAGACCTGTTTCCCTGTAGAAAAGTACAAATTGGCAAAAATAGGAGAATTCCTTTGAAAGTATTTGTTTACCTTGAACACACTTGTAATAAAATTGAATGTATTTGCTTCTAGAAGTGGGAGTGGCTTAACTCTGCATAGCATGCGCTTTCACACGTGTGCGAACTCTGTCTTGTCATCTGGTGCATCACAAAAGGAAAAATGCATTTTGGAAGATACCCCATGTGAGTCAGGTGATATCTTTTAATGATTTTTTTCCCATTTATTCCCATTTATTTTTCAAATTTGTCATTCTTACTGATAAGTAATGTTTAGCATCTCAGCATCCTCTGTAAGGAGTAGTTGTGGTGTTTACCGAGGTGTGGCACAGAAAACGTCTCACCTTACTGGCACTGACTGTGCACTGGATGTTGTTAAATGTTTCCTGTAATACCGTGCAATGCTCTTATGTTTCTTCTTGATATGGAAAAAAAACTCAGATTGTGATAAAAACCGCTCTTAGTTTTTATGTAACTGGTTCATACTTTCTTAGTTCATTATCAGTTCCGTTCTTCTATTTTAGTTATTTTCCATCGTTGTTTTTTATGCTAAATCCTTGTTGGCAGAGTTTTGCAGTTTCTGATGCAGCATACCATAGATTCTGGACACTGGTGTCTGTGAGGAGGGGAGGGACGGATCGGTAGTTGGGAAATTGTGCCTCAAAACCATAGATTTTATACAAAACGAAGGCTGTGTTTTGACTTAGGGAAATATGCATATTTTGAAGTGTAATGGAGTTGGGACGGCCCTAGAACATGCTCATTAGCGTGGTCCTTATTGCCTTGTCCGGCTATGCAGTGACTTGAAACCAGCTGGCAGCTGAGCTGTGCCGTCGGTCAGCACCTCTCACCAATGTCAGATGGGAATGGAATAGTAAAAGATTTGTTTTTCTTTAGTCAACTGATTTATTGACAATTTATAAAAGCTTTATATTTGTGACTCGCATACGACTGTGCTGTTAGGAGAGAAAGATTGCCGTAGTGAAAAACTCGGGTACGCAGGGGGGAAGTTGGGATCCCAGTGACAAGTGGGGTTCTGCGTGGAAGGGACTGGATCTGCTGGTGAGGAGGGAGAGCTGGGATTCCGCCCGTCAAAGCAAAATAGTGGATACTGCTCCGAACTGATGGTTCCCGGTTTAGGTACCAAATTGTCTGCATTTTTTTCTTGGACGAAGATTCTTGATGGTGTTATTTTACATGAGGGTCTGTAGCTGTATGTGTAGAAAATCTCGTTGAACGCAGAGACCATGAGGCACCGTGTTGTCTTTTACGCATTTTGACCACATTTGTGGGATTAAATGTTCAGGGAAGTAAAGATAAAAGAAATTAGAGCTTCAGGCATCAACAGAGCTGAGCGAATGATTAAACACAGATTTTTAAACAAATTATCTGAAAGTCCTTTAAAAAAAAAAATCTGCCGTACTGAAGATTTAAGCATGAACGGGAATCGTTTCTTATATTTCAAAATAGAGAATTACGTGCCAGATCGAGCCATATTGAACGCTCCCCTGACACATCCACATGCCTTCAGTGCTGCAGGGATTATTTTGTAATTATTCTTTGTCTCTGACGTGCCAGCTGACAAATGCAGTAAGACTAGATCCTGGAAAGCAAGCGCCTGAGTGACGTGATTGTAGAAAGATGTGCAGTTTCTGCAGGAGCTGGGCTTGGGGGGGTCACGGTGACTTTTAGGAGAGCTGCAGCTCTGTTTCTGTGTGCTTTTCCTTTCCCTTTTCCCTCCACTCTGAGGTAGGGTGGCATTTTTGTATGTGGGAGTTGCTCTAAATTAATGTCTTGTTTCAAGATAGGTATACAGCAAATTCTTGCCAAAATCAGACTTTTATGAGTTGAAATTTAAGTGTAGGAGAAGCAAAGCACCAGTTGTTCCTGCTGCAGGCAGAGTGTTTGGAGGCTGTTTGGCGCTGGGCATGAGCTTGGCCGGTGCTGTAAAGTGTTCCCTGGACGCCGTGTCAGCTGAGATGTTCCATCATTGCAGGTGTAAATTAGGCAATTTTTATTATTCAAATTTATTTGGTAATAATTTTGCAAATTCATGAAACCGTTAAAGGAACATTTACTAATTTTTTTTAAATCCTTCATCTAACTGTAGGGTGTCCAGTTTACTAAGTATAAAAGCTTCTTCACATCAGTTATGTTTGAGCTTTATGTCTTGTCACTGGTCCAGCAAAGTCTACGGCTGCAGTCTCACGAGTTACTTAAACCGCTGCTGTGAGATAAGCCCTGCTGGTGTAAATACTGGAGCTGATCCAACTTGCGTTGACGTTCCTGGTATATGTTGCCCCCCATTAGGCTTCAAAAACAAAGACTCCGAGCATGCTAATGATAGTTGGATGTGCGGATGGGAAACCTGGCAGGTAGGGACAGCGCCGTGCTCGCTGTGCGAGGGTGACGGCACACCGCTCCAGGAGATATACCTCAGCTTAGTTGCATTCGAATTTTCCTTAATTTCAACAACTCTCCTTTAGAAACGCAGCAGAAGTTTTTCTCCTCCCACTTTTGCGAGGGGGAAAAAAAAAGGAAATACGATCATTGGGTTGGTTGTGGTTTTGCTATAAATGCAGGTGTTTGCAGTCCAGTGCATAGAGAATAGGAAACGTTGTGTATTTGGTGCTAAAACCAAGCCTGTTTGTCCAAGTTGTGATCCTGTGCACGTGGATGCGGGTGATGTCCAGTAGATCTGCTCGGGGCGTTGATTTTGTGCGGCCGAGGTCAATGGCAGCGTTGCCACCATAAGTAGGATCGAGCCCCCGATGCGTGCGATGACTTGCGCGTTAGCGTTTCGTAGGTTTACAGTCTCTGATGATCGTGAATTAGCTCATGAAGAGTGAAATACCTGGAGCTCTGTGTGTTGCCCTTTTCCTGGCAGCTGATCAGTTTTAGGACTAGGTTCTTCTTTAATATCGCATACGTATCCACATACTGCAGGCGTTCGCAATCGCACACTGGTTTCACTGTTCCCCACACAGCAGATGGCAATGATACAGTTAATTTAACTCTGAAATGCTCACACTCTAAATATATAGGGAGGAAGGACTATTTTGAAGTGTACAGTAGAAAGTAAATAATTCTGGTTGTGTTGATTAATATAAGGAATGAGTCAATTCTACAGATTAAAATATCTGAAAAGCGTATTTTGAAAAAGCATAGTATTAATTTTAATATTGTAAAAAAAAGGAAAATATCTAAAATATACAGAGAACATATGTATATCCAAATGTCTGAGGAATTTCGAAATAATCTACTTTTGTTTTCTATTGGTTTCTATACCATGGTGTACATATTGTGTGGATTGAACATTCGCTGTTTTAATACTATTGTTAAATTGTATTTTTATTTTGTGTTAAACTAATCATCACAGACTCAGCTTTATTTTGTTTATGTAAAGGTTGCTATGCTATGTAGGTATAAAACCAAGAATTCTATTTTAACAAAAAAGCATTTTATATTATTTATTAAATATATGTTTCTCCAACTTCTGACATTCCACAGAATTTCTGCTCCGTATATGTATAGAAATGGCAGTTCCTTTCAAGCAGGATCAGTCAGCTTTATTCTGTTTTTCATAATAAAGTCAAAATAGTTTCCGTCAGTCTGTCCAGCTTACCATTCTGTTACGAGCACAAGGACTTGCAGGCGCTGTCAGGACCCTCTTGAAGTGCAGTGGCTCGTGAATGCAGAAACATCTGAAAAACTCTTGCAAATAAACCCCTTGCTTTGATATTTCTAAATTTCGCCTTTATTCCTCAGCATTCCAGAGAGCAAGCTTTTATTCACGAGTCTGTGCTGGGTTAGCGAGAATTAATGACCTTAAATTGGGGCAAGGAATCAGCTTGATATTTGAAAAAGCTCAGACATCAGCTCAGGTATTTGCAAAGCTCTTTAATTCCAAGGTTAATGAGTGAGAAGGGAGAGCCCGGAGAGGCTGCAGGTGCCGGTCTGCTCGGAGCAGTGCCTTATGCCGAGCTCATTCGGGTGTAGGGCAGAGACGGGCTAACTGGCATCGATGGCTGCAAAAATGTCTGTACTGGAAATGATTTTTGCTGTTTCAGAGTGATTACTTGATCCTTAAAAATAGGCTAGAGCCCATGAAGACAGGAGAGGTGTCCTGCAGAGCCGGGCGGCCGGGCCTGTGCTCGTCACCCCGCGCCGCAGCCGAGGAGGGGAGCGGGCACCCCCAGGACCCCGGCAGGGACCGTCCCCTCGGGGGGTGTCGGGAAGGCGAGCCCGTGCTTCCCAAGCTGAAACCGCCTCACGAGCCAGCCCCTCGCTGCGATTAACGTGCTCTGCCTGCCCGAAGCCTTTGCTGGAGTGCTGCTACCGCTGGGCACATCTGTAGATAACCAAACCAGGCACCTCCTGCCCGAGCAAGGTACAAAAATAGCACAAAATTCATCAGATAACTCATTTGCTAAAAATAATTCCAGTTGCAATCATGGCCTCTGCAGTTTGAGGAATGCTCATGGTATTAAAGCATGTGCTTTTAATTTCCACTGTGGTGGAGCTTGAAGTCCGTGCTCTTCAGGGCTTAACCGAAGGACATCTCGAGGGTGAAATGTGGCTTTTGCCAGCCGTGCTGCTGAAGCCGCCTCTCCTTGTTGAGACGCTGCCCGAAGCGGGGAGGGGGTGGCTGCTTTTCTCCTCGTAGTAGTTCTCGCCTTGTTTTCCATTTTGCCCTTCTCACACCTGCCTGATCGTGTTTTCGTTCTGTAGCTGAGGAGCGAGCTGTAGCGTTGAGCTGTTCCTCGCAGTTTCTCGGCGTCACCCGCCAGAAACGTGCCGTGATTGGGATAGTGCTGAGCCCCGTGCCGCAAACCTGACACGTGCCCAAGCAGGGATTCGTTAGAAAACCTGGGGACAGGATCAGAAATCTGGTTGTTTGTCCAGTGTCAGGATTTATCCAGGTTTGTGTAACTTGCTATACTTCCAAACTGGAAAAGGAGACGGACCAGGTGTAGCTATGGGCTTGCCTGGATGTGGGGCTGGGAAGAGGCTTTCTCGGCTGTAGCAGGCATCTTTTCCTTAAGGAAAGGGAGAGATCAGAGAGCAGGTGAGATGGCAAATAAAAATGAGTCTGAAAAACAGAATAAAGCGAGAGCATCCTAGGAGAGGTGTTTTTACGAGCACTGTTTCAGTGACTACATTCAGTCCTTTTAAAAAAAAAAAAAAGGAGCAGATTCACATGAATAGCTACTAGTGATTTAAAGAAATATATTGAAAGAGAACCTGTTTTCAATGTGTAATTTAATGGTAAGAAAAGCCAGTATCTGTAAATAACTTTAGATATTGTATCTATGAGAATCATTCTTTGTTTTATGTACTTGGCTCTTTTCATATTTATTGTGCAGAGGAGGGTGTGCCCCGTGCCGGTGTATGCTGCTGCACGTTCCAGTAGTACTTCTCACAGAGACTATCTTCAGAGTTTACAGTCCTCGGCGATTTGTGACTGATGTGCCACACTTAGTTAATTCCGCCATTATTTTTTTAAAGGATTATTTTGGCACAGCTAAGCTGCTTCTGTGTGTTGGTCAGTACAACTGCTCTCATACGACGAGAACCCCAATAAAAACCGTCCTTTGCGTGTGTGCTGCCGCCTGGTTCTTTTCGGTCTCGCCTGCCCCTTCCCGCGTGGCCGGCGAGGCTGTGCCGGGCTGCCCGCCCGGACAGGCAGCTGCCTGCGGGGCACTGCTGGGCGAACCCTTGCACCCCCATTGCCCCCGGCTGCTCTGCGCAGAGGTAAGTCCCTTCGCTTGCCGCAGAAGCCGTTATTCACGTGCACCATGTTTTGTTCGTGCTTTTTCTGTGGGTAGCTGCTGGGGGACATGCCGGCTGCATCCTGCGGATGGGACGGTGCCCTGGGGGTGATCCTCAGCCCGGTGTGCTGGAGCAGCACAAAAAATGGCCCTGGCAGGGACTATGAGGTGTGTTACGGGTGATGAACGGTGGCTCTCCAAAAGTGCGGGAGGGACCCCGATGCTCGGAGCCGAGGGGTGCCCCGGCAGTGAGCCCCACACACAGCCAGGCTCCTCCGAGGCTGCGGTGCTGTTGGAGACCATGCGAAGGATCATCCAAAACCGTGTGTCCTCATGCCGTTCCTGGCTGGAAATGGGGTATATTTTAACTGGTGTTGGTGAGATGCCCTGGGCAACCCTTGGTCTTGAGCTGGGCAACAACAGACTAACAATCCTATTTCCTTTCTTATTAACAGAGCTTTTCCAGCTGTTGGTGCTGATGCCCTGGTCACGTCCGTGGACCTCTTCGGGGGAGATGTGGAGCAGCGGAGGGTGGGTTTCACCTTTGCAGCTGGGCTTGGCCTGATCCCACGTCCTGCGCCCCTGGCTGGGTGTTGGATGCTGGTGGCGGCTGCACCGGGGCGGGTGGGACGCAGGTCCTGCCGGTCCCCCGAGGGTCACCCTCTGCCCCGCGTGGTCACCCAATGGCCCCTCCATGTGCTTTGTCCCCAGCAGAGCTCTGTGGGGAGATGAGGCTCGGGACGGCCGTGCCAGGAGCCCCCCCCGGGCAGGCAGGACACCCCGGGCAGGCAGGGCTGCCTGCTCCCTCCCCACTGGCCCCGGCCGGGCTGCTGACCACGTTGGTGTTAGCGCCGCGGTGACTTTTTCTTTCCACCGACGGCAGGCTATTTTGAGCACTCCTCTCAGGTCCCTCCCCAGCTCGGCCCCCCTATCTCAGGGCTGGGGCTGGTGGCAGGGAGCTGGGGTGTTCCGGGGAGCCCCGTGCCGGAGCTCCAACCTGCAGTCTCGGGGGACAGCCCGGGGTCCCCTCCTGCGGTAGCAGAGCACCCTGGGCTGGCTCACGTCAACCCACAGCGGTTCCCCAGCTTCTGTGGGGTGCAGCCATGCACCGAGGAGGGCACAAACACACGTGTCGAGGAGGGTGCGGGTGACGCACGCGTGTGCTGGGCGGTGCAGAGAGGCCGAGGAATGGAAGGGCCCCGTGGTGCCATCGCCTCTCCCCAGCCGAGGCCCCGGTGCCACCGCCGTGGGTATTTTTAGCAGTGACATGTGTCACCTCAGCTGCCGCCACGGCAGGGGGGTGGCGGGGGGAGGCGTGCGCTGCCCCGCTGCCGCCGCTTGCCCGCACGCCGCCTTCGCTCTCCAGCTCACCGGGGTCCCGTGCCGGCGGCAGAGCCCGGTGACGGCGTGGGCCGTCAGCCCCCCGTGCCTGCAGCCCCCCACCCAGGTATGGATGCTCCAGGGGGGCTTTTGGGGTGGGGGGTTGGGGTCAGGGTCTGAATGGAGATTTTTTGGGTGTGCTGGCAGCCGGGCTGTGGGCCCCTCGGCAGGGAGGGCTATTTTTAGGTGGGAATGGATGGCGATAGCAGAAGCCCTGGCTTCGGGGGCGGCTTCCAGCTGCTGGTCTGTGCTGGGGAGAGGTGCCTGGGAGGGCTACGATGGGAGCGGGGACAGGAACGGGGACGGTGCTCCCCACCCCGTGCAGGAGGGCGGCTGGGGACCCCTCAATGGCCTCAGCTCTTGGCACCCACCAGGATGGCAGCGGGTCCTGGGTGGCAGCAGGAGCGAGTCCCTGGCTGGCTGCTCTGTGGGGACCGGACCCACGTGGCTGAGGCCCAAACGGGGCTGTATCCTGCTCCCTGCGTGGGGAGGACCGGAGTGATGTTGATGGTGGTCCCCAGCCCTTGTTCATGCTTCACTGTGTGCTTGGTTGAGGCACACCCCCTCCGTGCCTCAGTTTCCCCGTGTGCAGAACAGGACTGGGGATCCAGCTCTGGCTGGCGGATGCGGGGTGGCCGGCCGCAGGCACCCGCCAGGCTCAGGGCTCTGGCTGTGCCGTTCAGGGCTGGCTCTTCCCCGCAGCCACAGAGCCCTGCCTGGGGGGACAGTGTGGGGGCAGCGCCGGTCCCCGACGGGAGCGAGGGCACGTGGCACCCGGGGCTGCCGCCTGAGAAGGCAAGTGACATTCCTCAGCCGGCTCCTGGCCGCTCCCGGCGCTCCTGCCCTTTACTGTACAAGGAGATGTGGCTGCCGGCGTGAGCGGCAGGGCCAGACGAGCCCTGACCCGCTCGGTGCATGAATGATCTCGACAGGTGAAGCTGGGGTCAGCCTGAAATGGGGCACAGGCGGGCTCCCACGGCCACCCTGTGCCACCCCGCCCAGGGCAGTGGGGTCCCAGCACCACCCCGGTGCCACTGGCACCCTGTACCACCACCTCCCCACACCTCGTGGCCCCTCGCCATGCTGGAGGGGGCCGCACATGGCCGTGCCCTCCCCAGCACTGCCAAACGACCCGTCCCCTCCGTGCCAGTACTGCCGCGCTCCAGCTGGTGCCATGAGCTCAGACTGGGGCAATGCCCAGCAAGGTCGTAGTGCTGCCGGCCCCGGCACAGCCCTGGGGCCAGCGGAAGCCCCTGGCTAACTCTCTCCTCTCTCTCTGCCTCATGCGCCTGGTGCGGCCCCATGGCTCTCCATACAGCACCGTCCCACCTCAGCGCCAGCATGGCCATCTCCTCGCGCCTCGCGCTCTGGGAGCAGAAGGAAAGTCTCGGTCCGGGGTGGCACCAGCTGTGTTTCGGGGCTGGATGCTCGCGGGCTGCCCTGGGGCTCAGTGCCGGGCGGGGGAACACACCGCAGCCAGCTTGCTGCACGCCGCTGGGGTCGATGTCCCCTCGCCTCCCTGTGCACATTGCTTCTGCTGCGTCCAACCCTGCTGGCTCTGGCCACCTTTGCAGCCTGAATGTTCTGGTTTGAGTGATTTTGCTGCTGGTTGGGGCACGCGGTTCTCTGCAGGGCCAAGACTCGTGGGAATCTGCAGGGCTTGGTGCTGGCGCTGCTGCGCGGTGGCACGGCTGGGAAAGCCCTTTGCTGTGGGAGCTGCAGGAAGCAGGGCCATGTTTCGGCTTGGGGCCCAGCATGCGGCAGGTCTGCATGTGGCTGCAGTGATGCCAGGACCTGCTTCTTGACCCGCTGCAGCCGGGACGGTTCCTCCCGTGGCCGTGCTGGAGCTGCTGGGCGTTGGGCAGAGCTGGCAGCGCACGTGGGCTCCCCGCAGCGCCTGGCCCTTGGTGGTGTGCGGAAACCTCGGCGCTTCTCTGTGGGCCTTTTCTTCTTGGTGCTTCTCTTCCTGCTCGCCACAGCATCCCCGAACCAGCCTGGTGCTCGCGAGCAGCCCGTGGCCTCGCCGGCAACTTGCAGGATGCCTAAAGCCGCGGCTGGCCCCACCAGCAGAGCAGGGCCCTGGTGCTTGGGTCCACCACTCGTGCACGCTCATGCTGCTAATGTGCCCGTGGGGCTGGCTTTGCCGGGGCTCCTGTCTCTGCACTGTGTCCGGTAACCCAGCCTCTGCCCCTGCAAACAGATACGGGACGAGGACCGGGGGCCGCCCCCGTCCGCCCCTCCCCTGCTCCTGTCGGTCATCCCTGGGGGGTTCATCAAGCAGCTCGTGCGGGAGACCGAGAAGGAGGCCAAGGCAGCAAAATTGAAGAAGGAAACCAAGGCGAGTGTGAAAGAGGAGGTGAGCAGTGACAAACCCCACACAGTGCCAGGGTGTCCGGCCTTGGTGCTGGCTGGGTGTACCCATCTGTCCCCAGCCCAAAGTGGTTCCCATCTGAGGCAGCAGCCGGGGTTGCTGCGGTGCTGCCAGCCCCCACCTCGGGGGCCAGGGGGGCTGCAGGGCCCCACGACACCAGCCCCAGCCGGGAGCCTGAGCTTTCTTTTTCTGCACAAGCTGGGTTGGATGGCGAGGCCCAGGCTTGCAGCACGCCATCCGCTGCAGCAAGCTGCGGCCCCTGCCAGCCGCCAGCCTTGAGCGATTAAGGCTGGACACTTCATTAATGCAACTTGCCATTCCTGACTTGCTTGATTGGAAGGCAAGTAATTAAGCAGAGCACAAGGCTCTCCGGTTCAGCTCACTGAGCCCAGGAAGGGGAGTGCGTGGGGTGTCCCTGGGCACAGCACTGAGCGGTGACCCAGAACGCGGCAGGCGGAGGGACGGGATGTGGCCAAGCGGGAGGGAGGAGGAGGAGGAGGAGAAAGATGCTACCACCGACTGCGACTTTGCAGCCAGGTCCGGGCAGGCACCCACAGCCATCAGCGGTGCCCAGAGCAAGCGGTTCAGGGCTGGAGCTGCATGTCCTGCCGGGCTGTGCTCTGCACAGTTGTCCCGCACCCAGCTGCGGCTCCTTTGCCCTGTCCCTGTCAAACCTGGCTCCTCTCCTTTGCTTGGCAGCCTGCAGGGGAGGACAGCAAGGCCCAAGCCGGGGACACCTCAGCTGCCGGAGGAGAGGTGGCCAGCGAGGGGCAGCCGCTGCAGAACGGGCTGCACGTGGAGGGGCAGGGGGGCGAGGGGGTCGTGGGCCCCCCACGCAAGGAGCTGCCACCCGGGACGGCTGTGCCGGGGACCATCCCCAGCAAAGCCCTGACCACTGCGCCCAGCCTGGCAGCGGCTGCCCCCAAACCAGTGGAGACGCCTCACCCAGAGACTCCCAAGCCAGTGAAGCTGTCGTGCCTGGAGAAGAGCCCCGAGGACCCCAGCCCGGGGGGCAGCCCCTCAGCTCCAGCCCCCACACCCAGCAAGGGCCCCCAGTGCTGCAGCAAAGTCCCAGTGAAGGAGGGGGACGCACCCAAGGGGACGGGCCCTGAGAGCACCAAGAAGGAGAAGGGGGCACCCCCGAGCCACGAGCAGCACCCAGCCAAGGTGAGAGCCAAGAGGGAGCCAGGGCCGGCCGGGAAGGAGCCGGAGAAGATGAAGAAAGACATCGGAAGTAGCAAGAAGGATCTAAGGGAAATCAAAAAGCCTGGAAAAACTACAAACAACACAGAGGAGCCCAAGGAGGAGCCAGGAGGGACCCAAGAAAAGTCAGAAGATGTGGCAAAGGAGGTGGGGAATGTGAAGGAGGAGCCGGGAGAGGGTAAAGAGGCACTGGGAGAGAGCAAAGAGGAGACGGGCGAGAGCACAGACAAGGACCAGGTAACGTGCCTGCAGACCTGCCAGGCTGTTACCCCATGTCTTGGGGGCACTGATGTTATTTTCTGGTTTCATGCAGCCCTTCCCCTTTGTGTGGGCTCAGCTGGGGGCTGGGGGAAGGTGCCCCCTGGGCCAGCCAGGAGGGCAGAGGAGGGGCAGGGTTCTGGCTGGAAGTGTTGCTGTCCATGGGGCAAGTGCAGTTTGTCCAGCTCAGTTTTCTGATGGTACCTTGACGATTCCCCTCTCTCCTCCCCACAGGCCCCAAGGGATGTTTGGTATGAAGCGGAGAAGGTCTGGCTCATCCAGCAGGATGGATTCACGCTCGGTAACTTGCCTTCCTTTGCCCTTGGTTTCCAGTGCCAAAGATAAGAGCTGTCTTCAGCCTGGCTGTGGGTCGGGAGCAGGGTGGGCACTGGGTGCTGTTCTGGCACCGTGCCTGGCCACGCCCCAGTGGGGCTGTGGTCAGAGGTGGCCCCTTGGCAGCTCTCCACACTGCAGCCGGCTCTGCCCTGAGCTGCCTCGGCCATGCCATGCAGGAGGGACTCATCATCCTCTCGTTGCAGCCACGCAGCTGAAGCCGGACGTGGGGACGCCCGAGCTGCCCGCAGGGAGGGTGAGGGTGCGCCGAGAGGCGGACGGCAGCATCACCGAGGTGGATGAGGACAGTGTGCAGAGGGTGAGTCCCCTCCTTGGTTTTGGCTGGCACAGGGGTGGGAGCCCTGCACACAGCGCCTGGTGCATGGCAGTGCCCAGGCAGGATTAGGCCCGGGTAGCCCCGTTGCTCGGGCCATCATCCCAGGCAGGATGGGAGCAGGGTGCCGGGGTGCCGGCAGGGTTCGGCACAGCCCGTGCCATGACGGCAGAACTCGAGGGGGGCTCTGGCTCTCTTCCTGCAGACCAACCCCCCCAGCCTGGATTACGCAGAGGATCTGGCCGCGCTCATCAACCTCAACGAGTGCAGCGCCATGAACACGCTGCAGCAGCGCTACCAGTCCCGGCTCCCGTACACCTACGCTGGGCCCAGCCTGGTGGCCCTCAGACCCAGCTTCGCTGCCAGCAGCAGCTCGGGGAAGGTGAGGGGGGGGACCGTGGGGCGGCCGGGATCTCCCGTGGGAAGCGGTCGCCGACCCCCGTGGGGACAGTGGCGGAGGGCGCCGGGCGCTGCGGTGCCGGCAGATGGCACCGTGGGACCGTCGCAGCGCGGGGGACGCTCCGAGGACGCTCGGGACCAGGGATGCTCGGGGCTGGGGAGGCTCGGGCCGGGCAGGATAGGGGCTAGGGATACTCTGAAGAGACTGAGGGCTGGGGGTGCTCGGGGCCGGGGACGCTCTGGGGGATGCTTGAGGCCGGGGATGCTCTGAGGACACTCAGGGCCAGGGATGCTCGGGGCTGGCGATGCTCTGGGGGATGCTCGGGGCTGGGGATGTTCTGGGGATGCTCAGGGCTGGGGACACTTGGGGCCAGGGATGCTCGCAGCTAGGCACCACTCCCAGCACAGTTTTCCTGGTTTCCAGGAGAAAACTGCTGTGTGTCTGTGAATGCACCCCCTGAGTGGTCCGGGGCTGCTGGGGCTGGGGAGGGAACGGGCCCGGGGCGGAGTGCCTGGGCTCGTGCTTGGCAGAGCTCTTGCTCACAGGCAAGCTGGAGCAGGTCCTGCTGCAGGTTCCCTGGGTCGGTCCCCAACCCTCTCTCCGGTGCTGGTGCAAGCAAGGCTAGGCTGGCCAGGATGAGCAGAGTTTCCCCTTTCCCTGGGAATCTTGGGGTGGGTCTGCACCTTGGGGAGACACCATCGCCCTGAGTGTGACATGTCTTCCGGATTCTCTCTACAAGGAGAGAACTTCTAAGGGTTGTTTTGGGATGTGCCCTCCCACTCTCTCCCTGCCCACAGGCATTCAAGGGGAAGCGGGACAGCATGCCCCCACACATCTGCTCGGTGGCACAGAGAGCCTACAGGAACCTGCTGATGCAGCGGCAGGATCAGGCCATCGTGCCCCTGGGGCGCAGCGGGGCCGGGAAGACCACATGCTGCCAGAGCGCCCTGGAGTACCTGGTGGGCACGGCGGGCAGCGTGGATGGCAGGGTCTCAGGTACGGGGCACGGCGGGCAGCGTGGATGGCAGGGTCTCAGGTACAGGGCATGGCAGGCAGCGTGGATGGCAGGGTCTCAGGCACGGGGCATGGTGGGCAGCATGAACAACAGGGTCTCAGGTATGGGGCATGGCGGGCAGCGTGGATGGCAGGGTCTCAGGTACGGGGCACGGCGGGCAGTGTGGATGGCAGGGTCTCAGGTACGGGGCCGGGCGGCCACTGCGAGCTCCGAGCCCTGGCAGTGATGAACCGAGCATGGGTAGCGGGGCTGCAGGGTGCTTCTGCTGGGCAGAGACAGTGCACAGAGAGTGCCTGTGCAGGTTAGGAAATGCATGCAAATGTGAAGGTGATGCTGTTTCCATCCAATGGCCTCCATTTGACCCATTCCTGGTCTCATTCGTGCCCTGTTGGGATGGCTCCGTGTGGCTGTGCAAGCACAGCACGGGCTGGCAAGGCCATGGGGCTGCAGCCTGGGAGGCAGGAAAGTGGTGGGGCTGCGAATGCCCCTGCCTCTTACCTGTCCCAGACCCAACAGATGCACTATTTTGATAAACTCCCGAGTAAGCACCAGAAGGGAATTACTTGCGTGCTTGGGGCAGCACTTTTTCCATCTGATCAAGTTACTGGTGACGTGAGAGGAAGTGCTGTTAAGCAATCAGTAGCTTTAGGGGGCAGGTTTGGATTTCAGAGGGAGCTCTGGGTACACCATGCTCTTGCAAAGGGCTGACGAATGGCCTGGAGCAGGGTGGAGGTGTGGGCAGGCTGGCACGTGCCCCTCCTGCCAACACATGTGCTCTCGCGGTGCAGGATGCTAACCCCATGCCTGGCTGGTGCCCCAGGTCCCCGTGCACTGGGACAGACCCCCGGGAGGAGCAGGCAGAGGTGCAGCCAGGAGGACAAGCCCCCTCCAGCGCTTGTTTGCAGCCCTGAGGCTGCGCTGGTGCAGCAGCGGCATGGTCTGGCTCTCTCCTGGCAAGCACCAGAGTGATGCAGGGCTACAGCCATCACAGGGTGGCTCATGAGGCTGCTGGTGCTGGTTTTGCAGTGGAGAAGATCCAGGCGATGTTCACAGTCCTGGGAGCCTTTGGGTCAGTGACCACCGGCCACAGCAGCAGCTCCACACGCTTCTCCATGATCCTGTCGCTGGATTTCAATGCCACCGGCCGGATAACTGCTGCTCACCTCCAGGTACCCTGTGGGCCTCGTCGCCTGGCGAGAAGGGAGGGCTGTGGCTGAACCCGGGGGTCCTCAGGACTGGGGCGATCAGCCCCTGTGCTGCTTCCCGGCCAGGCTGCGAGAGGAGCGATGCTCTGCTCTGCTCCTCCGCCTGGACCAAAGGTGCCCACAGATCACAGTGAGCAGGAGCTCTGTCTGCAGTGTGGCAGGGTCCCCCACAACACACCACCCCCACCCCTGGCAGGGAGCGCAGAACAGCGCTGGAATGAAATGTTTATGAGGAAATGTATAATTCAGCATTTCATTAGCAGCACCTTACTTGCCAGCCTTGAGCAGAAGCCTCTGAGGGCTTTTATCACCATCAGGGCTGTTATGCAAAGGCACTTTCATCAGAGCTGCCTGTGGCCCCAGGCCTCGTCTGATGGAGGCAAGGCCTTGAGCCGGTGTCTGCTCTGGGGAACACCAGGGCTTCCCATGGCTGCCCCCGTGCTCTCCCTTCTCTGCAGCAGTAGGGAGCCGATGGCCCGGTGTGGCTGTCCTTGCACAGGAGTGGGAATGTGCCCCTGGGAGCATTCGCTCTCTGGATCACTAGTACCTTCCTGGGATGCTCGTGGGAGGACAGGACAACTGGGGGGTCCCAGCTCTGCAGGGACTCGTTCCTGGTGTCAGTGCTGGCATTGAACAACCTTGGCAAGGCTGGAGGCAGATCTAGGCTTGTCTCAAGCCTGTGCAATGGTTTATCCATTGCTGGGACACAGAGACTGTAGCATCTCTGCTAGGGCCGTTGCATTGCCCAGACCTCTGGAGGCAGGGAGGGACTGTGGGTGTTGCATCCACGTGCAGAAATGTTGCTCCTTGATGCATGCCTGGGGCACGATTCGGCTCTTGCTTGCATGACCTGCAGGACACGGCTCCGGGCGGGAGGAGCCGCCTCCAAAGCCAGCCGTGGCCCTGCAAGGAGAAATCCAGCCCCTCCTTGACAGCTCCCAGTAGCATCTCCCCATGTCCGGGTGCCACTGTCCCCTCTCTTCCCTGTGTGTGGCTTGCCTGGACACCCTGGCACAGCGGCCACCCTGCCCACACCGAGGCTCTCCCTGCCTGCGCGCTGGGGCTGGGGGCTGCCGCTCACGCCTGCCTCCGCTCCCTCCCCCAGACCATGCTGCTGGAGAAGGGCCGCGTCGCCCAGCAGCCCCATGGAGAGAGCAGCTTCAACGTCTTCCCCCTGATGCTGGCGGGGCTGGACGCGGCACACAGGTGGGTGTGTGGCTCCCACGGCACCGGGTGGCTCTGCTCCTCGCCTGGCTGCTCAGCTGACGGGTACCCCCATCGCTGAGGGGCTCCCCTGTGATTTATACCCAAGTTTGCTCCAGCAATGTGGTTTTTGAGACCCCTCTGATAAGAAAGAGATTGTGAGGGTGATCACATTAGTGATGTTGCAAGGCTTTTAATACACTTATATTTTAAAGATTTACTAGGAAACAGGAGCATTTTCTGGTGATTTTTTTATCCTTCACTAAAACTGAAATTGGGCTGATCAAATGAGAGAGAGGTCCCTTTCCCTGCTCACTTCTGGCTTTCCCCAGAAGCTGTGGGTCCCCAGGCTGCCCCGGGGAAAGGATCCTGGTGTGTCTGGTGCCGGCTCCATCCCCCTGCCCGGGGCAGAGCCGCCAGAGCCTTTCCTGACGAGGGCCCTTGGACATCGCTGTAAAGGAAAAGGAGCTCTGCGGGTGTCAGAGATGCTCCCCAAGGAGAGGGCAGGGGTCTGTGGAGTGCGCGGGGCAGGAGGGAGTTTGAGTCTCGTTTTCTGTAACTACTTCCAGGACGATGCTGCACTTGCACCAGGTGGCTGAGAGCAACTCCTTTGGGATCAAGCCCTTCTCGAAGGTAGGGATAAACGCCAGAGCCGCGCAGCTGCCTGCAGCAGGACGCTGCAGCGCACGCCGCAGCGCACGCCCTTCGTCACCCCTGGTTAGAGGACGTGCTGGGGTCCTTGGCTGCTGCGTGACTTGGGACGGTGCTGCCGTACTGGATGCGTGGAGGGAGGGAGCAAATGTCGGGGTGTGAGGAAGGGTCTGCCCAAACAGCCTCCAGCACTTCTCCGACAGCCCCACGGGAGCAGGGGAGCTGCTGGGACCTGGGCTGATGCTGCCTGGTGTCTGTGCTTGGGTTTCAGACACCCCCATGTCTGTCCCCGGGATGGAGCCTGCTGCTGCAGGACCAACAACCCCTGACGCTTTCTTGTGGCAGCAGCTCCTGGGGGGAGAGTGCATCCTTTGAAGAGCCCAGTATGCAATTTTTAGGGGCTAGGCATACTGCATTTGATTTTCAGCACCAGCTCCTTCTTAGTCTGAGCCATTTGCAAAGCTCAGGCAGACTGCCTACGAGCCAAAACGCTGGGATGAATCCCAGCAATTTGCAGTTACATCATCTATTGATGAATTCAATATTTGCTCTTCATTCGGGAGCTCCTGCTCCAGTCTGGCGGCCAAAGGAATCAGCTGTTTGAGCAGTGGCTCTCATGGAGGGCACGGCGAGGTACTGTGGGTCCTCACCCTCCTGATGCAGTAGCAGGTTTGGGTTCAGAGATGGGGTTTTACCCTCCATTCACAGCCCCTGATTCCTGTGGGTTCCCCATTCCAGCATGGAGGGTTTTCCCACTGGGATGCACAGGGTCAGCAGGAGCCGGGCAGCGCCGGCCCCGGACAGCACCTCTTCAGTTCAGGGAGTGCAAGCTCTTCAAAGGGGACAAGCACCGTCCCCACCACCACTTCTCCTCCTTCCCAGCGATGTTCCCCACAGCGCACTCGTGTCCCTGGAAAGCCAGGCTTGGCCATTTGGTTCAGCACGGCATGGCAGGGTTGTCCAAGGAGCACCCAGGATGCTGGGGATGGGGGTGTGGAAGGATGAGCTGCCCAAAAGCTCCCTGGGGGGATGAAATCCTGTGCTGCAGCCTGGCAGAGCAGGGATGTTGGTAGTGCTCCTTTTACCTGCTCTGGAAGCAGCCCGGAAGGAAAGCTAGAGCGGTGATGTTCTGCCTTTGGTTTTGGTTGGAGTCTGGGGAAATTTATCAGATTTTCCTTTCTGAATGGATGCTGAGACCAAAACTCTAATTGGCAGCATCCCAGCCTTCATCCCCACAGCTGGTGGGGATGCATAACCCCTGCTGTGACACCGGTGTCACAAGTATTTGGGGTATTTGTTTGATTCTGGAGAAATTTCAGACCTCAGCTGTGTTTTCTCATTGGTAGCCTCCCCTGCAGGAGCCGAAATCCTTTAGACCGGGTGGGCTGGTCCTTGCCAAGACAAGGGATGCTGCCTGCTGGAGCAGGGCGGCATGTGTCTGCATCAAAAATCCTCAGTTCAGGGGAAAAAAAGCCTTAATTTTGCAGTGAGGCTGCATTTGCAAAAAAAATTGCAGGAGTCATGGACAGGGCCGCAGTGTTGGAGGTGGGCAGATAAGGTCCTGCTGGCGGCTGGGAGCTGTTCAGCTGGCCCCAGCACACCCGTGGGCGGGTGTATTTAGCGAGAAGTGAGAAGATATAAAATGTCTATCTCCAGCTGCTGCTTAACATCTCTGTAGACACTCCTGAAGTGGGAATTATGTGTTGTTGTACAACGAGAAGACATACCCAGGCTTGCTCCTAACACCAGGCTCTCGAGGAACCTGCCAGGGGCTTCTCCCACTGCTGTCCAAACTGTTCCTAGAGTCCCTTATTGTCTTTTCCTTGCTGGCCATATGGGTTTTGTATGCCCTTTTGTGTGTATCCCTGTATCCCCCTGTGCCCAGTGCCAGGATGCTGCAGCAGAGGCAGTGACGTTTCCCCTCCCGTGTCTTTCTGCCTGCAGCCCGAGGAGAAGCAGAAAGCCTCAGCAGCGTTCGCCCAGCTCCGGGCTGCCATGGGCACGCTGGGCATCACAGCGGAGGAGCAGGTGGCCATCTGGCGCATCTTAGCTGGCATCTACCACCTGGGAGCCGCCGGGGCCTGTAAAGGTAAGGGGGGCTCCTGCCTCTCCTTTCCTTATACCTTGTCTCAGTGCTGGGGGTCAGAGGAGGGTGATAAAGCATGTCCCAGCGGCGATCGGTGCTTGGGCGCGTTGCACACCAAGAAGCGGTGGGGAGTGATGTTCGCCCGGAGGCTGTTGGTGGGTGGTTGCCCTGAGCTCTCCGTTGCACATGGAGGAGCTGGGTTGAGCTGGGCGATGCTGTGTGCTGGCGTCCTGCCCCGTGGGGGCTTCTAGGGTGGCTCCGTCCCGCAGCCGTGTGCGGACAGGACAGGGGCTGCAAGGCATCGCCTTGTGCCTGCTCTTTGGGAAGGACTGGGGTAGGTAACTCGTTTGGTGGCACGTTGTCCCCAATGACACCGCGAAGGGACAGCTTCAGGTAGCAAAAATTTTATCATCTCTTGAGTGTCTAATACAGTAACTGAATTATAATAGGATGAGTCTGGATGAAGATTGTATTGATAAAGACTTTGTTAATACAGGCATATAGAAATTGCCTTATCCCTTATAAATTATTTTAAGATGTGCTCTAACCCATTTTAGAGACAACCACATTGATTTACACACTTCAATTTATGAGGGCTGCATAAAGGCTGCTATAAACTAAGCCATAGACATTTATAAATGTCTCTGCAACATGTCATAACACATCTTATGGTAATTTATGCCATTAATCATTTATTAATTATTTTAAAAGGATGAATGCTGTCGTCACTTACAGCAAGTTCTCTTTCTCCTTCTCTCTGATGTTCTCTTTCCCCATGTCCCCTAATGCCCTTCCAACTTTTAAAAAAATGACCCTGGTGTCTCAGGCTGAAGTGTGGTATAAGGCTCTTGGCAAAAAAAAAGAAAGTCCTTCTGCCTTGAGAGTTTTCAAGAGAGCAGACTTTGGAGACGTGTCTTGTTTTAAGAGCTCAAAGGCAGATGAAGGGACGGTTAGTCTGTTGGCCACGGAGGGTTTGCTGAGTGAGCTGAGCTCGTTTGCTCAAACTTACTGAACTTTCTGTCCCAAGCATCCTGCAAGTCAGTCTAGAAGTGAATTGAGTGCTATATTAAAAAATCTTGTCACAGTTATTTCAGCATGAATAGGAATGTTAGTAGTGGGCTCAGGCAGGTCTTGTGGCTTCAGAGCGGACTTGGGTATGGGATTAACAACCAGAGCATGTCTCAGCATCACTCACTCTGGTATTGATTCCCCCATCGTACATCAACAAAAGGGGAGAAATGAAAGGAAATATGGATAAAAAATGGATCAAAGCTGGATGGAGCAAAAGTCTCAGTGGGGGCGATGACTCTTTTAACGTGCTTAAACCTGTCTCCTGATAGCCATCTCTTCCCTTCCCCTTTCATGCACTTTGAAGTTGTATATTGAAAATCCTCTCCTTGAAATCTCACCAAAGGGAGCCTCATCGCTGGTTTTTTGCTTGCATTCAGGAGCGCAGCCAGGCGCTGCGGCTGCAGCCACTGCCATCCCCACGACGGCGGCCCTGGCATGTGCCGTGCTCCAGCTGCCGGGTCCCAGCGCAGGTTAAATGCACCTTTTTTTCCTTCTGCTGATGGCTATCATCTCTTCACAAATTCAGTTTGTCCAGGAATGAAACAGGAACAAATAGCACCAACTCTCTCTGGCTGGGAGTGGAAAATACGTTTGCAGCCAGAAAAACACGGAGAAGAAAAGGTTGAATTTCAAAAGCCTGCTCTGTCCCGGTGTCAGTGTTTCCCATTGCCTTTGAAACGTATTAGAGAAGCTTTTTTTTTTGTGAGAAAGCAGCCTGACAGCCAGAGGCCAGTGGGGCATCCTAGGTACCCATTTACTAAGTGCTTCCAGTCCCCTTTATGGGCTGCAGAATATTACATATTTTCATTTATTCATTGCCTCTCTAACTGGGAAGGAGGTTTTGGGCGCAGCTGGGGATCGGCATTCAGCTCTCTCTCAAGCTGTCCGTTTTGCTGACTGTTATAAAAAGAAAGCATCGTGGCTCCCTGCTTCTGTGGGCTTCCCACTGCGTGCCTTTAATGGAGGCAACTGGGTTTCCAGCGGCTGCAAGTGACTGAAGTCCTCCCGGTGCCGCAGGCGGGTGTGCGCCGTGGACGGGAGCCAAGCACCAGAGTCCCTGGTGCACCGGGCATGGCCTGCTGCAAAACCAGTGGCCTGAACCCCTTGGATGGAGGAAAACCATAAGGGCAGAAGTGCAGAAGCAGGGGCTGGAGCCACTGCTCAGGCGGGGGAGGCTCCAAGCCCCCCCAAACCCTGCGGAGGTCAGCTGCAGCAGGGTAGCATCCTGCGTCTGCCGCCCTCCTGCACCACCGCGCGGATGGGGCTGGTTCTCCGCAGCAGCAGCCCCGACGGTGGAGGGAAGGCAGCACCCAGGCAGCCAGCGGCGATTTTGGGGTCTGGTAGGGGAGACCCCCAGCAAGTAGCAAGGGGGCAATGCCTGAGCTGCCAGCAGCTGCCATGGCCCAGGCTGGATCCTGCACAGCCCCACAGCTGCAGCATTGCTCCCTCGGGAGGCAGGAGAATGAGCATTCCTGTTTAGGAAACCGAGGCATCGAGTGGCTGGTGAGATGGGCCTGGGTCGTGCCGGGGCTGGAGCAGAAGGAGGGGCTGAGCCCCGGGTCCCACATGCCGGTGCGCAGTGCCCTGCCGTGTCTCTCCAGGGTCTGCAGGCAGATGGGGCTGGCAGGAGCAGCAGGGATGAAACCCCCTTGAACACCCTTTTAGCTTTGTGAAATGGAAAGTTTCCAGAAGGGCTGGAAGCCATTTAGCCAAGTACAGTAATGGGGACGTCCATCAAAACGTAAGAGGGAGAGCACCCGGGAGGATCAGATGGGCATTAATTATGCAGCTTCCTGAGTGTAGATGTCAATCAGGAGTGGACTAGGGTGACTTATTGCTTTCTCACCAGAGCTGAGAAAAAAGCCTTAAACCTGCGTTATTGGTACTGTTTTACAGGCTCTGAGATGTAGTGACCTTTCCTTAATTGATGTGGAAATGACACTTTGTTCGTAGTTCCACCCAAACTCAATGCCCAGATTTACCCTAATTTTTTATTGCTGCCTGTTGCTAAAAGGAGGAAGCAGTGTATCCGTAATTAGCTCTGTGCCAGAGTTTCCCTTTTGTGACAAATACATCTGTTCCTGGGGTGGTCACTGTTGCAGAGGGAAAAATGCACCGGTGGCTGCAGCGCAGTGGGGGGGATGGAGCTGCGGTACAAGCCTGGTGCTCCGGCAGCGCGTGGGCTGCCATGGGCAGGGGAGCACAGAGGGGGCCAGGCAGTAAATTGCATAAAGCAACATCGCGAAGCTGTGTGCTGATCATTCCTCTCCCAGCAACTCCACCTTGCGATGCTCTCAGATACCTGCCTGCAGAGCGTAAGCCTTTGGAGTTTGCTCCGTGCGGGGGGAGCCCGCTGCAGCCCCTCCTTTCCCCAGGATTCCTGAAAGTGCAGAGGACACGGGTTTGCGAGGGAAGCTCAGGCATTTTTGCTTGTGGTTTTGGTGACACTTGCATGTTCCCCGGCACCACCTGCAACAGCCTTGCTGGTGTTGGAGGTGAAGAGGAGAGAGCAGGACTCAGCACAGGGAGCCTCTGCCCCTGCTTTATCTTTGCTTTTCCCTTGCACAGCAGCTGTCCTGGGGCTGGCACACAACGGTGGCCTTGGGTGTAGTTAAATGGCCAGCTCTGCCCTATCTTTGTGCTGCGGGTGAGCGAAAGGCCACCTCGCTCCTGATGGAAGGGCTCCTCTGCTTTCCTGCATCATTCATCAAAATGACTCTTAGAAAGGATTGCATTAGGGCTGGACTCTCGATCTTGCCATTTTTTCTCTCTCTCTGTTAAAGCCTTTTGCTCTTTTGCATCTGGATTTTCTTGCTGTAGAGGGAAGCACAGCTGATTTTGCATGTTTTGTTTTCAGCAGGATGGTGGCTCTCTGTGCTTCTTCAGTTGCAACCCTCAGGAACAATAGTTTTGTCCTGATGAAGCCTGATGGTTTCATGGGAAAAAACCTAAACCAAGGTTTAGTCTCCAGGGGCTGGACCATAGTGCAGTGACCATCCAGCCACAAGCCTCTGTACACTGGAGGATGTCCTCAGAATTTCTTTTCCCCAGGCAAGAGGATTTAGGCAGAATGATGCATCCCCTCCAGGGCAGGGGGACCCCAGTTTGGAGAACAAATTGGGCATCGTCTGCTGCCTGGGTCTGCAAAACGAGGAGGTTTGCTGGCACATGTGCTTTGAGCAGCTCGAGCCCCATGTGGGGAGCAGGAGGGAAATCCAGCCCTGCAGGCAGCGGGGCACCGGGGGGTCTGCACCCCGGCACATCCCCGCTCAACATGGGAGCTGGTTTTCCTCCGTGTCCTGGCTGTGGTCCAGGGCTCAGAGCCAGGGGAGCAGGAGCAGAAAACTCTGGGAATAGCCAAAGCCCTAGCTGGAGCCCGGCTGCTGCTGCCAACTTGTGGGGGCCCTGGGGGGGTGGCTTGGGGGTTCCTGTTGACATTGCCTCTCCTTCGTGGAGGTTTTTATGCTCACCACCATGGCTCCTGGTCTGGGTGGGCTGTCTCCCTGCACACCGAGTTATGGCACTATCTGTTCAGCGCTCTGACATCTTTATTACAAACAGTTGGGGAAATGCAGCCAGAATGGCAGATTTCTTTAATCATGCTATTACACAGCTTTTCCCTTTGTTATATATGGGCTTTAATGTGTCATACATCAGGCAATGGGTCAACAGAGAATAGACTGGAGAATTTAGTGCAGGACAAATAAATTAACCATTCAAGCCAGGAGGAGCCTCCTTGCTCTCCCTGTCCCCTCCCAGGGTAATAAAGAGGAACAAATGGGCTTTTTTATTTGTCCCATTAGCAGTGCAAATGTTTTAACGACAAAATAACTGGAAGAAAAAGGACAGGCTGACAACGTGTGCCCCGAGCAGCCAAGGGGGCTTGGGAAGGCAGATGAACGGGGCTGCTGGCTTGCATGGGAAGGGGGCTTGCGGTGAGGCTGAGCTGCCCTGGCCTGGTAGCAAGCCGATGGTACAGCTCCCCTCCGCTCCCGGGCAGCGTTGCTGTCGGCTTGCAGGTCCCAGCCCAGGCAGCAGCGGGGATAAGGATGGGGGAACGGGACCCAGACCCTCCGGGCTTCCCTGCTGCTCCCCATGCTTCCCGAACTGAAAGAAAAACCAGAAACGCTGCTGCTGCCTGGGCAGCACGCGTGGGCATGTGAGCGAGACGAAGCTAGTGCTGACCCTGTATTTTCCTACTGCTTCTCTTAAATATTAAATGGACCGAAGTAATTACCTTTTAGGTGTTAAAGCTGGCGTGTTTTACAATGGTCACATTACACCCAGGAGGGCTGCACGCCGCTGCCACTGTTTATATTTTATGAAGTGTGAAATGGTGCCTGGCCTCTCCCTGGGCTGGCTGCCGGGGTCCGGCGGCTGCAGGCTGGGCAGATCCACAGCTGGGCAAGCTGTGGGCACAGTGGGGCTCGCAGCAGCGGCCGTGCCCCCAGACTTGCTGACTCAGTGCACACCAGCTGCCAACAGCGAGGGTGCAATTCAGGGAGCACTGCAGGGCCAACCCCTGGGTGGGGGAACGTGTCTGGGGGGTACCAACATGCTGCATCACGCCAGCCTCTGACACCATGTGCCAATCGGACAGCGATTGTTTGGTTTTGTGGAGGTGTGAAAGATGCCGCTGCATCCCTCTGCCCAGGGCAGCAGGATGTCTTCCACGCTGGAGCAGCACGGCACGGACATCTGGTTTCCCCACTTGCAACTGCTCCATTGGGAAGAGTTTGCACTGCGGCAGGCTGGGCTGAGCGGATCCCCTCACCCATCCTGGGGCTGCTGGGGCGGCCGGTGTGGGATGTCGGAGGGGCTGGGGTGGGATGCTGGCCATGGGAGCCCAGTCGGCAGGGCAGGTCTGTGCAGCCCCGGCCCTGCAGCCCCTCTGCTCCCCGACGTGCAGCAGCATGTGGAGATCTGTCTGACGGGGATCAGCCTCTATCCAGCCAGCTCAGACAAAAACAAGTGAAAACAAAATAAATCAAAGCCTGGATTGTTGAGGCAATTCCTCTGTCTGCTCCAGCACAGCTCTTCATGTTGGAGTCCTTCAGTCAGAATAAAAAATAACAGGAAAAGATCAAAGAGGAAGGGAAAGGGGGGATGACTCTCATGGGTGTGCTGTGAAGCACCCCTCACCCGCGGCCCTGGGCAACGTGGCCTTTTGCTGGTTTGTGCATCACCTCGGCCGGGAGCAGGGGACCCTGGTCCCCCATGGGGCTGGCCAGGATGTGGCCATTTCCTGCTCTCCATCCCAAACCCTCTCCCCTGCCACCAGCCACCTGCTGTATTTTAAGGGCTCCTCATCAATCACCACCTAAAAGCGCTACCCAGAGGTCTCTGGGCAACTTTGCTCATCTGCTCCCATTTCTGCTCATCCCCTTGTGTTCCTGAGTACTTGCTGGCTGGCTGCCTCCGCAGCACCTTTCCTTCCTGGATTTGTAAAAGGATTTATCCTGCAGATTGCTTCCCTATTGATTTTAATCATTTAGGTGGAATTGCTATTGCTGGGTGTAAATAACGTGTGCCAGCTCTTTGCTGGCGGCGCTGGGAGGAGTGCTGCTCTCGCGCTGACGGGGACAGCAAACATTGCTGGGGCTGAGGAAGGTGATCCTGGATTTTGAGGGATTGGTTCGTAATCTCATCAGCTTCCATAAACACATCTGCTAGTTTGCTCCACTGAAGATCTTGAAATGCACAATGTTACTGATGCCGTGCTGGCAGCAGCAGCCTGGGTAGGTCGCGTGGTCCACCTGGTCCCCGACTCGCTCTGAATTGCCTCAAAACATCTCCTTGGAGCAGGTCTCTTCTCTGCCTGGTCTTGCGGGGCAGGTGGGATGCTCTCAGCACCTGGGGAGCGCTATAGTGGGGAGTATGGGTTCAAAAGCATTGATTTGAGATCCTTAAAGTTTTGAACTATCTTCTGACCAAAAAAACCCAAGGTCCTCTTATGCTAAATGATTGCCCAAGGGACAAATCTGTCAACCTTTCTCGAGTCAGCCAGCCTTTAATATGATAAGTGTCTTGCAAAGCTGAGAAAATCCTTACAGCTGTTGTTAGCACAAGCATGTGCGTAGGGAGGGCAGCCCCACGTACTGCACGCTGCGGGCCACCGAGACTGGGTCCGGTGCCTAGAGAGAGATACGGGAGTTGTCCCTGAGGGAGAAGGATTGTAGGAGCAGGTGGATGGACTTTAAGGAGGAAAAAGCTTTTCAGTTCAGTTAGTGATGTTACGCAGATGGGGAGTGAGGTAGTACTAAAACTCTTTCTAGCAGCCATGCCTTCAAGGTGGAAACTTGCATCCCATGCTGCAAACAGCAGTCCTTTTTTGTTTTACTTTACTTTGATTTTGAGGGGTTGCACGTGGAAGTGGGCAGGGATGTTTGCCAAAGGCACCGAGCCTGCCCGGCTCTGCTCGGGCTGGCTCTGCCTGACCCGTTCGTGCCCCCCGCGTCCCCCTCCCCAGTTGGCAGGAAGCAGTTCATGAAATTCGAGTGTGCGAGCACCGCCGCAGAGGTGCTGGGCTGCGACCTGGAGGAGCTCACCACCGCCGTCTTCAAACACCACCTGAAGCAGATCCTGGCGCAGGTCACGGCACGAGGGAGCCGGCTGCCCCCGGCAGAGGAGAGCCCGGCAGGTACCGGGATGCTGCATCCCTTTTTCCTTTATTTATGGGTGATAGGGAAATGCTGTGCTCTGCTCCACTCTGGGCCTTTCTTTTCAGGCTGTGAGGTCCATTTAAGTATGTTCATGTTAATTAAACTATTAACTGTGCTCTGTGATGTAGCTAACCTCAGCTCTACAGCTGACCCTGCCTGCCACTCCTTAGGGACACCCGAAGATCAAAGATTGGGTGAATTCAGATAGTGCCACTGGCAGATAATTGATGTGGCTTAAATGCTGTGAGAGCTCTCCCTAGAAAAGAGGGGGGGGAACCAAACTGGGAGCGCAGCAGGGTGGGCATCATTCCCTGTGGAACTGAAGCCGCGCTGGCGCTCTGCTGCCTGCGCCCGCATGCTGCAAGGAGATCTGGACATGGCGGGGAGTTGTGCTCCTGCTGCATAACTGCTGCTGAGCCGCTATAAACCTCAAATTAAAATATGGATCTAATTCACGGAGGCAGATCCAGCATGCACGTGGTGGGAGGCGTGAGATACCGCCTGGCTTTAAGGTCAGCCTTTTCACGCCCGACTCGTCCTTGGCAGCAGAATTACAACCGGGCCTCTGCAAGTTATTCTGATAAAGGCAAGAACTTGCAGAACTGGCCTTTAACATGGCAATGGTTTTATTTCTTAAATATACATTAGGCAGGAGGCACTAGAGGAGCTGAAGGCAGGCGGGTGGATATGCACTGCTTGTGTAACCGGAGCGATGCCGCGCCTGGCAGGCAGAGGCTGCGAGCCATGCGGGTTGTCCTGCCCAGCGAGCGAGGGAATCCCCCGATACTGGCTCAGCTCTGCGTAGGCTGAACTCAGCTGGAAATAAATGATGTGTCTTTGCCTGCTCTTCTCTCTGCCTGTGCCAGGGCCGAAGATGACAGGTGTGGAGTGCGTGGAGGGGATGGCTTCGGGTCTCTATGAAGAGCTCTTTGCCGCGGTCGTTTCACTGATCAACAGGTACGGAGCTGCCAGGTGCCGTGCTGAGGGTGTCTGTGGGCGATGGTTCCTTCTCCTGGGGCTGCTGAAGAGAGAAACCTTTGCTGGGGGCTCTCTGGTGAGAGGCATGGAGCAGGCAACTGTTGCCTGCTGAAAAAAGAAAAGCTATCTGAAAATGTTTGTCTGGGAGAGCACGCTGGCATTTGGGACCTTCCGCAGGCTGTCGGACCCACCTGAGCCGGCACTGGGGACGAAAGGCCCGACGGAGCAGCAGTCTCTGTGCACCAGGCTGTTGCGTGGGGCAGCACATGTCCTGCCTCTCCTGCCGGTGTGGGCAGCCTGGCATGGAGACCTGGCACAGGCAGCGCCTGGCTGACACCACTTCTGCTGCAGCTGCTAGCTGCCTGCCGGGAGGCAGCATCGTGACCAGACGTACAGAGCAGCAGAGAGCAGGGCATCATGGCACAGAGAGGAGCAGCCCGGCTACCTATTAATAATAGATCATAGAATCATAGAATTGTTAAGGTTGGAAAAGACCCTTAAGATCATCAAGTCCAACCGTTAACCCAACACTGCCAAGTCCACCACTAAACCATGTCCTCGAGCACCACGTCCACCCGTCTTTTAAATACCTCCAGGGATGGAGACTCAACCACTTCCCTGGGCAGCCTGTTCCAATGCCTGACCACCCTTTTCGTGAAGAAGTTTTTCCTAATATCCAACCCAAACCTCCCCCGGCGCAGCTTGAGGCCATTTCCTCTCGTCCTATCACTTGTTACTAGGCAGAAGAGACCGACCCCCACCTCGCTACAGCCTCCTTTCAGGCAGCTGTAGAGAGCAATAAGGTCTCCCCTCAGCTTCCTCTTCTCCAGACTAAACAACCCCACTTCCCTCAGCCGCTCCTCACCCAGCCTTGTGCTCCAGACCCTTCACCAGCCTCGTTGCCCTTCTCTGGCCACGCTCCAGCACCTCGATGTCCTTCTTGGAGTGAGGGGCCCAAAACTGAACACAGCACTCGAGGGGCGGCCTCACCAGTGCCCAGTACAGGGGCACCATCACCTCCCTGCTCCTGCTGGCCACACTATTCCTGATACAAGTCAGGATGCCATTGGCCCTCTTGGCCACCTGAGCACACTGCTGGCTCATGTTCAGGCAGCTGTCAACCAACACTCCCAGATCCTTTTCCGCCAGGCAGCTCTCCAGCCACTCCTCTCCAAGCCTGTAGTGTTGCATGGGGTTGTTGTGATGTGACTTTGCAGACCGAAATTAAGGTTACCAGTACAGGCAGAGCAGTAAACCAGTCAGGGAATCCCACAGCGAGCCCTGCAGATGCGTGGTACGAGTCGCTTTGTGGTAAATGCTTGATTGCAGGAGAGGACCGAGATGTCAAGAGTGAGAGGGTCTGGCACCAGAGCAGCTGCCCTGGGAGGCTGCATCCGTGTCCTGCTGCCAGGTGCTGGTGTGGCCGAGCAGGCAGCACCTCCCTCTGCCCTGGGGGCTTGTCCTCACTCGGCTTATTTCCATCTGGAGAGCCAGGATGGGGAGGACATCCTCTGTGGGCTGATGTATCTCTTTCTTCAGGTGGTGTAAATCCAAAATGATCTGTTTGGATAAATGGAATAATTTAACACTGGGGTAAGGATCAGGCCCCCGAACCATTCCATTTTCTCAGTTCTGATATGCAACTCAGTTTGTTGAAGTCAGCATCCACATGCTGGTGCCCAAAAATACTCTGTGTTGTCACTGCAGGTTTATTTTAACCTGCAGTTTAATATTTTTATTGTCATTCCTAGCAACCACATTCCAAAGGGAAATTGCTGATGGTGCTCTAAGCTCTAAGCAAAATGTTGCTGATTCTCCTGAATAACAGCATTAGCTCAGGATGTGTCCTGGGTCCCCTCTTCCCGTTAAAGGTAGCTTTGTTTTACCCATCTTTATTTTCCACATCAGCCCACTAAAGCCCACAATGATCCAGATGAAGAGGCATATTTCAGTGCATCATGAAAATGCTGTTTCCTCAGTGAGTTGATGGTGAACATGAATCTTGTCAGCTCCACTTGCAGGAGGGTGCTGCTGTGAAATTCTGCAAGCAATTCATAAATATACTTTTGTTTCTTCATTCAACCCTGTGATTTCATGGAAGTGCTGGCATCCTTGGTGCTTTGCTATTGAGGAGAAATGCATCTCCTTTAATCTCGTTGAAGCAGGGGCAGGCTGCCCTGCTGGCAGGGCTGCTGGGAAAGGGTCAGCGCTGCAGCCAGTAAAGCAACACAATGCAATGGCTGTTTCAGAAATGTGCATTAAAAACAATCATCTCAGAGGTTTCTCAGGGTCAGGCTCCCCTGCTGTCCTTATCTGAAGTACTGGAAACGTCTGCAAGCAACATTTTAAGAAGTAAACATCATCTCTGTGTCTTCCAAGAAGCCTCTTGATGTCTGCTTCTCAGATCATGTGTGTTACAAGCTACAGTTCCCATTAGAGATTTCCTCAGGGCTGAACATCAGCACCTTCTCCCGTAGAAACGCCGCAGACGGCACAGCATGGCCCAGCAGCTGGAGCTTTGGACACTCACGTTGTCCTCAGTGTTGGCATCACGTGCCAATTTAGCTGCTTTTCAAATCAACTGGCCCATCAAACTTAACGCATTTGGATGAAGATGTAGTATTTTAAATAAGTAGAGTGCCAAGATGGGGCCAAGCATGGGAAGGGCAGCATCTCATCCCACCCCACCGTTAAGTGTTCGTTAGGCCAGGTCAGGAGCAGCCTGTGCCACGTGTTTCCATCCAGGCTGGGAGGAGACGCTGGCTTGAGTAGATCAAAGAAGAGGTGGGTGATGCGTATGGGAGAAGGAAACAAGCTGTGCCAGGAGGTGCAGGTTTTCCCTGGCCGGAGGCACTGGGAGAGGGGGAGATGGGAAGCACTAGGCTGGTCACTGCTGTGTGGGATCGTGCCCACCCAGGGATGTGCACGTCGGGGGGAGGAGGCAGTGTCACCTCTGAAGGCAGAGTTCAGATGCATCCGTGGGTAAAACCCCTGTGGTGTGTGTGGATCTTTCCCCAGGTCTTTCTCCTCCCAGCACCTCTCCATGGCCTCCATCGCAGTGGTGGACACTCCTGGCTTTCACAACCCACGGCACCAGCGGGGCGAGCGAGCGGCGACTTTTGAAGAGCTCTGCCACAACTACGTGCACGAGCGGCTGCAGGCCCTTTTCTATGAGAAAACCTTTGTTTCGGAAATGGAGAGGTACAGAGAGGTGAGGAGCGAGGGCTGGGAGCAGCATCCTGGGGAGCACCTTCCCAGCACTTGGGAATGGGGCTGCCTCTGACCCAACGGGTCCCTGTGCCCTGCCATGGTGTGACCAAATAACACACTTCAGCAGCTTTAATGGGAGGAGCATTGCAGAAATGAGGGGTCTGTACGGAGTGGTAAACTCAAGCTGGGTCTCTCGTCCCCCAGCTGCCCCAGTCATGGATCCTCTTGGGTATTTCTGACGTGCTAGAAATGCCAGGCTGTCTGGGCATCTCTTTGGGCAGGCTCGTTCCAGCTCAAGAGGTTTCATGCCCTTCTGTTGGTGTAGCTGAGTTTTTCCTCAGGTGCTGAATAATAGAGAATAGAAAGGAAAATGATGAATTATTGCAGAAATAAGCTGCTGAAAAATCTACAAGCAGAGGTGAACTTATTAGGCTTGCAAAAGTTACTTTAATACCTCTAGCCCTGGGAAAATAGTTGAATTCCCATGGCTTAATATTCACACATCACTTGCACCAAGTAAGTATATATGTGCTCTTCACGAGTGATGAATATGTAGTTACTGGCCAAGCTTGACATGCCAGCGAGCTCGGCAGGCTCGCCTTGCCTTGGCTTTGTTGCTGACTAAGGACGGCTGCCCTGGTGCAAGATGTTTCCCTGTAAGCCACGGGACTGCAACTGTGAGCCCAAGCCCCAGTAACCCACCTGCTCCCAGAGCTGGGTCACACATGGGGGTGACGGTGGCACGTGCCCTTGGTAGGAATAAACCCTTCTGCTCTACCTGTGCGCTCAGGCTGCAAACCTGAATCCCTGAGCAAAATCTCACCGTGTCACCATGGAGAGACATTAAAGCTATGGCTCTTGCTGAACAGCCCTGGTTCACACACAAGCAAGAGCAAGCCATGCTTACCCTGCCCCTCCTGGGGGCTCCAGGGCACGGCGCTGGGGGTGTCGGGAGGGGGTGCTGGAGCCAGGGATGGGGGGTGAGCCCTGCAGCTGGGGGCTCGCAGCCTGAAGCCCTCGGCTGAGAAAGGGAAACAATGCCTGCAAGTTGCAAATTAAATAATTGATTGTTTTCTTGGTGCTTTCTCGTTAAGTCTTCACTTATTGTCATATCCATGATTTATGCAGCTTGTCTGACATCCACAAAGTGCTGCAGAAGCCCGTTGGGTGCGGTGGTCCCAACAGTCCTGCCCGCGGGGGCAGATGCGGCCGTGCCTCTGCATCACGGTGGAGGTGTCGCTGGTGGCTGCTCCGCTCTGCCAGTGCTGGATCACCGCAAAGCCGAGCGGGAGCAGGGCCTGCACCATCCTCCTCCCCCTCCATGCAAACATATCTCCTCTTGGCTTTCAGATGCCAGACCATGACTGAAGCAAGCTTTTAAATAATGTTTTCCAGGAAAATGTTGAGGTGTCTTTTGATCTTCCAGAGCGCTCGCCACTGGCCACGCTGTCCATCATTGACCTGAGCTCCTCACAGGTAACCTGTCCCCGTGGCCACGGTGGGAGCTGGTTGCTCTGGCTGTGCTTGAAGCATCCTCCTGCTCAGAGGAGTGAGGATTTCAAAGGCAGAGTGGGACCTTGTGGTGTGTTTTGCACAGAGAAGCCTGGGGTATTGCAGGGGAGGGCACAGCATCAACCAGGACCTTTCTGGCTTTTTAAAATACAAGCACGCTTCCTGGTCAAGCCCTGCGCTCCGGGCACCTCTCCCAGCCTGGCTGCAGGGATGACTGGCCTCCCCAGGACACCGTGTGACTGCGGGGGTCTCATGGGTGATGCCCAGAGCTTGATCAGGCGAGGAGGGTTTCCTGACCCTGGTCTGACTGGTCCGAGACAAGGGACACAGTTGGGCAGAGGTGGTGGGGAGCAGGGTGGGAGCAGGCTGGCATGGCTGTGGCTGGAGCCAGCTGCCCGCAGCGCTCCTGCCCGTTCCCCGTCACCAAGGGCCATCTCCCTTCAGCAGCCGCAGGTGCTGCCCGGCAGCCCGGGGGGTGATCGCAGGGGGCTGCTGTGGATCCTGGATGAAGAGGTGCTGATCCCAGGCTCCGGGGATGATGCTGCCTTCAACCGTCTGTGCTCCTACTTCAGCACGAAGGGACCCAATCAGGAGGGTAAGCCTGGGTCAGCTCGGCTGCCCATCCTTTGGCATCACCATTTAGCTTTGGAAATCTAAGAAACCATGCAGCAAATTAAATATCTCACTGGGCTTTTCTTCTCGGGTGATTCTGGGGTGCTGTCGCAGGAGACGGCTACATGCGCAGGTGCGAGCAGGCGCTGCACTTCGAGATCTCCCACCAGCTGGGCACGGACCCTGTGCGCTACGACCTCACGGGCTGGGTCAGCAAAGCCAAGCTCAACCTCTCAGCACAAAACGCCATCCAGGTGCTGCAGCGGTCCAAGGTGTAAGTACGAGGGGGTGCCATGGGGCTGGTCTGCCACAGTGTTGGCAATCATCCCCGTGCCCGTGAGAGTGGTTTGGGATGACTCCCACCATGAGCTGTGTTGCTCCAGCTGGGGCTGGAGATTGCAAAACTTCCCCAGCTCCGAGAGGTGGTTCATGATGGGGAAGGTGGAGCGTTGTGAGGCATCCCAATGGGGAGGAGAGGACCCATAGCCTGGCCGAGGTCAGCCAGGGTGGGCAAAGGCCTTGGCACTGGCTGCGAGGGGTCCCTGCCTGTCCCCCCACCTCCTGCCCAATGCACAGCCTAGGGGATGGAGCTGATCCGGCCTCGGGTGGGCAAGGAGGGGACAGCATCTGGAGCGGATCCTGTCTGTGGGGCAGCCCGAGGCACCTGCCGACATCGGCGTTGCATTGCCCGAGTCCAGCTCCGCCTGCGGGGAAAAACTGCAAGGAAGCTGGAAAAAAAGAGAGCTTTCAACCCAGCTTTGTGGGAATCTTGAGAGTTTAGTTAAGGTGGGGGGAGCAGATGTCAAGTGATTTGACTTACAGCCATCAAGCCCCCGGGCTGACTGACAGCCAGATGTACGCGTTGTGATGGCAGTAGACGCTACAGAGCGAGCTGGTGAATAATGCTGCGGTGAACAGCTTTCCATCAAAGCTGTCTGGGTTCTTCGAGTCAGCAGATCCATGCCATTGACGTTTCAGTGGGGATCCCCTCCTGCAGGCGTGGGCAGTGAGGGGACAGGGGGCACGGGGGGACCCCGCGATGTCCTCGGCTCCTCAGTGCCATGGGGTTGGGTGTCCAGCATGGGTCAGGGCCATAAGACATCACCGGCTGAAGGGCAGCTCCCTGTGCAGTAACCACTCAGGTTTTCCCCATCACTTCGAGAAACCACATAAACTAAATTGGAATTGAAATGTAATCAAGCTGCTGCAGATGTCTGCACACACGGAATGATTTTAACCTTCTGCTTAAACACACCCAGCTCATTTTGTTTCAGGCTTCAATTCAGGAAAGTTTTAATAGTGGTGAGCAGTTTGGTGCCTAAATCAGAGAGGAATAGAGGGGGTGGAGGGTGTCCTGGCATCCCTGCTTTGCTCTGCAGCCAGGTGCCCTGCAGCAGCACCAATGCCGAATTTGGGGTGCTCATCATTGCATCCCCGTTGAAGGGGCTGGGAAGCAGGGAAGCAGAGGTTCCCCAGTGCTGGCAGCACTGCAGCCTCACCGCCCTGTCTCATTGCTTGCCCCGACAGAGATGCCGTGAAGGAGCTGGTGTTACCGCGCTCGCGGGCGCCGCTGGCCTGCCGTGCTGTGGCGGGGCTGGAGGGACGCTCCCAGGCGGTCCTGCACCGCAACGGCTGCGTGAGGAAGACCTTCGTCAGCAGCTTCGCAGCCGTGAAGAAGAGGTCGGTGTGTGCTCAGCTCAAACTGCAGGCGGTGAGTGCGAGCGCCGGGACCGTTGTGGCTGCAGGGTGGGGTGTTTGCAGCACTGTGTATCCTGAGACCCTGCCTTAGACATACTCCTCCTTAGCGGGAGCCCCGCACCCCGTGGCAGGCACCTTCCATGCTGCAGGGCTGGGGGTCACCAGTGCGGCTCTGTGTCCCAGAGGGCTCTTGGCCCGGGGTGCTGCTCTGGCCATGGGTGGCCATGAGCCTCCCCAGCACCGCCGTTGCTCAGGGGAAGCATCCCAGGCAAACAACTCATAAAGCAGATTACACATGCACCTTGCTGTGCCTCTGGCTTAATCCTCTTAAGCACTCAGACGAGTAGACTAGCCCTCCGTGCTGGGCATGTGCCAAGCTCCTGCTGATCTCAGCCATAATTAGGTGCCTAAACTCTCTCGAGGAGATGAGGCTCAGTCTCTGTAGACTCCCTGGCCAGCCTGCTTTGTGGTCCTGGCTATCCCTCACAACCCCCCACCCAGCAACCCTCAACCCTGGTAACTTTTTGTAGCCCATCAACTGAAAACATGGGACATTAGGAGGAAGGGTCCTGCTCAGCATCTGTGACCTGCACCTCGGGCTCACCTCTCTGACAGAAGCTGTTGTTCCTAACATGCACTTGAGCTTTGAGGGCTCTGAGGATGGCTCCTTTACCTGACCAGACAGCCGGTGGAGGGTGCACGGGGAGCGTTTCCCACTGCCACTGTGTGCTGCCCCTTTGCCCTGCTCCAGCCCCACTGACCTCTGCTTGCCTGGCAGGACGCGCTCACAAACCTTCTCCGACGGTCCCAGCTGCACTTTGTCCACTGCCTCCTCCCGGGAGTGGGGGCGGATGGGGCTGAGGGGTCGGTCCCTCGGCCCCCTGCGCCGCCCGACGCAACCCTGCGGCTGGACATGCCAACCCTGCGAGCCCAGCTGGAGGGAACCCAGCTCCTGGATGCCCTGCGCCTCCACCGCATCGGTACGCCCCAGCTCTCCACCACTGCTGTGTGCCATGCTGGTCCTGCCTGCCCGTGCTGCCCTGTTGGCAGCTCAGCCCTTCCACGCTTTGCTCATCATCTGCCTCTCACCAGCAAAACCCCTGGGTTTTTATTGCTGCTTTTTGGAGGGGTTCCCAGCCCCTCTCCTGCCCGCAGCATGCAGTGCTGCCAGGTGGCACAGCTCCGGTGGGGTTCCCCTGTGCTGCCCTTGGAGCCTCTGTGCATCAGGCTGGACCTGCACCAACCACAGTCACAGTCCATGCCAGGGCGAGAGGGACCCGTGCAGGAGGCCCAGGGGCATCTCCTGCACGACACGAGGTGCTGGGCCACCTCAAGCACATCTCCACTGCTTCTCCACTCCCTCCGCCCTGCCCTCGCTGCAGGGGCTTCTCTCCACTAAGGGCAGCTCCCTGAGTCCCCACCATCCGTGATACCTTTTGCTGTGTGCAGGACGTGCCACCCTTCACAGCAGCCCACACCGCTGGTTCCCTCCCCAGCATTTCGGTGCAAGCTACGTGCCCCTGGGCTGGCGCAGCCCCCAGCGATGTCTGTCTGTCCCCAGGGTATGCGGATCGCCTGCTCCTGACCCAGTTCCGACGGCGCTTCCAGGTCCTGGCTCCGGATGTCATGAAGAAGTACACCTCTGCCTACGAGATGCCGGATGAGAGCAAGGTTCGCCCTGGGCTGGCCTGGGGAGCACGGGCTGAGACCCCCATGTTGGGCTGTGCTGGTGCCAGAGCTCTTCCAGCCCTCCCCAATGCTATCAGGTCTTTCTTTACAATGAGGAGCAATTCCTGGAGCTCCCTGGCATTGCCTGTATCCTGTGTGAGCCTGGCTGTCCTCTCTCCAAATGACCTGGGTCATACCAGCATCTCCCTGCCCTGGGACAGGAGCCACTTCCCAGTCCCTGCCTCACTCAGGCATTCGGTGTTGCTGATATTATTCCTTTGGCTGCTGTAGGGTCAATACCTGCAGGTCTGTGGGCTGCCGAGCTCCAGCATCTCCCGACAGATGTGGGTGATGTTCCTTTGCTCTGTTGCTGGAGGACCCACCACGGGTGGGAGCGCACATCTGGACAGCTGTTGAGGAGCTTTAGTAGCAGGGTTGTCAGTGCAGGTCTGGGGGTTTCTTAAATGCGAGGCTGTCCTTGGGAGCTAGGAATGAAGGAGAAAAACCATGTTCAGCAAGGCTCAGGGTATCACACCAGCATTTGCAGTGCTGCTGAGAAACGGTGACTGGGTTTGGGAGTCTGCGGGGTCAGCATGTATGTCCGGGCTCTGGGTGGTCGGAGCGCCCTAGCAATGATCAGGAGTGATCTGGCAGTGGGGCTGCGTCCTGTGTGCGTGCAGCCTCGTGCAGCACCGGGAGGCAGGGGGTGACTTTGCATCCTGCTCCTTTTCACCCTTCCCACACATGCCCAAGCATGGAGGGATGTGGGTCCTCCAGCAACCTGGCAGAGCAGCCCAGCTCAGCTCTTCATCCTGGAGTTTCTCCCCCTGAGGACTGTTTTTGCAAAGGCAGTAAACATGCCTGGCATGGGCTGCATTTGCCAACATTATTGCACCATGGAGAGGACTTGGAGAAATCAGCCTGGAAATGAAGCTTGTTATTGCTGCTTTTTAATACTCAAGAGGAAATGGCTTTGAAAATCCTGCTTGCTGAGGGCTGTGCCTCAGTCCTCCGGTGCTCTGGCTGCATGCCTGGTAGGTCTCATTTTGCAGGACAGGGCACAAACTGTGGGACTGGAGGCATGTGCAGAGGGCAGGATCCGTGCACTGCTCTGTCCCAGCATAGTGGCACCCTGTCCCTAGCCCTGGCTCCCCCAAAAACTGTCTGGCTGAGGACAAGCCAGGCAGCATTCCCAGGGACCCAACAGAGCAGGGACCAGGGAGGTTCCTGGGGACGGGGCATCACCTGCCTTCAGGCACCTGTAAAGCAGCAGCGCAGAGTGGCTCCTCACCTCGTCCCACGAAGCCTGAGAGCCAAAGGAGCTCAGGAATGAAGGTGGAGATTTGCCAGTTTTATTTGTTTCATAATAAATTTGTAGCAAAAACTGGGCAGAACCACCCCTGCCCTGGAACAGGCTATGAGCGAGCCCAGAAGCACTGAGAGCCGGGGAGAGCCGTGAGGAGATGAATTAAACATGGGCACGTGCTCTGTTGTGCAAACTGCCAGCCAGCATGTGCAAATTCAGTTAAGACCTTGGGATTTAATAAGACAAGTTTGACAGTCAGAAAAGGTCAATATTGTTATTACATGCTTTAAGGAGGCAGAGGGTGCCTCGTCAGCAGTGTGTAAGCAGGGTATTTGAAAAATCCCATCTTCCCTGGAGCTTGTTGCCACGTGGTTTTGTTAGCTGGAGACTGCTTCCCGGTAAGCTGCATTAACTCGGCCACTGGAGCACAAGAGATGCTTGTCTGTAGCAAGGCTGTGATAGTGCGGCAATAACCGACGCTGCTGTTGTGCATGGGATGGGATTGTCCCACACAGCCCCGCGCCTGGCCCCCGGTTCCAGCAGTGCCCCAGGAGCAGGGCACAGCCATGGCGCTGGTGCTTCCTCGCCTCTGGCACAGGTTTGTGCACCGTGGTGGTCTGTGCCCTGTGCACTCGCGTGCTCTGTCCCCACCTCGCCCCGGTGTGTGCACGGCTGCTGGCGAGGGCTAGGGCTGCATTTCTGCTGCAGCAAGGTGCTCCCAGGGCTGTGCTGAAATATTTCTCATGTGGGTTTGTCCTTCGTGGAGGAGATGTGCGAGGCCACCAGAGGATGTTATATCGCATGTCAGTCCAAAGCTCGGAGTAACTGAGTTCAGGCTTCTCCTACAGCTCGGGAGTAATCTCCTGCTTGCCTCCCTGCGGGGGCTCAGCTCTGCACCAGTGGGCTTGGGGGGATCTCAGTGCTTTCCCCCCTGCTTTTGACTCCACAGGCCAGCAGTTGGTGAGCCAGGCAGGAGGGGAGCACCAAGGGCTCGCAGCTGCACAGCGCAGTTGGACCCTGGCTGGACGGTGCCGGGACGGGCTCTCACCTTCCCCTGAGTAGCCTCCTTCCGTGGCTGCCTGCACATCGGGGTCCTTCCAGAGCAGGGATGGCAGCAAAAGGGAGAAAATCTTGCATGCAGCTGCAGATCTCTGCTCCCCATCCTGCCGAAAGCCTCCAGGCCAGAAAGCCCTTCTCGCACCAGGACTCGGGGCTGGGACAGCCGTTTCAGAGGCTGCTTTCGGGCTGGGTGGGTGCGCTTTTGCGTGGGGAGGAGGAAACAAAAGCACAGCTGGATGCACCCTTTCTGGGTGCCTGTAAGGATCGGGGACCTCTGTGGCCCATTTCAGCAGGCTTGTGCCAGGGTGTAAATGTTTTCTGAGCAACTCTATGATGTGCTCCTTCTCTGCAGGCTATAGAGGAGCTCTTCCAGGTGCTGGATCTGGAGAAGAAGAGCGTCGCCATAGGACGCAGCCAGGTACGATGGCTCCGGTCTCTGCTTCCCTGTTGCTCTCGGTGCGTATGGGCACAGCCAGCCCCATGCTGGGCACTGCCAGCTGCCCAGAGCTTCCCAAACTAGAGAGAAAGTCTCTCCTCCTCCTCCTCTCCCCTGCGGTGCCCAGGTGGGCTGGGAAACAAAGCCTCGCTGAAAATCAAAGCAGAAGGCTCCTAATTCACATTTGAAAGCATTACCCTGGGTAAACTGTGTACCTAATTGTCGAAATCTGGCCCCTCATGGCATTTAAGTTCCTAATTACCTTTGGTGTCTCATGGGAGTAAATGGGGCTTGGGCAGCTCATGGTTTTGGTGGGCTGGGGTTAACACTGCTGAGCTGGGCAGCTGCAGGTACAAGAGTTGTCGCAGTAACAACGTTTTAACTTAAATGTGATAATCATAGAATCATAGATCGGTTTGAGTTGGAAGGGACCTTAAAGATCATCTGGTTCCAGGCCCCTGCCATGGGCAGGGACACCTTCCACTAGACCAGGTTGCTCAAAGCCCCATCCGAGCTGGCCTTGAACACTTCCAGGGATGGGGCATGCACAGCTTCTCTGGGCAACCTGTTCCAGTGCCTCACCACCCTCATACTGAAGAATTCCTTCCTTATACCTAATCTGAATCTACCCTCTTTCAGCTTAAAGCCATTACCCCTTGTCCTACCACTACCTGCCCTTGTAAAAAGTCCCCCTCCAGCTTTCCTGTAGGCCCCCTTCAGGGACTGGAAGGCTGCTCTAAGGTCTCCCCGCAGCCTTCTCTTCTCCAGGCTGAGCAGCCCCAGCTCCCTCACAGGAGAGGTGCTCCAGCCCTCTGATCATCTTCATGGCCCTCCTCTGGACCTGCTCCAATAGGTCCATGTCCTTATGCTGGGGGCCCCAGAGCTGGATGCAGTGCTCCAGGTGGGGTCTCACGAGAGTGGAGCAGAGGGGGAGAATCCCCTCCTTTGGCCTGCTGGTCAGAAAAATTAATTTTGCATGCCTGCTTGCCTTCAGCTCTCAGAGCCTATAAAGAAAGAATTCATGAAATGGTTCTGTGGAGCAAAATAACTTTCTTTTATCCTGCACAGTGCAGTTTGCAATTATCTCTTCTATGAAACCTTTGTACTTAATCAATACTGCGATAGCATCTCCAGTCATATCTTGTTATAGAGGAGTTAGTTTTGCCATCGCTTTGAGCATTGATTTTGTACTAGCTTCTAAAACTCGCTGGCTTGTGAAGTTAATACAGACATTAATGAGACAATCAAATAGGTGGTGGAGCAATCATAGCATTATCTCAAGAAAGTGAGTTTCCTTGGAATTGTTCTTTGATTCAATTTGGCATCTTTAAAACACAGCTCTTTAAGTACGCCACCGGCTTCACAAGTGTAATTCAGTTTTTATTAAAGCTGTATTATGCAAATGATGCACAATATTCAGGAGTGATTGGTCCCATATCCCAAGAGCTTTGCCAGGCAGTGACCGAGAAACATCTTGCACTATGAGAGATCGATAGCAGGCTAAATTCGATGGCATCAGCAAATCTGTATCATTTATGAGGTGTTTCTGACAAGTTCAGTTAAAGAAAATGATGTAGTTAATTCTGTTTTTCCTATTGTGAACTGGCATCTTTGCTGTTATCTGTGTGTATGCTGTCAAAAATGCTGTTTCCAGCAGAGGCAGCCCTGCCATCCATGCAGTGGATGGGAAATGGGCAGTGGCCCAAGGAAAGACTCTCAAGGACTTGCAGCTTCTTGTGATGATTGATGCCTATGTCAAAAAGGAGGAGGGAGAAGAGGCAGGGACAGAGAGCAAATGCTGGTGTGCACACAGTGCGAGGGCCGGATCCTAAAGGGCACTCAGCAGCCCAGTCCCTGGGCAGCCCCCTGTTTCGGCAATGCCCAGGAGCAGGAGATGGAGGGGTGAGTGGAAGGTGCTCTCCGGGATGTGCAGCCATCTCGCTGCTGGGCTCAGGGACGGGACGGAGCCAGGACACAGCTCCCTCTTGTTGTCCCATGAGTGTCCCCAGGGACATTGGTGCCAGGGCCACCTTAGGTGCTTTCATGGCACAGGGCAGACACGCGTGTTGCGGGTTTGGCTAGGTAGGGCTGGAGTCCCCTTCCAGCCCAGCATTTCGGGCCGGTGCGGTGGTTACACTCACTGGTCCCAGCCAGTCCAAGGACCTTCAGTCTCCCACAGGTCTCAGGGGACGCTGCCAGGTCTCAGCCAGAAATACGTCCTGTTGGCTGCGGGCAGGTTTCAGATCCCATCCTGCGGGTGTGTAACCTCTGTTACTTGCTGTCAGGTTTTCCTGAAGCCGGGGGTCATCTCCAGACTGGAGAAGCAGCGCGACAAGCTGATAGCCCAGAAGATGATCCTGCTCCAGGCTGCTTGCAAGGGCTTCCTCAGCCGTCAGGAGTTCAAGAGGTTGAAGGTATCCATTCCGCGGGTCGCGGATACCCTGTGCCCACCAAAGCACAGGCTCAGTGCTGCTGTGATACAGCCCAGAGCATCTCTTTGAGCGGAGCAGGCTGCTGCTTTAAAGGGTATCCACTCTGCCCTGCCTCGTGGGCAGCCATAAGGTGCTGCGCTGCCATCCCCTGCAGCGCAGAGCTCCTCTGCCACCTCATCCCTCTCCATCCCGGTGCCCCAGTCTGGTCCGTCCTGGTGGGCTCGGTCGTGACTGGGCGAGGGGCACTGCTGGCCATATCTCCCCACAGATTCAGCGCCTCGCCGTCCGCTGCATCCAGAAGAACCTGGTGATCTTCCAGGCGGTCAGGCACTGGCCCTGGTGGCAGCTGCTGAGCCGCGTGAGGCCTTTGCTCAGCGTTAACCTCGCGGAGGAGCAGCTCCGTGCAAAAGAAGTATGCACCGAGTGATGGGAGGGGATGGGACGGGATGGGATGCTTTAGGGGCCCTGCCTAGTGGGTCAGTCAAACTGGAAGTCACTTCTGCCAGGGCAGAGATGTTTTGCTGACATTGTCCTTTCTTAGAGGGACAATAGCAAATGCACCATGTCCCTGCAGCTGAAGCCCCGTCCCAGGGCTGTGGCTGCCCCGCTGCCCTCCCTGTGCCCCCCGTGAGTTTGCTGGGGCTGGGTCCACTGAGCCAAACCTGCTGGGGACAGGTGCCCCGCATCAGTCTGTGGGATGATAGATGATGGGTAGCCAAATGCATCCTTGATGCAGGGGGCTCTGCTCTGTACTGTCACCAGAGCTGTACTGCCTTCCACCTGAGCTGCTACTGGTGACGGGAGACGTTGATGGGCATTTGCTGACCTGGGAAAGGCACGTCTCTGCCCTCTGCACCTTCTGAGGCCTGCGCTAAATTCTTAGTCCGTCTTCCTTGGCGTCCTGCTCCTCCTCTTTCTTTAGTGAGGTTTTAACAAGATGTTTTCAGGCTGGTTCAGACAAAATAAAAGCTGCCCAAGCCTCTGTTTCTCTCTCCAAACCCGCCTGGGATCTATCAGGCCCCATCACCCGTTAACCTCTGTTTTTATCACAACTCTGCACGTTCTGCTTCTGCTCAGTGTTGGACATCAAAGCAGGACAAGGCTGCACCGAGCAGCTCTTTCTGCCGTTACAGTCAGGCTGCCTGAAAAAGAATCACAGAAAATGATTGTGCCTTTGCAACCGCTCTGTGATAGCCTGCCAGGGCCCCAGGAACGCTCCATGAGCAAAATTCAGACGTTTGGCTGTTCATCCCAGGCTTTTGAGGTTTGCTTCTTTCTCATAAAATGTGCTCTGCATGCACACCAAAGCTGACATTCCCTCCGATGAAATTCATGTCAGGAGCTGTAGTCCCGGCAGTTTGCAGTAAGCAGCCTTCAAAGTTGCCTGGTAAATTTTATTAATAAGGCAGCTATGTCTCTCCCACTCATTTTTAACAGAAAACAAGATTTTCATAAATAAACTGAGGATGCTGGAGCTCTCCATGTGTGTTTTTTTGCAATCTTCCCTAGGAGGAGCTGGCGGCTTTGAGAAGGAAGCTGGAAAAATCCGAGCAGGCGTGCGGCGAGCTCAGGCAGACCGCAGAGAAGCTGGAAAGCAAGGTAGAGCCCGAAAAAAGCCTCTGCCACAGCCCCGCTTGGTTGAGTTGGAAATTAAGCCATATTGGGATAAATACGACCACCAATGACATTACATCAGGAGGAGCCATGATCAGCAGAGGGTTGGGCAGGGGGCAGCTGCCAAACTGCCAGCAGAGTAACCGCAGCCAGAGGTGGTTCTCTGCAGGACCCTGATGGGTCGCGGTGCCCGGCTGCAGCACCCAGGGCCAGCGTTGCTGCAGGGTCCCTGCTGGGTGGGATCCTGCGTGCTAGAGCAATGGGTCCACCAAGGGTCTGCACCCGGAGAGCAGCCCAGACACCCTGGGAATTGGCCATTCCCAGGGGTGTCCCCAGGGAAAGCCTCATGTCCCCTCCAGCAAGGACAGACATCACCTCACGCTGCCACCAGTGTGGCGTACGAGGCTGAAAAGCGGCAGCGCGAATGTCATCCATTCTGCTGACAAAAGGGTATAATTAGAATGGGAAATTACACACAGATGTATCATGTTCTCATTACGCTCTCAGGACTGCAGGCTCGCTGACCTCTGCAGACACTAGAAGTGACTTAGTTTAATGGGACAAATGCTAATACCAAGGAGACGGCATGCAGGAGAAGTGTCCTGCCTGGCCCTGGCTCCAAGCGTGACCCTGCTGCGTGCGGTGCTCGGGGGTGGCAGCTGCTGGGGCAGCCGCTCAACCACCCTGTTGTGCGTGTCGGAAGGGACTTGGAGGCATGTTGGGGACCACGTGCATCCCCAGCCGGCTGCTGGTCCTGTGTGGAGTCCCCCCTTGGGTACACGCGCTCCTGTGCGATTGCAGCTGGAGTTTTGTTAAGCACCGGGAGGAGAAGGAGCTCCCAAGTTTGCTATGAATACCCCGGGTTTACCCGGCTCGCTGGGCTGTGGCACTCACCCATCGCGAGGGGTGGCTGAGCTGTGGTCTAGGTGTAACGCTGCAACTCTGGTTAACGGTACCAACGGCCCCGAGGGCCAGGGACCCCCTTTGCAATGGGAAGAGGCTAAAGATGATTTAACTTAAGCTCTGTGTTAAAAATGAAATCACATGCACGAGGCTGGGACTGCTGAGCGAGGCTAACACCTCAGGACGGACCTAGAAAAATACCATCTCTCCAGGGAAAGAAAACCTATTAAGTTTACTTACCAAATTAAACTTGTTGGACCCCCTGAAGAGTTTGTGTAGCACACCATGCAAAATGTGAAGTGCCTTAAAATGCTGTCAGACGGAGGAAAAGGAGCATTGGAAGCCTGCATGTTCCTGCTGGCCCTGCCGCCTCTGCAGCCCCTTGCTCGGCCAGATTAGCAGGACAGGCCATGTTCACCTCTGCTTTGCAGAAAATGGAATTAATGATCTGGATTAATAACTCACTCCTTCATTCACCTGCTTGTTGTTTCAGACAAAACTTAATGCTAATCAGCTAGAATGGTGCAGAAATCTGATGAGCCCTGCCTGCAGCACACTGCAGGCAGCACACTGCAGGCAGCGCACCGCTGGTGCCAGCTGCCGGCTGTGCAGCTGTAGCAGGCAGCTGCCTCGCCACAGGCAGCCATGCAAGGAGTGCAGCCACGGGCTCCAGCAGCAGTTGCTCTTTGCTGGGCACTGCCAGTGGGAGCCTGGGTTCCCACTGGTGACAGTGTTTGGTGACAGTGTGCGCTTACCACATCCCCTAAGCATGAGCAGCTGCCAAAGGAGAGCAGTCAGGACACTCGGGTCGGTGTGGGCTGGCTGGGCTCCCCCCGAGCCGGTGAGCACGGTGATGCCCAGCCTGACTCCATGTTGTCCCCCCAGATCATCGATCTGACGACAGAGCTGTCGGATGAGCGGTACAAGGGTGACGTCGCCTGCCAGGTCCTGGACGGGGAGCGGGCAGAGAGGCTGCAAGGCACCCGCCAGCTGCAGGAGCTGCAGGTAGGGAGATCCCTGAGCCATCAGGCCATGCTGGTGGTGATGCCGCACTCTCAGCACAGCCTTGCTGGACCCGAGTGCCCTGGAGCCGGGTAGAGCTGCTCCCTTCCTTCCCTGGGTTTCTCCAGAGCAAACACGACCAAGTGCAGAAGAAACTGGAGTCGGTGCAAAAGCAGCTGGAAGAGGCCCAGCAGCTGGTTCAGTTGCGTGAGATGAAGATAAGTGGCTCTGGAGGAGGTAGGGGCATCCCTCTGGGGGACAATGCATGCTCTGGCCATCCAGCCTGACCTGTGGGGCCAGCATGGCCACCCCAGCGGGGCAGCAAAGCCTCTTGCAGTGGCCAGAGGTTTGCCCCATGCCCCAGGCAGCTCTGCTCCTCCAGCCCCTGGCCACCTCAGTGTGGTTTTGGCACCCCGTCATTCTGCATTGCTCATCCACTGGGAGCTGGCAGCGACAGCTCAGTCACACACAGCTCAGGCTCTTGCATAGGGCTGGAGATGCAGGCAGGGGTTCTGCCTGAGGGTACTGCTGGTGCTTGCTGGCACTGCCTGGCACTCCTGGCAGCTTAAAGAGTGTTTGAAGCATGTTTTGAAGTGATGAGGAGGCTCCTAAGACACAAGTGGGATGGGATGAGCATGCACGCTTTGCCTAGGGCAGGGGTACATGTGCTATGTGAGCTGGGGCAGCCCTGGGTGCACAAAGCAGAGCTCCACACTGCGAGCTCAGTGCTGGTGCCATACAGGAGCTGCGGTGCTGTTGTGCATTTGCCCATCCAACCCTGGCACGGCCACTCAGGCTGGTCGGGCCTGAGCACCCACCCAGTGCCTTCGGGTCTCTCCGTTCGCAGAGGACGAGTGGCAAGTGCGCTTCGACTGTGCGCAGACGGAGATCGCCTTCCTGCGGAAGCGGCTGGCGCAGCTGGAGGAGCGGCTGGAGTCCGAGCTGGGCACCAGGACAGGGCTCGAGCAAAAGGCAAGTGCTGCTGGCCCCGGGGTGCGGGAGGGGACAGGGGCTCCCCAGGGTCACGCCGAGGAGCGGGGCTGCCGCTGGAGCTGGTTGTCCTCTCCTCTCTCCCGGGGCAGGCAAAGCTTCACAGCGGCTGAGGCTCAGAAATGCAGCCATTTGCTGCTGATACTCTCACTGACCAGGGGGAACTGGCTGTTTTCTGCTGGTTTGAGAATAAATACCCCAAAGCTTCCTTTCAAGCTTAAAAAGTTACTTTTGTACATGGCAAAATTCAACCTTGGTCAAGCATGAATGTGAGCACAGGGTGGAAAGCTGTGGAGTGGGGAGGGGCTCAGCGGTGGGTCTTGGTGTTGGTCTGGCTCTTGGATACTGGACTGGGTTGTGCTCGCACCATCTGTCATGCAAAGAGTTGCTAGTGTAAAGAGCTGGCAGTTCCTGAGCTTTGCCACGAGGCGGGAAAAAGTCAATGTGCTTCCCTGAGCAGTGCCTGGGAGTCAGGTCACTTCCCATAAGGATAAGATAAAGAAATGAATATTATTCACGGTACATCAAAAAGTAATAGGAAAAGCAGCCCAGTCTTAGGAGCCTGGGTAAAGAAAAACAGCCCATTTGCTTTCAGATAGTTTGGAATTACAGGCTCCATTAATGCAAGATTTTGCTTATTTAAAGTAATTGCTTAATGACTCCATTCTCTGGCTGGTGAAAACTCTGCATGTCTCTCTGTCCCAAAGATGATGCGAATCCCTGGGGGATTCAGCTCATTCGATCCAGGCACTGCCTTTCGCAGAGAAACGGGATCAGGCGTCTGCCCCTGGGGCAGCTTTGCTGACTCAGCAGGAGGGCTGGGGTGCTGCGGGCACACAGGAGGGTGCCTGGAGTGTGAGGGGTCACGGCACCTAAATTTGTTCTTGTTTGGCAAAAGATCTCCAGGTGAACCATCCCCTGGCGCCAGCGTGGGGCTGAACCTCGGGCGGGGAGCGGCTGCAGGTTGCATGTGCCGTAGGGTCCCTCCACCGCTCACCACCGCCTCTGCCCACAGCTCAGTGAGGTGCAGGCAGCATACGAGGCAGCCAAGAAGGTGTCCCAGCAGCTGCGGCGGCGGTGCAGGCAGCTGGCCTGCGAGCTGGAGGATGCACGGGTGCTCGCCGAGAGCCAGCAGAGCCGCAGCCATGAGCTGGAGAAGAGGCAGAAGAAGTAAGGCTGGCGGGAGAGCCTGGGAGGGCTGGGGCTGCTGGAGCAGGAGGGGAAGGGATGGAGATGCTTAGGGTGGCCTTGGGTGAGAAGTTCCTGGAAGGGCTGCTATTTTCGTCTGCTTCGACTGCTGGAGGTTGCACCAAGCCAGGAGGTTATTTTTACATCCCGTTGCTGTGTGACAGTAACACACTTCCATAATAGAAATCACTCCCGATGCAATGCTCGGTGGCACCGTGGGGAGGGCTGCCTGGGGCTCAGAGAGCATGCTGGCTCCCGTGTCGCTGGGTGCAGGGGCACCCTCATGCTGGGGTGTCCCAGGCTTCGGTGAGCCCTCAGTGCAGACATGCCCACGCCAGGACTGCTGCTGGCAAACCAGGCACCTGGTGTGGGGGAGAGGATCTCTGTAACCAAGAAATGACCCCCAGCGTTTTAATGCTGCCATTTGATACCAGTGAATGAAATAGTTTTTCTGCCCAAAAATAGGATACCAAGACCAAGCAGGCACAGAAAACATGGGAAATCACCAACTGCTTTCTTTAGAATTTATTTTAATTTACACTTCATTGCCGGTATTCCGTGCTTGCCTGTGCTGAGACACTGGGGGCTGGGGCTTTGTCTGACCCAAAGATACGAAGGTGCTGAGAAGCTCTGAGGATTATTGCTCCGAAGCAGCAATGCCTCCTGAGCTGAAACCAAACCCTTGGTGTGGCAGAGTCCTGGCCAGCCCTGGGGATGGAGCTGCCTGCGGTGGCAGGGGGCAGAGGGCTGCTGCCCATGCACAAACGCATTTTGGGGTGTTTTGGGTCTGTAGCAGCTGATTGCAGCAGTTTTTTGTGCTCTGCTCTTGGTGACTGCCTGTGTGCACATCACTGCTGCTCCACGCCGTCCACTTCCCACCGCTGGCACTTGTGCGGAGTAATTAGGGATTCACAAAATGATGGCAGCACTTTGCAGACAATAGCCTTTTTTTTTTTTTTTTTTGTCCTCTCAAAAGCACTTGGAAAGTCCAGTTGCCAGGACAAGCGGCTTGCCGCCACCGGCTGAGGCTGTCTCCCTGCCTGCCTTGGCACAGCTCCCCTGGCCACGAGGCAGCCGTGCTGCCATCGCAGACTTGCTCGGGAGAGGTAACCTGTGTTTCCCCCTCCAGGTTTGACCTGCAGTTAGCCCAGGCCCTGGGAGAGTCTGCCTTTGAGAAGAGCCTCCGTGAAAAAGTGTCACAGGAGAACACCAGCATCCGATGGGAGATGGGAAAACTTCAGCAGAGCTTAGAGGTAAGAGGAAAATATCCCACTTTGCTGCATTATATCCAGTTTGGGGAGCAGCTCTCAAAGCAAAGCCATTATCTTTGCAATTATAGCAGAGGCAATTAGGCACAAACCCGGCAACTTGATTCCAATTTGTTTTAGTGCAGCTCTAGGATGTGCCTGATGTATTTAAATAACATTATCCTCTGTCAGAAGAAAGGCTACCACTTTTTACAAGTGATACCCGTCCCATGGGTTAGCTAATTAGGCCCACCCTCATTTTCACTGAAGTCACTCGTGCTCTTTTTCACCCCTCTACCCACAATCTCATCTGCAAGAAGCTGAAGGTCTGTGCCCCCGTGGGACACACGTGCACCGGCCGCCCGTTGAGCCCCCCGCAGTGGCAGAGGCACGGTGTGCCAGGGTGGGAGGGAAGCTGCAAGGTGGCTGCCAGCCACCCCAAGCAGCGGGGGCTGCGGGGAACCTGCGTGGGGGACAGCCAGTCAGTGTAGGGGACAGCCAGCCAGCCAGACAGGAGGACGAAGGCAAGGTCAGGAGTGAGCGAGCAAACCCAAGAGGGAAAGGATTGTTTGGGGCTCATGGTAGGGATGGGGCTGCCTGTGCAGGGAGGGGCTGCCCGCTGCTGCCCCAGGGTGTTTCTGATGATGCTGTTGGAAACGGTCTGGGTTTTAAGAGCAAGGTGCATATGCAAGGCCCCTCTCCTGCATCTGGGGCTCAGCTGCTGACCCGCTGCTCTGCCCCTGCTGAGCAGAAGAAGGAGGCGGAGGTGGCCAGCCTGGTGCAGCGGACGACCGTGCTGGCCAGCCGGGTGCAGGAGCTCAGCACCCCCAGCGCCCTGGATGCCCGCGCCGTGCCCGCGCTCAGGAAGCAGCTTTGGGACCTGGAGGCCAGCACTGCTGAGCAGCGAAAAGAGCTGGAGCGGCAAACAGCCGCCGTCGATCACCTGGAGCAGGTAGCGTGGCCCCCACCCGGGCTGGGTGTGCCAGGGATGTTCATCCCTGCACCTTCCTTGTCTCTCTGGGATTGTATGAAACTGCTGTGCATTCATCTTTCAGCTTCACCAGAGGCTGGAGCTGGAGATAGAGCGGATGAAGCAGATCCACCAGAAGGAGCTGGAGGACAAGGACGAGGAGCTGGAGGACGTGCGGCAGTCCTGCCAGAGGAGGGTAGGTTGGTGCTGGGTGGGGGCACAGTGCTGGGTGCTCCCCAAGGCTCCCCCATCCCCAGTGCAGAGGAGGAGCCGTTCCCAGGGGTCCTTCATCCCCAGGGAGCAGCAGGGTGGGCAAGCGGTGCTTTCCCACCACCAGCCTGCCATGAGCCCCGTCACAGCCCCGGGATGCAAAATCAGGGTCTGGGTGAGGCGTGAGTCTCTGCCGCAATGGAGCGGCTGTTGGGGACAGTGTACAAGAGCCACGTGCGATGCAGCACACGGGCGCAGTGCTCCTGGTAACACCAACTCCAGCCAGCGAGGGCTTCGTGTTTGGTGATAATGAATAGAAAATACCCTTTCAACAAGACCGTGAGGTCGGTGGCGTGCAAACATGAATTTCAATTTCTTTGAAATCCCCGGGGTGTTTGATTCTGGGCTGTGGGGCTGCATGGTAGCAGCCAATTCACATTAGGCCTGGGGCATACCTGGCTGTTGATAGCAAATTAACATCGCTGAAGCTTCATGAAGCATTTGGTGGGGCTTTGCATGTGCTATTTTAGGAAGGTAGGACAAGTGGGAAAGCAAACAAGGCGATCTCTGCTCCTCCTGCTCCTGTCAGCACATAGTCGTGCCCTAAGCCGTGAGGCTCTGAGGGCTGTGGGGCTGCCACCCGGTGCAGGTGCTGCCGTTTCCCACTGCACTGCCTTCCCGCAGTGCTGCCCTTCTGCTGGATGGTGCACCAACAGCTCGGTGCTGCTCTCTCCCCCTCTCCACTGGCTGGTTTTTCTGAAGCTCCGGGCTGGTCACGAGGACACGTTGCTCTGGGGTCCTCCCTGCCCTTCTGCACCTCGCTGTCTGTTTAATTGCCCTGTGCAGAGAACAAGGCACTGCCAGCATCACTAAAGGAGATGCAATGCCTTGTGGCTGCTCTCGCCAGACGATCTCTCGCTAGATCCTTTCTCTCCCTCACCCTGCGTGGCCTGAGTATTATTTTCCAAATGAGTAAATGGCAGAGACACTCCAGAGAGCAATCGATATTTAGCAGCCTGCTCCTGTTCCCTTTTTAAACTCTGTTTCTGAGCAGCAGCTGGGGGTGCAGGAGGTGGCTGGGGCAGGGAGGGCTCTGGGGAGCTGTGCCAGAGTTGCAGCCTGGCACGTCTGCTCCTATGGGCACAGCCGTGCAGCTGCTTGCAAGGGGAGGAGCGGGTTGTGAAATGGGCTGGCTTGCTTTGTTAACACGTTTCCACCGCCACCACCCCCCTGGACTTGCTGGACCTCTCACAGCTGCAGAGCAGAGCTCTGTGATACCGCCCTGGGTCTGGTTCCCTCCTGCAAAGTGATTGCTGTTGCTGCAGTGCTGTGGGATGGCGATGCTTGAGCGGAGGCAAAGGCAGAGGGATGCAGGCTCCTGTGCTCAGTGCTGGCTCTGAGGCTCCTTTTGCTCCCAGAAGCAGCACAAATCCTGCCTTTACGGCACGCTCTGCCCTGCAAGGCCACTGCCACCTCCTCACTGCGGGGGGAGCTGGAGCAAGAAGCGTGCTGCCTGCCTGGCTCATGGTCACAGGATGCCTTGAGGAAACTTGGAGGGATTAGAGCCTACCCTCTTCTAGCTTGGCTGAAGGCCCCCTGTCACTGCTCCAGAACTGCAGGGACAGCCCTTGGGGACATCTGAGCATGCCTCACAGGTGGGGTGGCTCAAACAGCCCATCGTGTCCCCAAAAGTCCTGCAGGCTCCTGAACTGCTAACCCTTGCTCCTCCTGGCTAGGAGCAGTTGCACTGCCTGGAGGGTAGCAGAGGCTCTGGGGAATGTGGCCCGGTCCTGGTCCCCAGCGCTGGCTGCAGTGATGGGAGGCTTTGGTGCGCACCCTCTCCTGGTGGTGGCTGTGCCCTGCTGGTACACAGGGCTTTGGCATGGGATGGCCAGACTCTGAGCGTGGCTGGGGTTGTCTCCTGCACACAGCTCCGGCAGCTGGAGATGCAGCTGGAACAGGAGTACGAGGAGAAGCAGATGGTGCTGCATGAGAAGCAGGACCTGGAAGGGCTCGTCGGCACCCTGTGCGAGCAGGTAAGAGGATGGTGCCTGCCCCAGGGCCATCCTGGAAGGGCTGCTAGTGGGCAGAAGTGTGCTCCGCTCTCCTTGCTGCTACCTCCCGGCCAGCCAAGCTGCTTTGTTGGCCATGCCCCAGCTCAAAACACTGCCTGTAATAAAGGGAGCGTGAATGCGTGCGTGTATGTAGCTGGGGTGACAGCTTGGTTGTTCATGTGCGTGCAGCCAGCTGTGATGCCCTCCGTCCCTCACCTCTTCCAAACGCCACCCGTCAGAGCAGTGGCGTGTGCTGCAGCAGGCACTGGGTGCCAGGAGGGTTTGGGGACTGCAGGCATCATATAGGAGACAACTGGTCCCACTAAGGACCCACTGAGGGTAACTGGTCACTTTTCTACAGGAGAATTATCTAAGCAGGGGGAGGCATCTGCTTTTTGATGGTATTTTCATGAGAGTCAAACAAACCAGGGCTAACACTGGAGCAGCTCCAACTGCCCAGAAAAGCAGTTTATCAGATTCTGCTCTTTGCAGAGGAATTCTGTCCCAGACACATTTGTTGAACAAATCCTTTTTCACTCTCTAATGTGTCTGTGGCAGTGATTGAAGTGCACATAATGGGAAAAGCACACACAGCTGCTCCCTGTTAAATTAGAAGGCGCGGGGCTGAACGCAGCCTCATTGAACAGCATTTATCGGCTTGGGCATCACTTAGCATTGCCGAGGAGCTAGGCCTGGGGGCTGTCTCATGCACCAGCTCCTGCTGAAGGAGCTCTGGTGACAAAGAAAGGTCCTGCCTGGTTCTTGCCTGGGGCCACGGTGCTGCCAGGTCCGAGGATGGTATCAGCCCGGGATGGTTCAGAGTTGCCATCTCGATGCTGCTGCATGCCAGGGCTCCCTGGAGCTCAGCAAGGCTGGGTTTGTGCTGATGCCTCCCAGCCGCCCTTGCGCAGCCCCCATCACATTGCAGCTCACCCTGCACGTGCAGGAGAGGAGGAACGGATTATCTGGAGCTGCGGTAATTAAGCAGCACATCCTCCAGCCATTGGCACAAGCCTGCTGGATTTCATGATTTCACCAGCCCTGGCAATTGCATATGTTCATTAAACGAGATGAATATGGGAGCTTTGCAACACTGAAATGGCGGGCATATTTCAAGTAGACACAAAATGGTCTGACGAGGCTTATCCATAATGTCCCCCCAGCTCCCAGCTTATAAAATGTTTTGGGAACTGTCAGAATAAATCTCGCTGTATAAAAGCAGGGTATTATTGTAACTGCCTCTCAGTCCAACACGTCCGTCTTGTTCAATGGAGGAGAACTAAGATGGATGAGGACGCGGCAGGAGCTGCGCGGAGCAAAGCTGGGGGGGCTCTCGAGGAAAGGCACCTTCTCCTTCTCGGGACTGTCCCCAAGCACTGCCAGGGCAGCCCCAGGCCCCGCCAAGAGGGGAAGGGGAGACGGCGTAGTGTAGCTGGGTATTGCTGTAGTGTATGCAAAATACATCCAGAGCCTTGAAAGCAGCTATTAAATGAAATCCCATCTTTGTAACTTAAAAAGCACTGGGCTGCAATGGTGGGAGGTGGCGGCGGCTGCCGTACCTGCTGCTCCCAGTTACGGTACAAAATCCATTGGCTGTGGCAGTGGGCAGACCCTGAGCTGCGGGAAAATGATGCTGAACGGCATCCAAGCTACAGTCTGTAGGGATGGCAGGGATAACAGCAAATCTGCTGCGCTGCAGTGTTGTTATAAATGCCATCTGATTTACAGTGGACAGTGTGCTTCAGAGCAGTTTATTAAAAAGGAAAAAAAAAAAGCCAACCCAGAAAACTAATTAAGGAAATGGAGATGCCAACGATTTCTGGCTCCAGCAAATGCCAGCCAGCTCTAAACCAGGTTACAAGGTCAAATCCGCACAATTAATTTTAGCCAGTGAACAGAAAATAGGAGAACGGGTTTGAAACAAGAAGAGCTGTGGAAAACAGACTAAATGGAAAATGCTCTTATACTTCAATTAGTCTGAAATCAAGCACTGAAACCATGTCCCTGTTTATTTGGTGGTTTTCTGATTCTTTTATCCTCGTAACCATGGTTGCTCTCAGCTTCAGGGGGGAGTGTAGAGGTTTGTTTTTTTTTTTTAAGGTTCTTCCTATTTCCCTTCTTTAAAAGGCTTCAGAGTAATGTGGTGACACCACACTGCCCGGGGACGAGCCTCCAAAATCACTCAGCAGTTATTTTCCGGCAGCATTGCTGGGGATTCACGCACGAGAGATTGCTGCCTCCCGCACCGAAGGCGGCAGCATCGGTTGCATCCCTCTGCGGCTGATGGGGACTCCAGATGCTTTGCATTAGAGATGTGTAAATAACTCCTAATGAAGCTTTCCTCATCACTGTTTCATGCTTTTTTTTCCCTTTCCCCTTTGGGCTGACTTTCTCCTGCCTTCGTCACTCTTTTCCCCAGAGGGGCAGAGGGTTTTCTCTGGCGTTTTTTCTTTCATGCAATGACTTTTGCATTTTCTGTGCCAACTCTCGGCACAGATGCTGGACCCGCATCTTCTGGGTCTACCCCTCTCTGCCCCTACCCCTCAGCCAGGATGGTTTCCCAGGGGGGTGACAGTGCCCGGTGGCCGTGAGGACAGGGCGCTACGGCTCTGGGGGCCCGCAGTGCCTGCCTGTATCCCCGGTCTCGCAGCTGGGCTGTCCCTCTGGCCACAGGGGTGGCTCACTGGGCAGGCACGTGGCTGATGGAGAGCAGGGGTGGGCTAATGTTTTCAGAGGAACAGCTTTCTGGTGGCTAAAAAATGTGTTTCGGTGGAATCTGCCAATACTGATATTTATGAAATTTATTTTCTCCCTTTTATTTAGCTATTAAATTATTTTTATTTGATAAAGAGGGAAAATTGCAATATCTATACATAGATATTTAATATCTTCTTGCATCGTGACTTCAGCGTTACCAAAATATTTCCAAACCAGTGGTTTTTAGAGGTTTCATGTTGTAGGGAATGTCTGGAGGCAGGACGGCAAGGTCCAACAGAGGTTTTGCAGGGTGTCAGGGCTCAGGACACCCCCTCTCCTCTCCCCAGATCGGACACCGCGACTTTGACGTGGAGAAGCGGCTGCGGCGGGACCTGCGGCGGACGCGTGCCCTGCTCGCCGATGTGCAGCTGCTGCTGGCAGCCCCCAGGGAACCCGGCGCCAGTGCCCAGGAGCTGGAGCGGCTGCGCAAGCAGGTAGGTGCCTTTGGGTGAGCAGGCATCTCCTTGCTCCTTGGAGCATCACCCTTTACCTTGGCCAAGGGGAAGCTGCAAGAAATATTTACAGGTGTCCTGGTTTTAATTGTGCATGGGGCGAGCAGTGACCCTGTGCTGTGCGAGCATCATGCCGCCCAGGCCAGCGCAAGAAGTGCCTGTTGTGCTGTCTTGTAAGGAGCACTTCTCTGTAATTAAGCCAACAGTGGTTAAGTATTTTTTCCCTTTTTTTTCCCGCAGCTCTGTTAATTACCTTCTGTTCAGCGTGTTTTCTATCTGTCTAATAAGGCGCTCCAGAGGCGCTGCATTCGGGACGTGTTGCCATAGGGATGCTGTAAGGCACGAGCAGGGATCGCAGCAGATTTGCCATAGTTTAAGTGCAGTTCACAGCTGGCACTGAGCGACCCGGCAAGCGGCTGCAGGCAGGTGCCGTGCTTGTGCCCACCACGCCACCGTCCGGGGATGGTCTCAGCCCTGGGGTGAGCTCAGGGTCCGCGGGGTGCCCTGCCACGGGACAGGGGTGGCACAGGGCTGTCTATCCCCAGGCTGGCCGTGCACATGCATCCCGCAATGCCGAGCACTGGGGCTGAGCTAATGATGCCGGTCCTCCAACACCGCTCAGTAATTAATCTGTACTGTACATTTCCCCTGGAAACAAACTAATCGGGAGGCATGAGCGATTCCAACAATGTACATATATAATTGAGATAATAGTTCTGCGTAAATAACATCTGTGAGCAGCAGCTGTTCCCACCTGTGACGAGGGAGAAGGGGAAGGTGAGCTCGGCCTGACGTGGCCAACAGAGTGCCCGTGCCCGTGCTCATGCCCATGCCTCTGCCACTGACCTGGACGGCCAGGGCAGGGGATGGCCATGGCCAGGGCAGGCAGCAGGAATGGCCCTTTTTGGCACTCACGAGTTCTCTCAAACATTATTGAGCTAATGCTGTAATGCTACACTTAACAATTAATCCCTCAGTATTTCCCAAATCCTGCTTTGGGGCTGGAGGTGATGCACGGCCCCTGCCTTGCTCTTTCCTAGCCCCTGGTGCTCTTAACAGGGCTGGGCGCTATGCTCAGCACTGGAGCTCGCTGCAGTGGGCTGATGCTGAGGGACCCCTTCCATGTGCTGATCCGAGGGATCAAGCAGCGATGCTGGGACGCTCAGTCTGCCTGGTGAGCGTAGCTGTCCCTGTGGCATCCAGCCACATCTTGCTAGGAGAATAATGCCTTGTTCCCTGGGCAGCCCGGTCCCCGCGGTGAGGCAGGCTCATGCAGGAGGTTGCTTTCTCTTGCCTGTGCCCGTGGTGCCATATGGTCCGTCCCCGGCTCCCTGCTGGCTCCCTTGGTGGGTGGCCTCTGCCCGGCTGCCTCACACTTTGGAGAAGGAGAGTGGAAAGCCTTAATATTGGGAATATTGAGTTTTTGCTGCATTGCCAGCATTGAGACTCTGCATGCGTTAAAAATGCCTCATGATTATTCTGTCCTTTAAATTTAAATGATTTCTAATGGCATTCATGACGACTTTCTCAAAAGCCAATACATCCTACCACCAGCCCACAAACCTCCACATGAATAAAAACTTTGCTAAAATGCTACATTTCCGTTAATCAAAATCCATATGGCTAGAAGTATAGCATTGTTTCTTAATAAGGCTGAAGCATCCATTTTACGCAGGTATTTAACAGATGGTGTAGCACAGCAAACTAATGTTGTTCAGAAGTTCATACATTATGCATTTTTGGGGGGATTTCAATTTATTCTTCCCAAGTGGGAAAATTCCATTACAAGAAGTGAAATGGAAGCTGGTGTTTAATGAGAGGTCCTGGAGATGCATTTCTCTCTGATTAAACTATCTGGAGTTTTAGTGTAATCGTGGCAGGGGCTGGTCGTGGATGGGATTGCTTCTGGAGGAGCCTGAAGCTGGGCAGGTGGAAAAGCCCTTGGCCATAAAACCAGCAGTCAGTTCGACTGGCATCTTTAATGTCTCCCAGCAGCTATTGCTCGGGTCATTTCAGTAACGGCTGCCTGAGCTTTATGCAAAACATAAAGGCTATTTTTGAACTGGTGGAAGAAAGGGGAACACAGCGCGTGTCACTGTGAGAGTGGCTCTGCAGATGTATGAATAGACTGCCTAGATAATCCATCAACACGGGCTGAGTTTGGACACAGGAACATCATTTTAAATAACAGTTTTGCAGGATTCAAACTGCTAAATGTCTCCATGCCAGAGCTTTATATTTCCGATGGCAAGCAGCTTCTGGCTGGCACTGGAGCTGAAGACCCAACAATGTTCGGGGTTATTTCTTCCCATCCATTCCTTGGTTCGTGCAGGGGTGGCAGAAGGACTCAGAGGTGGAAATGGTGGTCCCAGGAGGCAGAGAGCAGCCACCGCCCTATCCTCAGTGGTGGGACGACAGTGCCTTGGGGCAGATGCAGAGATTTTGCTGAAGTTGCTGGCGGGAACTGCTGGCGTTGTGCCTCGTGGCAATGGAAGATGTTCTCTGCCTGATTTTCTCACCAAAGGAGTTAAAAATAGGCGATGCAATTTAGGAAGAAAGGTGGAGGCTGAAGATCAGAACCCTCTGATGTTTCCATGTGCACCAGAAAGGCCCTTGCTCTGGCCCTGGGGTGGAGGGGGAAAAGGTTTCTGTTGCTGCTGGCTGCAGTGGCAGTGTTTGGCCACCCTCCACTTGTGGTCAGCCCTTGGGGCGCAGTGTGCCGTGTCCTCCCCTTGCAGCAGGTGGGCGGCAAGGAAGGCAGACAGCAACAAAGGCAGGCAGTGTGCCAGCACGGCACCATGGGGTTCGGCAGGGCTGGGAAGTGGCCGTTCAGAGATCCCACCATGCCAGGAATCATTGACTTTAAGAGAAAAATGACTTCCATTTCCTCTGCAGATCAGGCACTGAGGAAGCAAATTACTTTGCTGTTCCAAGTAGGTCTCAGCTGTTCCAAGTAGGTCTCAATCACCCCAAACAGTTGAGGGAAATGAGCCGAGGATTGCTCCAGTTACAGTACTTTGTAATCCCCCTTTTTTTGAGGCAGAGAGTGAAAAAAGACAAGTAAAACCTGAGAAAATAGCCTAAAATGCTCAAACTCTCACCGTGGTGTGCAGCGGCTCCCGTTGCCCCCAGCATCCTCTTCAGGGGAGCAGGACTGGGCATGGGAAATGAGCAGCAAGCAGAGGGATTAGTTTTCTTTTCCATACAGAAAAGGAAGAAACCTAAGCAAGAAAGGGAAGGAACTGGATGTTCAGGTACAGCCTACGTAAACTCCTCCGTCCTGGCGGTGTGAGTTTTTGGGATGACACTGCATCTTCCAGATATTTGCAGCCCATTTAAGATCATTGTAGTCTTAATGGCTGAGCTATAAAAACCGAGAGCAAATTAGCATTTATAAATGTGATATTTCGTGTGTATTTGCAAATGCAATTTATGCCACATGAAAAGCCCATTTACAAACTCCGAATCATGAATTGCTCTAATCAGGAATTACATGTAATTCACATAATTTTGCAAATTAATGATCCCAGCTCTACCTCACCACAGCAGTGTCAAGGCAGAGGGTGGATGCGCAGATCGAGGCGCTTACTTCAGCACTCAGCAGGACGGTCAGTGGTGTTAGGATCCGCGGTTAGGTGTGCCAGGAGCTGCCAAGAAAGCCGTGCCGCACCGGCTGGGAAGGGCAGAGTTTTCACTATAAACCAGGTGCAGACGGGCTGAAGAGCAGCACAGATTTTAAAAGGTCGAGTTTCCATGTGCATTAGCAGGGGAAAATGTTCTGGGGGTGAAGTGTAAATAGATGTGGCTGTGTGGTAAGGGGAACAACATAATCAGCACGTGGTTTCTGCAGACACCGAGTGCTCCTTTAATTATGATCTCCCTCAATTTTTCCCAGTTGGAAGAGAGTGAAGCAAAGTGCGCGGAGGCCCAGAGGTCCCAGCAGACGGCGGCCCTGGAGCTGGAGAACTTGCACACAGAGCTGGAGACCCTCAACAAAAACAAGACCCTGGTGCGGAGACACAGCCAGGGCTGGGGAGGTGGGAGGGCAGTGGCACAGTCCTACCTCCTTGTGTTTGATAGCAATAATCAACTTTTTACTAAATCAGCAATAATCAGCATATTTCCTGAATCACCCAGCCTCTTTGGGAACAACAGCCCCCAGGGGCTTAATGGATGGATAAGGCTGCAGCGATGGACAGTAAGAGGGTGCAGCATCCCATAGTTCCCTGCTGCAGATACGTGGGAGCTCCCTTTGCCTCTCCTGGTGCAAGCATGGGGTCAGAGGCTGGCAGCAGTGTGTCCCAGAGGATGCCGTGGTCTGGGTGGTACTGTGCAGTGAGTCCCCCATGGGATGCACAAGCCAGTGGCACTGTGGGTCCTCCGGCAGGTGGATGAGCAACTGTACCAGCTGCAGCATGAGAGAGCCGACCTCCTGAAACGCATCGATGAGGACCAGGAAGACCTGAACGAGCTCATGGCAAAGCACAAGGCTCTGATCGCCCAGGTAGGAGCCAGGGCAGTGGAGGCTGGGCAGCATCCCCCTCCCCGGGAGAGTGTTAGGAAAACCCTGCAGCCTGGCTGAGAGCACAGAGCAGTCCCCATCAGTGCACGGCAGCTTGGGGACCCCAGGAAGCTGATGCTGTGATGAGAGGAAGGAATGGCTCACGGCTTCATCTCCTCTCACCTGTAGTTTTGAGTCTTCTTTCAAGAAGTGTCTTGGCTTTAGTTTCAATAGTTGGGAAATCCTGTAGCATCCCTGTCTGGATCCTTTTGTATTCTTTCTTTCACTGTTTTCTCATGCAGAGCTTAAAAAGTGCTGACAGACTGCCCCGGGGCTTTCTGTGCAATGCCCAGACTAAGGCAGGCTCTCCCAAAGGATTCTGAGGGATCCCAAGGCTCCCAGTGGAGCAAGGGTAGGCTGGCAAGACCGGCAATTCAGTCTGGTGCCCCTTGCAGTGGTGTTATGGAGCCGGGAGTCTGTATGTCTGAAAGGACCCTGAGGACAGAAATGACCTTAACAACGTGGTTTCTGTCCTGATCTACAAATATTTGTTTCAAAAATTAGGAAAGTTGCCTTGAATTAGGAGAATTAAGCTCCTTCAGTCCAGTGCAGGAGCAGCTTGCTGTTTTGGTGGTAGGAGGTGCAGGCATGAGCCAGCCTTCGGCACTGCACTCCTCGCAGTGCGTGCCCTCTGCTCCAAGCCCTCGGGTCTGCTCCTACTGCTGGGCTTTCTCTTTCTGCAGTCAGCAACAGATATCGCTCAGATCCGGGAGCTGCAGACACAGGTGGAGGATGTGAAGAAAGAAAAACAGGGCCTTCAGGAGAAGGTAATTCCTCCTCAGCTCATTGCACTCAGAGCTGAGGAGCGAGAGCCATTCGGCTGTCCTATGACATCTCTGTGCCCGGCGCATCACTTGTTCCAGTTGTGGATGCTGTGTTCTTGTCTGAAATCAGATCAAGTCTCTACCCCAGTGGTACAAAGCCATTTCTCCTTTGTAATATGGTCAGGTTCCTCTTCCTAATGCGCTATGCGTGTCCCCAGGAGCAGCACGGTGCAGCAACTGCTGTTTGCCTGCTGCACACCCACAGCCCTGACCATACAGGCAGGACAGGGCTGGGACGGGCTGTGGGACTCTGCCAGCAATGGCTTTGGGCTGGAGAAAGCTTTCCCTGGCAAGGCTCTCGGGATGGAGAGCCCCACTTCTCCCTCCTCCCTTCCCGAGATGCTGGTGCTGTGGCAGGAGCTGCCCCATGGGGCCAAGCGAGCTCAGGACGAGGCTGACCCCAGGATGGCGCTGACCCCAGGATGGGGCTGACCCAGGGGTGGGCACCAGTGGGTGCTGCACTGCCTCATCTCTGCGGCTGCACCGTCCCTCCTGGAGGGCATGGATTTAATTTTAAACACATGAGTAATCCCATTAACTTAAGTGCTTTATTGGAGCATAGCTAAGCTGCCCAGGAATCAAAAGGAGGACTCGCTCCCTCCCAGGCGGAGCAGGTGGTGCTTTAGAGATAGGCCAGATAAAAGAAGACAAATTCCTGTACTTCTAGGTCAAATACAAAATCTGAACCAAACTTGTACTGGGATCGCTAAAAGGGCAGTTTGCTTTGGAGATCTCAGTGTAACAGCTGAAGAAACGACTTAGTGCAGGGCAGCTTTCCACACAGGGGTAAATTGTGAATTTTTACGCCTGCTGTCCTCAAAGACTTTGCTGAGAAGAGAAAAGCAAGAGACCCAGACACGTGTCATCTCGCTGGCACATTTTTCATTCAAAAATACATGTTAGTGTCATGCATTTATTGTGCGGTATTAACAGTAGGGAGTCCTTCAGGAAGCCAAAGGCAACGCTTTTCCATAGTGCCTGGCAGCCTAAGCCAAGTCCTGCACATTCACTTTGCCTCAGGAGCTGTGAGAGGTCCTTGGTGCATGTCCCACCAAGGAGAGGGACGGGTGGGGACTCTGGGAAAGAGACCGGGAGGTGTTTGCACAGGTAAGGGGCCAGGGAGGAGCTAACGCAGCCCGTCCTCACCCAGCTGCAGGCAGTGCAGGCAAGAGTGGTGAGCCTGGAGCAGTGCCCGGCCGAGCGCTCCATCGTCAGCCGGCAGGAAGCCCGCATCCGTGACCTGGAGAGCCAGATGGACTTCCAGGCTGTGCAGATGAAGCGCTTTGAGGTACCACTACTTGCAGAGGGGATGTGGACCCCTGGGGAGATGCAGCTTGCTTGCAAAAGGCAGGCGCAGCAATGCAATCGCCTCAGCTTTGGGGAGAAGAAGCGCCCGGGAAGGGGTGGGGAGGGACAGGTCCCCTGTGCTTGTGAGCAGTCCATATACTTCAATCCACTGCCATTATCTATACATGCTTTACTGCGGTGTTTATTGAAAGCAAACAGCGGGTCCAGTGCTATAAACAGCTGGAGGAATATATGGTCCCTGCCTCCAGACAGAGAGTGTGGTGTGTGCTGACTGCTCAGCACATCCATCACAGCACCTCTTTGACAGGCATCCCTCTGCTCTGGCATCGTCCAGAAGTCAGGACATAAGGCTTGATCACAATATTTCACTGTCCCCATTAATCAGCACGTCTGCTGGCGCCCCGGGATGTGTTTTTACTGTCATTTCTTCCCCGAGTTGTGCTGCCCGAACAAGACCAGCCCAGGGGTGAAGGAAAATGATCTTGTGCCTCTAAAGCAGCAGCTGGCTCTGTGGGAGCCCTGGGGGACACGGTGTGGCTGTGGGGGATGGCACTGCCTGCTGCAGTGGGTGCAGAGCAGGGTGCAGGGACGGGCTGGGGTCACTGGGTCTGTACCTGCTGCAGGCAGCTGCCGGCACTTGCAACGTTTCAGGGCAATGCTTGATAATGATAATGCCTGGCCCTGCGGTGTGGGAGGGAGGGAGCACTCTCCACATCTCTTGATGCTCATGGAGAGCTTCATAATGCCTCACCTCCATCTCCCTTGCTTCACCTTGTGCCCTCCTTGCTGCCTCCCCAGGTGCTGGTGCTGCGCTTGCGAGACAGCATCATAAAGATGGGCGAGGAGCTGGAGAAGGCGGCCGAGTCGGAGGCACGGGAGAAGGAGAGCACCCGGTACTACCAGAGGAGGATGGAGGAGATGAAGGCTGACATGGACGAGCTGGTGCAGAGGGAGCTGGAGTCCAGCCGCCGGCGTGTGGAGCTGGTAAGGGGGTGCTGCCCCCGGGGGCACACACGGCCACAGGGCCATGGCGCGGGTTTGCTGCTGCTGCAGGTTGCCTCTCCGTAACCTGCAGATTGGCCCGAAGGTCCCAGAAATGTAATTTTCTGCATGGTGCTTTGTGTGCTCTGTGTTTGGAGACAGAGCTGGCCAATTTGCTGTTAGCTGTCCCCCGCGCAGGTAAGCCGTGTTTCCCAGGCTGCTCCCCCATGGCTGCCCTGGGTCTTGCTGATGTCAGGGTGTCAGGCTCGGCTTTGGAGAGCAGAGCTGTGGAGCGCTCAGAGGGGCAGTGAATTGCTTCGCATCCCTCTGCAGCCCCAAACCATTGAACCAAAGCTGTTATTGAGGCACCTCATGTTTCATTTCTCCATAGCTGGGCTGGCAGCCTGGGCAGTCCCTCTGCTCCTTGTTTTGTTCCAAGAAGGAGATTGCTTTGCCTGCTCAGCTCTAAGAAATGCGGAGAAGTTGCTCAGGTCATTCCTGCACCTCCCTGTGCTGGTTTTTCCTCGTGTCAGGCAGAACCGCCGCAGGGCCAAGCACTCCCCTGCCACAGGGAAAATGCCCCATCCCCCTGCCAGTCCCCTATGTGCCGAAAGCCGGCTGCATGGCTCAGCATGCCGGGGCTCAGCCGAAGCACCAGCTCCCCATCTCACTCCCAGCCCCAGCCAAATAACTCCCCTGTGGCACGGCGGCATGTCAGATGGTGCCAACAAGCAGCTAACCTGCTCTGCGCATGCAAAACCCCAACCAGATTTGGAGTACGGCAAAAATAGATTCACCTTCATTTTACAGTCCTCTACAAGCATCTCTTTTCATGTTGTTTTTTTTTTCCAGTAAACAAAAAGAAAGCCTTGCTTCCAAGCAGTAATTGAAATATATTGCATTTCTGCTGGCAGCACAGCAACATTAGAAGCAGTTATTTTATCAATAATCTTTTATTTAACAATCAAGGAGATTTCAGCATTTATTTCACCCTGAGGCTGCCAGCCTTTCTGAAGGGAATGGTGCTTTAGTGTGAATTATTCCACATCCCCTGCCTGCGCGGTGAACAGGCTTTGCCCTTGCTCTGCCAGCCTGACTCCTATGCGCCCGTGTGCAGCTCTGGCTGCCGGGACACCCTCCGCCGGGTACAAAATGAGTCTCCCCTCTAGGTCGGAGTCATGCAGCCATTGATGCTCTTCAGAGTCATGAGATTTTAAAACCAGATGCTTTTCTGGGTGCACCCGGTGTACCCGCCAGCTACGGGCATGCTGAGCAGCTCCCTGGACTGCGGGGCTGCCGGCTGGCCTTGCAGCAACCCACCCTGGGGCTGGATCCTGCTGCTTTCCCTCTGGGCACCAAGCGAGACACGGCTTCAGTTGCTATGATAATTGTGTGTTTATGCAGCTTTGTTATAAATGTGATGTTTTGGAACACAGATGCGCTGTCTGTTAGGATACGGGTGGGTTCTTTTAACTGTAGTTTTGTATTTGTGCATATATTTTTACAAGCTGTTTGAATGTTTCATACGGAGATGTGAATGATGGGTGTAGCAAGATACTTGGTCTTCTTAGCACACTTCTGTTCTCACAAGTGAAGTTTGCAAAGAAGTCTGAAAGCGATTTTAGAGGCACCTCCCTGGAATAAGACACAAAACCCCATAAACAGACAAACTCATAAGCCAATACGGAGGGTCTGGCTTTATCCAGACACCCCGGCATTTGGGGTTGCCTGGCATCTGGTGCAGCAGGAGGAAGGAGCCAGGCAATCCCTGCAGTGGGTGAGCTCCCCCAGACACATCACACCAGCCCCAGGTTTCTCCCCGCCGGCACGTGGCGATTGCTCCGCAGGAATCAGGGCTCCGTGAGCCCACCGCAGCGCGGCCGCATCGGGAGCCAGAGGCTGCTGCACAGAACATCGCAGCATTCCCTGGGAGCAGAGGCGTTCCCCCAGACTGTGTGTACTCTTCACAGCGCTTAAATAAAACATTGCGGGAGAGCTGTGATCGCAGAACCCAGCCGTGCTTGTTGAGGGGCTGGCAGAGAGCATCAATAGTTAATAGAAAGCCTCTTACGGCTCTGCTCCTGTTAAATCCCCCATCAATTATAAATACTGCATGAATTATTCACTTAACATTACTTAAGTCATGGTCTGCACCTAACAATTTTTTTTTTATTTATTTAAATAAAGTCGCGAAGTTGTGGACTTGCCACACACTGTCAGGGTTTAAGCAATGCATCGAAGATACAAATTCATTGTATAGATTGGGTTAGAAATCCCATCTTGTTTCCTGGGGTCCTAAAAGCTGGTGCCTGCATATAATGTATTTTATTCTCACAGGTCATATTTATCAGTGGTGGAGGCACTTGAAAATCCTGTCCCACCATCCCCATACCTGCAGCCAGGCTCAGGACAGCTATTTTCACCCCTCCCTCATTTTCAGCCCAGCTTTGGGCAGTTGGGAGGCAGACTCATGCCATTCACAAGCAACAGGGAAAATCCAGCAAGAAGCAGGGATGGGAGCTGGAGAGCTGGCTGCCAGGCAGATGGCTCTGCCTTATGAATTTTGTAAGAGGAATGGGTTTTGAACACTTTCCAAGCCCAGTGCCATCGCAGCGAGGGAGGCATGTTTTCTAATGGCGGGGGTAGTACTTGGCCCTGGTTGTCTCTGTCTTTGCTCTGGTTGCATGTACTGAATTTCCTCCATGGAACTGTAGCTCCTCTTTTGATAAAATCTGGATCCCAGCCTGCAACAGCTCCTTGTTTCTCAGCTGCTGTGCTGACACCCAGAGCTTGAAAGGCTAGACCCAGCTGCCTGGTCTCCTTGGGCCACAGCAGAAACTGAGTCATAGCGAGAAGCGAGAGATGGATTTCCAACTTAGAGTCATTCCTGGGGAGCTTAAAAACAAGACCCGGTCTCTTCACTCATTGCGTACACACACGCACTCGTGCTTGTCCTGATACAAGCGTCCCTTGGTGAAGCTGCACAGAGTGCTGCAGGGAAGGATGGAGCAGGGGCTGGGGCCAGGCGTGCAGGGCGGGGGTGTGTAGGGCGATGAGCTGCCGTCACTGTGGCTGGGACCAGCCACCGGCTGGGATCTCCCTCCTGACACTGCTGTTAGGGCAGGATGGTGCTGGGTGCTGGGCACAGCTCCTGGCTTCAGTGCTCGGGACCTGATGCTGGAGATGGGTAGATGGTCCATCAAGAGCATCGAGGAGACAAGGGTGTGTTTGCAAAAGGCATCGTCTCAGCTGCTTTGGGTGTCCACAGCCATCACTGGAAGCCCTGGGCAGGGACGCTGCTTGAGGACCCTGTCCCATGCCTTGCCTTGGTGGGGCTGCTTTCACAGAGCTTCTGGCAGAGCATCTCCCTCCTTACCTGCAGGTTTGCTGCAGCGAGGGGGGAGATGCGAAGTAATAAGCCAGGATGCACTAATTCCACCTTTTAGAAAGTAATTCTTCCAGGAGGTGCCAAGCAATAGCTAAAACACTTAAAGAAGCTTATGTTTCTGTAAGGGGGTACCTATGGCTGTGCTGCTGATGGCTGAGTTGCCTCTACAGCTTGGATTTCATGGGAGAAATCAAGCAGCTGCTGGAGACTGGGATGGGAGCTCAGCCACAGGCAGCAGCCCCAGGGTCCCTCCTGCCCTGGAGAGCTGGGTGCCTCCTGCCCATGTGGGGCACCTTGCTGAGACGCCCAGGGAGAAGCAGGGGCTGATCCTGCTGGGATGAAGCCCCGGCTGCAGAGGTGCGTACCAGGGACCTGGCTGGCCTCGCTGCGTCTCCTCCAGCTGCCCTGGACGGACAGCCAGCTCTGCTAAACCCCCCGAGCTCCCGCCGCTGGGGCATGTCATGGGGGGCTTGCGGGCACTATTTTAAAATCAGGTTTCTTTAATGAAGCTGTGAAATTCATCAGCGTAATAATTAACTATTTTTACTGAAAACTGAAGTACAGGTGTGAAGATATTCTTCACACTTTTTTTTTTTAAAAAAGGTGAGAGTGACAGCGTAAATAACCTTTTTTTCTAGTTCTTAGGACGGCAGATCTCCTGTGTAATGCAGCCCTGTTATTGCCATGCAGTCCAGCATGCTGTAGAACATTACAGCCTGATCTCTATGATTTTTTTTTCATTTGCAAGCTTTAAAGATTTTTTGGTGCTTTCAGTGAACTGGAGAAGTGAAGCAGGAGCCGTTTGTGCCTCCAGCCGGGAATGCCGTGCTCCCGCCCAGGCAAACCTACAGCTCCCAGCAGGGTCCCAGCCAAACCCTCTGATGTCTCCACAGCCCTTGACCCCAGCACAGCCCAAGCCTGGGTCTTTCCGAGCTGCTCTTTTCTTTAAAAGCTAATGACTTTGACTAAGTGTAATGACAATTATCATCAAAGGGAGCCAGTCCTTAGAGGTGAGGTTGGGTGATGGAGGAGCCACGAGTGAAAACTTGACCATATGCGCTAATTAGGCCTGTTGTACAGCAGGCATGTGATTTCTGGTTTGCCATTAAAGAAGTAAATTCTGCAGGAAATCATCAGCGCTTGTGGCTGCTCAGACCAATTACCGGTAACACCGGTGTTTGTGAGTGCAGAAAGAGCCGCTCACCCCGTCTCACTTGAGACTTCAGCCTTAGAAATTTTTGTCACTTCAAACTTTCTGAAAACCTGCGAGTTAATTACTTAATTAAAAATAATAATGATTGATGAATACTGCAGGTGTACGCTAAATTATTCAAATAGAAGCAATCCAAATTGGACTAATTAGATTACACTTCACTTCAGGTGGATGGGAGCTTGCAAAGGTTATGTTGTGACAGCAGAACCACAAACAAAAATAAAAGACGGCGACGAGGACGTGGCGCTGGATGCTCTGCGGTGTCTGCCTTGGCATCCTTTATAGTCCCATAAATTATTTCACTACTGTTTTTGCTTAGCTCTTTTTAACTTATCTTCAAATGCTTCCGAGACAAAATTAGATGAAAAAGAAAGTCTTAAGAAAAAGAGATTTTAGAAATCCTTTTCCAGAGAAGCAATGAAAGCAAAGCCAGGATGTGGAGAGACGGCGGGGGGGTGGGGGTAGGAGGTAGGGAGCTGCCAGCTGCGATGTCCCCTCTCCCCCTGTGTCCAGGTGGGCTCTGGCCAGGGGCTGAAACACCTCCAGCTGCCTGCTGGTGCCCCCTGCACTGTGCAGGCTGCCGAGGGCTTGAGCATCTCTTTCTGGCTGTTGGAAAAGCCCGCTGGCAAACCGCAGGAGGAAGACCCAGCGATGCCTGGGGAGTCGGTGGGCAGCGGGGTCTGGCCTGCTGGCTGTGCAGGGGCAGAGCGGGGCGGCACCCCCCCCAGGAGTGGGGAGCCCCCCGGGAGCTGCCAGCCCACGTCTCCTCCTGTTCTTGCTGGCTGTCCTTGCCTGGTGCAGCCGGCGCTTGTCTTGGCCTCTTCCGCCACGGCACTGGCTGCCTGCTGGGTGACAGCCCTGCTGCCATGCCATGCCGGTGGCAGGATGCCGTGGTGCCAGGGGCTGTGCCCTCACTACTCCTCCCTTGGCTTTCTCTTGTCCGGGTACCCACAAAGTGGCAGCGATGATACCCCCTTTGCAGCAAGCCTCTTCCTTTCCAACCCAAATCTTTTGCTTTCTGGCCCCTCTCAGTAAGAGCAGGTGGTGCCATGAGAGGGGCCGGTGGGCGTCCAGGGACTGCATGGGCTTTGCACAGGACAGGTGCAGAGGGGCCATAGCAAACGCATGGAAAGGTAGCCAGCAGGCCAGACCCGCTGCTGAGCACTTGGCTCTGACACTTGGAGTAGGAATTAAATTTTTTGCAGTGTAACTCATATTGTCAGGGTCTTTCCAGCATGGATGTGCAGCAGCATCCTCCTGTGAGCCCCCCAGGCAAGGGCAGGAATCCAGGCTGTGAGCACCAGCATCTCGGCATGGGTTTGCTCTGTGCTGACCATCGCCAAGCAAGCTCTCGTCCCCCTTGTCTTGAGAGGGCCTTTAATTTAGGCTCCCTGTCAGCAGATATTAACCTCAGCTTTCCAAAGTAAATGCTTTTGTTCTGCCAGGGGACCAGTGCCGTTGGGTTTTGGGAGTGCTGTGCTCTGGTGTGATCTGTCTGCCGATATGCTGTGAATGGGAGAATCTAATTTGGAAATGTATGCAAAACCAGGCAGAACATATATTTTATTTATTGATTATAAAATATACATCAGGCAGGTTTTCTGAGATGGTCAGGCTGGTGTCTGCTGTGCATGACTGACTGGTTTGGTGGAAGGAGCCAGATATGCTGGTGCCAGCAGGGACCGGGGCTTAATGGCAGAGGATGCTCCTGAGCCTGTGTAGCAGAAGTGCTCCCGGCCCCCATTTGGGAAGCCGGAGCACCTTTCCCTGGGCTCACAGCTGGTGCCACGTCCCTGTCTCTCCCCGTGCCACGGCTGGGTGCGTGGGCAGCTTCCTTGCTGGTCAGCAGGATGGGCATGGTAGGGCTGCTCCAAACCCTGCAAAGCAGGAGAGAAATTAGCAGAGCTTTTCAATGAAAAATCAACATACACGTGAAGCAAAGAACCATTAGTTCTGCTTCACCATCTCTGGTTTGTGGCAGTAGCTGTAGCCCCTTTTCTGGAGCACTGGGGCTTTTGGCAAGTCTGGTACCTGCTGCTTTGCAAGGGAGAAGGCAATAATCTTTGCTTTTCCATGGGGAAGGAGGGAGCGTGCTTCCCAGGGCTGGTGTGAGCAGCTGATGGGGAACCCGTTGGAAATGCAGTCCTGCACCCGGACCCTTCCCAGTCAGCAGCTCCAGCGCTGGCCCCTGGCTGGCGGCTGTGGGGTTCCTACCCGGGGCAAGCACCACCCCTCGCCTGCAGGACACCTTTTGGGGAGGCGCTGGGCTTCCACGGGGCAGCCCTGGCACTGCTCCTGGTGGGCAGTGGGCTGGCAAGAGCAGCCTGGCTAAGGATGGGGATGAAATCCCCCCATGGATCAGTTTGCCATGCAATGCCTATTAGATCCCTGTAGAGGCTAAAGAGTAGCAAAAGAAGAAATCTCATAAACAGTTGGAAAATTGCTGCCTTACTCCCCAGGCATTGTGCAGCGTGAGGGCAGCTGCTCCAGCCTTCACCCCCTCCTTGATTAGGTAGAAAGGACTGATTCCCCTGACAGCTGTTGCTTTATAAGCCCCATTCATCAGCGTGGCTCCTCTGATTGCAGCCCCCCCCCAGCAGCTGTCTGGGTTCCCCATCATCATCAGTGCCAGCCGGAGCACGGGGGCTCTGATAACGGGCCATTAACGATGAATAACTCAGGCAAAATGATGTGCAAGTCACCTTTCATCCCCCCAGGTCCAGCCGCAGCGCGGCGTATCACTCCGGTTCCCGGCAGCCTCTTGATCAGCGTCGTGCATGGTTTCTTGCACATGGTGAAGAGCAGTGGCCGGCTGGCTCTGGCTGTGGCAACCGAGTCACAACGTGCAGGGAAGCCGGGAAGCAGGGGAGCAGGTCCCTTCGTGCTTGGGTGAGGTGGGGCTTTGCTGAGCAGGGAGGTGCTGGTGGGGTGCAGCAATGCTGTCGCCCGGTGCCTCTGCAGCTGGGTGATTTCCTCAGCTCCCAGCTGCTGCCCGGGGTGGGGGAGGACAGGCTCATCCCCGGGGTCCGGCGGGACAGGGAGAGAGCATGGCCATGGATGCACCACTGCTCGCTGCGCTCCATGCAGCGTTTCTCTCCCAGGCAGTGCCCCTGCTTCAGCAGAGCCACAGGAACAGGCGGGTTATGAGTTTTCTCAATAAATATATTCCCCCCATTTTTTCCCTCCCGCTTTTCTGCTCAGAGGAAACAAAAAGCCAGCAATGCTCGGCAGTTCATCCTGAGTGAGGATGGAAATGCTCAGACCAGTTGCTGTATTAAAAGGGAAAATGCTTCTTGCATTTACATTTAGATTGAAACAACGTGTGTCAAAGGTGTCTAATAGCTCCCTGGGATAGCAGTGGCCTGATGCTGGGACGATTTTTGTCAGTTTATATTATGAAGATAATTGTTTGCATTTCAAATTTAATTATATTGACATAATTAGTCCCTTCCTTGAGACAATTGTATGGTACAGCTACTTTATGTTTGAGTAAAACATGAGGTGCCTCCATGCACGAGATCTGGGATCAAGCGCTGGGACGGATGGGACGTGGGGTTCGCAGCCTCCTCCCCACCGCAGCACTGTCACTATGAGCACAGAGCAGATTAACATAGCTGCTCTGTGACTGTAAGCACCGGCCTTTCTGTTTTGCACTGATTTGAGCCCAAAATGCTGAGCAGTGCGTTTACTCAAGGTGTTTCCCCTCGCTCTGCCCCTGGTCCGTCTGTGGCTCTGCTCACCTCCTCTTCCTCCTCCTCCTCGCTGGCTGCAGCATCCTGGTGAGCTGCAGATGCGCTGAGCCCAAGCTGAAAGGCAGGGCACGGAAATTGAGCAGTACTGTTTCTCTTCCCCACATCTTCTTGCTGCAGATTTATATCACCAGAACTCGCTTTACAGTAATGCCTGAGCCCCGAGGGCGAGAACTCACTTTGGGCATAGGCTTGTGCAAGTCAATCGGCAGAGAGCGAGTGCGGAGCAGCCCCAGATTTTTCTCTGAATGTGACTGGCGCTTTCCTCTGCATTTAATCAGCCCAGGTACCTGGGGTGATGACGGTGGTGACAGTACCTCTGCTGGAAGGAGTCTGTTTTAGCAACATCGCTGGGCTTGAGCAGTGTCAACTCTTGTTAAGAAGCAGGTATTTTCAGGCTTTTACATTCAAATTGACACTCGGGTGGCATGTAGGCAGGGGACCCCAAGGTTACCCACAGGGCGTAGCGCCCATGGCCATGCAGTCCCCAAAGTGCCCCTTGTGCCCTGCGCAGCCCCCTCCCAAGGCTGCTGGGCTCCTCCCTGCCATTCAGCATGGGTGCCATGGACCATGGGTGCCCAGGGACCAGGGCATCCCTGGGGGGAGCTGGGCTGGAGCCCCAGCTTGGCAGGATCAGCCCTGCGGTGGTCCGGTTTCTTTCGGTGCTCCCGTGGCTGTCATGCGGAAGGCAGCAGGGTCGTGGGGACCCCACCAGCCACTGGGACATGCTGTTTGCTGCTTTTGCAGCTGCACCTGGGGGATTTTGCTTGTCAGCAGCCAGAGGAAGCAGGGTCCGGGTGCCGGCAGGGGTGCGCGCCGCTGTGTGCCCGGCTGCCTCCCTGCCAGTTACTGTCAGGTTAATAATAGCAGAATGGAGGAAAGGAATTAAATGCAGCCACTGAACTATATTTAATTTGCGCCGTATCCTGGAGCCGAGGAACTAGTTCAATAGAGACTCTTATCAGCCGGTTTGAAGGGCTGAGCTTTTTATCTAGTGGTCGTTTTACTGTCTGGTCTCGCAGTCACAAATAGCTGAATACAGGCACGTAGCGAGCCGAGGCTCAGGGCTCTCTCTCCTTGGGCTTTTCTTCTCTCGGGGGTCAGCGTTTCACTGTGTGTCCCAGCTGCTCATGGGGCCGACCCCAGCCTAGGGAGCTTCTCTGCTGCCCGGGCAGTGAGCCATCCCCACGCGACTCGGAGCAGTTTCCACGACAAAACGGGTCCTTTCCACCCTCTGCATTTGCCTGAGCCAGGAGCGAAGCAATAAGCTTGGAAACCCTGAGTTTCAGAAAGCTTCTTGGCAGCGTTCAGGGTTTTACCAATACTAGTGCATTTCTAGAAGCAACTGTGATGCTGTGCAACCCGAACTGGGATATTTCTTTGCATGTTTTTATGAACTGAAATGCTCTTCCCTCAGGCCCGCGTGCCCGGTGATCCCAGGGCTTTCATTATTTACTCTGACAGTCTGCCGGCTCCTGCGCTGTGGCCTGTCGCAGCCCGTGCTGCAAATCATCTCTCACCTTGTCACCACCGAGATGGCAATTTTACAGCTGGCAGCTTCAATCATGGTGAATTTGCAGCTCGTGCTCACTCTCCTTCTCTCTCTGCCATGTTTCCTTCCTGGCTGAAAGGACTTGGAATCTGATGAACATGGTGTGAAAGGACTTGGAATCTGATGAACACGGTGGTGCCCAGCTGTGGCGGGCGGGCAGTGCCGGGTCAGCATCCTCGGTGCACTGTGAGGCTGCCTGGCCGTGGGTGATGCTGGGTCCACGGAGCCATACGGGTTGTGCTGTTTGTCTGGCTCTTCCTCCCTGTAGTTTAAATTATGAATGAAGTTTCTGGTTTTTCTTATCTGCTCCAGCATTTCTGGAAAGAGCTTCATTTCCAAGCAGGTGTGTGGTGTGTGTGAGTGGAGGAGCAGCCCCGAACACCCGGGAGCATGCCCGCAGTCTGTGCCCCGCTCTGTCCCTGGCAGGGACATGGTGCTCTCACACCGGGTGCTTTTACATGTTCCATACAGGGTGGGGGGGTTAATGTTTATGTTAATTATGTTAATGTTATTAATGTTTTAATGTTAATACTCATTTGGTATATTGGCGTTACATTTCGATTTAGCAGAGCGATACAACGATGTATTGAAATCACAGCATGGGCACAATACAGCAATTGCAACATACACCCGAGTCACTACACAGGCATGATGCCCGTCCCCAGTCTCTAAACACTCACCGCCACAGCGCTGGGCATGCCTAGCTGCCAGGAAGGGATGTGTGGGTTGAAGCCAGCTCAAGCCAGTTGCTGTCTTCAGAGTTTGTTTTATTACTTGTCCAGGTTTTATACAGGCTGCCCAGGGAAGAGTCCCCATCCCTGGAGGTATTTAAAAGAGGTGTAGATGTGGTGCTCGAGGACATGCTTTAGTGGTGGACTTGGCAGCTCTGGGTTAATGGTTGGACTTGATGATCTTAAAGGTCTTTTCCAACGTAAATGATTCTATGATCCTATGATTCTATATTCTATATTGAGCTGAGGTACATATATGCTTCCCCCATGATAGTCTGGCTGGCTCAGGAAGACATTACCCTCTACTAATTAGAGAGCCAGGAAGGCTGTTTGTACAACCTGATGATGCCCTGGTGCAGCCATGTGCCTAAAACCAAGGTCACCCTCCCCCCCCTGGGGTTAAGTTTGGTTTCTGCACAGTAATTGCTGCTGGCTCCTTACATTCTGCCCAGCGCCCGGGATTTTTGGCTCATCTCCTCTGAGCCTTTCTCCATTGTGAGGGATGTTGGTCAGTCACGAAGGGGTTCAGCTTCACTTGCGCCTCTTCTTGTGTAAGATGAAGTTTGCATTTTACAAGCTATTGCACACGCAACAGGGTGCAGTGGCGGGTAGCAAGCCCTGGCAGGGCACAGAGAGCACTGGGGTGGGGGGAATTTCAGCAGACGCCTTGCTTGCCTGCTCCGCGGTTTGGGGTGCCATGTCAGGGTGCAGGCGCTAACCCGGTACCGTCTGTGCAGGAGCAGCAGCTGGTGGAGCTGGCGGCGGTGCGGCAGGTCCTGCAGGCTGACCTGGGGACCTCCATCCGGCGCATCGCCGACCTACAGGTGGCCCTGGAGGAGCTGCGGTCCAGCGACGACAGCGATGCCGAGAGGTGAGGCGAGGAGCGCCAGGGGCTGGGGTGCTGTGGAGGGGCAGAGGGGCAGGCTCAGTTGTTTTGTGGTGGGGAAGGACACTGCACTGTGCAAGGGCGATGTGAGGGTGGCTGTAGCTGCACATCTGCATCCTCGAGCGTTTTCGCTGCAGCAGCACATGTTTATGGACAAGAAACTTCACGTTAATGAAAGGTTTCATGAAAAAGTGTCACCCTTAAGATCACACTGTGTGGCCCAGCTTAAAGTAAGCAAAAAGGGTGGAAATAGCCCCATTCGCAGAGTAAGGTCCTGTCCCTAGCAGCGTGGCATGCTGCCACGTGTCAGCGGGTGCCCCAGCACTGGATTTATGGATTGAAAATCCTGCACTTTGTTCGGCCATGGGAGCTGGGGGCCTGGAGGAACCAGTGAAGCTGGGCGGATTGGGTAGAGGATTTTACTAGGAAAAAATGGGAAACAAATTCCGGTGAATTTTTCAGGTGTTATTTCTACAGGCCTCCAATTTTCCCCTCTGCTACACTGCTAAAGGGGTATCGTGACAAATGGAGACAAAATAGATAAATGCATTTATAAAAAAAAAAAAAAGCAGAGATGTGCTTGTCACCATGCCATGAGAAGAGATTTTCTTTATGTAGTGATTAAACCAGGGAAGGGTGAGATAGAAACCGTGAGCTGAGAAATTTGCTTCTTCAAATAAAAAAGTGATTTCCAATACAATTGACACATTAGCGGGAGGTGAGACCTGCTTCCCAGCAGGGACCTCCGCAGCTGCTGCGTGCAGGAAAAGCGGTGTATTTTGCTCCCTGCCCTTCGCCAGCGCAGGCACAGCAGAGGTGTTCCGAGAGTGCAAATGCAACATATGCTGCCGCAGCACCCATCTCTGTGATGGGGGGGCATGCGCTGGGGTCCCTCTTGCAGCCCATGGCCTGAAGGGTGCAGGGAGCAGGTGAGGGGGTCTTCAGCCTTGCAGTGTGCTGGGAACGGCCCTGCCGATGCCCCGGTCCCTGCTGCAGCTCTGCTCGGGCTGTTGGCAGGGAGGGTATGTTGCCCAGCTCAGGGAAAACCCTGCTCCGATTGTACCAGCAGCAATAGCAGCAAGCTTTGATACAGTTAGTCTGGGAAGTTTTCATCTCATCAGACCTGCGCAGTGGCTTTGGGGAGGCCGTGCATGCCATCGGCAGCACCACGGCTGACTCTGTCTTTTGTCCCTTGGTTGCAGCGTGCAGACGGCGCGGGAGTCGCTCTGCTCCAGGAGGGAGACGTGAGTGAGCCCTGGGGAGCTGCCAGCTGAAGGGCAGGAGCCTGCACTGGCTTGTGTGATGGGTTATGGACCACCAGCTGCCCGCAGCCTGCCGAGGCACCACGCTCCACTCGGGCACAGATGGGCTTTCGGATGCGCTGGCTCTGTGTGCCCCCCGTGCCTGTCGACCTGCTCACTTTCCCTGGGAGCCTTGTCTGTTAAACTGGGTGGGATGCACTCATTCCTTCAGGCTGTGCTTTGAGAATACGAAGCTGATCTCTGGCTTTGAAGGAAAACTGAGATCCTAAAGGATTTAATCTGCTGCAGCTGGAGTGTGGGCTCCCGGCGGGCGGGCAGGGGTAGCTCCGGACCCAGGGAGCCCAGGGGTGCGTAGGGCACAGTGGAGTGCCCGGGGTCACACTGGGTCTGTCACTGCAACTCCAGTCCCGGGGCACTGCAGGCAGCAGCAGAGTTTTCCTGCCCACTGTCTGCAGGCTACAGGGCACTTGTAAAAGCATGAGGGAAATAGTTAAATGGCAGCAGCAATGGCACAAGGACCAGGTTGCCTGGAAAGGTCTGTTTTATCCAATCTGTGCCGGTACCATAAAACAGCCAGAGTAGAGCCCACCAGCTGGAGCTGCCTTTGCTGGAGCTGTGGAGGAGCCCCCGTCTGTGCCCAGCCTCACCCTCACATGTGCCCCAGGACCCCTTCCCAGTGCCAACAGCCCTCTTGCCTGTGCTTGCAGAGCTAAAGGGGTCTCATCTCTTCCCACAGGGACGCCTGCTCCAGCATCGGCTCCACGCTCAGTCTGGAGCCCACAGAGAGCATCAAGTCCTGGCCGGGGTCATCCATGGGCTGGTCTTCTCCATCAGGTGCCAGCGTGGCCGGGAGCCTCTCATCACAGTTTGTCGGCAGCCGCAGCACCCAGGACCCAAGGTAAGGGACCCCCAGCCCGTCCTGGGCACGGCCACCTCCAACGGTGACAGAGGCACGGCTGCTCCCCCTGCACAGGCCGCCCGCCGCAGCTTTCCTCCAGGGAACCAGCAGGCGCTTGGTGCCAGCTCCAGCATCTTGCAGATGCATGGAGGGTAGAAAAATATCTTGCAGGAGCAAGCCATCACAAAGGTATTTTAAACTCTCCTGTATTTTTATAAAAAAAAAAAAGTGTGAGAGGCAGGAGTAGGCTGCAGGCAGTGCTGATTTCCCAGAGTTCAGGTGCAGAGAGGTGGCTGCGGGCACCCTGCCCCATCGGGGTGTCAAGGACAGCAGGCAGAGCTGTCAGCCCCAGCAGCTGCTCTCCCATCACAAGCGTCTGCATGGCCTGATCCTGCAGCCCAGCAGGCAGGTGCTGCTTGCTCTCCTAGCTCCTGTCTGCCAGGGGCTGTGGCTGCTCGCAGCCCCTCGAATGGGGGGAAACATGCAGTGGGTGCAGCCCATAACTCCCTCAGCAGAGCCGAGCATCCCAAACCACTGTGTATCCTCAGGGGCTCCCACATACTCTCTTTGGCTTTTATTTTCCCATGGGAAAAATACAGTCACCCTTTACAGATGACAGATCCCACAGTGCAGCAAGGAGCACCGCGGTGGCACCACTGCAATGCCTGCAGCTGCTCGGGGACAGGGAAGCCCCCGCGGCTCATCCAGGGGTGCTGCAGATGCTGGCCCGGGGACGGCGGGTGCCTCAGCCGTGCTCCTTTCAGGACATGCAGAAAGGAGGTTGGGGGGACCCATGGTATTTAAGGTCAAAACATCAAACCAAGGAAAGTAGTTGCTGCCATGCCAGGATCAGTGAAATGCTAGATGAAAGTCACTACATCAAAAACATGCTTCAAGCAGTATAATATCCCTTGATGTATTCTCTAGAGATAATTTAAAGTGGTGATGCAGCCTATTTGAGGATTTGTATGCCATATGCTCGCCTTTCACTGCTGAGGAAACAGTATGCATTTATACAGTTCTAATATAAAATATGTTAATTTTTGATGGTAATGCTAATGGGCTGTGAGGGAGTTGGAGAGTGGCCCAAGCACTCGCATGGCCAAACTGCTTTGGTTCGGCTCCTGCTGCCGCGCCAGGGTGCTCGGCAGCAGAGCTGCCCAGGGCTTGGCGGGTGCCCAGGTACCCAGTCCGAATCAAGGCCACCTCACCCGGGTGCCTGTTGGAGGGACCCTCCAGCCCAGAGACAAAGCCACAGTTTTACAGCCCGTCCCCAGCACCGCAGGGTTGCAGACAACCCGGTTCTTTGTGTTTCGTGTCTGAAGCAATTGCATGGGTTGAGTTTTGAAAAGCCCTGTAAATCAGGGTCTGGTCGCTGTATTCCAGAAAGGAGGTGGTGGGGACAGGGAAGTCATGGGGTCTCCTCGGAGGCTTGGGAGAACCACAGGTAAGCAGAGATGGAGCTTTGAGTCCCGGGGCTGGGAGCAACGCGGGGCTGAAGTGGCTCCAGAGAGCATCATCCCCATGTAGGGAAGGTGGTTTCTCTACTTTGCATGCAAAGATCTGCAAAGCAATAGCCTTGTAACAAACAGAAGCACACTTTTTTGCATAACGCATGATCTGTAGCGTTGATTGCCGTGGAATGTGGTGGCAGCTGGCAGTGCATGCAGGTGGAAAGACTGACCAGCCGAATTCAGGGTGGGCAGGGCTGGTGGTACCCCTGCCTGCAGCCCTGGCAGTACCCCTGCCTGCAGCCCCTGACTTGGGGCCTCCCCGCCACACTGCTTTCCCAGGGATGGTGTATTGGAATGGGCGTCACTATTTTCCCAGCTTTTCCCCCCATTTTCCGCAGAACCAGGTTGGGGGCTGGGCTGACACACAGCACAGCTCCCTGAGGCACCCGCTTGCTCTCTGTTGATGTGCAGGTCCATAGACAGATGCTCCAAGTCAAGAGGGTTTGATAGGGTTTGCAGACTGCCATTTCATTGCGGACATTAGTATGAAGCTCCCTGCTCTCGTTCTGGCAAGATCTGTCCCCACTGCATTGACCTGCTTTGTACAGTAAAATAACTATTGCCAGAATTCATTTTCTGAAGAGCAAGTCCCCTGGCAGGGGATACCTTGAGCATGCTGGAGCGGTTTGAAGCAGTCCATTGCTGATACAAGGCAGAATTTATGGGTCGTCAGGCAGGGCTGGGACCTGTGGGGAGGTGATGGGTGGGAGCCCTGAGAGCGGCCAGCTGAGGTCGCTGGGACCCCACACCCATCAGTAAAGTGATTCCCTAGTACTGCTTAGGGGGTTTTGGTCCAAATGACCCAACTCTGATCATAAATGACTGGCAGCAAATCAGGAGTTATGGCTAATATCACATTTCTGAGCTGAAACACACTGGATTTATAATAAAAGAGCAGGTATGTAGGTTTGGGGATTAATAAAAATAACTTACTGGGCTGACCGTGGCCATTGTGAGAGGCAATTTGCACCTGGACCTGGAAATAGTGTGACAATCTGCCTCTGTCCTGGGGGTCACGAAGAGGCAAATTGCAAATCCTGGTGTCGTAGCTGTGTTTGGCTTCAGCTAATCTAAGATGGAAATATTAGACAGGAGGCTATATGAAATGCAAACAAACAGACGATGAGACTGGTAAGGTAATAAAAATGAGATCAGTGAAACGAGCTCTTCCTTATTAAGATTCCTTTGTCTTACACAAGCACCCAGTAATGAAAAATGAATCTTCCTAGCATTCGCTTCTCAGCACTACATATGGGATATTTCCTGAACAAACAGCTGCCAAAAGCCAGAGGAAAGCATAGAAGGCTGTTATTGTCAGTGTAGTGTACAGGAATGAGAGATTTGATTAACGTTTTCTTTAATTCTCTGCTATTTAAGTGCTTGTACAAAATGTTGGCCAGCAGGGCTAAGCCTCAATAAATACAGCACATTGCAGAGTTGGAATAAACTATTAGTTTTTTTCTTAGGAAGCCAGTTCAAAACTTTACGCATTTGTTCTGCCCCTCGCCAGGCGGGCCAGGGTTGCATTGCGATAGAGGAGCTGATCCTGAGGTGCAGCAGGGAATGGCCCTGCAGCACGGGGCCCTGCCTCTCCGTTCCTGCATCCCATGGCACTGCGGCATCCGCAGCCCCGGCATCACCCTGGCATCCTTCCCCCTCCTGCTTTGGTACAGGAAAGCAGGAGCCCGGGTCCCAAGGCTGGTGGGGATCCGACACGTTTATTTTTAAACATTACTGTGTCAAAAGCAAATCATTATATGAGAAACTGGGAGTTCTTCTGTAGATGATGGTGTGACAAGAAAATCCTCTTCTGACAGAAATTAGGCCAGTCTCTTTTCTCTCCCTGAAATGGAGTTGTCTTGGCTTTATTTATGAGCTACCAGGAAAAGCATCCGAGCCACACTTTCATCCCTGGTCATGTGTTGCAATGCATGTGTGGATTTTTATTGTATAAATTATTTCAACTAGCATAATTGTAATCATGTTAATTGCTATGTAATCTTCACTAATTATTGTTGTATGTCATTTGCTTTGGTGTGAATGGCATATTGCAGAACTCTGTTTGGCTTACAGATGCCTTCTGAGTTCTGCATCAGGCCCTGCTTTTGCCTTTGGCTGGGGAAAATCATCTCTGATGCTGAGGCAAGGAGCGGTGGTTTGCTCAGCAGCTGTAGCATGCTCGTGGTCCTGCCTCCTGCAGCATCACCCACCACCGGCGCTTCCTGGGGGTTATTCCAAGCCCTGGGAGTTATTGCCGGCACATCAGCCCTTAGCCTGGGATTTCTGGATGAGCAGAGGATGCTGCAGGATGGGACGGGACCATCTTGCATTTGTGCCCTGCCTCGTGAGGAGGCTTGAGTATGGCCAAGAGAAGATTAGCCATGATTTTGGGGTGGGTTTTTTTGGTAGCCATCAAGGTACAGTTAAAGGAACAAATGATGAGGATGGGGTGCTGGTACAGTGGTGTGGGGTGCAGCCACGGTGGCACAGCTTCACCGGTGACAGGGGATGGCAGTCCAGCTCCCCGGCTGCGGCAGCCCAGCAGGATGCGGCAGCACCAGCACCAGCCTCTGGGCTTGTTCCATCAGAAACCTGTTGCATGGGAGAAATTACCTTGTGGTCCTCAGGCTCCTTTTGCAGAAAGTAATTAATTGAAAGGGAGATGTGATTTCAGTGCACCCATGGCATGGGAGCAGGGGCTGCTGCCCTCGCATGTGCTGGGGCAGGCTGGTGCCGGGGTGGGTGGCAGCTCGGACCCGCCGTGAGAGGGTCTCTGGAGGTGGGCGAAGCAGGTTTTGGCTTCCTAGGAAGGGAAACGATAACAGCCTGGAAGGACCTGAGTGTTTTAGATGCTGGAAAGCAAGAGGAAAAGCATCAAAAGCAGAGAAATCCCTGCAGTGTTTCCCCATCGCGCAGTGCCTTCTTGCTACTAGTGTAAACCCGAGAAGTATTTGCATTTTCAATTAAAACCCAATCAGGTCCCATGTGAACTCACCAGGCAGCTGATGCTGCTCAGAGTTAACACGCACTGACCACGGGCCGCTGAGCCATGCCCGGAGAGATGCAGCTTCCCTGGGGAAACCAGCCCTTTCCCTGGCGTGCGTGGTTGGGCTTTGCTTGATGAATGCAGCTAATAGGAACTGTTGGGAGAGACAAGGATGGATGGGGTGGTCTTGAGCTTCAGCTCTTCTGCTGAAAACCAGGGCATGGAGAGCTTGGATGGGAGATGCTCCATTACACAGAGGTCCTTGCTGGGACCCTGGGGGCTGAGGGCTCTCGGTGGCCGGACTCGTACTAGCCATGGGAGCTGGAGGAACAATCCCGTGTTTGCAGCTCTCACTCTATTTCAGGCTCTAAAGATTTTAATAAAAATAGTAACTGTCCATCATGCTGAAGAGGACAATAAATAGCAGCATGTAAACCATCCGTGTTCACAGTCCATTAGTGTTTCTTACCTCTCCAGCTCACTTTTATCTCAGTCTTAAAAAAACAAAGAAAAATATTGAAGCTGGCTGTTTAATTTATGAAAGCCGGTTGTGCAGCAGTCAGTTTACAATATTATTTGGAAATGTAGAGAGTGATTGGAGCAATTTCCGTACAAATTCTCATGGAAGGATTACACCAGCTATTTAGGTAAGATGCAATTTAGGATCCTAAAAACAAGCATTATTGAAATGTCTCAAACTATTAATCAGCTGCAAGGCTTCAGCCATGTCGGGTGCAGCGGTGCGGGGTAGCCCTGGAGGTTGCTGCATTCCAGGGATATTAAATCTCTGGTTAATTCATTTTGCATTGGATAATCAAATGGTTTGGGCTCATTTAACGAGCCGCGAGCACACGGCATGGCGGTGAGTGCTGGGGCCAGGCGGGCATCTCCATGCCCTGGGCTGTGCCAGTGGGCGCCGGGGACCTGAAACCGCTCCATTACCCCATCACTTCTGCAATTGCTTGTGTTTCCCAGCTGTGGAGTTTGTCTTTGACCCATCCCGGCATGTAAATTATTTCACGGGTCAGCAGAGCCTGGTCTGAATGGGTCCTGCACAGTGGCTGGATTATCCGCTCTCCCCCCGTTCCCATGGCAACCCCAGCATTCCCAGGGCAGGATGCTTCACTACCAGCGATGTAAAACTTGACCAGTGCTCCCGCACCTCAAAGCCTGCTGGCCTCCCGGAGATGTATTTATATTTAGGTTCTGCTGCATTACTCTACCCTTTGCTCTCTTTTTCCCTCCTCCTTTCTCAGACAAATTCACATCCTGGCAGCCTTCTCATTAAGGCCGATTCCAGGTCCCCTTTGGCTGAGCGATGCCGGGGGTATCTGCGAGTGGGGATAATCCGCCGGCAGTGTTGGCAGCTGCCAGCACCGGGCACAGCCTTTGTCAAAACGCATCGCTCGCAGGCGCCTACCCTCCTCGTCTCACCGGCAAGCGGCTGCGCGCGAGCAGCCTATAGATAGTAACTGGCTATCATTGATCTAAAGCGATGTACCGAGGAGAGGCATGGCGTGGCTCTGCAGAGCGCCTGCTTTGTTTCAGACACGTCCTGGCAAAGAAGCCCTTTGCCTTTCCCAACAGTGGGACAGGCAGAAAATACACTTTTTCAGCCCTTCAAGCCAATGTAGGTGCTTGGGGGGGGGGATGTAAAGTGTCACATTGGGAGCTTAGTGTCAGCAGTGACACCGAGCCCACCAGTGACTGCTGCCCCCTCCCCATCTCTGCGCATCAGCTGCACAAGGAAGGGACAGGCTTGGTGCAGCGAAGCCCTTTCTGCAGCCTGTATGTGCCAGGATCTGGCTGCCTGGGAGGAACTTCAGCAGCTGAACAGGCGCCGCATTGGCATCCCACGGTGCCCAAGGAGATGCTCCCAAGCTCCTGTCCTGGCAGAGAGGGTGCTCAGTGCCATGGAATGCTTTGGGGAGGGACAGGCAGGATCTGGGGGAAGGCAGGACCATCCCCTGCTCCTGCCATGCTGCCACCCCGTCCCTGTCCCGCTCAGCAAGCGGCCAGTGCAGGGGTGGCAACAATGTCACCACAGCGATCCCAGAGCAGCGCTTGCAGCCCCATGGCAAGGAGCAGGAGTTAGATTGGGAAAACCAGATGGCCGGCAAGGCTCCTTCTGGGCATCGTCTCCCAGCAGGCTGGTCCCAGCCACAGACCTGTTGTGTGTTGCTCTGCTCTCAGCACAGAGGGGCATGCCATATTATTATTATTATTATTGTTATTGTTATTGTTATTGTTATTGTTATTGTTATTGTTATTGTTGTTATTATTATTGTTATTATTATTATTGTTATTGGCTTTTCTGCTGCTCCACATATGCACTCTGCCCAAGCTGCAGTCCTGGTAGCAAGAGCAACAGCTGCCTCTGCTGAGCTGCTGCCATCCCCAATTTGGCACCGTGTTCTGGCTAAACCAACCCTACAGACTGTCCCTCAGCCTGCCAGGTGAGGGCCGTGTGTCCTGGGAATGGTGTCCTGCTGTGACGGTGACCGGTGTGGCTCCTCTTTGGCGAGCAGAGCCCACACGGTTCCTGCCATCTGCATCAGCCCCCATTTGCAGGGTGAGGGCCCATCCCCACACATAGCTTCTGGCGACGAGCAGCCCCGGCCAGGTGTCACTTGGCTCTTGCAGTTCACAATTGTTTTTCTTCCCCAGCAGGACTCTGGGTGAAATGTGCCCCGCAATAACATGAAGATGCATTCGGGGCACTCTGTGAGCTGGTTTCATAAAATTTTAGTGAATAATCTTTGGCTTTGACAAAAATAAAATAAATCCTACATATTGCTGTAACCTGTCAAGAAAAAAGGACATTTGGAGGTATGCATTGGTTTGGCAGAGGTAAAGACAGTCACACCACACACCCTACGCTGTGGATTTAGCCGGGTTGGCTGACTTAGAGTTATTTAAGATAAAATCTTTGGGCATTGCCCAACTGCTCAATGCGGCAGCAGGAGTTTATTCTGAAACTACCATGCCAATATCGGCTTTTTACTGCTCAGCCTTGTCCTTGCTGAATGACGTTACGGTCACTGGAAATCACACAGCTTAAACTAACACCAGTATCTGTTGTTTAGGGTGAGCAGAGACACCAAGGAACCGGCAACAAGCCGTCCGGCTTCTTCCCTGAGCACTGCCAGGTCTGTCGATGCTACGGATCTGGGGAGGATGGCAAGTCCCTTGCTCGGTGCTAGAAGACGGGAATACGGAAAACCTCTGGCAGATGAAGAGGAACCGGAGAGCCTGAAAAAGCCTGTGGATAGGATAGGAGAGACGTCCCCATTGATACTGCGTCGGGGAGGGTCCCCTGCCCCGGATGGGCGGTTCCCCAGCCCGCTGTCTCCGACAGTGCCAAGGAGGAGAGGGCTCTCTCCAGCGGCAGGGCCGGTGCCCAGCTCGTCGGCCGCCCTCTCTGAGTATGTGGAGGAGCTGCGGCGGCAGCGGGGAGCAGAGCGGGAGCAAGGGCGCCCGGCGCTGGGCGACACCTCTCCCCTCCCCATTTACCGCACCACTGGTGCCGCAGGCCTGCGGCGCTGCAGGGCTTTCCCAGTCGCGGAGGATTCCCTGGGGAAGCTTGACGGGAATCAGCCAGGGGAAGGCGAAGGAGCAGGCACCGGCCTCGTGCGCTCCTCCAGCCTGCGGAGCATGGCCTCAGAGCCGGCTGAGCCAGCACGCTCTCCAGTGCTAAAAAGACCATCAAAGTTCGGCTCCTACGACTCCCTCCTGCAAACCCTCGACAGCTCTGGCCGCCGGCCGATCTCTCCAGCTGCAGGGATGGAGGCGCTGGGCACGCTGCGGCCAAGCTCCTGGAGAAGCTGCCTGGAGCCGTCGGTGGAAGATGAGGAGGTGGGAAGGGGCTCTGAGGGGCTCCTGAGCTCGCTATCCAGCGACGGGCTGGGCGAGGGGAAGGGGAGCGACCCCTTCAGCTGGAGAATACCCACACTCAACTATGAAAGGAGAACGAACGTCGACTTTGATGACTTCCTCCCGGCCATTCGCAAATCCCGCTCCACCAGCAGCCTGGCCAAGCCCAGGAGGGACAGAAGGGACGGCCACCGGCCCCTCACCGTCCGCTTCCAGGATGAGGCTGTAGCAGGCAGCTCCGTGTCCTCTGAGATGGAGGGCATGGCCAAGCGCAGCCCAGCCCCCCGAGAAGGGCCCGGGGACCTCTCCGACTCCTCCTCATCCTCTGGCTCCCTCCTCTCTGCCCGGAGCGGCGACAGCATCAAGCGCCGGCCCCAGAGAGGGGACGGGGAGGGGTGCAGCAGCAAAGCCAGCACCCAGAGCAGCGGGGCAAGCCGCCGGGCAGAGGCAGAAGGGAAGGAAGATGATGTCAACAGCATCATGAGGAAGTATCTGGGAAAAGACTAAGGTAACCGTGCTCAGCCACTGGCTGGCACTAGCTCACAGCAGCAGTGGCAGGCTTGTGGTGCTGGCCCCGAGCCGCTGCCCCTCCAGCCCACGCGGTGCCTGCACTGATGCCGTGGGATGTGTGGGGACAGGGTGCCCCAGGCCAGCGGGTGTTCCCATGCTCCCCCCGGTACGCCAGAGCAGCCCAGGGCAGGGGAGGCACTGGCCCAGCTTCAGCCCCGATGCAGCAGCTGGGACGGTGTCAAGGATGCCCTGCAGGGTGTGTGGCACTGGGGATGGCACCCCCCCTTGCCCTCTCCTTGCCCCCTTCAGAGCTGCAGGGGGGTGGGCGACGGGGATGCTGCTGGTGCTGGGGACAGCCCCAGAGCTGGCCACAACACCAGCTCTGAGTCCACTGGTGTCCCCAGCCTCCTGGTTTCCCAGAGATCGTGTGCCCCAGCTCCCACCACCCCACCAGGCACACACATCCTCCCGAGCCCCGCTGAGTGCTCATTCCGGTGCCTGTGCTTCTTCAGTTAATTTGCAATTCGCTTTGTCTGGACGCTGGAGGTTTTTAAATATACCATGGTTTCTTTATGCTCCTGTCCTGTTTCCATCACCGCAGCTTTGCTCAGGGCCAGCCGCGGGGACGAGGGACTTTCTTTTTCTCCTGCAGTTGTTTGACTCAGGAGCTGGTGCTGTAATTAAAACCCAGCGGCTGCCGTAGATGCCTGATAACATGCCACGCTGGCTGGGGGAAGGCCATGCTGTAAAGAGCTGGAGAAACACCAAACCCCCTCCTTTTTAACCCAGAAGGTGCAGCCCAGATGTCTCATCTCACATAACACTGCTCAGAAATCAGCCGAATGGCTGAAGGATGCTTTTGGGTCTCAGTGTGACACCCAGCAACAGTGGAGCTCTGAAGATTTTATAATTCCATAGATATTTGAAGACAGATCTGTACGTGCTTTCATGGCTCCTGCCTGTTTGGGACATCCCACTGGCATGCAAGGCAGTGCTGGGGTATGTGTGGCAATGGGAGGCTGTATTCAGATGTCTGCTTGGTTTTTACACAATAAAATATTTGCTTCTTTGACACGAGCCGCTTCTTGTCTTTTCTTCCCCACAGCAAGAGCAGGTCCATGGAAGCAGAGCCGAGCACGCCCCCCACCAGCCCCCACGTCTGGGGGGTTCTCACCTGACACCCTGCCAGCCTCCCCATCTCTCTGCACTCACAAAAAGCTCTTTTTTCAGCCTCAGCCCTCTTTCCTAGAAGAGATCCAAACTTACTCATTTATCAGAAGTTTGTGGCTAAATTATACAGGTACATGAACAAATCTCTCCTTTCCATCAGTGATTTCTAAGTAATTTGCTCACCTGGGACATTGGCACTGATTTGCACAACCTCGCTGGACCCTCCGGGGCGGCCGCACTGCAGCGGTGGCTTGAAAAGGCAAACTGGGTGGTTTTCAGCATTTTGTTTTGCCTTTTGGATTCTTCACGTTCATTTCTAATTTAAACCAAAGCCTTGCAGCAAGAGGCATTTTCCTTGTCACAGATGAATGCAAAACCTCCGGATGTGGGTTCACATCAGCAGTTTGCTCGGCTGCCCGTAGGCTGTCAGCAATTCCCAGCAACTCCTCGCTCCCAGGCAGCTCTGCACAAGGTGACATGCCCTGCGCTTCCAGGTCTCCTTTTTGCTAGATGCAATTCATGCAAGAAGACAGCAAATGAAGAAATTACCTCTAATTAGTTTAAAATCGGCCTTTCTAATGATTCTATTATTTCTGGAAACAAAAATCAATGCATTTTGTAGTTCTTACATGTCTCAGCACCACCACCCCAGCGCACACACGGCTGTGCACTGCAGCCGGGTATGTGTGTTTGGTGATTGGATCCTGCCCCTTCCCAGCTGGCAAAGCTGCCGTTGGGCACCCTGGGCTGCTGGCCCTGCCTGCAGCAGTGCGGTGCTCGGGCTCGGGCTGGGGCTGGTGCCAGGGAGGTAACACGGCACTCAAGAACCAGGCTGGGTGGGGGGCCCTGGGCTGTGCATCGCTGCGGGGCTGGGACACCCCACGCTTTGCTCTTTGCAGCGAGTCTTGCTCCCCAGATGGATTTCATGCTCCTTTGGGCAGAGACTGGCATCTCCTGGGGTCGCATTCAGACCTCAACAGCAAGAAAAGCACCCCACACCAAGCCCCAGCGTGGCCTGGCCATGGGGACTGTGCTTCACCCAAACCTTCCCCGACCGGTCATAGGCGGGTGTCCTTGCATGTGCAATGCAGATGGTTTATTTCAGCTGTTTATCTGGACACACACCTCACTTTGGGAAGCATGGGGCCAGCTTTCGCCACTGCAGCACATTCACAGGGGCCCCGCAGAGCTGGCTGTTAGCGGCGATTTCTGTGAGCACAAGCAGTTCTCTCAGAGCTCAGTGCAACCCCAGTAAGAAAGCATGCTTACATTTTTTTAAATCTTTTTTTTCCCTTGAAACTGGCAAACTGCAGTGTGCTGTGCCATCATCGCAGGCCCTGCAATTTCAGAAATTAAGTGAAAAGCCTCTTCTCCCCAGTTCTCTCCACATAAAGTATGCAACTCAAAGAAAAAACAAATAGTTTACAAAAATCCTGTACTCCCTTCTGCGCTTTCAGATGAAAAAAGAAAAATCACAGATTGTGTCATTTGGAAGAGATATCTTCATGGTCTGCCCTTCCAACTTGTCTGGAATTTTTTAATAATATATTTGAACAAACAGTTCAGGGAAAAATCTTACAACATAACACCGGCCGAGCTGGGCAGGAATGGGAACTCTTTCCCAATGAACTTCTTTCCCCAAGTGATGCTGAACCTGTCCTTGCCCCCCACAAACCACCCTGCTCGGAGAAGGCACCACGGGAAGGGCTGCGGAGGAAAGTTGGCTGCTTGGGCAGGAGGTTCTGCGAAGCTGATGGGAGCAGGATTGGTGCTGGCTGTCCTGGGGGCTGTCAGCAAGACCCAGCTTCAGACACGGGATGAGGAGGAAACCACTGGGATCACCTGGATGCTGCTGCAGCTCTAACGAGCCTTGTGTGCAATTACATCCAGCACTGATGGCATACTGAATCTGATCCTGAGTGCTGGCCCCGCCAGAAATTGCTTCATAAATGAAACTGGGACCAGCAGCTCCAGAGCTGGGTGATGCTTTTGGAGCCTCCAGAGAAATAAAACAGCTGGAAAAAAGATGCAGTGCAACTGTGAACAAATCTCTGCCTGCCTGCTGATGGGCTGTGAGACGGAGGCTGCCTGCAGCCCCTCTGGCAGCGCTGGATGCTCATGGGCTGGGTTGAAGGCTGGGGACCCCCAGCTGAGGCCGTGGTGGATGTGGGGGTGACCGGCGCAGGGGCTGCAGAGGGGGGACATGCCACACGGGGGGACGTGGCACACGGGGGCCAGGGCACAGGGTGGGGGAGAGCAGCCACGGAGCTGCTCACTGCGAGGAATTTCTCTATGTGTGTGCCGTTGGTAGGACTCATTGAGTTAATTGTCCAAACAAGGTGGGAAAGCTGATATAATCTGATTAAACTTCAGCACGGTGGCAGCACTGATGTGGTGGGAACGCTGGGATCCCATGGCCCTGAGCAGGCAGCTCTCACGGCACAGGCAGCAGGGGAGGCAGGCTGGGTCTGTGCCGTGGGAGTGATGGGAAGCGTGGGGTACAGGGCTGTAAGACAGCGAGCAGGACACAAATCGGGGGTGAAGGCAGACAAATGAGCAGGAAGAGCATCGCAGCGTGGCTTCCTCCCACAGCGTCGCAGCTCGGTCACCTCTCTGCGCCTTCCTTCAGCACATGGCGGTGGGGGACGTGCCAGCGCCCATGAGGATGTGGGGTCTGCAGGTAAGGGGAACCCAGCTCTGCGCTGATGGCACGAGCAGGGAGGGACAGCGGCAGCGCTTGGAGGGAGGGACACCCCCCAGGGCACCCAGCACCCGTGCCAGGAGTCCAGCCCTGCTTAGCATCGTCACCACCTTAGGCCTCTGAAGCCTAACCTACAAATACTGGCTAGATGAAGTGTTGGTTTGTGGTTCATTTTTAATCCAATCTCAAAAGGCTACAGAAATTGCTCATTATTTGGTGGCTGTAGCAAAATGATACCTTTGACACTGAGCCTTTGATGTGGAATTACTACAGCCGTGGGTTTGCTGAACATTAAGCTGTTACTATTTAAACTTGCAAAAGGAAAGCAGATTTGTGTGTAACACACTGATTTCTTTTTTTTTCCTTTTGCTTTGCAGGACACAAAGGAAATTGCTCTGTCACTTGAAATGGCTTTGCACATCCTTTAACAACAAACCAGGGAAAAATGATGCTTGGACTGGAGCTTTTCAGGCTGAGTCCAGAGAATTGTTTGCCCTTGAAGCAGCCGGAGCAGGAGGAGAGCAATGCTCATGGGCAGCGAGAACGAGCCATCCGTCAGCGCTGGCTGGCAATAAATACTGCGCGTGTACAGCACAGGGTGTGAAAATGCCTGTTCCCTGCCCACTCCCGAATGCACAGGAGACAAGTAACCGATGGTCAGGTCAGTCAAGTTTAGGACCACGGCAGTTTATAGCTTGGAGTAGGAGGACAAGAGTTATTCTCTTCGCCCCTGTATTTTAGCCACATTTACCCGCTTTCAGCACAAGAGCTGCTGTGAGGGATGGCACCCGCAGGGAGGAAAGCGTGGCTTTGGGAAGAGTGCTGTGCCTGTGGGGTGAGTTTTGCTGCTGAGATGCAAATGTTGCCAGCCCAGTTTGGGGCTGCCATGTGCTCTGTGCCTTGCAGAGGGCATGTCCGTGTTGCCCTCGGAGAAGGAAGGGTGCTGCCAGCCCAGAGCCCTGTGGACGGTGGGTGTTCTTTGCCTGAGTGCGCTTCAGAGCCTGGATCAGGCCGGCGCTGTGAGGGCAAGCCCCCAGCACCCCTGCACCCGTGTGCCCGCGGCAGCCGGCTGCCTCCGTCCCTCTCCGAGGAAGGCAGGCGCTGGGAAGGAGACGCATCTCCACATCAGACAGAGAAGCACCAAGCAACCGAGGCTGCCAAGTTTCTAATTAGCATAATTAAAACATGCTCTTTTCTTCCAATGGATGTGGCTTCGGAGAGCCTTCATCAGAGAAACGATCTCTGTAAAGAGCTCCTTCGTTTGCAAGATGCTCATCATTTAGGATTGAGAGTGTCCAAAGCCGTCCTGCCGCTGACAGCAGCGTTCATGGAGCCTGGACCCGGCTGTTCTGCTGGCAGACGCTTTCTTTGGCACATCACATCCGTAACTGAAGGAGAATCGAACGCCGGAGCGGGCAAGCCGGGCGGGCTCGTGTGCTGCCCAGTGCACGTCACCAGGCCAGGCAATGCACAGTCCCTGCTGCGGGGGGTACCGGGGCTGGCAACCCCCCAGGCTCCCCATCAACCCCCCTGAACTGTGATGCCTTTGCAGGAGCTGGGTGTCGGGGCGATGCTCTGTGGTCCCCTCTGATGCTCTCAGGGACGTCAGGGAACTCCATTTATTATGTTTCCAAGTCGATTAGCTGGGTATGTAAGCCTCTTTTCAAACAAATAAGCTGTTTTTTCCTGGTGCCTGCATCTGGAAACACTCTGCTTTGATTCGTAACTCTGCTCAATGGGATGGCAAGCTCACTGTGTCCCTCCTGGGGACGGGACAGGGCAGAGCTCCTGGGGCTTCTCCTGCAGGCTGGTGGCTCCGTCAGCAGGGAGGGGAGCGAGGAGCCTCCCCTCTGCCTGCGCAGGCAGGGCCGGGCAGCGTTTGGCTCCCGCCCCGCGTGTGACAGGATTCAATTTCACGCCTATTGGATGCAGGGAGTTAATACTCGATTGCTGCCATGCATGGAGCCTCTGTGCCGCTTAAATGTGTCCCTTCCAAAAGGGAGATATAATTGAAATTATTCTTCCTGCGGGTGGTTCAACAGGCGTGGAAGCCCCCTCTTGCTCTCCTCGTTTGCCATTGTGGCTGGTCTCATGCCTTGGCAGCTCTGACAGCAGCCAAGCCCACCTCCACTACAGCAATTTACTGGTTACCTTCAAACGGGCTTGGGCCAGGGAGTTCACTCAGCAGAGGTGAGACAAGTTTTGTTGGCATGGCAGTGCTGGGTGGGAAATGAAAATAGCCCAGACTTGCCAAAGCAGTGCAGTCTTGGCCAATTTCCCTCCTCCTTGCACAGATGGAGAGCAGGGACAGTGCTCCCATGCTGTGTGGGACGCATGAATGGTGACCCCCAGCCCCAGGTCCCTGCCAGGATTGGGACCGGCAATGCCACCCCCTACCCCTGCCCGGAGTGTCCTCCCAGCTCCCAGCGCCCACCCCAGCGTGGGGACTGTCGGGGAGGAAGGCTGCCTGCATGCCCGCTCTCCTCGGCAGCGAGCCCTGCCAGGACAGCGGCAGGATCTGTGCTCCCTGCCCAGCTCCCCGCTGCTGCCTTTCTCCCCAGCTCAGGGCTGAGCGACTGCAGATTCAAGGCCATCTGTCAGACTCGGAGGTTTGTTTTATCAGGCTGAATTTTATTCCTATTGAAGTCCTGCTAGGTTGCCTACATCAGTGGGAGCCAGCCCGCACCCTCCTGCCGCGCCAGTGACAGTTGCGTACCGTGCTCCAGCGAGGCTCCTGGCAATCCTGGCGGAGCCAAGAGCACCCTGGCTAATCTGGTGACTATTTAACTACACCTTGCACACATGTGCCATCGCTTCTTGCTTGCTGGGGGGGTGGCGATTCCCTAAAGTCAGGACAAGGAGCCGGAGGAAGAGCCGGTGTCTGTGGGCTGAGGCTCTTCTGGGCTCGGCTTGGGCTGGCACTCCTCCCCACAGCCCCTCCATCTGCTGCACAGCCTCCGCGGGAGCTCCTGGGTTTAAAGCTGAGGTCTGAATAGCAAATTAGCAGAGGCTGTGCTAGGACTGCAGAGTACAAATTAAGAGCCAAAAGTGCATTTCAGCGACTCCCCCTCCACAGGCTCTGCCCAGGAGGCTCCGGTGCATCAGCAGGGGCAGGGCTGTCTCTGCTCTGGACGCTCATCTCTCTCTGTGTGGCTCCCAGTCTCTGTCTCAACTTGAAAGGTCCAGAATGTGTATTATTATATGCACTATATATATCATATATATATATATGTATGTATTATAGAGGAGTTTGATATGTCATCAAATGACTGATGCATTAGGAAAAAAACGTATAATTATTCTCATTCTATTTTCCACTTCTCACTAAAGGGACTTTTGCTTGAACTGTTATAATTATTATAATTAATTTTTGTTTTCTTTTGTAGTGTAGTCCCATGCAGGACTTTCCCACCTGTATCCAGAGAGATCATTTTACCATATACCCACTGATGTCCACCCTTGCTTGTTAAGCAAAATTGCTGCAAAATGAACCCGATGATACAATTACATTTTGCTGGACAGCTAGTGATCATTTCTAATAATTTCTATTGTGCTAAATAATTTCTATCAATCATGATAAATAATTTCTATCATGTGAGGACTGTGAGCAGGAGACGGTGCCTCCTCTGCTGGCCCGGGTGAGGGAGAGGGAGCAGGGACACCGCTGGGACCACGGGTCGGGAGGAGGCGAGGGATGCCGAGCACCGTGCTGGGGGAGGCACCTCTTGCTGCCTGCCAGAACCCAACCCGGGGCCCTGGGACCGCCATAGAGGAGGGGTGCGGGCAGCAGGGGCAGGAGGGCAGCACGGCGCCTGGGGTCCCTGCGGGGCTGCCGGGGGGGCCAGTGGACGCTAACCTCAACACATCGGCCATGGCTCTGGGGGAAAAGCGTTGTTTTGCCATGACTCGCAGTCAAGCTGCTCATCTGAGTTGGAAGTGATGAATTTCTTTGATTTGAAGTCCTGAAAGACCAACGAGAGCTTAATTACAGTAAAAGGTCCTTGTGCTTGTGCAGCACATTGCAAACCAGCTGGGGAGAAGAGTTTCTACAATAGGAACCTTTCCAGAGTAACGTGCTGGCATTAGGGGACCTGGGGTAGAGGGAGGTTTTTAAAGGGAAAAAAAAAATGAACAGCAGAAGAAAATTACTAGTCTGAGGTTCATTTGCATTCCTATTGCAGAGCTGCAGCACTGGCAATACAAATTCAACCCACCCAGACATCACTTACAGGAACAACTGCAAAATCCAAAACTGGAGCAAACTGTTGATGCTGAAAATGCTTTCTGAAAGGAGTATTAATATTCTCATCTGCTGGTTGGAGGGGCCAAGGTGCAAGGATTGTGCTTTGGGAAACAGGCCCCTTGGAGATGCCTGTAATGGCAGGGTTGTGAGAGGAGACGATCACACTTCTGCCATTTTTTGCTGACATGTTAAAAATAGCTCAAAGTCTTGGGTGTTTTTAAGACAAAGGTCATGGAGTTTGGTATCTGTCCATTTTAATTACTTTCCAACAGCATAGCTTTTGTCAGCTACCATCCTACAAGATAAAACCATTCTGCTTTGCCAAAGTTTCCCAGCAAAAGTGGGATTTCACTGGGAATTTGCATGCACAGTGCTGTACAAAAAAGCAGGGTGCAGGACAGACTGACAGCCCCTCTGGTGACCCAGGGCTCCTGCCACTGAGAAGAGGTGTCAGCAAGGGGGAGCAGTTTGCTCCCGTGGCTGCTGGGGCAGGTCGGGGTGCCCCGGGCAGGGGCTGGGGCTCGCAGCCGCCCACTGGCATCGAGAGTGCGGTGGCTCATCCGAGCACGGGGACCTGGGGAGTGCGGGCAGGGATCCAGGGAAACAGGGCTCCATGCTGAAAACGTGAACATGTGCTTTACAGAAAGTGCCAAGAAAGCAACATTTGGAGGTTAAGAAATGGCAGAAAACAGACAGATTTTTTCATGTGAAATTCAGTGAAATGATGACTGTGAGTTTCACAGAGCGCAAGCTGTACAGCTTTGATAATTAATTAATATTTGCAGAGGGCTTTGGGATCCTCAGATGAGAGGTGTCGAGCTTATTACCGTGATAGATGGCCGATGACAAAGCAGGGGGATGAAGGTGTGCGGGAAGGGGAGCTGCGGGCTGTGCCGATCAGCCTCCCTCCCGCCCCTGCGGGCTCCCCGGTTTGAAGGGCTGCTGGCAGAGCTGGTGGGGCAGATGAGATGCATAAAGGTGTGCATCCAGTAAAGACCTCAAAGGCTTCACTCTCAGGTTCGGGCCCACTGATCGAGCAGCTAGGCAGTGAGCTGGCGGCCGCTTTCCCTGAGCATGGTGAGCCAGCGGCCAGCAGCCCCACCAGCGGCAATGCCCGGCTCCCTGCTGCCACAAGGGAGGCACGGGGGGGATGCAAGCCCTGCACCCTTCAAGCATCTTTGCACTGATGTCGCCAATTGTGGTTTTGAGCCCAAAACACCCCGCAAATTAAATTATTTATTCATATGAAATGTGCTTACAATTGCAAAAGGGATTCACTTAATTGAAAGTGCAGCCAGCATTTTAATAAAACTATAAAAGGGTGAAACGTGCATAAACGGAAGAAAAGTGTTTAATCTCAGAGCGATTGCTTGATGTTAGTGATGTTTAGCTTCCAATATAGCTAAGCAAATAATACTGAGATCCCATGAGCAAAGAGATATTTTTATCTTTTTGCACAAGCCCTAGGTTTAAATTTGACATTATAATTGTGAATTATGTTAGTTCATTACCATAGCTACAGAAGGCTTTGACCAGCTACTGGATCGCATTACTAATGGCTGTCACAGGTTGGCTGTGAGTGTGTCGGCATGACAGTAATCCCTCACACGCATGTGGGGCTCCATGCCCTGCGTGACACTGCCGAGCCAGCATCAGCTGCACGAGGCACCGTGGGCACATTATGGATGCAGGGTCAACATGGAAAATAGCCCCTGCTTGTATTTAAGCCACTCAGATCATAGGAGATGGCAGCTGTGTGACAAACCCAGCTAACGAAGTGGGCTGCTGGTCACCTGCCACTGTCCCCCAGCTCTGCTGGCACCCTGCAGCTCCCGGGCCAGTCCTGGGATGGACCCTGGACCCAGCGCTGGGCTGGAAGGTGAGAAAGGCTTCTGAGCACCTTTTATTTTACATTTTGCATCAGCCTAGCATGCTCCGCTCTCGTAGGGACTGTTTATAGGAAGGAGCTGGGGAACCCTGGGACTGGCACTTGTTTCCCAGCTGGAGGGTGCTGCTGTGGCTGCACTGAGAAAACATGGAAAGGGGCAAGGAGCTGCTGGTTTGGGCACCAAGGATGCTGCAGCAAGGCCATGCCCAGCCCTGCACAGCCTCAGGGGGATGCAGGACCCGAGAAATCATTTGCTCGTAGAGCATCAGCACAGCACGGTCCTGGAGCTGCACCTCCTTGATAGCAGCACTACACCTACACCTCCCTGGCACACTGGAGCTCGGAGCAGCACCCTCCTGTGCTTCACAGGAGGTGCTGGGCGAGGGCTGAGGCAAATTGAGCCCTGTGCCACTCAGTATAGTCCTACGCGAGGTATAACGGGCAACGCATCCTGTTTGGCAGCTCCCAACAGCCAATTAATCCTTTGTCTTGTTAATACCTCGGAGCAGCTTGTCTGGGCTGCGCTAGCCTGTCTGCTTCCCAATGAATAATACAGCACAGCGGGGAGGTTGCTCAGGAATTATGCGGTGATTATAATTAGTGTGGCAAGGGGAAATGTGGGACACGGAAGGGATGTTCTCTGGGAGGGGAGCAGGAGAATGGAGCCAGCGAGCTCCGCTCCAGCCCTGGCTGGTGCATCCATGGTGTGTGCTGCTGCCTGTTAACAGCACCTGGCTCCACATCAAGGACGAGGCCGTTAACGCTGGAGGAACTGCTTCTGCCCAGCCCTGCAGTGATGCTACTGGGGCGGTTCCTGACAGAAACCTCCTCTTCTTCCTTCAGCCATCTGATAGCAGAAGCCCTGGACACCCTGCACAGGACTTCCATTGCTCCTGCCTGGAAATGCCCCAAATGCCCCGTCCTGCTCCTCGGGCTGTGCTGAGCCTCCCAGATCAGGGTTTGTCCCTGCCAGGACAGGGCTGTGGGATGGGCACGGTCATGGGGACGGTCCCAGGGGGCACAGCCGGGAGATCCCAGCTCTGGAGAGATCCCTGTGCAGGTGCCACGAAGCCGCTCAGGCTGTGCTTCTGCATCCCAGAGCCGATTTCATAACCGGTGCTAATACTGCTAAATTACTGTAGCAAGAGAGTGTGCAGGGAGGAGGGGAGAAGTTCTGGGTTTTGCTTTTATAGAGATTAACTGAGAAATATGAAGATCAATCCCCCAGCGGCCGTGGCCTCCTGCCCTCGGCGCAGCATGATAGCTCCGCTGTGCCATGGCACTGTAATGATGAGCGATTGCTGGGGGGACCCGGCAGCCCTCCGGCTGAGCTCCCCCACCCACTGCTTGCAGGGGTGCTGGTACCCCCACCCTCACAGGGCATGACACAGGCTGTTCCCCTTGGCCCAGCGAGCAAATCCCCCGGGGATTTCAAGGCAGATTAGGAGCATTAGCAGCAGCTGGGCAGGGGTGACCACTTTGACTTTGCAGGTCCAGGTCCTCCTGCTGCTCTTGAGGCCTCAGAAAACTTGTTACAGGACAGCTTTTGTCTCCTTCTGCTGCTGGGCTTAGCCTAAATCCCTGCCCAGCAGTAAAGCTGCGGGGAAGGAGCCACCGGCTTTGGGCTTCTGCGCTGAAATCCCTCCTGGTGTGTGCCAAGGCGGAGGCCGCAGCTCCTCTCCCTGCCCTGGCCAAGGGATAAGGGGTCTGTGCATGGCTCCTGGAAATCAGAGCAGGTTTTGCTGGCAGAAAACTCCCCTCCTTTCTGGAGAGGCAGCTGAGAGATGTCCTGCACCGGTCACTGCCGTTCCCAGCATCTCTGGCTTCAAACACTCGTTGGATCCCCCTCCCACACTATCTCCTGGCCTCAGCTTTAGGCTGGGGTTTGCTGTTGATAACTCCAATGGTAAAAATAAACAAGATCACTTTTAAGAGACACTAAACACCCAAATTCTGTGAAATCTTAACAGATTCCTAAATCTCGCCTCGCTATGAGTACTGCCTGCAGCCTGTGCACAGCACAGGGATGCAGCCAAAGAGGCACTGGAGACCGGTGGTCTCTGAGCAAAGCCTGGTCTGGCTTCAGGAGCAGCAAGGACAGATGAGACCAATTCAAATCAAATCCTCACATTTGGGTGCAGGGGCTCTGTGGGAGCATCTCCAGCGGTGCCGCACAGACATGGTGCCGCTGCCAGGCGCGCAGCTCCTGCCCTGCACTGGGGAAAATGAGGCTCCCGCCCCCATGGGAAGAGCTGAGCCCATGGCTCATCGCAGCTTTCCTGCTGTGGCCATAGAAGAGCAGACTCTGCAGAGATGTGCAAAGAGAGCTGCTTCTTTCTGTCCAAAGCAATCCTCTTCCCTGACATGACTGAGGTTGACTGAAAACCGACCCCACACAGCACCTGCAATGGCAGCTGGTGGTAACTGGGATTTTACGGAGTCTGTCAGCTCTGCTCCGACTGTGGTGCTCAGCCACCTCTGCAAAACGAGCGTGAGCACCTGCAAGATACCCTCCTCTGCAGAGCATCCCTCCAGCGCCGTCACCAATCCCCTGGGGTCCCTGTGTAGTGGTACGAGGCAGCGAGAGACAGCGAGATGGGGAATCTCTCAAATCTGGGATTCAAACTCTCTCGCTGAGGAGCTGCTGCTAACAGCCTGGTCTCCGAAACCGCATTTGTATCGCGTGTTGTGTGGAGTTACTGTAACCAAGGAGATTGGAAACTCGGGGAAATGGCCAGTCCCGCTTATCGGGGGCTTTTCTTCATCTCTGCTATTGCACAGAATTGTGCTCAGTTTAATAAAGAGGTTGAAAAACGCTGTAGCCCTTTGCAGGGAGAGACTATTCTTCACAAGGTACGCTCAGCTGGCATCTGCTGATATAAAAAGATAGACTTAGAAAATCAGTACAGCTAGCGGCTGAAATTCTCTGCACTCCTCTAGTCATAAAACTTACATGTGAATTGCAAAAATTACCGGGCAGTTTCCAAGCCGGCATGAGCTGGCATCGTGCTGAGGAAGGCACCTTGCAGCAGCTGACAGCCCAGAGGTGCCTGGGCGGTGGTTTGGAGGGCTGCACCCACCTGCTCTGCCTGCAGGGACCCCTTGTCTGCGTCCAGAGAGGGCAGAAGACATCGAGATACAGATCACCAGGAAGCTCCTGGTGAATGCTGCACTGCAGCCCCCGCGGCCCCCCGCGGCCCAGCCCAGCCCCACAGCAAGGAGCTGCTCCTTCCCATAGGCAGGACAGAGCATTAATATATTCCTGCCTATTTTGGAGTCTGCTCCTGGGGAGGAAAGCCATTATTTAAACATTAATTCCTTGTGTGGGCTCTCCTGCAATAACGCAGGAGTGCGGAGGTGTTGAAGGAATTACGTTTTTATTTAATCACAGAGTAATTACAGGACCATAGCTCTACGGAGTGGCTCTGATTGACTTCCCTGCCCAGATCAGCCCCAGCTCACGGGAAGGGCTAAGCTGTTTGACACCAAACACACGCAGGGACAACTTCGCATTGGGCATGGCCTCTGCAATCGTGCTGCAGCAGCCCCTGCCAGAAGCATCCTGCGACCTCCCCGGGCTCCCATACGTCGCCAGCCCCTGCCTGCAACCCCCAGCTGCTGGCACTGCTGGAGGGCTGCCAGTGTGGCTGAGGAAGAGCTGCTCATCAGGTTGCTGATGATATATATATATATGCATATATACACAGAGTCCTGCAAGGAGAGCCCCAGCTTGGACGGAGCTCCAGTTCCAGAGTGGTTTTGCACCAGAGAACTGCAGCCCCATCACACATATCAGAGCAGATATCCTGGGCCTGCATCCAGACACTCTCTAACTTCAAATTTTGTACAGGGCACCATTTTACAGAAGGCAAAGGAAATGCCCCATGGGTGGCAAGTGTAAAAGCAGGGACACTGGCAGGACCAGCAGTCCCTGCCTCGCTAGGGATGGGGACAGTGCTGGGAAACGCCTCCTCTGCTCCAGCCACAGCGGTGACTTGAACTTTGTTTTGCCTTAAAGCTTCCACCAGTCTCATCAAAACATGGTTACGCGGATTTTAAGGCCAGAGGGATTCTGCAGGGTCTGGGCTGACCTTCGAGCACGGGCAATTAAATTCCTCCAGTCACTGCTGGACAGAGCCCAGTCATTTATGTTCGACTAAAGCTTCTTCTCGGAAAAAACATCCCATCTTAATTTGAAAACTTCAAGAGATGGAGAAAGCACCGCTTCCCCTTGATAATTTGTTCCAGTGGTTAATTACTCTCACTATTAGAAATGTGTCCTTTGTTCTAATTTAAATGTGTCTGGCTCCGGCTTCCAGTCATTAGTTCTTGTTATGCTTTTCCCTGTTAGATTAAAGAGCCCTTTCAGAGCCTGCTTTATCCTGGGGAAGGTTTTTGCACAGTGGATTCAAGGCACCTCTGGATCCTCCTTTTGCTAAACCACACGGACCACGCTCCCCCCTTGCCTCTCAGAGGCATTTTTCCAGACCTCAAAGAATTTTCCTACCTCTTTTATTCACCCTCTCCCATTCACCCTCTTTAATTAACCACAGCTCCCAGATCTGCCTGGAATATTCCCCTTGGTCCTGCAAGTGCGGCAGGACCACGGCAGAACCACCCCTGGCCACGCGCCGGGGCTGCTTGCTCCAGCACAGAGCGAGCATTAGAAGCGTATCACAAAGTGCAGCTCTAAGAGTGCCTGTTGAGTTGCTTTTTTCCTACAGCCTCTAAATTATTTTCACATTTGATGTTTTCTGGGACACAGCCTCCCAGTTTGTGAGCATGGCCTATATTTTCTGTCTCTAGATTGCAACATCGCCTTGAATTATATTAAAATGTATTTTTTCTTGGATGGCAGTTAATTTACCAAGTAACCCAGATCCCCCTACTCCCGCGGGACTCTGGCTCCCCAGCAGTCCCAGCAAACGCGGCTCTTGAGCTGCTTTCCAGTGGCACCCAAACCTTGCAGGAAGGCAACCGTGTCCGAGAGCTCGAGCTGTTTCTTAATCCCACAGAAGTGCCCTCGGCACCGGCCCCTTTGGCAGCAAGCTGCTCGGCTCCCGGGCACCGCCGCCAGTGCTAATAGGTTTAGCATCAGGCCCCATGGCTTAAGCTCCTTAGCAGGAGTAATGCTGTGTTTGCTGGGAGAGCAGGGCAGTGCTGCTGCTCGGGGATCCCTGCTCCTGTCCCCGTCAGCAAAGGCAGCCTGGGAAGCACCAAGGGAATTCCCTGCCACGCTCAGTCCTTGCGGCTCTCCCCAGGGCTGCCGGCACGGCTGCCCCACCAGCACACACAGGTGTGCGAGGGGTGGCTGAGACACCCTCCGAGGGATGGCAGAGACACATGGGGGGTGAGAGTGCATCCCCAAGGGCTCTGGCTTGGCAGCCAGAGCAGAGCAGCGAGGAGCACCCCCATCCCAGGCCAGGCATGCGCCGGCTGCTGCTGCAGCGCCTGGTGCTGGCACTAATCCAGCCTTGCTTGCAATCACGGGGTTGCAAGCCTGAGGTGTTCTCAGCACTTATATGTCACCCCTAACGATGTCTCCAGTCAACTGCAGCGTCATTACCAGCTCAGGACAGTGTGTGAGCAGGACAGCTCTGTTCCCTGCCTGCTGACACCAGCAGTTTGTCCCAGGGACCCAGCCCCCAGGGACACTGTTAGCACCAGCGCTGCACTGTTAGTACTGCATAAGCTAATTAATAGCGACCATGTCACTCAGCTGGCGCTGGCCTTAATGACCCCATCCCAGGGCCATCTGTCCCAGCCGAGTCCTGGAGTCATGCTCTTCATCTCCATGTTGTGTGGGATTTTGTGTCACCACCTGGTGAACCACTCAGCACCAGGCTTCCCGTTCAGGTGGGTGGCTTTGACATTTGTGGGTATTCACCAGACGGAGGCCGTGGATGATTTCCAGGTCAGGGGACGCCCGCAGAGAGCTCGGCTGGGATTACTCATGGCTTGCTGCTTGTGTTGTGCAAGTGGCATCACTCCTTCCTGGCTGGGTGACAAACAAACAAGATGAGACCACACAACACCTACCACAACACAGGAGGACATGTGTGTGTGTGGGGGGTGTTTCTTCAGCAATAAGGAAGATCTCTGGCAGTTTCTTTGAGTGAGACAGAGGCCAGTTTCCTCCTTTGACAAGACCGGTGCCTCTGCGTGAGGCAGGCTGGGGACCTCTGCCCTGCACGGGGGAGGTTCATAAATCATTGAGGACTTGCTCAGCCCTCCTCTCACCAGAGCCAGGTCCTTGTGGAAGTGCTCCAGGAGGGTCTTTGTGGACCTGCTTCTCCTCCTCCTCCTCCTCAGAGGTGTTCCATGCCAGCATCAAGAAGTCATCAAGTAAACAAAGATAAGACTCTTACTCACTGCTGCCCATATGAATCATCACTGGGTCCCACAAGGGCATCAAAGGAAAATGCTCCATTTTCCTAGACCTTTGCATCCACACTAAAAAAAGAAATCCTGGCTGTCCCCTCGCCCTTGCTCTCGGCTCTGCTGGCGGTGCTGAGCTGCCAAAGCCCCAGCACAAGCAACCTTCGCCAAGCATCTGCAGCCAGTGCAGAAACACAGAATTAACTGTGCTTTCAGCACTTTGCTGCTTTTTTCTGCATGCCTTTTATTCTGCAGAGGCACTTACACACAGGGGAGAAGCACTAGTGGGAAAGGCACCCCGAGGAGGGGCTGGCCAGAGGGGAGAAAAGAGCATTTGCAGCAGGGAAGTGACCTGAACGCCATCGGCTCGGGGACCTGCCACCCTCCTGCACAGCCCACGCAGCCAAGCCAGGCTGGCAGGAGAGCAGGGCTCTGGGGACTCAGATGGCTTCAAACCCCAGTAAAAAAGCCCTTGTTCACTGCTACGAGGCAGCAGGAGCAGCCTGTGCACCGTAGGGAGCACAGCCCCGGGGAAGCAAGGGGCTGAAATGCTGCTCTGGGACCTGCAGCTTGTTACAAGGGGATTAAAGAAACTGCTCCTGGAGCAAAGCACCAGCACTGGGGCTGAGCTGGAGTAACACGCCTCGCCTGGGGAATGGGCCACCGCTTTCAGTTGGCCTCCTGTTTGACATAGCAGGCCAGCCTGCAGCCCTGGGAAGGTTTTACAGCTGTACAAATGGATAATGAGGGGTCTTGCCACCAGTGCATCCCTAGTGTGACTCTGCCTGGCCAGTCTCCTCCACCGACATCTCTGTCCTGGCTTTTAAGTGGTAGCTTTAAAAACTGCCCATGTTAAAGAGCCCGTCTGCCATCGCAGCGTGCCCGGCAGCGGCAGCAGCCGGCATGGAGCTCCTGCCGGGCGCGGGAGGCGAGGCAGCGCGGCAGCCAGCGTCCTCCACCGCCTCCAAGACCAGCAAACATCCACCGCTTGCTCCCGTCGCAGGGCACACGTGTTGCAGCATGACTGATGTTTGTTCTGTACCAACCCAGGAGCTGAAATAAATTGCAGCTATACAATGAAGAGGCACTTTATTGCTAAGGCATTAGGCAAAGCTAATGTAATCTGAACTGATATTGAATACAAATCCTTGACTGTGAGTCACCCTGCTTTTACATTGTGTTCTGCGGTGGAGGAGCGGCATGCCATCAGAAAGCCAGGCATTAGAAAAAATAAGAAAGGAATATGCTTTTCTTTCTCCCTGTGAAAGACAGCTGCAATGACGGCCAAATCACCCAATCATTGCATTAATTAATAAGTATTTGGAGCCTCCTGAGATTGATTGGATCGTTATAACACCAAGTGAAGCCTAAAGAGAAAGAGCTCCTGGGGGAAGACGGTGCTGATTTCATGTTCACTTTGGCTCTGCTCACTTGCAGAAAAAGCCTATCAAAGCCCAAGCAGTTTGGGAGCCCATGGAGGTGAAGAGCCCACATTTTTCCTGGATGATTCATTCCCGCAAGTGGCATGAGACTTTACAACCAGCTCCTGTTCTTTCTGACTTAATCCCAACACAGGGCCAAGTTGCTGTGCTGGGGCAGAGCTGCAGCGTAAGGACGCCAGCCCTTCTGCCCTGCACAGCGCTCCTGCAATAACCCCTCCCCAGGGAACCACCCGTGCTGCCTCCCTGCTGCTCTCCCCCATGCCCAAAGCCTGCTGCCCAGGCTGAGGGGCCAGGGGAGCATTATTTTCCCCAGCCCAGCCCAGCTCAGAGGCAGGCCCTCTCACTCCCTCCCTAAAAGCAGAGCTGAGGAGCTGGGATCCTGCTCAACAGAACATTTGTTTTGCACAAGATGATTGCAGATGCCACATTTGTGCATGATGCACAATTAACAACCATAATAGCGCTTCGTACTGATGGTGCATCGTTCATCTCTGGGTGTGAATGCGTTTTTGCAGACATTGATTAATCAAGCCCCTAAACACTCCTGCAAGGCAGGTACTATTGATGCACACAGTGTTAGGCGAGATTTAGAGTCAAGCATGGCCTTGTGCTGAGTTAGGAAATTTCTGCTGCTCACCATACCTGAGGTCAATACTAATGCAGTCCTCAATCCCACAGCCAGCTGGAGACTGAAAGTCTTCCTTCCAATATGACCAAGAACATTTCCCTGCTCAAGCTCTCACTTTCCCTTTAACTTTTTTTTCGAGACCAAGCAAACTTGAATAAATCAAAATGGTGTCTCTGGTCCACCAAGGCCAAGAGCCCCAGAGCATGCCCAACAGGCGGGCAAAAGCCCAGAAGTGATAAAGGGCAGAGTCAACCTCCACTCAGGGGCCACTCACACCAAGTCTCAGTAGCCCCAAATCCCTGCCGAAACCTGCATCCAGGCACCCCTGGAGACAGCCTGCTCATTCTCTACACCCCTACAACAGAAATTCTTGAAGCGTGCCAAGAAAATAAACATGATCCCAGAAAGAAAAATCAAAATACCTCCCACTCATGTATTGGATCATCACCTTGTCAGATATCCATGCTGTGAGCACATGGGTATGAAATAACCATGAGTGTTCAAGCGCGGAGATGGCTCTCCAGCACAACGAGGTGTCATCGCTGGCTGCAGGCACGCTGCCAGCCCTGTGACATCCCTGGCTGCAGGCACGCTGCCAGCCCCGCGACAGCCCCCATGCAGCCCAGACCCCTGCGGCAGGTGGGTCTGCAACAGCAGCCATGGCCAGCACGCGTTTCATGGCCAGCTGGTGAGTGGATATACAGCCACTGAGCCCAGCGCCAATGCCACCTGCATGCACTGAAGCTGTTTTGCAACATGGGAGGCTGGGAGGCCGGGAGGCCGGGAGGCCAGCGCTGGCTTGTGTTTCCAACTTGCCACTGCCCTAGTCAAGTCCTTTCACTTGCCTTGTGAGCATCGTCATGGATCAGCTGGGATCATCCTGCTTTGGATCACCTCATCAGTTCCTGCTGGGCAGAGCTGGAAACAAAGCACTGCTCTCAGCTGTAGGGAGACAGCAACCTGAGCCTTGTGCTACACCCCAGCCCCTGCCTGGCGTCTCCTCCCGGTGCACCGGGGATCCCATGTGCACCAAGGCCTGCAAGCTGCCCGTGCTGGGGCTGTTGAACACGCCTGCTGTTTCCCCTGGCTTTGGGGAAGATGGAATGAACTGTGCCTCGCGCTGCCAGCAAAGCCTATAGCAAAGGCAATAAGTCATCTGCTCCTCTCCCTCGCAGTGCACCCCTGTTTAATGAGACTATCCATCACTGGGGGTTTTTTTTAAGCTATCAGCATGGTTCAGGGTGAAAGACTCAGCCATCAGTCACGGGGACCTGTCAGTGCCTGAAGACGAAGGCAGAGGCACCAACTGCTTCCCAGGGCCCAGAGCAGCATTGCACTGAGCCCCCCCAAGCCCCCCACCTCTGCAATTTGGGGTGTAAGCACAGTGCCTCACCTCACCAATGGCACAGCCAGTCCCAGAAAGGCATCTGCTGCTATGCCACAGTGCTCAAGGATTTCTGAGCAGAGACCACTAATCCAGAGCCCGGGATAGGCCACCTTTCTGGCTGGGCCACCTTTCTGGCAGTGCCAGTGCTGCAGCACGGGGAAAGCTGCGTGCAGCAAAAAGCAGCCTCTGCCAGGGCCGTTCAAGGCTGCATACTGAAAAGGTCAGGCTGACACAGTGCAGTCTCTCGGTAAATGATCCCCCAGCCCCGCAGTGGTACCAGCCCCGTGCCATCCCTCGGCTTGTTTATTTTCTCTCTTGAAAAACGCCAGGGGAAGGGAAGCAGAGCAGCTCAGAAATGGGAAGGCGCAAGGGCAGTGGGATGAAAGGGGATGAAAGCAGATGGCAAGATGGGGAGGGACCAGAAATACCTGGAAGGCTTGAAGAGCAGAGAATCGGTCTAATATGCGAATAAGCGCATTTTCCACAGTGCTGCGCACCGCAGGAGGACAGGCAGGGGCTGCCTGACGGGTGGCTCCCGCACCATGAAATCAATCCCACCCAGCACACACAGGCATTTCTGCTGGAAACCACCGATCGTTCTGCCAGGAATCCTTCCTGGGTCTCGCTAAGCCACCTCTGATCAACACCCACAGTTTGCGAATGGAATTAGAGCAGTGATGAGTAAATTGAGACCTTTTTTTCAGAGTGGAAAAGAGCTTATGAAAGTGAGAAAATGCCAGGAATGACTGATTTTTAAGGAGGTGGGTGACATGGCTGTGAGCCAAGAGGAAGCTTGCACAGAGCAGCATTGGTAGCAACACGGTTCTCCGGTGTGCAGCCTGGCGCTGCATGCTGAAGACAACAGCCACAGGGACCACACACCATTGCAAGTTCATGTGTAAATAGCAATTTGTGACAGCACACAAGCATCTCTCCATAACATCCTTGAAGCGCAGGCTCAGCAATCCTCAAAGAGATTTGTTCAATGAGTGCTGAGTTTTGCAGGGTGCAGAAGCAGCCTTGGCCAGGGCACGGGGAGCTCCCACCCACCCTGGTGCACAGCCTTTGCTTGTAAAAGCCGGTTAAGCAGTTGTGCAGCATGGCTGGCATTGCACAAGAAACTGCAGCCCTGACCCCCTCCAGCCCCTGCACCGCCGGCAGTGCCCCGGCACACAGGGGGCAGAGCCTGGCTCAGCTCACCAGCACTCGCACTGGTGCGGCGGGGCTGGAGCATAAGCCCCTGGGCATGTCCCAGTCCAACAGGTGACAGCAGGACCGGCCCGAATGGCCTGTCCCCACCAGCTGCAGGGCAGAGAGATAGACCACATGGAGCCAGCACTTTCCTTGAGGTTCAGGGGTCCTGTACAGCCCCTTTTGCCAACAGCCAGGCTTTGCAAAGGCCACTGAGATGTTCCTCAAGGCACTGGGGCATGCAGCAGCCTTTGCACAAGAGGAGCTCACCAGAAGGGAGAGCAGGAGAGGGCCCACCAGGAGCCGGCAGCGGGGGCAGAGGTGTGCAGTCCCCTGCCTGCCTGCCCAGAGCTGAAGGCATTCAGGGCAGCGATCCCCCACGCGCTGCCCTCCCCTTCAGCCCTCTCGTGCCATCAGGGCTTTTACCAGCTCTGGGAAGATGGGGAACAGGACCCTGGAGCTAATCCAGGAAGCAGCCCCTGCCTTGGGCAGAAAGGCTCTTTGAGGATGCTAGAGAGCATCGTACATGGGCTCTTACACACAGGGGAGCTTTTGGTGATCACGGAGGGCTCTGCAGGCACAGAACAGAGACAGCACTAAGTAGGGGCACGTACACTGCACAAATCTGCCACCACACGTACAGAAAAGGAAGCAAATGCAAAGGCTTTACAAAAAGTCTTCATTTTTGGAGAACCATATGAGAAAAATCACTGTCCATGGTTACAGACGTTACATTATTGGTGTTACATGCTCAAACCCTTGGCTCCAGGCGTGAAGGCTTATACAGCTCATCCTCTCATCATCCTCAGAGCCAGGAAGCCACGCGTGTGGCTCAGGAAGGTCTCCATGACTCAGGGCTGTGTCATCCTGCCCAGTGATCGGCCCATCACACCCTCACGTGCACACAGCCCAACATGCGACCTGCCAGGGCCAGGCCCTGTGAGCAGTCAGGACACATTGCATGAGTTCATACGTGATGGTGACACCTGCGGGTGTCTCTGTGCTCACACACACAGTATACATACATCCATACATGCATGCATTCAAGCTCTGCTCTTCTGGGTTCACATGTGTCTAACCTGTGCCTCTATGCATAACTTTACATCGCAGGCTTACCTTGGGGGCGGGGAGCTGTAATTATGGAAATGGTGATTACATCTAACTTGCACAATTGGCACTTCACTTGAAACAGCAATGACTTCATCCCCTGACCCACAGTTTTCCCCGTGGATGTCAGCAGAAGCCAGATCAACTTGGGACTGTCCCTGGCTACAGGCCATAACCAGAATTAGAGGGGCATGTCCCAGACCACAGAGCTGGAAGGGGCTTCTCTGACTCTGCCCCTCACACCCCCATGCAAAGCCCCCAGCAGCTGTATGGCTCATCTGAGGGCCTGAGCTGCTGAGCAGTAATTCATTATTTGCTCAAAATAAGAGCTCAAGAGCCTGAGAGGAGGTTGCATGGAAGCATCTTTCAGCCTGGGACAAGGGCATGCTCCAGCACTGCCAAGGGGCCAATGCTAATTAATACAAAGTCATTACAACCAGAGCATACAGAGCTGGAGTCCCCCAAATGAGAGACTGAATATGCTTTGGACTGGGAAGACCACAAGTTTATTCCAAATTTGAGCCTTTCTGAGTGCACATCTTGCCCAGCCCTCTCCAGCCTCCCCATCTCCATCACTGCCAGATCTAACCCTGCAGCGGTGAGTGAAGCCATCACCCCCAGGAGCACCACCATCATCCCTCCAGGATAGCCTGGAGAGGCACCTCGCCCTGGAGCCGGCTCGTCTGGGGGCTGCCAGCCTCCCTCCTTCCGATCCCCCTGTGTAATAACACACTGCCACACTTGACAGCTTCCCTTATCTGCTGCCAGGCTGATCAGTTCTGGCTGTAATTTCATGCTGTTATAAGCAATCACACTTGTAAAGCAAAAATCATGGCTGTGTTTCGTAGCAGAGGATGTGAAGTCAGCTTTTAAGCGCTGGAGAAATCCCGGCTGGCAGCTCCTCCCTCCATCCCTCCGTCAACACCGGCTCGCCCCAGTGCCTGGGCATCCCCGCAGCCACCCCCTCCCCACACTCACTCCCCGCTGCACTCAGACCCTCTTCCCCATCCCAATCCCTCAGGCTTTTGCCGAAGCAGCAGCTTGCAGCACCCACACAGGGGCATGCAGAGATGTGCTCGGGGACGATCTCGGCATGCAGACGGAAAGACAAAGGACTCTGGGCAGCATCGGAGCCACACGCATGCTTTGCATTCACCGCAGACAATACATGCAATCATCACTGAGCCCTGACCAAGCCCAGGGCAGCACACAGGCTCTGGCACAGCAAGAAGTACAAACGTATTAAAGATGTCGGTGCAAAACTTTGCTTTTATGGCAGGGGACTTAAACAGCACAGTGCTGCTTCTCTCCTGAGCCTTCACTAGCCTTTTGCTGGGTCTCAAATCAGTCCTTTTGCACAAAGATGCAATGGGCAGGTCGTTGGGATCAGAAACCACCTTCCCCTCAAAACCAAGCACTTCTCCCACGGGATGAATCTGACCTTGGAAAGGCACTGCCTCATCTTCCCTGGGCTGGTGAGAGCAGCAGGGACCAGCCAGGACACAGGCAGGCGGCAAGTGATCCTCCAGCTCCCATCACACCCGCCACAGGGAGAAGATGGGAGCTGTGAGAGCTGAACCTCCTGAGGGCCAAGCAGGGCTATTTTTAGAAATAAAAGAGAGGTTTAAGACATTTGCAGCTGTGTTTTATAACAAGCCATTTGCAGACATGCCTATGGGGAAGGATTGCCCCAGGGAGACAGCACCAAACTGAAACCCTTGTGGCTCAGGGCTGGAAGGAGTGCGCCCTGTGCAGACCCTCGCCCCGGGGCCGCCCCAGCCTGGCATAATCAACCATGCCCCTGTGGGAAGCCAAGCCCTTGCTGGGGACGGTCCCGTGCTGCCCTGGGTGCTGGTTACAGCAGGAGGAGCAGCCAGCACCGGGCACCCTGAGTTTGCTCCGGGGCCCTTCCCACCATGCTCAGCCCTCACACAGGCAGCACACGGGGGAGGCAGCCAGGGCTCCCACCCTGCCATGCTGTCCCTGGGGAGCCCGGTGTGCCACACTCCCTCCCTCACCCACCCACTGGGGGAGCAGAGACTCCAGCAAGCACGTGAGGGCATTGCTGCAAAGATGGATAGGAAGTCCAGCTCTGCTGACAAAGCTCTCCTTCACTCCCCGCTTGGCTGCAGAGAGCTGGGATTTGGCACCCATCATCAGGACACCAATCCCTGAAACCCTCTCTCAAGCCAGCCCTGCTAGCACACAGCTACGCACCATTTGCACAGCATCAGCCCAGCCATCCTCAACCATGCTCAGCCACTCTCCACGCACAGCCCCCTCCACACCAGCAGCCTTCTGGGAGGTGCAGCCCCAGCCCTTTTTAATGGCTCTCAGGAACGAGCCCCAGGTGGACCCAAGCATCCCCAGCCAGGCTGTGTCCTGGACCTGCCTCTCAACTCTGAAGCATCCTCTGTGCTGTGCCGGCGCCGAGGAGAGGGTGGTCAGGCAGCAGCCACCCCGCAGGGGAGCTCAGGCAGTCACAGCCTGGCCCTGCTGCCGTTTCCCGACAGCCCTTCACCATGCATGTCTGCATCAACCCCAGGGCTAACGCTGGCATAGCTGAGTTATCCCCTGCACACTCTGCACAGGGTGGCACTGTGTCTGCTGCGGGGCAGATGCACGATGACTTCTGGGCACAGCATGCCATGCACCCACAAAACATCCCCAAGCACAAGACGCAGCGTGTGGCTCTGTGCCAGCTGGACACGAGGCATGCAGGGGCAGAGAGCTCCCCATTGCTTCCTGCTGCAGAGTCTGAGGGAAGGAGCATGAATGATTCCTGCAGAGCCAATTGTGCCTTGCACCACGTAGCGCAGCCCTGTGCAGACACCTTGTTAGACAGGCAGAGAATGTGTCGTGTGTTTTGGGAAGAAAACAAAACTCCTTATGGCGCTCTCCATCTGGACTGAAAGGTTGCCTGGAAGGAAGGACAGCCAAGCGTGCAGGGCACCGTACCAGGGCGAGCGAAACCCGTCCCGCTTCCAGCCCAGCCCCCCGACATGGCTCTGCTTCCCATCCCTCCGCACCGTGTGCCACCGACTTCCACCAGTGTTGGGAAGAGGGGCTGGGAGCCCTGGGACACAGGCTCAGCGGGAAGGCAACATGGCTCTGCTAGCCAGGTATCGCAGGGGAGAGGACGCGTCTGCTGAGGGCAGCCAGGAAAAGGATGTCGGGCTGAGAAGTGATGCATCTCCTTTGGCCGTAGCAGGGGGGGAATGAGAGCAGCTCGGCTGAGCCGTGGGGGCTCCCGTGGGGGGGACATGTTTCTTCGTCTGCAACCGGTGATTTTCAGAAATGAGTTGGGATAGCGACAGTCCAGCTTGTAGCTCTTCCAGCAGGGACAGGCTGCAAATGCTTGAATTTAGTTCCAAGTTGTCAAATAGCTTTGACACCCTGATGGAGTCACCTTGTTTTTCGCTCTTGCATTTTTGAAGAGTTGATATTGCAGCAATGCAGTGGAAAATCTTTTTAAAGAGAGATAACTCCCCAGTCATGTCATTTAACTTAACACAGGACAACTCTGGGAGGAAAAGGTCGTTGTAGTAAAAGGTGAGAAGCTCCATGGGCTTGTTAGTGTGGCTGGCCCTCGGCTGGCTCCCGACACCCCAGAAACCCCCGTATCCACCTGGGCTCAGCCCCTGCACAGGCACCCCAGCCAGGGGCAGAGCCCGTCCGCCTTCCCCACCCAAACCCATCCTTCAACGGCTGCCGGGGGGGTGATGGGGCTGCCACAGACAAGCAGCTCTGGGCAGCCCTCTTCCCTCCCAGCCTGTCTAGCCTCCCAGCAAAGCATCTTGCAGACCCTCCTTTGCCCCAGTGCCTGCCTGTGCCCCCCCAGCCCTGCTTTGGGGCTGCCGGGACAGGGTGATTTATTAGGGTGTCTGAAAGATGAACACCACGGAACCAATAAAATGACTTTCCCCAGGTACCAAAAAAGCCCTGAACTTGGGGAGTTTTCTCCTCCTGGCAGTAACTGATGCAAAGGTGCATTTTTGGGCAGGAGAACATGCGATTTCCATTGCTGTGTGCCCCCAGGGGAATTGCTGCTTTCCTTCTTATTCATATTTATAAATTCGGACTTGAGCCGAGCCAGGGTCCTTGTTAGGAGGAGATTTACAATCTGTGCTAATAGTGAGGCTCCTGCCAGGACTCCTCTGAACTGCAGCAGTTTATGTTGTGCCCAAAGCTTTCGAAGTAAACAGCTCATCTCAGGACTGCGAGGATGAGGAGTTGGGCGGTGTTTCCCCTCTCCCAGTCGTCCCTGGCAGCAGGTGAACGAAGCCTTTGAAGGGTGGGGAAGAGCCAGCAGCGGCTCAGGGGACCCTCCCGAGCTGCACGGACTGCACTCCGCTGACTGCAGGCAACAAGATGTTCAGAAAGGAATTTGTGATCACGGTGCTGCTCAGAGCTGTGGGATTGGGATCGGGATCAGGATCAGGCTCAGGCTCAGAGGGACATTTGCAGCCACAGCCCAAGCAAATGAACAAAAGAAACAATGAAATTCCCAACTTTTTCCTTCATTCCTGGGAGAGAAGCCAGGGACTCAAACTGCTCTCTCTGGTACTTCTCCCCCATGAGCTTTTCATGACCTCATCCTCCACCTTCCCTAGGCAGCCCAGGCACCCAGGCCCCCTGGGCCCCCATCCCTTTCCTGCCCACCCGCTCTGGGGTGGAGCCCTGTGCTGGCACAGCCGCGCCGTTCGGGGCCGGCCGCATCTCAAGAGCGGGATTATTGATCCAGCAGCATCCCACGCTGTGGAAAAAGCCTGCTGCAAAGTTTAATTAATTGATCAGTAAGTGCTCAGAGATCCCCAGATGAAAGAGCCACGTAATTACCAAGTATCATCCGGTGGCACTCAGAGTAATTGCAGTAACTACTGCACGGGGTTAGCTCGCAGAGGCAGAATTACTTCAGTGTTTAATGTCACCCTCTGGGGACAGGCGATATTCTCCCTATGCCATGGAGAAGGAACTGGAGAGCTTGGGCCTGGGAAACGAAGTCCCTCTCTGTGTCCTCCGGGATGCTGGTTCTTGGGGAGAGGCTGGGGACAGCGGGAGGATGGTCCACAGGGTGCAAGGCAAGAAGCTGCTCTTCAGCCTCCAGACTCAAAGCGGAGACCTTTCAGATCACAGAATCGTTCAGGCTGGACAGGAACACCTAAGATCTCCTGGTCCAGCCCCATTGGTAACCCCATCAGTCAACCACCCATCACCAGTACTGAGGAAGCCCATTGAACATCTCAGGGTTTGGGCAGCAGCGCTGATGTGAAACTGCGCTCGTGCAAGTACGAGGACATTCCTGTGGGGAAGCCCTCAGCAGGGCTGGTCCTCAGCACACCCCAGGGACCGAGGCTTTCCAGAGGAAGGCGCTGGAGCCTAAAAAACTGTGGTTATGCAGAAATTCAGCTCCATGTGGGTTTCTCTGACAATTCCCAGCCTTATTTTAGATTTTTACGGTCTGCCATAAAAACAGTTACGGTAAATTATTAGACCTACATGTAGGCTGTCAGGAGGCTTCTTCCATTTTAAATCCCCCACAATGTTGTTAACTCACTGCACTCAGCCAGGCTGTGTGGACCACATCCCTCCAGTCTGCGGGGGAGAGGGGCAGCTGTGGCCCTGTGCTCTGCCCCCAACAAGGCATGCGGGGCTGGAGCCTCGTCCCCCTGCAACCACGCTGGGCTTACGGGCAGATAAACACACCGTCAGGGAGAGGGAAAGCTCAGGGGTGGTTTCCTGAAAACAAGGGCTGTGCTTTGGAGGAGAGGTGGTGGTGCTGCACAGGTATCAGCAGGATGCCCTTATTCCTGGAGATATTTGAGATAGAATCCACTGCTGAGCTGCCCCAGAGCAGAGCTGGTTCTGCATGGTCAGTGGGTGTTGTTCCCCAAAACACAGGGAAGAAAAGCAGCTGGGGACACCCCGGTGCCAGGGAGAACGCCGTGCCCTGGCCATGAAGGTTTCCAGAGATGTATCCCCAACTTCACCTCTTCAGTCCCAGCTGGCCACGATATAAAAGTGCAGAACAAACCCCGTGGGTATTTTGTACGAAGAGACATCATCAACACCAGGACACGCAGGGCTCGGGAGCCAGCGAGTGCATGGGGAGCCTGGGCTGCGTGCAGCATTGCCTTACCCCACGGAGCTTTGCCCAGGTGTATAAAAACCTCTTGGGAGTCAAAAATAGTACTCACTAAGTCATCCTGATGGCCAGGTCAGGGAAAAGCAAAACAATATTTGCTTCTACTGCCAAACACAAAGCAAAAACTGATCTCTTGGGTGCTCGGGAAAGTTTTACAAATTTCACTGGTTTATTCGATTAACCCCGCGGCTGCTCTGGGGAGCTCAGCAGTCATGTCTGCAATAACATGACCTCCCTTTAACCCACAGACACTGCTCTTACCCTGCTCTCCCAGCCGCTCACCAGCACTGAGCCCATCTCCCAGCCCTGCCTGAGCCGCAGCCTGAGCAGCTACGTGCTTTGGTGCGATTTCAGGGCGAGAGGCCTGGGCAGGACGTCTCCCCAGGGGCCAAAAAGAGCTGAGCTGCCATTGAGCGCACTCGTGTCATCCAGCTGACAATCACAGCAGGCTCGTTGCTTTGCACAATAATTAGCTGCGACTGGAAACCACTACCGCAGCGCTGACAGTAGGGTAGCAGTTGCGCAGAGGTGCCGAACTCTTCAGGCAAAGGACTGCAGAACAAACTGCAAACATCACTTAATGCCTGTGTTTCCCTGATGGGCAACTGAACCTGCTGGGCTGGCAAGTGGCTGGAGCTGTGATTCCTGCTGCACCGCTGCGCTTGTCTTCCTCAGTGTGGAGGGATGCCACTGCTGGGACCGTCCCTTCGCAGGGCCTGCCTGTGCCCCCGCATCCTCTGCTCCAGCCTCTTGCTCGCTTGGGGGCTTTGGGATTCCCAGCCCTCGCAGCAGGGTGTGGTACTGGGGCTGGCATCGCCTGATTGGAAATCACGGTCGGAGCCATCCCAGGGAGGTGCCTCAGTCCGTGCCTGATGGGATGAGGTGACTCACAGCGAGTGGGCAGTGGATGTATGCCCATGCCAACACAGGCTAGCATCCTTCCTCTGCAACGATCCCCCACCCCTTCCCTTGAAATATGTCTACAATAAAGCGGCACGTGAGTAGAGCTGCAGGGTTTTATTAGCGGTGCTGCTGCAGACCCCCTGGAGAGCCCTGAGCCCTTTCCAAGTGCAATGCAGCTGCAAGCGAGGGCAGCGCCAGGTTTCGGGCAGCCATCAGCCAGTACTGCTTCTGAGGGTGGAAGCGGTTTCCTCCTGCAGGTAAATGAGGTTTGAGGATGGCCAAGCATGACAGGCAGTGGAGGCAGTATTGATCGCCAGGTGCCCCAGGCAGCAGTGGCAGGCCTGGGAGCGGGGTGTCTGCAGCACGGATGTGCACAGAAACCCTGCACATGGTTTCTCTGGGCTGGCTGGAGAGGCTTGGCCACAGGGTGGGCCAAGGAGGGAGCCCTGAAGTTAAGCCAGGGTGAATCCAATTGCTCCTGCATGTATGCAGCCTCAGGGCAATGACTGCTCTCTCCCCGCATGGAGCGATGTAGGCACAGAGGAGTTTAACACTGGCACGGAGCCCTTGCTCTGCTCTTTGCAAAGAGCTTGTCCTCTTGTGGGACACATGCATACAAAGGAGAGAAGGAAAAATAATCTCTGCTGTTGCAGTTGTCACCATCATCAACGTTACAAGTGCAGCTACATGTCGGAAGAGACCTTTCTGCTCTGGGGCTTGTATGTACCAAGGGTTAAAAACAAGCCTGCAGCCTGCGAAAGCCCCTTCCATGACAACTGCTTCTCTCTGCCAAGCATCTCAGAGCCTGGCCAGGAGCATCATCTGAAAACACGTGGCTTTGTGCTAATTGTAACAGAAGAACCGGGGGACATAACTGGTTATCGGTGGCTGCACACCAGCCCAGGGGCCCTTTGGCTCTCCCTCCCAGGCGGCTGGCTGCCATCCTGCGAGGCACCGCGGCCTTGCTCCATGTGAGACGTGCCTGGAGATATAGCACGTGCTCCTGTCCATAGGCGCAGGCTGCAAGGACGAGCTCCTGCCCGTGGGCGCAGGCTGCAGGCAGCACACGGGCAGGGCCGTGGCTGGCAGCTCTTTGAACGTGTGGAGAGTGTACCATGAAGAGGCAGCGAGAGGCAGGTCCTTTCGGACGGGCACAGGCGCTGCTTGTACCATGCCAGAGCTGCAGCAAACAAGGCCGGGTGCTTTCAGCCGAGGCACCATTCCCTGCACTAACATTTACTGAAAGCCCCCTGCCTGCCTCCCCTCCCCTTGCCAGTAGGCAGGGCACATGGGTTAATGGGCAACTTTACACAGTAAACTAGGCAGAAAGATTTGCATTTGTTGGAGAGAGAAATTTCCTTACTAGATGGTTTGTGTTTGCAGTACATTAGCTAATCTCATTTCAGCTTGCGCTACATCTCCCACCGTGCAAATGCACACGCATACACACTGCGATGCTGAAGCCCTGCCAGGGCCCCACACGTTGTTTCCAGTCTGCCTGTTCCTCCCTCCTCCCCAACCTCCCTCCTGCCTTTCCGAGTCGTGCCTGAATCCCCACAGAGTCCCCCAGGCACTGATGCCTCCGCCAACAGGGAAGGACCACGGTGCTGGGGCCTCGATGCAGGGTGCTGGAGCCACCACGGTGGCAAAGCTGGGCTTGCTGCCCACCCTTCCGAATTGCTGAGAGCAAATCCCTGCGTGGAGCTGTGGCCAGATCCTGCCATGAGCACAGAGCCATGGGGCTGGCACCAAGGGACAAGCCCCTCTGGGAAGAGCTGCTGGAGCCCACAACCAGCTGCACAAAGTACCGGGAACCAACACTGGACCTTCCAGCCTTGACAAATCCCCATTTGCAGGACTCTGAGCAGGTGCTGGAGAGCCAAAGTGCTGCTATTTCAGAGGAGGCATTTATATAGCAGCACTTAGTGACTGCTGGTAGGTTTATTACCAACCCCTCATCATACTGACACACTCAGCAGCATGAAGTTAGAGCAAGCCTTGGTAATAGCTCTGCACAAGTTAAATGTTATTATTTTGTTAAGATCTCTGGGAATAAATAGGCCTGTATCCATGTAACCTCACAGAGCTGCAGGATGGGCAGTGTATCCGCACCGTGGATGGGGTGGCAACGTGCATGGGATGCGCCCGCACCTCCTCACTCGAGGCATAGTGCGAGGGCTGACCCAGCCACAGTCATGGGGACTGTGTGTTTTAGGAGCTTTTCTCTGAAAACAGCTGAAAAGCATCCGGCCAAAGGCTCCTTGCAGGCGGAAGGACAAGTCTGGAGGCAGTTAATGGCTTTCCACCTGCGGGAGCTGTGGAAACGCTACCAACAAAGCACGGGCTCTGCTGCCAAGCTCTTACAAGCTAATCAATTAAAGCATCACAGCTTGGAAGACGGGTCAGAGCAAAGCAGCACAGTATGGATTTCTTTTTTTTTCCCCATGAAAAGAGCTTTAGAACAAATCCCCTTTTCTACCACAAAGAGAGCAACCCGCTCCTGCAGAGAAAACCAGCCCCAGGGCACCGGGGAGCACCCATGGGGCTGCCACAGGTGGGCTGGGAGGGGAGCGCTGCCTCCCTGGTGAGGCACGGCCACTCACTGCCAGTTAGTGCCACTGTCCTGCTCCCTGTGTCACCCAGTTCATGGGTGCTGGCTCCCTGGGTGATGCCCGAAACATGAGAGATGTGGGTACATTCCTGCTAGACCACGGCTTTGCTGCTGGCCGGAGCACAGACCCCCTCAGGAATTTGCTGTCTGTGAGGGCTGCCACTGCCTCTCTGCAATGCCATGATGAAGTAAAGCACTGTTCCTTGCTCCAGCTGCAGGAGCTGCCATCGCCACGGGGGTTTCTCCGACCTGGGTGATGCCGACTGCTTTTGCCGCTGCAGAGTCTCCTCCAGTCTCTCAACCTCCAAGTCCCTTCCACTGCTGCCCAGAGCACAGCTCTCCCATCCTGAGGCCCTCTGTTTCGTGGCACAGAAATGAGCGTTTGACTGGCTAAACTACACCGGGTTTAATAATTCATCCTGCGCTGTGATCCACGTTGCGCGGTCTGACTGCACGGCTCCACACAAGTTAACCAGCCTGCTAATCTCCTGCTTGTAAATCTAATCACTAGTGATTTTATATTTACCGGCAGATCATAAGTGAGAATGTGCAGTGACAGAGCTAAGCACCAGTTCTTAACGGATTCATTCCTCCATTTGAAGATGATGCCTCATTGCTGTTCTCTGAGATCTGTCAATGAGCCGGTTCTTAACCCACTTAAGATGCACCGCACTGATACTGCATCATGCTGCTTTTCATGAGAATACTGCTTGATACCACATCAAATACATTACAACAACCTATAACAGCAATTCAGATACCTTCCTCCATCAAAGGTATAATCTCTTCAAAGATTACAATCAGCTGTTTGACAAAATCTGGTTTTCAGAATGCCATGGTTACTGGTGCTAATTGTAATCTGTTCTTTCCTTCTTTTTCCTTTTTCCCTTATTTCACCGTTTCTTTTCATTTACCCATCACCAGCCTGCGCTGCCCAGCGGCTGGGCTCACCAGCCCTGGGCGTTGGTGCCACGGCAGTGCTCGCCTGCTCTCTCCAGTCTCTCTGGCATCTCAGGGATTATTCACAATTCACAATCACTGAGAGATGCTGATTGCATCAGCTCCTCAGAGAGTGCTTTTAAGATTCCTGTGGGGAAATTATTTGGGCCAGCTGGATTAAAAATATTTACCTCTCATCAGTGCTCAGGGCCAAAGTCTGCAGGCTGCACCCAGCCCGTCCTGCAGGCACCTGAAGCCCTCCCTGGGGCATTCCTGCCCACCTCAAGGTGCTGAGCACTGATGCTGTGCCCTCCTGCCCGGGGCCAGGGGACCCCAAAAAGCGTGGGTAGATGCTGGTGTACGTAAGAAAGCCAGGACATCTTCCTGGAGACAATTAAGAGATTACAGTAGGTGTAGAATAATGCAGAGATGGAGAAATCACTTCTTCTGGAGGCTGGTAGGATAGCGCCAAAACCATGCTGCACTTTGCCTCACTTTAAAACAATCTTCTAACAAAACTTCTTTTTATTCTTCAAGGAAAATTTTCTAGATAGGACAACATAATTCTGTGCACTCATGAATTTACAAATTCAGTTTTCCATATCAGTATCTGGTGCAGAGTAACTTCTCTTGCAATTTATATGGGATGCGATGAATAAATACCAGCAGTGTCCTGGCATGAATACCAATTTTGAAAAGAATACAGAAAATGGATGCCCAGGCAGGAAAGCCTCAACAGAGCAGGTATTTTTTGGCAGCTGGCAATGTGTAGAAGGCATTTTTCTCCATGCACTTGTGGAGACGGTCAGTATTGGGCTGGAAAGTCTTCACGGGGAAGAGAAATAACGCAACGCTGCCTGTCCCTGCAAAGATCCAGCCCTGCGACAGAATAAAGCACCTGGAAGCCTTGCTGGGTGGTGAGAGGTTTGTCTTGCTGGAGAGGGAAGGGGGGGGGGGGGGGGGGGGCTTTGAGAAAGTTGGGTCTAAAATGAATGCACAATATTGGTGGAAAAGTATAGAGAGATCTTTGAAAATGGGCAGCGAAGAGCTCAGATATGGAGTTCAGACGCCGACTGCTTCTGCCTGCTTCACTTGATGCAAATCTTGCCAGAACAAAAAAATGAAAATCACAGCTAAAAAGTCTTTAAAAACTTTTGGACGGCACAGTGCAGCAGTGAGTTATGGATATGGCAACCAGAACAACATTATTGCCTTGGTAAAGAGCCTGTTAACCATGGATCGGAGGGGGTTGGAAGCGCTGCAGTGCCTGAAGCTGGTGGGAGCCTCTCTGGGTGCTGCCATGAGGAGCTTTAGTTAATTAAGCCATCAATTATGGATAGAGGATGTCCTGTTTTATGGCTGGGGAGTTAAGGTGCCACAGACCGAGGTAGGTGCTCCCAGGCTTCATCCCTGCTGCACGATGAAAAACTTTGCTCCAACAACGGGACGCCTCCCTGGGATGTGCCACGGAGACTCCGTCTCTGCAAAGCCATGCTGTGACTGCCTGCCCATGCAGAGGCAGTGCATCGCCAAGGGATGCTGAGGTGGGGTGCACAGGTGATGCTGCGGGTCACAGCCCCACAGCCCTGGCTGGGTGCTCAGCCGTGGAGCAACCCTGGGGCCAGGCCACCCAGCACCCCAGGCAGGCTGCCTGCGGGGTCCCTTCCCTCCCGCTCCGCAGGGATGCTGCTGCCTTCCATCCCCGCAGCGGGTTTGTTTCTCTCCACCACCTCCAAACCCCAATGGGCAATAGAGAGCCTATTTTTGAGCTATGCAAAGTCTTCTTCTGTTGACAAGGAACAAGGACTTCCCTCCTGAAAGGGCCCCCAGCTGTGCCCGCAGGCACTCACTCAAAGGGGCTGGAACTGAGCCTGGCCTCGGACTCAAACCCCCCATTCAGCGCTGGCGTTTGTAAGGCAGAGCAGGGAGGCAGCCTGCTCCGAAAGCCAAAGGCTGGAGTGGCTCTGCCATCTTAGAGGGACAAAGGCCTTTTCTGCCCTGGGACAATATTGCCACTCACCAGTGATGCCCCCCAGCCAGCGGAGCCTGGAGACTGCTCCTCAGAGCTGCCATTCAGCTTCACTACGGGAGACCTCAGCTTCCAAGTCTAAAGCCGAGGTTATTTTTCCACTTCCTTCTGCCATTGAAGCCCCTCTGGGCACTGCAAAGGATGGGATGAAAGCTTCCCAAGAAAGCTGCAGGGAGGAGGCTGGCCCCGTATGTACACCCAGGGCTTTTGGGGCAGGAGCCTGGCACCCTGTGCCTGCCCCTGTGTGTCCTCGCAGGAGCTCCCCTTTGCACCACAGAGCGGCTGTACCAGCCTGGGGTGCTAAACAGGAGCCCCAGTGCACTTCGGGGCAGCTCAGCATGGGTCTGCAGCCAGGAGCCCCAGATGTACCCTGGCTGGGGTCTGTCCTCCCAGTACCTCTGTCCGCCTCTCCCACCCAGGGCCACCCTGCACCCCCCCAGCACTGGGGCCTCAGTGCCCCACAAGCACCAGGGAAAACCCACCTTGCTGCTGACCGATGGCATCTCTGTTCTGAGCCCTCAGCCCTCTTTACACTGGCACTGGGGAGAGACCTGCACCCAACTTGCATTTAAGCCATGAGATGCTCTTCAAGGAGGTTTCTGGTAGCTCCAGGTGGAGGGCTGAGCTCATCAGGAGAAACTGCTGTGCCTGGACTGGGAAAGATCCTTCCCGCAGCCCTGGAGGTGCCACCGTGGCCACCCGCTCCTGGCACGTGCTGCTGGAGCACAGCTGATGCGGGTTTGCTCTCTGCATCCCCACTGGGCTGCAGCCGGTGCATCCCCACCCGCCCAGCACCGCTGACCGGCAGCCGGCAGTGATGCTCCGGCCTGGGCTCGGGGAGGACCTGGCTGTCCTTGCAGGGGACACCCTCAGGGCTGGGAACGAGGGCCCAGAGGTGTGTCACTGTCCATAAAATCACCAGGGGTTCCCAACCTCTTAGCTAAGCCAGAGAGCTTCAGACCTAGGGAGTCAGCTTGTTAGTGCTTCTGCAAGCTGGGCACTCAGCAAGGTTCTTATTAGGGTTGGGGAAGAGTAAAACCTGCAAGGATGCTGGCTCCTTGATGGCAGCACAGCAAACACCATGGGCAAAACCCCTGCAGCCACCCTGCCCAGATGGGGACAGCCAGCCCTGGGGTGTGCAGACACACGGACCATGTCTCTGTGTCGTCCCCGCTCCTGCACTTGCAGGTTTCAGCAGAGAGAACAGCCCCACTCGGCGGGTGTGCCCGTGCTGTGCCGTGTGCCAGCCTGCCGTCTGCCCACCGGCCCGGCGGCAGCTGCCTGGGAGTTGCTGGGGGCTCCGATGGCCACAGGGTTGGTCCCACCCTGCTGCGGGGCAGATGCTGCTGGGCTGTGGGATGCTTCCCAAAGGCAGAGGTGTCCGAGGGCTCCTTAGGCAATGCACAGGCTCAACGGAGCCGCCGGCTAGCACTGCTCCTGCCCCGCGAGGTGCAGGGAGCTGAGAGCGGATGGTGATTGATAGGTGTAACTGCAGAGCAAATGCAGCAGCACTGGGCTGCTGCATCACCATCATGAAAATAAATGAGAGATTGATTTTCTGGGCGGTTTGGATCTCATGGATCTCACCAGCTGTGACAAGCGGAGCGCAGGCATGGCCAGCATGGCGGGGCTGACACCTCCCTGCGCTCCCATGAGCCAAGGAGGGGGAGGCAGCTGTGAGGCAGCTGGACACTCGGGCACCCTGAAATGGGGGCAAAGCAGGTCTGAGGGGCTGCAGGCTCTCGCTGGCATTGCAGGGGACAGACCCCAGGCAGGGAGCCAGGTGAGGCTGGGGACAAGGGGAGGGATGGGGAAGCGCAGCACCCCATGCTGCCCTGCGGGAGCCCCCGGCTTGCCAGCATCAACCGCATCCCAAACCATGGTGAGCGGCACTCGCCTGCTCACCAGAAAGGCACCGTCTTTCTTGTAATGTCTTATCTTCAAGCTTCTCTTGCTAAGTCACATCTGACTTAATTATGGTAATTAAGATTGACATTAATACAAGATTAAAATGTGAAATTAAAATTAGCTGTGAAAGTTATCTGAATTTTTAGTGTGCTTATTGATTTTCTTCACTGTTAATCAAAGGTCTGAGGTAACTGCCGATGAACATGGTGCTAATTAGAGCAATGCCCACTAAAGTGGCCTCAGGAGACGCTTCTCTTTATTTCCTTTTGAATACCCCAGCTTTCTGACCACGCAAACATCTCCAGCCCTGAGCGCTGCCAAAGGAGCAATAACAATTTCTCCTTTTCTTACGCGCACCCCTGTGGCTCCTGGAGCCATCGTCTCCCCCGCTCCTGTCGGCAGCGCTCCCTGTATGCAGCCGGGCTGCGCACGCGGTGATGCATGGCGATGTGCTGTGATGCGCGGTGATGCACGGTACTGAGGGAGCCGGTCTGGCTGGACAGGGCTCGGGGTGGCGGGTCCCAGCCGCAGGCAGGAGCGCCCCGGTGTTTCAGCGGGGGCAGCAGAGCTCGGTGACCTGGGGAGCGCCGAGGCTGCCAGCTCCCCCACCGCGCACATCGCTGTTGTTTCTCAAACTGAAATTTCACAGGCCATTAGGCCTCTGCGCTGGCTGTGCAGGGAGGCTGCAGGAGGAAAATTATTCAAATCACCTTGTTACACACCAGCTATGGGGAGCACATCCCGCGGTGCGTTCCACTCCGTCCCCCCGCACGTGCTCCCTCCTCCCAGCTGCTTCCCAGCTCGCCTGAGTCCCCAGCAAAGCTGCCAGAGGGGCGAGGGGACCCCAGCACCTCTGCGAGACCCCCTGGCTCACTGAGCAGCACCCTCCCCTGCAGCTGGTGACCCCCCCAGGCACAGGCGCTGCGGAGAGTCGGGAAATGCACCCCAAGAGCCCCACCGGACAAGAGAGCAACACAAACCCCAGCTGGCGCCAGGCGTGATGTCCCGGGCTCATGGGGTGCTGCGCCCACCGGTGGGGAGCTGGGCCCGGCTGCATTCCCGAATCCCAGCTGAGCCAAGGCTTGAGCTTAGCTGTTCCCCCTCCGTCACTAACAACTTTTACCACTTAGTGGGCATTTCTGCATTACAAATACAGCATTTGTTCTTTTTTTTCCTGCCTGTTACCATGGCGCTGGTGTTATTATCTGGCTATCTTAGGAGTTTACTACAATGCAGATGAACACAATAAAAATCACTCAAGGAAAACTGCTAAATGAGAGACAACTTTTATCTTTAATAACGGCAGGTCGGGAGAGAAGCTGGGGATGGAGCGGAGAGGGGACCAGAGCAGGCTGTGCTCGCTCTGCTGCAGATAGCTTTGTTAGACCAAATTAAACCTCTGAGCAAGCGAATCCCACTTTGTATATGAAAATGACAGTGTTAAATAATATACTGCACCTCTCGGTGATTTCTCTCCCTTTCTTATTTTGTCCTTCTCTCGCCTGCTGCCCAACTGCTCCCAGCTGGCAGCAGCTAGGAGTAACACAGAGAATGCAAATGACCCCGCTGCCTGCACAGCCTGCTTCATGCTCCTCAAAATCCCCGGGCTGCTGCTTCTCCCGCTTGCACCGGCGTCAGGAGGAACTCTGGAGAGCCCAGCAGGGAAAAAGGCAGCAGGATCAGTCCCTGTGTTTGGACGGTTTCTTGACTTGATGTGTTCTGCGTGGTGGCATTTGTAGTGATACCAGTATGTGATTATTGTTGCTGAGGTAACCGAATCAGTGTAATTGCTCTCTCAAAGGTAGCAGGGACTTCTCAGATGGCAGCATCAACAAACTGGCTATTTGGGGGAAAGGCTGGCCTCGATCTTGTGGTGTTTGACACTCGTGTCGTGCTTCGTGACATTGTTCTGGCTATTTGACTTGACAGGCAGAGTGGCTGGGAGGACCAGGCAGCTCTCACCGGGAGGTGATTTACAGTAAACATTTCAAGGTAGGATTTGGGATTTCAAGAGAATGAAGCCTCCGTTCCTGTTCTTATCAAAATCAGTGTAATTACACCGTGTGCTCTGTCGGGCTCGGGAGAGGCCTGCTGGAAGCTCTTGGCTTACTGCAGCTGCCGGTGGCCCGGGCAGGGGAAACGGGCAGGACCAGACCAGGCAGGGAGCTCCTGGGAGCTGTCAAGGCCCATGGTCCTACCCATAGGCAAGAAGGTTGTGGATCTCCGGGGCTGGGGTGCTGAGTGGGGACTGTCTGTCTGTTGCTTCTTTTGCTGCAGGGTTGAGGAGACTCCAGTGCTTGCCCATGGCCACGGTGCCAGCCCCACATTACGGGTGCCCTGTGCAGCTTTCCACAAACTGTGAACTCTCACGTGCCCAGAGCCCATCACCCCACCCTGGCTGGTCAGGCTGCAGTGTGCAGCTCCCTCCCAGCCTGGCTTTGCTGGCTCCAGCAGCAGCAGGGTTCATCCATGATCCCAAGGGGGGCATGGGGCCTGTATCACCCCCCTGTAGCACCCCTGCCCTATTCACAGTCTGCTTTTGGGGAGCCCGAGGGCAGGGGAGGGGGGTAAGGCTGGGCTTGAGCAGGGAGGTGAGAGGGGCGTGGGGTGCTGAGGGAGGGTCGGGGTGCTGAGGGGGGTTGGGATGCTGAGCGGGGTTTGGGGTGCTGAGGGGGGAGTGGGGTGCTGAGGGGGGGTGGGATGCTGAGCGGGGTTGGATGCTGAGGAGGGGTGGGGTGCTGGGGGGGGTGGGGTGCTGAGCGGGGTTTGGGGTGCTGAGGGGGGTTGGGATGCTGAGGGGGGTTGGGATGCTGAGCGGGGTTGGGATGCTGAGAGGGGTGTGGGGTGCTGAGGGGGGGTGGGGTGCAATGGGAGGCTTGGGGACAAGGGGCAGTGAGATGATGCAAGGGACAGGGTGCAGGCTGAGCGGGGGCCCGCAGCGGGGAGCACTGCCCGGGCTGGGGGGCACTGGGGCTCCTGGAGCCGGGGGGGAGCCGGGGGACTGGGGAGGCTGAGGGGAGTCGTAGCGGGCTGCGGGGAGCCGGGGGAGCCCCGGGCCGGGGAAGAGCAGCGGGCCGGTGGGGCCGGGGGGGCCGGGGGAGCCGCGGGCGGGGCCGGAGCGCACGGCGCTGCGCGGGGGCCGGGGCGGCCGCCGGCGCCCTCCCCCGCCGCTCGCTCCGCTCCTCTCCGCGCCGCTCCGCGCCGAGCCGCGCCGCGCCGCTCCTCTCCGCCCTCCGCCGCGCCGCTCCCCCGCGCCCGTTCCAGCTCCGGCGGCGGCCCCAGCCCCCGCCCCCGGCCCGGCCCCGCTCGGCGCGGCTCGGCTCGGCTCGCAGCAGCGCGGAGGCTCCGCCGCGCCCGCCGCCGCCGCACCATGCCGGGGCCCCGCGGGCTCTGCCTGCTCGCCCTGCTGCTGGGCAGCCCCGCGGCCCCGCGCCCAGGTAAGCGGGGCGGAGCGGGGCGGAGCGGGCCGGGGCTGCGGCGCGGAGCGGAGCGGGGCTCCCCGGGCACGGCCGCCGCCACCGCCGGGGCCCTGCGCCTCCCGGCCGGGGGGTGCGAGCGCCGGCGGGGAGGGGGCACCGGCCGGGGCGGGGAGGCGAGGGGGGATGCAGCCGGGAGCGGGGAGGGGGCAGTCGGAGCGGGGAGGGGGCAGCCGGCCCGGGAGGGGCTGCTGGAACCGTCCGTGCCGCCCCCGACCGGGGACCCCCGCTTCTGCTGCTCCCCTGGCCGGGCTGAAACTTCTGGCATTGCTGGGAGAGCACAGCGGCGGCGGCGGCACCGGCAGCGGCGGCGGCAGCGGCGGGGCCCGGCGGGACAGCGGCGGCTCAGCACCGCGGGGCGGACAGCTCCCGCCGCCGGGGCCGGGGCCGGGGCCGGGGCCGGGGCCGGGGCCGCTCCGGGGAGCCGCGTCCTGCCCCGGAACCGTGTGCTAACGGGGCCGAGTCCTCCCGGGAGCCCTGCCGGACCCGCCGCCTCCCTCCCGCCCGGAGAGCAGCCCGCTGTGCCCAGCCCCCGCTGTGCCCAGCCCCCGGTGCCAGGTCCCCGCCGGTGTTCCCGTCCCGCTGGCTTGGGCACACAGGAGGTGGCTGTGGGGTGGCGATGGCCGTGGGGTGGTGAGTGTTTACCCGGGGGCTGCATGCTCATTCCACATGTTTCACGTTTCCACGCAAATCCGCTCCCGTCTCCCTTTCCCACTGCCGTGATGACAGACCTAAGAATAGGCTTCGGGACCCGTTTGCGGGTGACTTGACAAAGTCATTGCAAACTAGCGTGGTGCTTGAGGACCGCCGCACTGGTGCCGCTCCTGGCCTCTTGTAACTGGAAGGCTGTGGGGACGAGGCAGCCGGGTTTCGGTGTGCTGCTGGCTGTGGTCACCAATGCGGATTGGTCAGCGGGAGAACGGGAGAGGCCAGTGTCTGCCTGTGCTGCAGTGTTTGTGCAGGCCCGGGAGGCTGACCTCTGGGGCCGACGGTGTGGTTTTAGCAAAGATTAACAGCTCCCCGTGTCAGGAGTGCTGTGCAATGCTGCCTGCCCGGCTTCGCTTTCTGTTCTCATGTTCAGATTGTGTTAAAAGACTTTGACTTTTTGGTCTTAAACCCGGCTCTCCATATAGAGATTGTATTACAGAATCTATCCTTCTTTCTGGGTAACAAAACATAAATGGGTGTAGATTATGGCATTTTCTCTCTCACCTGCATGGGTTTGTGTTCTGTGTATGGACATGCACATACATACGAAGGAATCAGATCTGAAGTCTCTATCCACAATTGCTGGCATCCTGTTTCAGCATCGGAACAAACAGAAAGACCCTTTGCTCCATCGTGTTACCCATCCGCTCTCATCCAGGCCGCTGGTGAGCAGCTGTGGGAGACCTGTGCGCACAGCGACAGTCCCTGTGCCGCCATGGGGGGCGGGGGGAGCTGGGCAAACAAACCGAGTGAGTGCAGGTCCCGCTACGGGGCTCACATCTCCGCCACTGCCTCGTGCCCTGGAGGCAGGAGGCTGCCCTGGTCCCGAGCACCCGTTGGGAGCACCAGCAGGGAGCCCAGCTCCTCAGGAACAGGATTTGGCCCATATGGCAAGTGCGATCTCTCATAAATTTCAGGGTATGAGAACACAGTGTACTGAACTCCTCTTTCCTTGGCAGAGAGGGAGCTGATAAATAGTTGACCCTTTACAAGGTTCAGTGAATTACTGCTGTAAAATCCCAAACTCCTGCACACGCAGCCCTGGAGCCGGCGGCGACGTGGCAGCTCTCCCCATGCTGGGCAGGAGCCTTGTCGATCTGTTTGCGGGAGGTCACAGCCAGGGCCCAGACTGGCAAGTCCTGCTATTCCCAAGCTGTGAGGGGGAGCAGGATCAGACCCTGCAGAGAGATCATTTGTTGTGCTCCATCTGCCTGATCTTTCAGTTCATTCTTTCAAGAAACAAGTAATTTCACATGACTTGCACTGATCGGTTGCTCGGCTGGTGGCTTTTTGGTGTTTTGCACTTGTGGAGCCATTTAGATCAACAGAGAGGAGGTGTGAAAGCCTCTCCTCTCAGCATCCGCTTGCATCCACCCACCAGCATGGAGCACAGCAGCAGAGCAGGCAGCGGAGGCACGTCCCTTCGCAAGGACTTGTGCCAGGAGGCTCCGGGAGCAGCGTGCAAGGAGCGCGGTCATCAGCAGAGATATTTATTTAGCGCTGTGTGAATGCAGCGTGCAAACACGGGGCGTGCGGGCAGGTGCCTCCAGTCTGGCAGCTGCGGGCAGAGGAGGGCGGCAGGGCTGCCTGTGCTGCCTGCGCTGCCTGCGCTGCCCGCGCTGCCCGGGCGGGCTGGGGCCGGGAGCGGCGCTGGGCAAAGCCCGGTCGCTGGGGGCGGCGGGGGCGCGGCCGCAGCCCCGGGAGATCCAGGGTCTGTAAATAGATCCCGTTTGGTGTGATGGTGGCGATGCGGACCGGTGTCCACTAGAGGTTGTGCTGAGACCAGCAAATCCTTCCTGAGGTGCGGTGCTGGGAGCAGGAATGCGACCGGGGGGTGCTGAGCACCGGGCTCCTCCGCAGCCCCACCACCCGCGCTCCCCCTTCTTTTCTTCAAGGCGTTTGGGCACCTCCAGGCTAGTGGTCACGGCGGAATAGCAAGCCACAGAGGTTCACCTGGCTTCGTGGTGAGCGCAGCACCACAGGAGAATTTTTCCAGAAAATCAGGTGTGTCGAGGAGGAAGGAAAACGGAGCACGAAGTCAGCGAGGGCTGCAACAAGTGAGCGCTGCGCTCTCGCTGCAGCCGGCAGCACCCCGAGCGGCATCGTCTCAAGCAATGACATAATAGCACGCAGTCAGGCTGCCAGCGGGCTGCGCGGCCAGAGATAACGGGGAGTGGAATTTGTCTGATGGGGAGGTATCAGAGGCCACATTAAATGTCACCTCTTCCTCCTCTCCTCCTTGGCAGAAAGAATGAGGAAAGTCCAGATCAGTAGCAAAGGAAATTAATATCTCTTAGCCCTCCACTTCTCCCATATTTTTGCCATTATGAATATATAAAGATGCCATTTAAGGCGTACATTTTGTGGATGTTACAGTGTCACAGATGTTTCCTTCTATACATTTTTAACTTCTCTTTCAGTGAGGTGTTTGATACAAGTATTTGGGGCTGAAGAGGCAGACTGTAGACCAATTAAGCTAAATGTGCTCACTTGGCGTACAGAATGCCACACAGAGGTCTTATAAAAGCAAACCATGTAAAAAGGGAAGCGCAGAACATCTCAGCATATAATCCATCCCTTGTAGCTCTAAGTCAGCTTCTGCTGGGTTCAGAAATTAATAATAAGTCAGAGATGAGGCAGTATGCACAGAGGTGTGGCAGGGCATCACTGGCTGGGTATTGCGGGCGTTACAAATGGCTGGTGTGCGGATGGCAAGTCCTGCCTGAGGGCAGGGTTGTTCCTGCGGGTATTCAGGGTCAGGGCCAAGCGCTGTGGCGCTTCGTTATCCCATTTTGTACAAACAGGTTTTTTTTAAAAATGAAACGGGCTCTGTATGATTAAATAACATGGAGCTTTTGATCTAGACTACAAGCAGCCTCAGAAATCAGTGTGGTTTACATCCTCTGTCATTGCAATGAGTACAGCCAGTTCCAGTGGGCTTTGGAAAAAAAAAAGACTAACCTTCTGTGAGCAATCCAAAAGTTATTTACTTGATGCGATTTTATTTTTCAAATATTTGAAAGTGGTTACTGAACAGTAAAACACGCTCCAAGGAAATCCTGTTACAAAACACAGGCTATATTTTAATTAGCATAACGTGCAGTTACGTGGCTGGAACTGCAGCCTGCCAATAAATGTATCTTTCGGGAGTTCAGATAGATGTCTATAGAAAATACAGCATGAGCGCTGGCTTTCCAATTTTCCAGTCCATCAGAATGGATTTACACTCTTGTCAGGGGTATGAAATTGCTGAATTCGGTGCTGAGATAGCTCTGTGTCTTTAACCACTTGACTTGCCGGACTCATAGTGCTCGGTAAGCCACGGCTGCATCCCCGTTTTGGTCCGAGGGACCCAGCAGGTTTGCAGGGGGATCACCCCACCCGTCTGGGCACCCCAACAAGCGCCCGACCCCCTGCCCCCCTTCAGGGCTTCAGCAGAGCGAGCACCAGGATGAACCACGCCGGTATCAAACACAGCACATGGGGGGTCCTGGGTGCTGCCTGGCCCTTCCCTTTCATTAGCGGAGCAGCGTACAGGGCCAAAGCCGACGTTTCCAGCAGACCGCGGCTCGGGAGCAGAAACCCCAGGGTGCAGCCGGTGCCAGCACCCACAGCAGTGGGAATGGGGACCTACCATCCCTCCAGCCATGGCCTCGGGGCAGTGGCGGGGAGGAGTGTGTGTCCCAGGGGGGTTTAGGTCTGCCAGGGGCGGCAGACCCAGCAGGCTGGCAAACAAAAAAGCTCTTCGAAGTCCTTGTGTTGGCCGTGCTGGGCCAGGATTGACATCCCTCGGGGACGGTGCAGGCAGAACCCTGTGACGCTGCTTTTCCACTGCTGCTTTCAGAGGGAGGTCACACACATGCAGGCAAACCAGCCACAAGAAAATGCCATCGGACCGCTGCCAAAGAGGTGCAGAAGGGCAGGGAGCCCCCTGCCCACCCCAGCAGCACCCACTGTGCAGGGGGCTCACTGTTCCCTCTGCTGACTCCAAGGGAAGAGTTGTTTGGCAAACGATGTGATTCAAAGAGAGACAGAACGATCTTTAACATGGGCTAAGGTAAAAACACTGGATCCCATGGAGCTGGAGCTCTGTGATCCCAGCTGAAGCCCGGGACGTCTCCATCCGGGCCGTGCAGCAGTGCTGCGAGGCCCTGGGCACAGGTCTGTGCTCACACTGCTGCCCGCTGAGATGGAGAGCGAAACACAGATTGGCAGGAAGGCTCTGGGGAGGCTGCAGTGGGGCGAGGGAGGATTTGGCATCACTGACTCAGGTTCCTGCAGTTCAGCTACTGCTTGTAACTGTCTTCCATGGCTTCCCAGAGCCCTTCCCAAAAGGACCTGCTTCACAAGATCATTTTTCATGCTGATGTGCACGTGAGCGATGACTAGATCGGATGCATGGAGGAGACCCGTGTGATACAGGTGCCTCATCTGCTCTCGCTGCAGCCCCGAGTCCAACTCAGCGTCTGGGTAACTCAGCGTCTGGGTAACTCAGCCTACATAAGCCAGGATGAAGCGAAGGAGAAATGCTTTGCAAAAGCAGCCCTTTTCTGCTGAGGTGCTAAGGGAAGGTGTCCTTCATTTCAGAGGACAGGCTACCAGCTGCCTGTCTGTCTGTCTCGTTTCGCAGCTTGTTAACAGACAAGTTGTTAAGGATGTCCGTGCACAGCCCCACGGGGCTGGTCTGCTCTGATCTGCATCCTGCTCCAGTGAAGATCTCCCTGCTGCAGCCTTGCCCCGGCAGGAGAGGAGAAGCCAGGACAGACGGATGCTCGCTCAGGGAGCTTCTGCACCCCAGCCCTGAGCCCACGCCTTTCAGCAGCTCTCCTGAAAAAAGCAGAGCTGCTCAGGCAGGACAGGCTGCTCGCCCGCTGCCATCCCCCAAAGCAATTGCTACAGCAACTGCCCCACTGGGAAGATGAAGAGGAGGAATAAATGAACTTCTGATACTTGCAGCAACCCCCTTGTCACTCAGCTCTGTTATCTCTCAGACTTCATCCGTAAGGATTTCAGAAATCAGAGGAGATCCATGGAGCTGGGAAGCTGGAGGAGCCGACCAGAGTGTGGGGTGGAAAACAGAGCCGGGAAACAGCTGGAGGAAGGCAGACTCATTTTTCATAACAAAGCGCGAAGCGTTGTGGAATTCTAGCAGAGCCCGTGGCATAGGCTTAATAAGCAACTGCGAGTGTTGCTTATCTTTGACTTGAATCTATAGCTGTGGTCCTTGTGGTTGGGGGGATGCTTGGGCAGTCATGGCCGGTGCCTGTGTCCTGACACAGCTTGGTGCGCCCTGGTGCTCGGTGCGCCCCGAAAAACGGGGTTGCGAGTGATCAGCAAGGAACTGCCGGGAACCTTAAAAACTGGGGGCTGCAGCTGGTGCAGACAGGGAGCGCTCCTCCTGCGCTTTCGAGAAGACACTATTTCTGGCCCAACGTCTTTCTTAGATGACATGGATGTGGAATAACAAACCCTTTGAAGCGTGTTGCTGTGAGTTAGCATCACGCCGTTAAAGCTGCTGGAGTTGCACTGATTTGTAAAAGCAGGGATCCAGCTGAGTGGCCCAAGCCTTGTCTGCAGCCAGAGCCTGCGGGGGGGGGAGCAGGGGAGCCTGAATTTGGCCCTGCGGTCCCCCTGTGTGGGCTGTCATCCCAGGCTGGCCAGGGGCAAGGGTGGAGGGGGGTGACAGCCCCATGGCAGGGGGGACCCTCCACTGCAGCGCTCTGTCCCCGCGGTGGCTGGGGGGCTCAGGGCTGCGGGCACACAGAGGTAACGCTGTCCCCAACCCAGGGACCTCCCCTTGCTCGGCGGGGACTGTGTTCCCAGGGTGCTGAGAAGCTGCTTTCCCCTCTGTTCCTTCTTTCGGTTGCTAAAATTCATGGCTGTGGTGCAGCTGAGGCTGAAGTGCTCACAGTGTGGGCAGAGAGCACAGCCTCGACTTTGCAATTATTTTTTTTTTCTTTTTTCCTCCTTTTTCTTTCCCTGGGGAGAGGCCAGAAAAGCAGCTGACCAAAAGGGACCTGTGGGCTGGCTGAACCCAGAGCTTTCCTGATGCAAAGCAAGGAAGCCCTGCCTGGATTCCCTAGGTCTGCGTTGTGCTGGGACAAGCACAGATTTGTCCAGATCCTTCTCTCTTTTCCCAACCCCAGGATTCCATCGCCTGGTGTTCAACCCCTGGAGAGCCCAAGTGACTCCCCCAAGGGCAGGGCCAGGGGATTGGCTCTGTGTCCCCTCTGGCAGGGTAAGGGGTGCAGAAAGGAAAAGGGCATTAGCACCCCAGGACAGATGGCTGCAGCGGGAAGGTACGAGAAAACTTTATGCAACCAAAAGCCAAGCTCCTGGCAGCAGCGAGAAAGGAATGTGTGAGCAGCCTGGTCACTAAACCCAGCTCTGGAGGTGCGATTCCAAATGCAAAGCTTTAGTCTGGAAAGGAAATTTGGTGCCAAATGCAAAGGCATCCAAAAATGCAAGTGTGACAGAAGGAATATCTGTGGGACTGATCCCAGAGCAGTGTAATCTGCTCAGCAAAAACAATTTTCATGTCTCTGTCCCTCTCACTGTCTCGCACACTTGCGCATTATGTGCCAAAGCAAGGACCCACTGTGCTCGGGACAGGCGGCTCTGCAGGGGCGACCCCAGAGAAGGGACAGCAAACGTGCTCCCCAGGGCTGCCGGGGGAGTTTCGGTGACGTGCTTCAGCCCATCACCAAGGGAACTACTGTGGGGACCTGGCATCGCCATGGGGAGCTGGGGCAGAGCAGGCAGGAGCAGGCAGGAGCAGGCAGGTGCCAGCGGGAACAGTTCTGCTGCCAGTCCCCTCCGGGCGGGGAAGGAGAGGGGCTGGCAGAGCCGGCTGGAGGGGTCTCCTGTGAGGTCTTGCGGCAGTCGCTGTTGGGCTCGGTGCAGTTCTGTGAGCAACAGAATACACTGATGAAGATACTAAATTAGTCCGAGCAGCCATGCACTAATGAAACAGGAATAACGTGGGGCAGAGTGAGGGAATGTTCTGGAAATTGGTCAATTCGGGGTGATTTCAGAGCTAGTCAGAATAGCTGAAAATATTTAAAATTCAAGAGAAAATCTCCATCTGACTTTTTAGGGTGGATTAATGGAGCATGACAACATTTTGTGGATGAGATCCTTCATCTCGGGTAGATTGGTGGCTGGGGGACAATGCCGGAGAACATAATTTCTGATATCCCCTCCGCCGCCTTCCCACAGCCCTGCAGCTCTTCCCCCAGCAATGGGGCTGCATGACGATACGCAGGAACTGGGCTTGCATTTTCTGATGATGATTTAAATGCAATTCCAGTAAAAATCAGGCTACCCCTGACAGTCCTAAACTTCCATTTGCAAAGATACCAAGTCCCTAAATTGAAAGACTACTCTCGCATGAGCCCTAACAGCCTCCCAGTGCTCCCAGCACACCAGCAGCATCCCCGCCCGCAGCGAGGAGCTCTGCAAAGACAGCTTAATGGATGTCCACTTGGACACATCAGCCATCCTGTCCCCCATTGCACAGGATACAAACAAGGGAAAGGATTTAAAATAAGAAAGGTAGATGGTGCTAACAACATTAAAAATGTGATCCGAGCGCTGCAGGAGGGTGCACGGCTCTGTCAGCCTGGTACCCTGGGGCGGGATGCAATGCTGCGCTCCGGCCCCGAGAGCATCCTTAGAGACATCAGACTGTTCCCAACAACATCAGGGTTAGTCAGCTCCAGTGCAGAGGGACGGATCCTGGGGCAACGCTGCCCAAAGCAGCCACCCACCTGCAAAGCTGCCCCAAAACCCGGCACCCTGAGATGTGGGAAACCTGCTTTACAGAGCACACAGCCCCCATCAGATAACTTGCTTCCCTTCACCCCTTATCATTCATCCAGATTATTCATGCAGCAGTTTTTAAATTGCTGCTGGACACTATATTTACATAAATATGTGAGCCAATGAGGTCTAAAACCCCGGTGAGCTCTAAATGGTATATTAGGTTTTGGAAAGAGGATTTTATCAATTTACCGAGAGTACAAATCAACAGAGCAGAATTTACAAACCCATCAAAAAGCGAGGTGACAGTTTGGAATTAATCCTCTGCCCAAGGCACACAATGTACCTCCACAAACATCTCCCAGCATAAATACATTTGAGAAATAGTGAAGGAAAATGTAACTTCTAATGCCTTTGTACGCTGCCAGTGAAACGGCTGCAGCATCATCGGGGAGATGAATGGAGCTAATGTCATTGGGAAGGTGCTGCCGCCTCCTGCTTTATTTTTATCCACGACTCAGTCCTCAGCCTGCGTTGAAATATTTCAATTTGTCTATGTTCCAGAATTTCCCCCAAAGAAAATTTCCCCAATAATCTCTCTTCCTCATTCATTCTTTTCAAAAAAAATAAAATTTTGTTTCTCCGCACACACCCCCACTGCTGAGAGCAGCACTGGAGCCAGCGTGTCACGGGGGGCACGAGACATCTGTCAGTGCCCCCGGGGTCGGATGGTGTTGGTGGACGGCTGTGGCTTTGGGACGGTAACTGGCACCGGCTGGGGCCATTCCTGCACTGATAGGTGCAGGGGTCAGGGGTTTCCTAGGGCTTGGTGGGATGCTCCACGGTCCACGGTCCCTGCCTTGGTCCCCAGACGGGCAGCAGCACCACTCTCCTCTGGGAAGCCGAGCTTTCTGGCATTTGCTGGGCAATAGGGCTGCTCCTTGAATAAGGAGAGAAAACAACTTTTGGTTTCCCAACCCAGCACAGCATCCTAAAGGCACAAAGATTCCTGCTTCTCCTGGGCCCTTTGATCCGCACCTCCCGCGAGAGGCGGCGCAGGCTCCGTACAGCCCTCGCCTCTGTGAGGAGCTGGAGCTGCTGTCCCATAAGGGGTTCAGAGCTGACACTTAATTGAAATTGCCTCACTGATTTCATCTAAAAGCAAACTTTTCAAGCTATCTAATCAAAAAATATAAAGGCTTCTTTTCAGCTTTTGTTTCCAGTACACAGAGGAGCCCATGCCTGCCAGCGGTGAAATGGCTGTCTTTATTGTGTAGATGACTGTGAAGGACACAGGCTGTGTTCCCATTTAGGAATGCATTGAGGCTTTCTTGGAATTCATTAGGAAAGGTAGGGAGGGAAGGGTGCAGCAAAACAAGAGCCCTTGCAGCTGCAGCCTAACGCTCTCCTGACAGTGACACGGGGGGGGGGGGATCAGCCTGCTCTCCCAGAGGCAAATCTTTTTAGTTTTTCCACTGCAAAATGTCTTTTACAACATCCAAATTTGAAAGCATTTCCCATTTCTCTAGTTGAGGCTTATCTAGAGTCTGCAGTGGAAGGGAAGCTGCATCACCGGTAACCCAGCAGCTTGCTCTCCAGCATTGCTGCAGCTGCGGTCCCAGACAGAAGCCACCACATCTCCTCACTAGGACCCGTCTGATGAATGGCTCTGCCAGATGTCAGCATCTGCACCCACCTTCTACAGACTTTTGCTGCTCTTGCATATGTCCAAAACTTGCATGGAGCAGAGGTTTCGAGGCTCTGTGTGCCCACCAGCCTGCACCGCAGGCAGAGCAAGGGCAGAGCCATTTCGGGATGTTCCCAGTGTGGCGAGGGGCTGGTACCATCTGACTGGTTCCCTGGGAGCCAAGCTAAGGCACAACCAACAGCTCACTCTGCTCACTGGCAACCCAGCAGACGTCCAATGTTTCCTGCAGGCTCGGACACCACGCGTGCCTCAGCATTATGGCTGGATCTGGAAAAAATGTGCTAGCCTCAGGAATCAGCAAGATTGCCTATGTGCAGCCCCAGCATTGCCACGTTGGCTGTCCGTGCCGTCAGGAGCCAGCACTTGCAAACTGAAGAGAAAACCAACGCAGCGGAAACACGGGCGCGCTGATGAGAAGAGGGTGGTGCTGGGCTGTGGGCAGCTCCGGTCGGTCAGGCGCTGCCGGGGGAGCAGCTGACGGTGAAACACAATGGGGAGATGCTCCGTGGTGCAAACTGCCCGGCTCTGCCGGTGGGATGCAGCGCAGGGCGATTGCAACTCATTATCGCTCATTGGTACCTTGTCACCCAACCGCACAAATTGAATTGAGTCATGGCAAATAACATCTCCTCCAGTGACTCAGATTATCCAAGCAGGCTTCCATGGGCAAGGGCTGTATTTTTCCACATTTCCACTCCACAAGCATCAAACTGGCCTCACAAGCAAAGTCTTTCTTAAATTATACAGCATTGCATCTTTGATCAAAACAAGAAGCCTGAACAAATAGCAAAGGCAACAGTCTGCTTACATTCAGGACTACGAGCCCAGAGTTAGAGTCAACTCTGAAAAAGGCATTCAGCTCTGAAAAATTCCTTCCTAAGCACCCCCAGCACCATTCCCAGGTCCAGTCCAGAACATTTGCTGATGGAAAATACACGTTACAAGTTTATGTTGAACCTGCTGCTGCTCTTCCTGCTCCCATGAAATTGGCTGTTGTGTTTCTCATGAGCAAACAGCCCAAACCCACGGCCTCCTGACTCCAGTTGCTGCTCCAGAGATGCTGCTCCAGGCTACGCCACACCTTGCAGGTTTTTGCTGAGCACACACAGCAGCAGGCGCAGGATGCAACCATCATTTCAGGGGGAATGACGCCCAGGGAGATGCTGAGCCATGGGGCGATTTGCAAGGGGCAGACGCTGGGGTCTGAGCCTTGGCAGCCCTGCAGCCGCTGCCCTCCCCCTCTGCTCTCAGTGGGACCTGGGGGACCGTCCCCACACAGGGACGGTCCAGGTCCCCTTCAGCAGCGGCTGGTCCTTCCCTGAGCATTTACTATTGCATGTCAAAAAGGCAATCTTTAAAAACAGATTTATTTCTCAGATGTGCCTATTTTAGTCATACTATACTGCCATCAAAAGTACATTAAAAATTGCGATTACCCTGTAGGAACATAAACAATAGCAGCAGTAGAAAAAAAACTTATCCAAGCCGGACGACACACTGTTTTTTATAATTTGCTGATTCGTTACCTGCTGGGAAGAACAGAGTCAGGTACTTTCTCACTGCATTTCCCAATCAGCAGGGTGTGTCAAAAATAATAATATCACCAGGAAACACGCATAAGCGCCAGTGATATGACATGCACGTATTACAAGAATATATGAGGAACATCTGACAAAGCCCCCTCTCCACACACTGATCCAAATATCAAAGCGCTTCTGGAGAGGCTCGTCGAGTGCTGCTCTTCCCCGAGCCGGAGCGGCATGGCAGCTGCGGTGTCACGCGCTGCCAAAGCCACTTTGATGGGAGTAGAAAAGCTGCAAACCAAAGAGCTGCTCCCGAGGAGAGCCGATGCTCCCGCAGCACAGCCAGGTCCAGGTCCAGGTCCAGGTCCAGGTCCAGGTCCAGGTCCAGGTCCAGGTCCAGGTCCCTCCTGAGACAGGGCTTGGGGTAGAAACCAGCCTCAATGGCCAGCATTTAAGGGCTTTCTCATTTAACTCAATCCAGCTGTGATTAACGAACAAAATAGGCAATCATTTACATATTTTTGTTTCTGATTTTTCTATTTAAGGAATTCGTGGGGGTAGGGGAAGGTGATACTGTCAAGTCCCTTAAAAGGGAGATGCGTTTCTATTCCCCTCGTCAGCATCTCTGTCCCTGCTCCTGTGGTGAAACACAGGTGAGAGGCAGTGAAGTCCCCAGGGGGACACAGCTTACCTTGCCCGGGATGCAGAGGGAAAGGTGAGAGCACCAGGAGCCTGGTAGGAGCTGGCCGGAGCCTCCACGTGGGCACAGGAGAAAGCGAAGCATCTCCATGTAGGGTGGGATGACCTGATGTGGGTGGCGCAAGAGCGGGGCTGGAGGGGTGGCCAGGGAGGCTGGGAGATGGCATGCCCCTGGAGTTACTTCCAGCAAGTATCTGCTGCGAGGCATGACGGGAGAGGCAGAGACACGGTCTCTAATGCTTGCCATGGTCCAGCTGGAGGACCAAGTCCTCTTTGCTTAACGGCGCACTGTTAGCCTTCTGCTTCTCCGTTTTGGTGGAATACAGGGGTTTCTTGGGCATTGGTGGTGCCCAGTCAGTAGCACTGGGAGCAGAGAACCGGGCGCCTTGCACCTCATCAGGCTCGTTAGCTGGGCACAGTGGCCGTGCCCGCCATCGCTGCCCAAGCAGCCCTCGTGCGCTCTCAACAAAGAGCCTGTCATCTTTGTTCCCAATGTACTTGCACCCCCACAAAGACTATCATTATCCTTTCTGACATAATTAAGATCAATCAAACGGAATAATGGAGCAGAGGTCAAGGAAGGCTGTTACTTCCTCAGGGAACAAGGGGCTGCTTTCGTCAGAAATACCAGGGAGCCAGCTTAATTGTTCTTAATTTCAGAAATTACAAACGTGTCTTATAATTGCATGTCCTCCCGCACTGGAGGGAGGAGGGACCCCGAGAGAGGCTTTGTCTCGGAGCGCACTGCCTGGCCCTGCAGAGAGCTCTCACCCCGCAGGCACTGCACCCCCCAGCCCTGGGAGCTGCTGCTATGGAGCAGCGTGGCTAAATTAGCTTTTTCCAGGGTCTGATGGGTCATGCCACCGATATCAGGCTGGTAGGAAACTCTCTGCCCTGTGCCTGCCCTGTGCCTGGTGGACATGGGTGTGGAGGGATGCAGAGCCAGGCAGGGGACGGGGCAGGGCTGGGGGCTGCACCCTGCGCCGGGACTGAAGGCGCTGCTGCTGCTCGCCGTGCAAGAGGACCATGCTTCTCTCGTGACATCCTGATGGCTAATGAAAATATATTTGCTATCTGTATTAATTAAAATAAAGTGCAGCGGCTCGTCATTAGGCTCTGTGGGAGAAGCTGTACATAGTTTATCATCATCCAGCATGACACAGTGCAGAAATGGAATTAGTTCTGCCAGGCCATCTTTAAAACACAAATCACTGATGACTGATACAGCTGACAATTAATTATATAAAGAACAGTGTCACTGAAAATGAAGCAAGGACTGAGAGGAGCACCAGCAGCAGCCCAGCTGCCCTGCAGCGATGGACCTGGGGTGGGCTGGGCACCCGTCCCAGAGTCCGGGGCAGGGTGGCAAAGCCTGTGCCAGCCCCAAACTGCTGCTCTGCCCCCAGCAGAATGACTCCATTTTTATTGAGAAAAATTAAAAAAAAAAAAATTAAAAATTGAATTTTGTATTTCTTCAGCCAAATCTTGTCTGAAAACAGGCTCATTTCTGAAAAAGTAAGCCAAGGCACCGGTGCATCCCATGGCACAGCGAGGCTGGACGTGCAGTGACGTGCCAGGCGCTGCGGCTCCTGTACAGAGCTGAGCAGCGGGCCGTGCCGGCTGACACAGGGAGCTGCCATGCTGCCAAACCTGAAATTGTTTTGACATAATGAGGATCAAGCAGCTGAAGTGCAGTTTATTACTTTCTTTAGAGGGAAAATACTAAGTAATGGAGGAGGTGATTGGCTGACAAACTGCATCATATCTGCCTGGCGGTGTTCCGGGCTGTTAAACGGCATTTGGGAGCAGAGCATGTCCTGTCCCTCGGCCGTGCACAGTTTTAAGCTGTGATCACTCCACTTCGCCGCGGTGTGCCGGGCCGGCAGCCGGAACGGGGAGCGCCAGGCTTTGCCCTAGTTACTAACAGCCGCCGCGGCACAGACCGTCCCCGTAATCGATGCAGTCCAATAACTGTAATAACCACAAACATCAGTAACCCAACACTTCTCCTGCCTTCCTGATTGCTAGCAGCGGGACTGTTCGCAATCTGTCAGGAATCATTAGACGCCAGAGCTACATAATTTCAGAGGAGTACAACAGGGGTCTTTTCAAGGGCACTATGCAGTAGCAGGCGGTAGCAGGCAGCAGGCAGGCAGGTTTCTGCCTGGCCTCCATAAGGGGAGAAAATGCAAAGAAAAGCATTGCTTGGAAAAAAGTTTCTCCCCTCCATGGCAGGTCCTTCGGGGAGATGTGGGCTGCAACCATCAGTGGGACATACTGACCTCCATGCCTGGCCCGACAAACTGACTGAGCAGGCAGAGCTGAAACCCCGCGTTGTCCCTGGGGAGGGAGAAATGGGCCATGCATGGGGACTAGGTGGTGCAAGGGACGAAGGCACAGCCTGGGATACAAGGAAACCCCAGCCCTGTCCCCCTTCCCTTGCCCTGAGCATCTCCAGCTCTGCTGGCTCTGCCGGCTCTGCCCACCTCTCACTGGTGCATGGTGTGATCGCTGGGTGCTGCATCCCTGCGGTGGGAAAAGCCCAGTTCATTAGGCAAGGAGAGCAGAAAATATCGTGTACCACTATGCCAGGCTTGTCCTGCGCCATCCTCATTGCTCTGAGGCACCTCTGTGCCCTGGGAAGATGGCCAGGACCTGGTGGGCTTCAAATCCCATGGTGAGATGCCCCAGGGCATCTTTTGGGGTACTCCAAAAAAAATACATGCTTTTGGGGTACCCCAGAAAAATCCATGGGAGGACAGCAGCCATGGGCAGCAGTGGTGCCAGCTGTGTCCTCCCCTGCTGCTACGGGGGAAGGCAGCAATCTGACCCCGAGGAGGCTGCCTGTATCTGTTCTCTCAGGAGCTTGGACTAGAGCCACACTGTGATTCCTGTTACATCTTGCGAAAGAAATATAAAGCGTTGCCAAACAGATTTGGCAAAAGGCAGCTCAGCTCTACCTCATGCCTTGCAGTCGATGCAGAAGCTGTGCCATTCGCTCGGGCAGAAATCGAATCCTCCAGCTCCCCCAGCCCGAGGAGTGCAGGGCAGCGATGCTGCAGCACGAGCAGAGGGCTGTTCTGGTCACCTGGATCTCTGTTATATGAGTACTGCATTCAGCTCTGGGGCCCCCAGCATAAGGACATGGACCTGTTGGAGCGGGTCCAGAGGAGGGCCATGAAGATGATCAGTGGGCTGGAGCACCTCTCCTATGAGGACAGGCTGAGGGAGTTGGGGCTGCTCAGCCTGGAGAAGAGAAGGCTGCGGGGAGACCTTAGAGCAGCCTTCCAGTCCCTGAAGGGGGCCTACAGGAAAGCTGGAGGGGGACTTTTTACAAGGGCAGGTAGTGATAGGACAAGGGGTGATGGCTTTAAACTGAAAGAGGGTAGATTCAGATTAGATATAAGGAAGGAATTCTTCAGTATGAGGGTGGTGAGGCACTGGAACAGGTTGCCCAGAGAAGCTGTGCATGCCCCATCCCTGGAAGTGTTCAAGGCCAGCTCGGATGGGGCTTTGAGCAACCTGGGCTGGTGGAAGGTGTCCCTGCCCATGGCAGGGGGGTTGGAACCAGATGATCTTTAAGGTCCCTTCCAACCCAAACCATTCTATGATTCTATGATGATTCTATATTGTCATCTCATATTTCTAGTTCTGGAGTGGAAATCAAATCAAACCAAGCTGTGAACACACTCCAGACAGGCAGAACAAGAGAGGGAGGTTTTGAATAGTCACATAGTCCATGGATGTGACTGCCTGGAAGTGAGACCATGAATGATTTATAGCCAGGCAGAGAAATAGTCATCTATTATAATTAGACTAAACTTTGACTCACCAGATGTTTTATGGCTGTGTATCTTGTAATTGTTTCCCAGCTGTCTGCAGACGCAGAGGGTTTTAGCTAAACCCAGTGGGTGATAGCTTGTGCGGTTCTGGTGTGCCTGGTGGGATGCCCAGGCTGGCCCCCCTGGCCTGGCGTGTGCCTTGGCCAAGGTAGGGGTGGCAGGGACACAAGCACGGTGCCCTGCTGGGTTGCAGCAAGCAGCGCGGGTGCTCAGGACTGAGGGACGCAATTCAGAGCCCGCAGCGCTCCCACAGAGCCCCTGGTTGGCACCGCAAGGGATGCTCCTGGTGCCTGGGGACATCAGTGCATCAGGGAGAGGAGCTCTCAGGGGCAAAGCCCTTCTGGCAATGGCATACTGACCTCCCCAGCCTGCCGGCAGCCCAGGGGGGTCCCAGGCGGCAGGGATCACGATGACACTGTGGTTGGGGCTGCAGGCACAGAGGGCTCCTGGCTCGTTCCCTGAGAGCAACGTACTGCCTTATAGCAGAGGTGCTGAAACCCAGGCTGCAGCCCTGCCAGGGCTCCTGCATCCCTGCTGGGGCTCCTGCATCCCTGCTGGGGCTCCTGAGTCCCCTCCATCACCCAAGAAGCAGCAATAGGGTAGAGCAGCCTTGCCAACGCATTGGTTCGTGCAACACAAGCATCGAGAGGCGCTGGCGTGGTGTGGCAGGGGCGAAGCCGAGCACAGCCCGGCCGGGGCAGGAGCTGGCAGGAGCTCCTGGGCACAGCATGGGGCACAAGCTGTGTTTCACAGGGCTGACCTGCTCCCAAATAGTTAATCGCAGCACTCGCTTCTCAAGATCTGCTCCGCTGCATCTTAACAGTGATGGGAGATTAATTATTTTAGTCTCAGATAGCTGACTAGAATGGGCTTTTTGTATCTAAATATACTCTCTCTTTAGGAACCCATTTAATTTTATACCCTGATATAGATGACTAGGCTGGATGATTGGTTGAGAAAGAAGGAGCTTCTCTTCCCCCAGTTCAATTTGTATCCTGAAAAGCTGCCAAAATACTCAATTTCCTCTCCCCGGGCGGGCCCTGAGAAACGAGCATCCCGGCCTCAGGGCCCAGGAGAGCCACAGGATCAATTTGCCTTCATTCCTTCGTCCTCGTGATGAACGCCTCCAGAGCAGGGACACCTTGGGGGACACGGCAGCAGAGGACAGGAGGGAGCAGGAGCATGGCAGGTCTCCCCCCAGGGCTGTCCATGTTTGATGCTGGCTGGGGCCAGCCTGGGGGTGCATCTGGCCAAGGTTTGTGGTTTGGCACTGGGGATTTACCAGGAAGACTAGAAAACTCCACGGGAAACTTTCTATTTGCACCTAGTGAGGCTCAGCTTTCAAAAAAATGAATTACTGCTTGAAACCACGCTGTTAATTTGTTTCAGACAGGCCTATCTGCCCATAACAAGGCAGAGACCATGCATTTCTTACATTTGATATTATAAAAAACTGCAATGAACACAAGTTAACATCTGCATCAAAGTGCCGCTATCTCTAATGGCTTTGCTCCCCTGCTCCGTGGTCCCCACAAGGCCGTGTATCTGCTGAAATATCAGGATAATTAATCACACCCATCAGCTGGGGAGGCAGCAGCGGCGGTAGCAAGCCGGGACAAGTCAGCACGCGACAGGTTGTATCGTTTCCATGCTGTAAATCTCTTGATTCCTCCATAATTGGATGAGCCTCTTTAATTCCTCTTCCTCGTTAGCTGCTGCTGCTCCTCCTGCAGCGGAGCAGCGACTCGGCTCGTGGGTGCTTGCATCCCTTTGGGAAGGACCTGGGCATTTCCCAGCATGGGCTGGGTTCGTCCCCGGGGACCTGGGGACAGAGGGCTCGGCCAGGGCTAATCTGTGCCGGGGGTGATGCTGGGGGATGAGGGGTGCCAGGACACCAGTGCTCGGGGCACAGCAGGGCTGAGGCATTGTGGGGACACGGGGACCCACAGGCAGCGGCTCCTGGAGTGAGGGAGAGCATTGGTAGGTCCCCCCAAAGCCACGGGTGTGGCAGGTGCCCGTGCAGAGCTGGCGTGGCTGAAACAAATGCCTGAGAGTCAAAGTCCCATTGATTCCAGCTCCGTGAAGCAGCACTGGGGAGGAAAATCCATTTTCCTCATAGCTTGGAGAAGTGTGTAATTTCCAGGCATCTGTCAGGCCGCTGCGGATCGTTAGAGCAGTTACGAGCTTCTCCGGAGCGCGGCAGGGGAGAGGTTTGCAAGTTTAATTCCCGTATTCCTGGCGGTGTCCTTGCTCCCGAGCAAAGCAAGTCAGGCACCAGCAGTATGGATTCACCACTAAAGTGGGTTTTTACAGAGCATTTCATTGTTGAAATATTACCCCCGCCTGCAAGCAGTCCCTGCCACAGAGCCTGAACCCACCGCTCTCACCTGTGACCAGAAACCCCCTCGCCCATGGCCAATCCTCAGGGCTTTTCCACCCGTCTCAGCCCAGAGATGAGGCCAAGCATGGGCACGGGCGTCTGCTGCCACCCAGGGCTGTGTCCCAGCCCGGTGTCCCCTGCCGACACAGCAGGTCTCCAAGCACCTTGCCAAGCCCTGCTCTGGCCACGGGCACCAGGCACCGATGAAATGCTTTTCCTCTTGTTTGCCTTTACAGACAAAGGCAGGTTTGCCACTGGGCGCAGGAGCCGTGGCTGGGCAGGCAGCAGGGAGGAGAGCCCAGTCCTTCCCGGCCACGGCTCCTCGGGCTGGGCACCACTGCCAGCATCCTCACCCGGTAATGAGGGGTTTCCATGGCAACCTTATTTGAGCATTGCTAGTGACACAGATGTAAATTTTAAAATGAAATATTCAGACCACAGTCCTGTGAGCATAAATAAACCCCTACACATGGCCAATTTAACAGCATTTTAAAGCAGTTCGCAAACTCCCCAGGGCCACAGGAGTCTCTGTGGCATTAGGAAATTCATGAAAATGGAAGGAGAAGCGCCCTGACCCCACCCCACCCCAAGAGCCCCAGTGCCCAGCCGGGTCCCCGGCCTGAGCCCAGCACGGCCCTGAGCTCCAGGGCAGGATCAAATCAGCAAGGAAAGGTGCTAGTTACAACCCGGGCTGCAGAAGATGCGGCACTCAGGGACTGCACAGGAGGGATGTCCAGATGCCCACAGCAACAGGACACAGATCGGGCCTGAAGCTCCTTGACCTCTGCTGCAGCCTCCTCCCAAGCAAAGCCTGAGCATCTCTCTTCTTCTGAATTATCTGCCTATTAATTGCTCTTTGGGACAGCTATGGTGAAGACATCCTGGCCGGCTCCATCCACCATAGCCCGCTGTGGAGCCCCGCACACCCCACTGCACCCCAGAGCACCCCAAGGTACTCCAGCACTTATTTTTAAGAGCCACCTGCTTTGCACAAGCACTGGGAATCGCTGCAGAGCACTCTTACTGCCCTTGAATGCACAATGTCCACATCTTCCCGGTGAGCGGGACCGAGCACTGGAGACTTGGGGTCCCTGCACCCCTGGGCTGTCACCCCCATGGAGCAGAAGGACCTGGAGAACAGGCACCACTCCTGCATCCTTTGTGCCATGCTGGGCACTAAACTGTAGGAAAATTATTTTCTGTTTTATATGACTGCAATACGAACATTTGGATGAAAGCCATCCACGAGCCTTCCCGCTCCTGCCTCGCCAGGTGGCACAAAATAGCCTTTACGCAGGAGAGCGGCTCAGAAACGCCTGATGCGATGGGCAGATACTGCTCTGGCTGCGTTTATCTGTGCTCCCACATGGATGACTCACCGATGATCAGATTGCTAGTATTTTATTTGCTTATAGGTTGAACTGCCAGGATGCTCTTGAGAAAAACTTTTTTTCCATTGGAGAAACTTAATTTGCTGAAATTGTAACCGCAGGAAAGAGCAGGTTTCAAATCTCCTGTTTGGAGGCAGGCGGCCATCGAGGCTGTAGCGGTCTGTTTTGACATTTTGAAAACAAAAGACTGTTTTGATTCAGGTTTTTCTACTCTTCAAGATTTAAGGCAAAAATCTTTTAAAATCTGAAACCAAACCAAAACATTTCCAGTCCATCACACCGGAGTGTTTTGACAGACCCAACCTGCTTTTTTTCAGATCCTTCGTTCACACTCAAACCCTCTATATTTTTCTCCCTGATAGTGAAATCTATATGGTACATGCTGGAGACTGGTGTGGGATGGAGGTCCTGGGAGAGCACAACGTGCACGGGGCCCCCACCGCCCCTTCCCACCCACACAGCCCTCCATCGACATGGGGTTGCGTCAGAGATCGGCCTCAACACCCCTCTTTTATCCAAGATCTGGGTCAGCCCTGTATGAACTCGCAGAAGGAAGTTTTGGATATAATTAGCAATGCACGCCTTCCTGAGCTGCCGTGGCATGGCCTTCCCGTGCTCCCGGCCAGGCACCGCTGCCTACGGGCACTCACGCTGCGGAAGGCGCAGCAGCCCTGTGCAAGCGTTCACATCTCTCCATGCCCGCGTGATCCAGTTTCTCCCATTGTGGCAAATGGCAGCGCCTGCCGACCGTCCTTCATCATCCTGGCAGTAATTGGTAATTCTGGGGGTTCAGCCTACTCATTCGTCTGTTCACATGCCATCACGGGCTTTAGTTACCTTTCTGCCTGCATGCGCTGCAGGCTTTGAGAAGATAAGGGAAGAAGCCTCTATCTTTGGGAAGACAGATTTGGCTAATCAAAGTGGCTGCAGCATCCTGATAGCCCGGGCTGCAGCGGAGGCTGCTGGGCTCCTTTGTTAACAGTGGAATCAGTGTGGCTGCATGAGCAGCTTTGGCAGGGGATGCAATGCAGGGAGCCCCAGGGCAAGGGGGGAGGCAAGTGCCAGCCGGGGCATCCCGGGGCTCACCTGCCTCCGTACCAAGGGAGATTGTGGCTCTGGGAGACCTGCCCGAGCTGCCCGGCCTCAGCATTTCCCTCGCCCAAGCCCAGGAGCAGAGGGAGCCTCTGCTCTAGAGCACATCCTTCACGTCACACGAGCGGTGCCAGCCAGCACACAGAGGCAGTTATGCTCATTATGGCTATTGATTGCCCTGTTTCAGCTGCCGATGGAGCCTGTGATAAGGCTGAGATGAACCATCAGTTGGGGTTCATTGCTCTGCTCAGTCCCCTCTCCTCGCTGCCTCGGTCCCCACCGTGCCATCCATCTCACCCTTCAGAGGACCTCATTCAAGGCAGGGAACAGAATAAAAAAATTGGACTATACTCTACAAATAAATCAAGGCAGCATCCTTTTGAAAGGAAAGCTTATTGCATGTCCCTAGGTGGTTTGGAGGAGTAGCCCTGCTGGCATAGAGCATCCCTGAGCATGGATTCTCTATACCAGGGCAGTGCCATGTGCCATTCCCAGGCACCCACCCTGCAGAGAGCCCCCTCCCCAGCCGTGGTCAGCCACCCTCCTTGCCTGACCTCACAGGCACACAAAGGCTCATGGTCTTCACAGTCATCCCTGGGGCCAGGCGCTGCAATGCCTCCCGGCTCCTGGGTAGCTGGCACATCCCACCGGCAGTGCCCAGCCACGGCGAGGGGAGGCTGTGCCGCAGGCAGCCCACCCCAGAGCAGCACGGCACGGTAAATCTCCTTAGCAGCATCCCCTGCCTTAGAGAAATCCTCACAGCTCCCTGCAGAGCAGGCTGAGCCTGCAACCCTAGGAAGCCCTATGCCCAAGCCAAGCCTATCCACCTGGGCCTGGCTTTATTGCAGAGCAGGGCCAGCTGCTCCCATGGACCCTTAGAGGGGCTTGTTCCTGAGAGCAGGGCAGCCCTGAGCAGGGCAGCCCCAGAGCTGGCACGGGGCTGGGGGCGTGCAGAGGCTGGGGTGCCGGGGGTGCAGGATCAGTCCCAGCACTTGGGGAGGGCTCGGGCGAGACTGCAGCAGAAGCAGCTCCGGCAGGATTAGCCGATCCCAGCACACTGTCAATCCACCTAAGCCCTTCACACAGGCAGAGCACAGGGGCTGAACGCCGCCATTAATAGCATCCGTATAAGCTTCTCAGGGTTTGTGGTATAATCAGATCACTAAAACCTTCAAGATGGTAACTACTGAACTTGAGCAATCAAGCCACCATCCTCCGTCAGCCTGGGACTGTGTGCTCACAGCGAGGCAGCGATAGCATCAGCATTAGTAATGGGAACCTGGCGATACAGCTACTCATGGTTTAGCTCTTTCAGGAGCACAGCAGCAAAATGAGTGCTTTATGATTATTTCAGTATCCTTTTATCAAGCATTTGCAGTTCCCTAATTCCTCTAAGCCCCTCTGGCTGAGGTATCGGCAGCAATCAAATTTGCCCAGAGCTCTCCAGCCATGGCACCTCTGGAGCAGCACAAGTGTCTGCCATCGCTGGCTGCGGCTGCAGGACACGGTCCCATCTCCCTGGCTGGGGCTGTGAGGAGTCCCAGGGACCCTCTCTCATGGGGATGAAGCTTTGGGGCTGAGCCCCCCATGGGAATGACATGGCTGTGCAGCGTGGCCCTGGGAAGGGGCACATGGAGTTGATGGGCTGCAGGGGCTGCCCAGACACGCTCCGCTCTGCCAGCAGGGTGGCTGTGATGAGAGCTGCTGATTTTCCTGTGTGCTGGGGCTGACGTTGCAGAGATCACAGTCACTGGGGTTGTTTCTGAGGAGGCAGCTGCTGCCCTGGGCACCATTCCCAGGAGCTGAGCTAACAGGCAGCGGCTCCTGCCCTGATGCCGAGTGCATCCCTTCAGGCTGCAGGTATCCTGCATCCGAGGTCCCACCTGGACCCCAGTGCGGCACTGTGCTGGTGCCTGCCCTGCCGACCCAGCACAACCCCGCGGGGGGTCCCCAGCCGGTCTGTCCTGGGGGACACCAGGGGTCCCTGCGGATGTCCCAGGGCCTCGAGCATCAGCAGGGACCGCCACAGTGTGGGCAAGGCACTTTGCTGCCAGCTTCTCCCAGCACCTTGAACACCGCGCTTCCCATCCCCTGCTGCTCTGCAAAGGCTTTTGGGGCTTGAACAAGCTCTTCGCCATGTCCTTCACTGAAAGCCCCTTGATTGCCCTTGCTCCCTGCTGCAGGGGGGCAGCACAGGCTGCCACCGGCGGGGAAGGTCTGACGGCACCACAGGTTTCAGCGTGGGTTTTGTGTGCTAATTCAAGGTCCAGAAGCTGAAACCTTCATCTCCCTGCTGCGCTGGGTAGAGTCTGGGGGTACCCCAGAGCGCAGCCAGGCCCTCCTCAGCGGGGATGTGGGGATGCTGGCACTGTGGCCACGGGGCAGTGGAAAACTGCCTGAACGCATCGTGTCCGTCCTGCGCAAAACACAGCCAAGCTGCTTTTTGAGAAGGAACACTAAAAAGCCTATTTTGCTTTTATGGAGAACAAGAGCTGATAGCGTATGGAATTGTGGCAAAGGGGAGAGCTTGAGCTCACATTTAATTAGTTTTCTTTCATTCGCCTGGCCTTGCAATCTCATTCACTGTTTTGCTTAATACATTACAGTTCGCTCAGTTAATGCGCCTGGACTGTCACGGCAAATTCCAGGCCACAACCCGAAATCTGTCGCTGTGTGTGCACAGATCACAGGCAATAAGCAGATTTATTTCTGAGTAGAGGGAAAACAAAATTCTTCAAAAGAGCAAGATAAAGCTATCCTAAATGGCAAAAAATAGGCTGTTTGCACCTGAAAAAATATTGTCAGAGCAATTAGTTGTTCTTTGTATTGGCAGAAGGATTGCATGGGTAACAGAGTGCAGCCCCCAGTTATGTTCGTCTTTGAGGTCGTTAATTTTTCTCATAATAGCAAGTTTCAAAGAGGTGTTTGTACTCGTTTACATATATTTAAGTATGCATTCGGTGCCAAGGGCCCTCTGGGAGTGCCTGATGATGCTGCTTGGGTGGGTGGCTGGTGCCCTGCAAGCATCCAGGCCAGGGCTGGGTCTGGGCGAGGGGAGCTGCTTTGGCAGCCCGTGCCCTGCCTGCCCTGCCTGCCCTGCCTGCCCTGCCACCCCTCCTGCCCCACTGCCTCTCAAGACTCCCATGCCATCACCCCAGACCGGGGACTGGGGCTGTGTCCCCGCTGCCAGCCCTGGCCTGCACGCAGCCTGCACGCTCCCACGCGCAGCACGGCGTGCTCGGCACCCGTGCCCTGCAGAGGAGCGAGCGCTTCCGACGGCGGCTAAGTATAAATCGTGGGGGAGTGAAAGCTGGTTGGAGACGTCCTCCCTGGAGCCAAGCTTCCTTCCTCGGTGTTTACATGCTGGTATCTAGGCAGATCTCAGAATAGACCTGAAGATGAGCTGTCGTTTTGCATTAAGGTCACTTGTGCTCCAAACTATCCCGGACGTTTCTGTCCCATCTTGCAGGAGCAGCCGCCTGTGCAGAGCGCAGTGCCCCGGGTGCCGTGCCGTGCCTTGGGAGAGACAGTAGCTGCAGAGGCCACCTGCACAGGCTTTTGTGGATTTAGAGAAGCCTTTCCAGTCTTGAACCACCTCCGGAGTGGTCCTGATCAAGATACGAGATAAACCCCTTATACATCTTGATAGCATTTACTTCCTCCGGAGCTGGCTTAGCAGATTAGATCAAGGTCAAACACAATCATTTCTCTTCCACCAGCTCAGTGTCTCTGCATCGATTGATTGCTGTGAACAGGATGTATTTCGGCAGCCAAGAAGGGTCCTGCTCCACCTGCCCTGGCCACCAGCCCAGCCTCCCATGGGGCCGGGGCGGTGGTGGGAAGCATGGGCATCCTGCAGTGCTGGGTGACGTTAAAACAGCCTTGTCCCATGCTGGGAGTGGGCAGCAGAGAGAGAGAGCCCGGCTATGAAAGCACCCCCAAGCAATCGTCCCGTGCTGGCATTTCCTGCCTACCATTACAACAATAGTTTTGCAGCTGCAACTCAGAGTAAATCCACGGAATTGATCCTAAATCTCTGGCGGTTTATTTAGTGCTCTGGGGGAATTAGGTGGGTGGCTGCATCGCCATACCTTGGGGAGAGGAGAGGAGCTGCAGAGTTCCAGCAATGAGCACGAGCCACAAACGCCCTGCGCTCCTGGGCTCGCTCCTGGATAGAAGTGCACCAAAGGTGCCTGGGCAATTCCGGACCTCATCTCTCACCGTGATTACCCCATAGTCCTTGGAGGTGGGACAACTGCTGTTTGCATTCAGATCAGTATGGAAAGTATCTTACCAAAGCCCACCCTTATCCTAATGTCAAATATGGAACCCTACTGCAAGCCTTCCTTAAGGATGAGGATACTCGGTTCTGCTTCACCTGCTCTTTGCTTTTCCTAAAGCCTTGCTCACCCCAGGGAGGCTGTGGGTGGGGAAATGCCCCTCTGTGGGCAGCAATACCCACTCCGTGTGCGGGGGCCTCTGCGCCCCCCGGAGGGAAGAGCTGGTGGTTCCCTTCCTGAGATGGGCACAGGGCACAAGTGAGCGGAGGAAAGCCAGCCGAGCAGGGAGGGGAGCGGGCACAGGTCTGCGCCGGGGCCGTGGGGGGCCACAGTGCCGCCCCAACACGCGTGGGGTGGGACCGGGGTCTGGCAGCGCCGGGGAGGCAGCAGGCAGGGCTGGCAGCCCACGTCTTGGGGACATGCTGGAGCACAGCTCCGGTTTGGGGGTGGCGATGCAATCTGGAGTTAAGATCGTTAATCACTTCTCTTTCTGGTAACGTGGAATATGCCCTTATTAATTACCGATGCCAGGGCCCCCCTGTGCCTCCATCTCCCCGCTCCAGCCTGGCTGCTTCTTCACTTCCCTGAAATACACATTTGCCCTTTACAAACTAAAGCATGTTAAGTGTCTCATTACAGAGTCACTATACAGAGTGTTTTATTTCATGCTTTGTTAAGGACAGAATCATTTAAATGCATCCTGGCAAAGGATCTAATAAGAAATTAGTCAACTTTCTGAAAGCATAAAATATGGTTTAACAGCAACATCCGTTAAAAATTAGAGTTCACATGACAAATAACCCGGGGATGCTGTTTCGCTGTTTCTGGTAACACACTGGCTTTAAGGACTCAGGTTCCTGTGGGAACACCCTGACTGTCCCACTGTGAGCCCGTGTCCCACCGTGTCCCACCAGCCAGCGAGCCCCCTCCCCTCACCTCCCAGGGTCGTGTCGCCTCCTCCTCGCCCGATAGGCCTATTTTCTCCCGTAATGGAGAAACCATTTTGCTGCAGAGCATGAAAACCGATGAGCTGAGCCACAGCCAGAGCAGTGGCAGTGGGAGAGCAGCCACCAGCCACCCATCCCAGGCTTGGGCTGGGAGACGAAGCCTAAAGCACGCAAGAGCCCTGCAAAACTTGTCAGGGAAGGAGAGTTGATGGTGGCACTGCCTCGGGGACCAATTTCCCCCCCATTGCCCCATGGCAGGATGCCCATGGTTCCATGGCAGGATGCCCATGGAGGGTGTGGGGGCTCCTGGGCCACCCCACCAGCAGCATGCGTGGGGACACCGAGGCATCCAGCCTCCCTGGGGGCAGACAGGGGAGATTATTCAGAGCTGACACAAGCCGGTGGTTGCAGACAATGTGTGTGAAATGTCTCCTCATGTGCTAAAGGAATTGGCTAATGAATTTGCTGAGCCACTGCTAATTAAAGAATTAATTTTTTAAGTCATGGGAAATGTAACGGGAGAGGCCAGGAAGCCCTTGGTAGCTGGGACTGGCTTGCCTGTTGCTGGGTCTGCGGCTTGGCTGGCTGAGAGCAGGGAGCAGCGGCTTGGGGCAGGCACGGGCACGGCCCTGGCTGTCCCAGGGAGCTGGGGCTAAGGACCAACCCGGGTAACAGCAGCATGTGCAAGGGCTCTCCGGGACCGAGGAGCAGGAGCAGCTCGGGGACTGCCGTGGCACAGCCCAGTGAGAGGAGCGGTGAGCCCGCCTGCAGTGGAGGGGAAGGCTCCCGCACCCCTGCAGTGCACTCACTGCACAGACCTGGACAAAAATACATCTCCAGCCTTGGACAAGCAGATTTTGGAAAGTCCATCCTTCAGGCTAACTCTTCCAGCCTTTGCCTTTTCCTGTTGTGTTCCCTTATCTTTGGTTCTCACCAGAAACAGCTTTGATTCTCAAGTAAACAGAGCAAAGTCAACTTTCAGCAGGCTACTTGTTTCCCTCTGCGCAGGCTGCGTGTGCCTGTCCCTCCTGCCCTGCAGGCACCGGCCGCCCCATTAACGGCCTGGGAGGCCTGGGATATTCCCTGTCCTACCGTGTGTTCCCTGAGGGTGACTCTGGACTGCTTTTGCTGCAGAGTGACCATTTGGAGCAGTGACCACTGCTTATCCCTGCACAAGCTGCAGCACTAAGAATAAGTGCTTGGTTATAAAGGGAGCTGGCATGGACCACCGGGGTACTCAAGGCCAGACTCTGCCACCCCATTGCCACTGTGGGTCCCTTTTCTCCCTGGCACATGTGGAGGTGACAGTGCCGGGATCCCTGATCCATCTGGGTGGGCGCTCTCACCTTACAGCGTATGAGCCAGAGTCCTGTAAAGCCCCTGATCCCGCACATCCCAATAACGCAGGGGCTGAGCGTTATGCATGCAAGTCACTTCTGAGTGAGCGCACACCTCTGCAGAAAGCAGAGTGGGTACACGAGTGTCTCCAGGATCAGCACTTTAATATGTAATGAGAGGCAACAGCTGGATGGCACAAACACGCTGGGGGAGCCGCAGCGCGGCCGGGGATCATGAGCAGCATAACAAGCAGCCACGCTCTGCGGCGTCACCGCTGAGGCAGGTTTAAGGTCCCCTACAACTCGCCCTCCCGTGCCATGCTGGCACCACGCCGACCCCGGCAGTGCTGGTGTAAACCAGCTGAACTGCCCTGCTGCTGCGCCGGAGCGGTGCTGTGCCAGGCTGCACCGCGGTGTGCGGCAGCAAAACTAATGCTAAGGCGTCAGAAGCAGAAGTTGAAAGGCATTAAAATCACAGGGTGATGTAAAGGGCGGTAGAACTCTGGGGGAACTGTACTCCCCCATGGCAAACACCCTGCAGTGTCCCTGTGTTTCAGGTTTCATATCCAAAATCTCCTTTCTTCCTTTTCATTCCAGTCCTGCCTTAATTAGTAGAATTTGAAACACAAAAAATCAAGTTTAAATTTAATGTAAGCATTGTGCTTTTGTTTAAAGTATCTGTAACACGAATTGTAATGAAGTGCCCAGGGTGAGCCAGAGGTTTATCGTGTTTTGCTGGAGTCTGGTTGGGAAAGAAACCCCCAGCTGCCGCTCCGGTCCCCCATCCCACAGAGACCCAGCACCACGGCGGGCACACGTCCCGGCTGCCCCTGCGGCCATGTCACAGCAGCTTGAACCACTTTTTGGAGCAGGTCAGCGCCTTCGTTTGCAGTAATGGAGGGGAGCACATGCCTGGGGCAGCCCCAGGCCAGCAGCAGGGCCGGGGGCTCACAGACCCCCCATGCCCAGCTGGGCGCCTGCCCACACCGAGTGCAGAGACCCCACATTTTGGGGACTCAGGCTCCAAACCCTCCCAGGGGAGCTGAGGGGGCTGAAATGATGATCTTTAAGTACCGTGCATTAAGCGCCTTCCCTGGCAACTGCTGTTTCCATGGAAAATGTTGACTCTCTGCCTCTCCAAGCTTTCTGCAGCGTTTCGCAGAGCCGCAGCGCTGCTTACAGCTTATTTTACACCATGGACCGCAGCTCAATTGGACCCATTGGTGGTGAATAAATCTGTATTTCATGCAATTAAACTCCCTGGCCAAAGTGGTGGCAGTGTGGCTTTGATTACTCTTTCTTTCCCGCGCATTGCCTTGCCCAACACAAAAGGTTAGTGGCTGCCTAAGGAGAGACTTTGCAGAAGCGGGTGGTGTTTTGCCACGGGAGGCCGGAGGAAGCCAGTTAATCGGCGTCTGTTCCCCACCAGGCAGCAGCATGGGGAAGACAATGGGAAAAAGCCGCGGCCTAATCAGGTGCTTTGAAATAGCCGTATTTGCTGATGACAATTGCAAAAATAAAGGTTTTTCACAGAGACTGAGCCAGAGCAACAAACTCAGCAGGAGCGAGTGAACCTCCCTGAACAAGTGACCTCTAGATAAAGAGACCAAATAGCAGCTCTGAAACAGAGAGATAAGGCCACCAAGTTTCAGCAGAAACACAACTTTCAGGGAGTCGGTGCAGGCTCATTATGGCTTTCCCATAATGAGCCCATTTGGGAGAGTGGCAGGCGTTCAATCAGCTCCAGCTCTCCAGGGGGCTGATTTCGTGCCACCGGCACAGCTATAATTTCATGCCCAGAATTGCCCAAGTCCCACTTTTCCCCATTTTTTTGCAGACAGCGGATCAGGGGCAGCACTGGTCCCCGCCAGCCTGGACCCTCTTGCTGCAGATGAGCTGGTGGACAAGACGGTCGGTGGAGCCGGGGAGCTCGGACACGCCACTGCCCTCAACCTGCTGCCGGCCGCAGAGGACGGCGCTGATCTGGTGGCGGAGGAGACGACGCTGCTGGTGCAGAGCCGCGTCCTGCCAACGCCCACCGCCGCCCCCAACGCTGATGCAAAACAAACTTTCCCTGTTAAGAAAAAGCCACCTACTCTAAAGCAAGCAAATATGGCAAGGAAGCACCCGAGGCCCAAGCCCACCCTGCCAGGGCCCCCCAGGGCTGCCTCCCCGGCCAGCCCGCTGGGCTCTGGGCTCCCTGCTGCCTCCCAAGAACCACGCACACCTGCAGAGGCGGCGGCAGTGGCCAGAGCAGGGGACGCTGAGCAGAGCCCCCCTGAGCTGCCCTGGGTGGGCCAGGCCACCACTAGCCACCCCGTGCTGCAGATCTCCCCATCCACCCTGCCGCCGGTGGTCCCTCGGCCCTTCCCTGACGGTGCGGGTGATGCCAGTGAGGCTCCAACTGCGGCTCCTGCCAGCGTCACCATTAACCGGACGAACAGCGCGGAGAGCGAGTTGCCCAGCTCTGCATTGGAAGAGAGCCAAGAAACTACCACGTCCACCATCATCACCACCACTGTCATAACCACGGAGCCCACCCCAGGTAAGCCGCGCTGCCCGCACGGGGCCAGGGAGCACAGGAATGGGGTTACGGCAGCTTATGGGGAACAGCTCTGTGCGCGGTGCCAGCAGCACTGCCTGGGTTTGTGGGGCTGCCTAAAACCTTCTGCACTTCAGCGGGGTCAGCCGCTGGAGCAGGGACCTGGGTGCTGGGTTTTAGGGCAGTGGGAGCACCCAGGCACCAGGGAGGGAGCTGCAGGGTGAGCTGGTCCCCTGGGGCAATCGCTGACACATGTTCCCCCCAGTGCTCTGCAGCATGAGCTTCCATGACCCCGAGGGCTACATCGACTCCACGGACTACCCCCCGCTGCCCCTGCACAGCTACCTGGAGTGCACCTACAACGTCACCGTCTACACAGGCTACGGCGTCGAGCTCCAGGTGAGAAGCGTGTCGGTGGGGGGATCACCGTCGCCCAGCCCCCTGTGCCATGGCACCAAAGGATGCAAAGCACCCGTGGCCTTGGGCACGGCTGCCCCGGGCACCTGCACTTGCTAAAGAAACTCCTTCCCAGGGAAAAAACTAGGTTTTTCTTAGGCTGTGTAATAAATGAACTGTACAAGGGAACTGGTACATCTTGAACATCAGCAATGATCAAAGCATTAAAATGCCATGCAATTAATTTAACAACGAGACACTGACAGGCAATTTGCAAAAAAGGCACTCAGCGTTCGTGGGAAGGGGCGAAGCAGCAGCGCTGTCTGCAGCGTGGCCCCCAGCCCTCTGCCCTTGCTGCCCTGCCTGCTGGGAGGCGTGCAGGCAGCCTCGAGGTCTGCGGGCAGCTCCAAGGTGTGCAGGCAGCCCCAATGTGTGCGGGCAGCCCCGAGGCATCTGGGTGGGCAGGCCAAGTCCCCTCTCCAGCTAGCACTTGCTTTGGAGGGGTTTTGACAAATGGCTCCTATGCCGAAGCAGGGCCATGTCCCTGACAATTGCATGGTAAAGACCACATGGACAAGCAGGCATTTCACAGCAAACCCCAGCAGCAGCAAATATGCATGCCACAGCAGAGAGCCAGGGCTGAGTTTCTGCAGGAAGGCATCTGTAAATGCTGTGAGCTGGCACACACGGGAGCGTGGAGCAGTGGGCACGGCCGGTGCGGGTGCAGCACACCATGTGCCAGGGCTGCCACCGTACTGGCGCTGTGCAGACCCATCAGAGCGGGGGATCTGGCCCAGGCAGACGTGCTTGGTCAGCTCTCCCCAAAACACCGCGTCCCATAGCCCAGTGAGGCTGAGAGCAGGGCAGGGGCCTTGACACATTTCAAACACCATCAGTCCACGGTCTCTGTGCTCTGGTGTGCAATCCTTTCTTGTTCTTGCGTTTTCCCCATGTCACCATTTGCATCCAATTAAAATCCATTAACTTTTAATCTGTGTAATTAAGAATGTGCATGAAAAAGAGTAGTAGTTCCACTGAGCTTGTTCCTGCCGTCCCTCCAGTGGGCACGAGGGGCTGACCTCCACGGCGTGACTGCTGCTGTGGAAGTGAGCCCTGGTGGGGAGGTTGCCCTGGGAGCCAGCAGAGCTGGGCAGCAGCAGCAGTGCCGAGCATTGGGATGCGTGTGCATCTCAGACACTTTTCCACGGCAGTAACTCCATCTCCCCAAATCCGCAGGGTGCTAAAGACAGGCTGCTCCGCTGTAAAGTCGCCTCCATCCATAATCCATCAGGTGACACCACTCCTGACCTCACTCCATTGTAAGCTGAGATTTTAATGAAGCGTAAAATTAGCCTCTCCAGCCCCTAGCTTTGCATTTCACTTTGCTGATGCTTCTGAGCTTTTCAGACAAATTAAATCACAACAGCAGGTCTGCCCTGGCTGAGCATGGCCTCATCTGTAGCTGGCTGAGCATGCACCGTGCAGTCCGTCCGGCAACAGCCCCTGGGGTGCCCAGGATGCCCGTGGGTGGCCGGGCAGAGCTGAGCCACCCCGGCTGGGTGGACACCGGTGGGAGCTGGAGGAGGATGGGCCCTGGGGCTGCAGGCAGCGGTGCTGAGTGCCCCAGAGCTGCTGCCTGCAGCTGAGTGCAGCAAAAAGCCTGCCTGTGCCCTGCCTCAGGGTGGGCAGCAGCTCAGCAGAGATTAGGGAGGAGGGAAGGGGGCTGCCAGCCCCTGCCCTGCCACCCCAGCAGCTGCAGGGCCCCACCACCGGTGACCATGGGTGAGGACTGATGTGCTCCAGCATGGCAGCATCGGTGAGTGCCTGACCTGCCGCTGCAGGCAGCAAGCTCTGCAGAAGGCTTTTTAACCATTTAGGCAGCAGCAGTGACATGATTTATGTCCCAAGGAAGCTAGAAATAGCATTCATGGCAAGCAAGACAACAGATTTATCCCCTCTCTTTAGTTCATGCAGGGGATGTCACACACGATACATGCTGATGAGCCCATGGAGGAGACAGACAGTGCGGTGCAGAAACATTGTCTGTGTTTGCATGGAAACCTGATTTTAGAACGATAAGTCCGCCCTGGACGTCATCCCTGACCAGTGGGGCTGGTGCAAAAAGCTGTGGTCCTGTGGAGGAGACGTTTCCCAACCATCATGAACAGGCTTTGCCATAAAGACTCATGCCTGGCTGCTCCCAACAAGCCTGCAAGGCTGGCGCGAAAGGCCAGCACCCGAGGAAGCTGAAGCTGGAGGCATCTCTGCACAAGCTGTGGCTGGCAGGGAGGGGGCAGCTGGCTGCCATCCCAGCCCCCGGCAGCGTCCCAGCCCTTTGTCCCAGGGCTGGGGAAATGGGCACAGCACAGCGGAAGGGCCAGTAATCATGAGGTTTGGGTTATCCCTAGCCCTTGCCTCCCCTCCCAGGTGCCAGGACCCGTGGCAATGCACAGGGAGAGTGCAGGGCCCCGGGGACCACCCCAGCACCATGCCTCGGTTTCCCTACCTGTAAACCAATACCAATGGCCTCGTTCTGTGCCTTTCCGTGGCTTGCACTTTGGGGAGTAATCAGCGCAGGCATGCTGGAAGGTGGCAGTCCTAATTCTGTATTGTTTCCTACCAGAAGGGCTGGGACTGGAGGTGGCAGGAGGAGGACTGGTGACCGCAGGCGTGGTGGCAGCTCTCAGGTTGGGAAGCGGAGTGAGGGATGCGCTAGCTGGAGCAGCTGATGGACGGCGGGTACCACTGCTCATCCCCAGTGTGCCAGCCTGGCTGGGGGCAATGCCCGCACCAGAACAGAGCCGTACGGCTGTTACCTCCCCGCTGCTCCCCCTTGTCTTGCCTGGTGCTGATGGACTCTCGTCCATTACTTTTTAATTATTTCACATGTACAAACGCTGTGAGCTTCAGTGGCTCCGAGGCTAATTACATCGGGCAGGTGCTGGAGTAACGCAGTGCAACTTCCTCAGCTGCCTCACCGTGAGGTGGATAATTGGTTAACATTTAAGTGATTTGGATTTAATTCACAGCTCCTGTAATGGAGATGGGCAGGGGAGACCTTGCTGGGTGAGGAGGAGTAGGGCTGAGCTCTCCTGCTAGGATGCTGCGATGCAGAAGTCACTCACGGGGGATTCCTTTTTTCATGTGTGTTTGCTGGGGCTGAGCTCTGGAGGCCAGACCTGCTCAGGGATGCTGGTTTGGGAGAAGCTGGGGAGCGGAGCTGTGCAGGTGCTGTGTTGCTCTGTGGTGGGGTGGCCTGGGGAGCTGTGGTGGATGGGCTCTGCGTGGAGCCTGGGCTGGTGTATGCCCCTGTCATGAGTGGTGCATGGTCTCAGTGGTTCCTGCTGGAGGCTGGACATGAGGAAGCATGTCCTGGAGAGCGTGGGAGAAGGTGTCCCCCAGGATTCAGCATGTGGCACAACGGGGGGGGGGCAGAGCACCTGAAGGTGAAGTGCAGAGTTTTACCTCTGTGAATCTTGTTAAAGGCATCTGCAAGGGAAAAGAGAAGCCCCTGGGACAGGAAGGCGCTGTCCCCGCATGGGGGGGTCACCTCTCAATGCAGGGACCATGGGAGAGCTTGTTGGTGGCTGGAATGACCGTGGCATTGCAGCCCTGCTCCAAAATAGAGACTGGGAGTGCAGAGCCCTGGGGCTGCTCCTGTGGGCACTTGGAGCCGTTCAGGAGGCCACAAGGACCCTCTGCTGCCTTCCCCTGCACCCTTTAGAGTCCAACCCTCGCTTGCTGCGGTGGAAATCTCCCTTCAGTGAGGAGTGGGCACAAAGCCTGGACATCAGGTGTGGTGTCAGGAAGGGCTGCCAGCAAACCTGCCTGATGCTGGGGCTGCCCAGCACCGTGTGAGAGCTCAGGGTCCCTGCTTTGCTCGCTGCTGGCAGCCCCCCACGCCCCTTGCAGCATCCCGGAGAGAGCTGTGCCTGAGCCTGCCTGCCCCCGCGCCAGCCGAGTTGCGCCATCGCAGCCCTGGGAGCCATGGAGCAGCCAGCTCTCCAAATGCTTAGTTAAATGATATTTATTTTTAAAATTCTTGAATCTTCTTGGCAGGAAATAGAATTTCCCTAAGGAGATATGCTAGTGGGTGAGCGAGGCTGGCAGTCTGAATCAAGGATCCCTCCTGTCTTCCCAACAGACTCTTTAGGAGCTGACATTGGTGCAATCTTTGATTAAAGTAAGAACTTGTTCCCCCCAGCCCCTGGCAGGAACTTGCACATATGGTCCCTCTCGCAGCGATTGACGGTCCCTGGCGTGAGGCCAAGGCATCCGTCTGTACCGGCCGGTTACTCCAGAGCGGCCAGGGCCCTCTGAGGATGCCTGCCTACCTGGCACTGGCGTGGGGAGCTGTGGGTCCTTTGCAATGGCATCCCTGCTCTGGGCTCCTCTGAGCCTGGGTTTACAGGTGGGGGAGGCTGATGGCAGAGCTGAGCGGTGACCCTACCCTGCGAAGGGCCGGGGAGATGCCGCAGAGTTCTTCAGCTTCCTCCCTTCTGCAGAGCTCTACCTGCTCGAGCTGTTCCTCTGAAACCCCTTCCCAGCAGCAGAGCAGCTTGGCTGCAATCAGCTGCTCGGGTGGCACTCCTGAACACTTCTCTTTCTAATTTGCCGGAGTGATTCGGTGCTAGATAGCATGCTTGATGGTAGTCATCACCAGAGGAAGCGAGCTGGGGAGCAGGTTTGTCTTTGAGTAATTTCAGAACAAAATGTGTTTGAAACACCCTGGAAATGTCTTTGCAGTGATTCAGACCCGGCTTGGGAAGCAAAACTCTGCCCCAGTGGGAGCTGGGGGGAAGTTGTTAGCGTTGTACGTAGCCCACTTAGCATCCCTGGATCCTGCGCTCCAAATAATTCATCCCAAATAACATTTAACTCATTCCATTTATTAATAATTAGATCTGAGCCATCCCACCAGACGTGATGTGTGCATGCTGTGCTGGTGAGGCACATTTTCAGGACAGAACCTGGGGAAAAAGAAATTACCTGGGGCAGGTCGGGGTCCAGGACAGGCACTTGCCCCGTGTTTCTGATGCGCTATGTGGCACCCACGAGGACTGATTTCCCTGCAGTGAGAGCCAGAGACTCTCTGCAAAACAGGGCAAAATCAGCTCCTCCTGGGTTAAAAGCATGGGCTGGGGTGAACCCTGGCATGCTCTGACCCAGCCCGGGGGCTGCTCAGCCCAGCCCCGCAGCGAGGACCAGGCTTTTCCGGGCACCGTTCAGGGCTTAGAGACCTTTGGGGCAGGCAGAGAGTTACCCGATGGGGTTGGGGTTTTCTCCTGAGGAAATCTCGGTTCTTCCAGCAGAAGGTCAGAGGATGCCGAGCACTGCAGGTGGCTTGTGCGGCTCCCCCCTGCAGTACCAGCGGCACCCAGAGCTAGGCACATCCCCGCCTTGTGCACCAGGTGGGGGAGATGGGCACGGTTGTGACAACAAATCCTTCCAGTCACAACATCGTCGGGAGCACTCGCAATTACGGGCTAAGGCTGTGGTGTGTGCTAAATATAGAGCCCTGGTCCTCACACACTTAAGGAAACAAGTGATCTGATGAGCATCTTTCTGCTGAAATACGAGCCCATTTATTAAGCTAAATGGACGTGAAATGCAAATGTGAGGTTACTTTTCAGCTATTTCCAAATAATAATTAAAGCGTTTTGGGACTGCTCCTTAGACGCATTTGCCATGTGTCGTGGTTTAACCCCAGCCAGCAACTAAGCACCACGCAGCCGCTCGCTCACTCCCCACCAGTGGGATGGGGGAGAGAATCAGAAGGGCAAAAGGGAGAAAACTCGTGGGTTGAGATAAGAACAGTTTAATAATTGAAGTAAAATAAATTAGAACAGTTAAATAGGCAAAGCAAAAAACCGTGCACGCAAACAAAACAAAACAAGGAATTCATTCACTACTTCCCATGGGCAGGCAGGTGTTCAGCCATCCCCAGGAAAGCAGGGCTCCATCACACGTAATGGTTACTTGGGAAGACAAACGCCATCATGCCCAATGTCCCCCTCCTTCCTTCTTCTTCCCCCAGCTTATATATATACTGAGCATGACGTCACATGGTATGGAATAGCCCCTTGGCCAGTCTGGGTCAGCTGTCCTGGCTCTGCCCCCCCCCCCCCCAGCTTCTTGTGCACCCGGCAGAGCATGGGCAGTTGAAAAGTCCTTTACCACTGTGAGCGCCACTTAGCAACTACTTAGCAAGAACAAAACGTCAGTGTATCCTCGACATTGTTCTCATCCTAAACCCAAAGCACAGCCCCATACCGGCTACCAAGACGAAAATTAACTCTATCCCAGCTGAAACCAGGACACCATGGGACTCCCCATCCACTCCCCGGTGTGGATGAGGGATCCCGGGGAGGATGCCTGGTGCACGGGGTAGATGGTGAGCGCTGAGCCCTACAAAAGCACCCTGGTTTGGTTGCAGATCTGTGCCTTGGCCATGGCCACACTGCGTGCTGTGGTGCCCCGAGATGCAGGTCTGCTCCCAGGGCTGATGCAGGTGGAGTTGGGGCCCCACTACTCCCCTGACCAGTGACTCGTGGGACCCCTCCATCTTCCTCCTGTCTAACCCTCGCCACCTCTACCTGCCTGCCTAAATCCCCAGTTTCAGCAGGGAACTAGACCTGGGTCAACTTGTGCTGCACAGGAGCATCCAGCTTTGAAACACGTCTCAAGGGAGCAGCTCTAGCTGCCTGTGTCCGCTGTCCCACGGGCGAGAGGAAGGGTCAGTGGTCATGGGGGTCCCTTGGGCTCATGGAGGGCACAGACTACTCCATCACAGCTGAACAAGCAGGTTCTGTCCCCAGTGAGCTGCCAATGCTCAGAGCGGTGCAGAGGGAAAGCTGCAGCAGTACAATGCTCTGCGGCTGCGGGCATCGCATGTATTTGGGGCTGGGATGCGACCGCCCGCCCAGCACCCTGCCGGGACCCCCACCTTCGCCCCCACAGCTCACAGGTCTCTGCTCCCACCCAGGTGAAGAGTGTGAATCTGTCGGACGGGGAGGTGCTCTCCATCCGTGGGGTGGACGGCGATGCCCTGGTGGTCCTGGCCAACCAGACCCTGCTGGTGGAGGGCCAGGTGATCCGCAGCCCCACCAACACGATCTCCGTCTACTTCCGCACGTTCCAGGATGAGGTGGTGGGGACCTTCCAGCTCCACTACCAGGGTGCGTGCCTCCCCAGCGTGGCTGCGCGAGGCGGGGTGGGAGAGGGTGTCAGTCCCGTGGGGCTCAGCCCACCGCGCTGCAGGGGTGGAAGGATGCTGGGCTCTGCCCTCGCAGACCAGCCGGGCTCCTGCTTCACTGCGTGCCTGTGCTCAGAGCATCGGCTGGGACGGGGGCGAGCAGCAGCTCCTGTCGTGCCCTGGGCAGAGGGTTCAACGTGCACCAACATCCCAGACCCCAGCTCTGCTCCTCACACCTGCCTTGCCCTGTTTCTGTCCCTGTGCAGCAGCTCTTCCTCTGCAGACTCAAGTCTATTTTTTCCTTGAAGAGCTAAAAAAATAGATGAGTTCAAGCAAATTCTTTTTAAAATAGAAACTGGGTCTGAGCAAAAGCAGTAACAGGTGGAGAAGCAGCAGCGTGGTGGTTTGTCGGTGCTCTCCGGCCGGCACCTGGCAGCGAGGTCTGTCCGTAGCACCGTGGGCACATCCAGCATGTCCCCAGTGCTCCCCCGCTGACTGCAGGGTGGCTCGGAGCAGACAAGCCCTAAGCTCTGAAATGTGTGTGCTTGTTCCAGTGTTTATGCTGAGCTGCAACTTTCCACGGAGACCTGACTTCGGAGACGTCACTGTGATGGATTTGCACTCGGGTGGAATTGCTCATTTTCACTGTCACCTGGGCTACGAGCTGCAGGGTCCCAGGGTGCTTACGTGCATCAATGCATCGAGGCCGCACTGGAGCAGCCCAGAGCCAATCTGCTCAGGTACACTCCTCGTTAGCTAGCCTCAGTGCTAAGAAAAACTGGGATCCCTAAAGAAAAAAAAAAAAAGAGTTGCTTTCTTTGCACCGTGAGTTGAGTGCGGTCCTGGGAGGGAGTGACAGCAATGCCGAGCTCTGTGCGCAGTGCAGCCTGAGGTACTGTGGGTTTCCACATCAGTGGCAGCAGAATCTGCCTCCTAATTGGGCAGGTAAGGGAAAGGTAATTATAGATTTTATGGGTATGTGTGAGCATATATGTGTATACATAAAATAAAGCAAAGCCAAGCCAAGCCAGGCAAGAGGTTCATGCATTAAAGACTGCTGAGAAGAGCTGGGTGGGCATCAGTGGAGGGGTTCATCTGCTGTGCAGAAGCCCTGGGTGCAAATGCCTGTCTGTACCCTTTGCCTTGCCCTGTCTCCTTGCCCGTCTCAGTGGGGCTGTGCTCTGTGTTGGCAGCACCCTGCGGCGGGACGGTCCACAATGCCACCATCGGCCGCGTCCTCTCACCCAGCTACACGGGGAATCAGTCGAGCAGCATGTACTGCGTGTGGGCGATAGGGGCCCCCCCAGGCCAGAAACTGCACCTCCACTTTGAGAAGCTCCTGCTGACCGAGAAGGACAGGTGAGGCTCCGGGAGCCACTCGTGCACCCAGGTGCTGCTGGCTGGCAGTGAGGTCTGCGCAGAGCCCATTTCCCTGCACCCCCGGCACTGCGGAGAGCTTTGCTCTGCCCAGGGTGAGGAGCAGGGAGCTTTGCTGGGTGCTAAATATACCAAGGCTTGGAAGATCCCAGCTGGTCTCAGCTCCCCCACCTTACACCTCCTGCCCTCCCGCCGCCCGGGCTGCGGGTCTCTGGGGAGGCAGCACCGACCCCAGCTCGGGGTGCAGCACAGAGGAGCCTGCCAGCCAGAGGAAGGTGGGGACGGGGTCAGAGAAAGATCCTGGTGCAGAAGAGGAGGTTCCTGATTTAGGTGTTCAAGCGCTCAGGAGGCAAGACAGGCCTTTGAGCCAAAAGAGCTGCAAGAGGCAAGCGCAGAGCACCAGCCCCTGCTGCCCAGAGGCCCTGCGCTTCATGCCAGGGGATCTTGCCGGTCTCCTGATCCTGCTAGCTGCGGGTCATGCAGTGTGCTGTGTCACCCATCCTTTCCTCCCCCCAAATACCCAATGCCCAGCACTGCTGATCACCATGGTGCAAGAAGCTGCAAATCCCACGCTATCTGCATCTGTAACAAAGCACATGCTTGCGGTGCTGATGCTTGTGTTTAAACAGCATTAACATTCAGTCTGGTAACAGGCAGTAAAGCAGGTTTATGGCTTGTAGTAAAATCAAAGAATAAAGCCTCTGTTTATGATACAGTAAAAGAGACTTATCTGGTTGGTGAATTTTTGTTTGCACGATTTCTTTAAAATGCCATATTCTGTGAGCACTGGAGGAGAAGGAGGGGCCGGGTGATGCTCCGAGGGGGGTGTGGGGACACTTCTCCCATGTAACATGCTGTGTCCTCCCGTGCAGGATGGTGGTGTACAGCGGGGACACGAACCAGTCCGCCGTCCTCTACGACTCGCTGCGCGCTGACAGCGTGCCCTTCGAAGGGGTGATCAGCGATGGCTCCTCCATCAGGATCGACTTCCTTGCGGAGGAACCTGCAGCCGGCACGGCTTTCAACATACGCTTTGAAGGTGATGTGTTCTCATTTCAGTACCCCTGAGAGCAGCAGGCCAGCCTCAGCCAATGCTCCCAGGCCTCAGGACATTCATGCGATTAACAGAGATATGGCTGTAGGAAGGGTCTCGGCTGCCCCCAGCACCGTACCGCTGTCCCCACGTCACTGTAGGCACGCAGGGCAACCTGAACCTTGCCTGGTGCTGGAGTAGCTTTGGGGTATACATTTGCCTAGCACGAAATAGGAAAAGAAATAGTGAAATTGCATTTACTCCAACAGAAGGGTTCATTGGTGAGCTGAGTGTCCATGGGACACATCTCCTGTGCCTGCCGCGGGGCAGCCCTGGGGCAGTGGGTGCCATGTCCAGGGTGGGGCCCCTCCAAACCCGGGCTGAAAAGGCCATCGATGTCATGGGAATCACACAGCCTGCGGTGACCGTCACCACCAAAGGCCCAGTCTGTCCCCTTCCCTCAGTCCCTGTAGCGTGGCACTGCTGGGTACCGAGCCCACTCCAGCCGCAGGAACGGGGGCTGTCCTGGCTCCTGCCGTCGCTGCAGCGCTTGCTCAACAGGCTGCTTTCCTCCGGACCCGCCAGCGGCTCCTTCGAGGCTGGGGTGCTGGGCAAGCCCCGGGCAGCTCATGCAGATTTGCTCCAGTTGTCATTTAAGTGCATCCTGCTGCCAGGATCACTCCCGTGGGAGCCCCATGCCTCTGAGCAAGCTCAATAACGTGGAGTAATCCCAGGGTAGATTGCTCAGCAAATACAGCAACTGGCAACACAGTGAGTGCGTTACTGATGCTGATGCACAATGGAAGTGGGGTTTGGTTAAGACTGCATGGCTCAGAGCAGATAAACTGTTGTTAATCCTAATTGCCTGTAAAATACGCCATGGAAGAGGCCATCCATGTACGGTGGGGATGGACCGATCGGTTTCTAGCTGGGGACTTCTGGCAAACCCCCAGAGCTAAGGGTGTGAGGAGCAGGGGAAGGCAGTGCTCCCCACAGCCAGCTCTGTGCCCCTGTGGCTAACAGAGGGTTTCTCTTCCAGCCTTTGAGCGGGGCCACTGCTATGAGCCCTACATCCAGAACGGGAACTTCACCACATCCGACCCCACCTACAACCTGGGCACCACCGTGGAGTTCACATGCGACCCTGGGCACTCACTGGAGCAGGGTCCCGCTGTCATCGAGTGCGTCAACATGCGGGACCCGTACTGGAATGACACGGAGCCGCTGTGCCGAGGTCAGTCCCCGCGCCGTGGGGTGATGCTGGGCAGTGGGTGCACCCCTGGGACCCTGGCTGAGCCGTGCCTGCCTCTCGCTCCTGCAGCCATGTGCGGGGGGGAGCTGACTGCCATGGCTGGAGTGATCCTGTCCCCCAACTGGCCGGAGCCCTACACGGAGGGGGAGGACTGCATCTGGAGGGTCCACGTCGGCGAGGAGAAGCGCCTTTTCCTGGACATCCAGCTGTGAGTAGCCCAGGACCTCAGTGCATGTCTCTGCCCTGTCAGTGCTCAGCCCACTTCGCTGCAGGATCCCTGCTGCCCCTGGGACCAGCACCATTTCCCTGTTGTCCCCCTCAGAGCTTTCCTATAATGTGCTCAGCAGCCAGGGGGAGGTCCAGGGCAGTACCGAGTGCTGCTCCCCGAGTTCAAAGCACTGTTACACCATGGTTAATTGTTCCCGAGACAGCTTCTGAACTCCTCCAGAGCAAAGTCACAGGGAGTGATGCCACAGCAGCATGCAGCCACGTGCAGCTCAGAGTGGCATGCAGCACCATCACGAGCTGGTTCATAGGGGGCTAGGAAAGCCCAGGGACACCCATGAGCTGGAAACCTCAGCTTAGTCTCTGGGCTGAATGTGATACAGGCACTAAGGGAGAGCAAGGGGCAGGGGGAGGCTCTGCCCAGCCCTCCCTCCTGTGCCCTGCCTTCTTTCTCTTGTGGGACCAACATTTCTTCACAAAACTCATCAGTTCCCCTCCTGACTGCCGGCCCGCTCCTGTGCCATTCGGTGACATGGCTCAGAAAGCTGCGGGGAGCAGAGCGGAGCTGCCCAGGCAGCCCCAGCTGCACCGTCCAGGCACGGGCAGGCACGGCAGCGCTCACTGCACATGCCAGGGGTCGGAGGGGTACAGGATTCGATGCCAGGCTGGGAGCCCTGGGCATGATAAGGCTGCTGATGCAAAGGGAATCTCCTTTGATGCTATTTTGGGTTTTCAAGAGGAGGGCAGAAGTAGGGGCTTAGAGTCATGAAGATTTTAAAGCTTTCTGTAAAAATCACAAGTCAGAGCTGCCATGCACCTCTCCCAGCTTTGTGGGTGCTTGAGCTGAGCAGAACTGGAGGCCAAGTGATTTGAAGTCATCAGACATAAATGTCACTGAGAAAATCATGTTTGACAGAGAGCAGAGATTTACTACAAATGTCAGCTTGCCATGGGGATTAGCTGGGCGCCTTCCAAGAACATTCTTAATAAAATGTTTGGGGATCGGCTCAGGCGTCTCCAAACAAGGCTGAATTAGACGGGTTGAGGTGCAGGGCAGGGGTCCCACAGTGACTGAGCACGTCCTGGGCCCACAGGTATTGTGCATGCACAGCCGGCCAGATCCTGCCCATGTGCAGGAGTCCAGGCTTCACTGGGAAAGTTACTTCATCCTCAAACCTGATGGAGACTCTTCCTGCGGGGCTGGGAGCACCCCGGTGCTCTCCCACTGCCCCTCCTCCCCATGGGGAAGGGGAGGACGTGGTGTCCCTGCCCCAAACCCTTGCTGCCCCTTGCACCTCGCTGGCGTGCAGGACAAGGCAGGGCAGCGAGCAGGGGAAGGCGACGTCCGTGCCCGTCCTTGGGGTTGATCTGACCAGTTCACCCCTGCTACCAGCACCGAGCAGGCAGCCAGCGGTGGGGCTGCAGGGGCCGCAAAGGCAAGAGACACAGCCTGGCAGCAGGGCTGGCAGCGCCGGCTGCGGGACGGGAGGCAGCGGAGCAGTGTTTTCCCCGGGGATGAGCATCCATCGCCGGCCCGTTGCTTGGGAGCGAGGAGAGAGCCCCTTGTCGCCTCCCGCTGGTGGGGCAGCCCCATCCCCGCTGCAGACGGGGTGGGTGGAGGCTGCTGCCGGTGCCGGCCCTGGCTCCGGAGCAGGGTCTGCTGCCTGCCCTGCCCGGCAGGACCCCGCACAGCCCCGGCGGAGCAGCGCGGGCTCGCCGCCCATCCGCGGGCCGCCACTGCTCTCTGCTGGCCGCGGGGACGAGCGCGGGGACGCGGGCCCTGGGCCCGGCCGGGCCCGGCCGCTTCCCCCGGCGCCGCGGCCGCTTCCCCCGGCGCCCCCGCTGCCGGCGCTGCGGCGGGAGAGCCCCGGGCGAGGGCCCGGCCTCGGGGGTCGCCGGCCTCGGGGGTCGCCGGCCTCGGGGCTCCGTCCCGCCGCCTCCCAAGGGCCGCAGCAAGGAGGGCCGCCGCGGGGGTCCCGGCCTTTAGCAGGGTCCGGTGAAGCTGGTGTCACCCTGTGACCGGGCTTTGGGCCACCCTGGCCCGGGGAGCCGCCAGCACCTCCCGGCCTTTGGGGGAGAGCTCGCTCCGTCCTGAGCCTCCCCAGAGCGGGGAGGACGGAGCCGGGGTGAGTTACGGGGTTGTCATTTGAAGACCAGCACTGCCAACCCACTCGGGACAGGCCAGTCCCACAGCGCTTGTCCAGCCTGCCTAGGGATGGGGATGATGGGGCCGGGACGGGGATGGGCTGTGAAGCAGGTTCGCTGCGCTGCAGGTCACCTCGCTGCCCCTTGAGCCCGACACCCTCGCGTCCTGCCAGGCTCCCTGCCCAAGCTGCTCTCTAACCAAGCTCTCCTTTCCAGCCTGAACCTCACCAACAGCGACATCCTCACCATCTATGACGGGGACGAGCTCACCGCCCGCATCCTGGGGCAGTACGTCGGCAGCAGTGGTCCCCAGAAGCTCTACTCCTCCAGCCCTGACCTCACCATCCAGTTCCACTCGGACCCTGCCGGGCTCATCTTTGGGAAGGGGCAAGGCTTCATCATGAACTACATAGGTAGGGAGAGCGGGGCGCTGGGTGCGTCCCCTGCCCCTGCAGTGCAGGTGGGGACCATGACACGCAGCCAGACCAGGTTGTCCAGGTACCGGGTTGGGAAGCGGGGACAATTGCTGTGACACCAGCACTTCACATCCCACCGAGCTCCTGCAGAAACCCCCAACCCCACTGCAGGTCTCTGGGTCAGTCAGTTCTGGGGTGTCCCCATATGTCTCCCCTCTTCTAGGCTGGCAAGAAGGCAGTGGCATTTTTGGTCCCTGCTAGCCCTGGTCTGGCCTAGTGCAACTGTGGAGCAGAACAGGGAGAGAAATTGCTGGAAATAGGGGTGCAGGATCCCCACACACACTCTGTCAGGCACGAAGCTGATGGCACTGAGGCACTGCAGCGAGGTGTCCTCCTAGGAGAGGTCACTAAAGCCAGTCCCTGGGTGGGCTCCTGAGATGGATGCTCCCAGCTGCTTGCTCCGGAGAGGCTTAGACTCCATCTGGAGATGTCTGCTCGCATCGTCCTTTGGTGCTGCCATGTCTGCCAGACCAGGGTGACTGATGCCCAAGAAGGGACAAGGACTGGGAAGGGCAATCCTTCCCCACAGCTGCCTGCAGCCTCGCTGCCTGCTTCTCCCCCCTCCTGTCTTCCCCTGGCAGACTTCTTCCAAGCATGTTTTCTTTGCACTGCTGACAGCCCTGGTTACAACAAACAGAGAGCAAGCTGCAATGCAGATCACCTGCGAGGCTGCAGGTCCCCTTCTTGGTGCGCTGCAGCACACACGGCCAGGCTCAGCTGCGGGCACAGCGCTCGGTGGACACGGGCACGGGGCTGGGGAGAGCAGGGCAGAAATCCCTCACCACAGCAAACCGTGTCGTGACCGCAGCATCTGCACCGCTCCTCCCATGTGCCTGCAGCCAGAGCTGAGCCTGGTGTTCCCAGGTTCCCAAAAAGATTTGGCCTGACACCAGCAAAGACACTGCCCTGTTTTCGTCAGCACAGCCCTCCACCTGCTTTTAGGGTCAGGGCTGGGGAGGCTTCAAAGAGCCCCTGTTACCCACTGCTGCCCCGCTGCCCCTTCCCTCTGCCCAGGGGATGCCACACACGGACCAGGCTGCTGGCTGTGGCCGTGTCGTTTGCGGTGCCTGGGGCTGGAGAGCTCTCTGGGAGGGACAAGCACACGGCAAAGAGCTGTGTGTCCAGGTGCAGTGGCTCCGAGGAAGGCTGTGCCACAGGGTCCCGCTCAGCAGGTGACGGCCAGCATGTCTCTTGGCTGCAGAGGTGTCCCGCAACGACTCCTGCTCCGACCTGCCTGAGATCCAGAACGGCTGGAAGACCACATCACACACGGAGCTGGTGAGAGGGGCCAAGATCACCTACCAGTGCGACCCAGGCTACGACATCGTGGGGAGCGACACCCTCACCTGCCAGTGGGACCTCAGCTGGAGCAGCGACCCCCCCTTCTGTGAAAAGAGTAAGTGCCTCCAGCAATATGCTGCTGTCCCCATCGCATCCCCATGACCCACACCGCTTTGTAACAGCTGCTGCTCCCCGCTGCCGTGTCAGGGCTCCCCACTCAGACGGCATCTTTTCCCCAGTTATGTACTGCACGGACCCAGGGGAGGTGGAGCACTCAACACGCCTCATCTCCGACCCAGTGCTGCTGGTGGGGACCACCATTCAGTACACGTGCAACCCTGGCTTCGTGCTGGAGGGCAGCTCGCTGCTGACCTGCTACAGCCGTGAGACGGGGACGCCCATCTGGACCTCACGGCTCCCGCACTGCGTCTGTAAGTTCGGGCAGTTTCTCCTGCTCTCCCACAGCTCGGCTCCTCTGCTCAGGGGGTCCCAGGAAGCCCTTTCCTGGGGCCGAGACCTTCCCCAGCCACGTGGGGTGGTGCAGAGCTTTGAGCTACCTGAAAGCAGGATGGGGTGAGATCTTGGGTGCTTCCCCGCTGCCTCCCAGGCTCCTTCTCTCCCTCGGCAGCCCAAGCCCTGGGGCTCACCCCAGAATGTGTTCCCTTTCAGCCGAGGAGTCGCTGGCCTGCGATAATCCAGGACTGCCAGAAAACGGCTACCAAATACTTTATAAGCGCCTCTACTTGCCAGGAGAGTCCCTGACCTTCATGTGCTATGAGGGCTTTGAACTCATGGGGGAGGTTACCATCAAATGCATCCTGGGCCAGCCATCCCACTGGAGCGGACCCCTGCCCATCTGCAAAGGTAACGGCGGGGGGCAGCTAGGGGGGGCGCGGGGACAGCCAACACCTCTGTCCCCAAACCAGGACAGCATGGGGACCTTCATCTGGCTGCAGACCCCCAGCGCTTCTCTAGCCAGGAGCTAAACTCATTTGAGAGCTGGGTGCTTTTCTGGATTTGTGCTGAGCAAGCTCTGCTGCCCCAGGGAGGGGGGAGAAAACCCTCTGGCCACCATGCTGGTGGTGTGGGGCGTGCAGGGCAGGCCTGGCTGCTCACTTGTTTTTCTTGCTTTGTTGCTTCCCATAGCAGTTTGCCCACCTCAGCAGGGATGGTCTCCTTGGGCACCAGCTGAGATGGGAGAGCTCAGCCCCAGTAAACCCTCTGGGCACTGATCTAAATAAGGTCTGGGTTTAGTGCGCTTTCTGGACAGAGGAGGACCCTCCCGTTGCCACTAAGCTGCAGGGATGAACTGTTCTTAATTAGTACTTCATGAAAATAAGTGGAGACCCTGTCTCTTGAGCAGTGGGGCTCTCCGGAGGTACCACCGCCCCAGGCAGAGCCGTCCTGCCGGTGTCTCACTTGCCCAGCCCGCTCGGTCCCGTGCATGTGCTTACAGAGACTGAGAGCTTATTAAAAACTGAAAGTTTGCAGCGTGGCTTAGGACGAAATGGGGCAGGGAAACCCCAAGCCTGGGCTCCCCACGCAGCCAACAGCTGCCAGCATCCAGTCAAACCCAGTTACGTACCAGTAACTCTCCATTTCTCTTCCAGTAAATCAAGACAGCTTTGAACATGCTCTGGAAGGTGAGTGACATGCACATTTGCTGGATGAGCCCTGAGCAGGGCCCTCAGCCAGAGCCTGCATGGAGTCTGGGAGGAGGGAGGGGAGAAGCAGAGGCAGAGAGGGGATCACAAGGTGCTTGCAAATGCCAACATAATAGATCTTGTCCTTTTAGTAGCAGAAGCTGCTGCAGAGACATCGCTCGAGGGGGGAAATATGGCCTTAGCCATATTCATCCCGGTGCTGATCATCTCCTTGCTGCTGGGAGGAGCGTACATCTATCTCACAAGGTGGGGTGTGCAGTCAGGCCAGGGGGCCGGCGGCAGAGCCCCATGAGGATGTGGCCAGGACTGGCTCAGCATTGCCGTGCCCTCACTGGCCACACAGCCCAGGCACAGTCCTGGGGACCCGGGCACCGAGCTCTCGCTCCAGGGTCCCTGGGGAGCCAGGGTGGGGGGGATGTGGGAGGACGGGGCTGGTCATGTTTTGGTCTGGGGTCATGCTGTGCAGCCCAGTGACTCTTGTGTCTCTCCCGCAGGTGTCGGTACTATTCCAGCCTCCGCCTGCCCCTCATGTACTCCCACCCCTACAGCCAGATCACGGTAGAAACGGAGTTCGACAACCCAATTTATGAAACAGGGGTGAGTCCTGCTGCACCCGTTCCTCCCTGGGGACCATCCTGACGGGGAAGCATGGGTTTTGCCGCGTGTGCAGCAATAGGACAAGTCCAGCTGTCCTGATGTGGGAGTGCCAAGTAACGGGGCGGGAGGCTCCATCCCTGTCGGTCGCTCCCGAAGGGCTGGGTGGGCTCCAGCAGGCAGGAGGAGGCAGAAGGGGCTGCGGGGTCCCGGCAGGGAGGGTACTGCTTCCCCAGGAGCAAAATGACACCTGAGGCCTCTCTTGCCACCCGGGACTGGGGAGATTATCCTGAAACGCAGCTGCTGCCCTCAACTGGCTCTTCCTTCTTTTCAGGAAACAAGAGAATACGAAGTTTCGATATAAGGACAGCGGTAAGAGAGTCTCCGGCTGTGAACTTAATGTGCTCTCATAGAACTTCCTCAGTAACTAATCCAGAGACCACGTGGAGTTTGGTTGGACCCCTGGACCTGCTGTTGTCTTTCCTTTTGCCTCTCTATTGAAGATTTTACTGTTTTCTTCACTGTATTTATTCTATTTAAACTGCGATAGGTGTGCTGCAGAGCCCCAGGCGCAGGCAGCAGCGGGAGCCAGGGCAGAGCCGGGTCCCGGCAAGGCCTGGGTGGCGTGGGGGCACCCGCTGTCCCCTGCCGCACAGCGGTGTGTCCCCCGGCACTGCCCACACCCACACAGGGGGATTTTGGCAGTTCTGATGTTGTTAAAAATTAAAAATGTGTCCATTGCAAGCGCCTGCAGTTGATTGCTGGGAGCTGAGATAGGCGCAGGGTTTGCTGCAGGGTCCCGCCGGCGCTGCCAGCCCTCCCTGTCCTGCAGCTCCCGGCTCCCCTCGCCCTGACCGGGAGCTGCAGCGGGGCGCAGGGACCGTCCTCACTGCGGGGAAGCGGAGCGCGGCTCAGGAAAGCTGCCGGCCGGTGTTGAGCCCTGCTTGCTGCGCCAGGGAGCAGGGGACGGCCTGGCATGCACGAGGTACATGCTGCTTTCTTTTCCCACTTTGCTTTGGATGCTGGAGAGGCAGCAAGCCAGGACTCACAGCTCTACGGTGAAGCATTAACCAGTGACCCCCCCAGCAGCCCACTGCCTAGGAGCCGTGGGAAACCTCCCTGGGCACCGGGAGCGGAGCAGCCAGCACCTCTTTGCTCACACCAGTTGTTCCTCATTAGTAACACTTAACTGTGACCATTGCCAGGAAAACCCCAGTCCCACTAACGGGACCCTTGCCCCCAGGTAGCATCTCAGGGTAAGCAGGATGGACTGGGCTCCCTGTCACTGCTCCCGCCAGCTGCCGAGCTCCCCTTCACTGCAGGAGGGTCTGCTGCTTGCGCCAGTGCGTTGGCAGCCGCGCCGGCATGGCACCGGCCAGAGATCGGGGCAGTGCAGCCCACCCAGCACCTCCCACCCAGACCCCCGTGGGTCGGCATCTCCCACCCAAAGCCCCCAGGGTTGGCACCTTGCTGGGGCTCCCAGCTGGGCAGGAGATGGAGAGGGGCAGGGGATGCAGGTGGAGGTTTATTGGGGAAGGAAAGGCAGGCAGGCAGCGTGGCTGGGCTCCAGCACAGGAGACCAGCCTGGGGGGAGCAGAACGGGCAGAAATCAGCCCATCAAAGCTGGTCCCACTGCAGGTGAAGCCCAGTTTGAGCCTCAGCATCCCCTACACTCCTTTGCTGCCTTCACCCCTGCCAGAGCCAGACACCGGCAGGGCTGCTCCCCATCCATGGGGACAGAGACACCCAAAAGGGCCATCTCCTGCCTGGGTCCCCCAGGCCACCAGCCCCCCAGCCAGGCCCTGGGGAAGGCAGCGAAGCTGCCGACATGTCCTTGGCTGCTGGTGTCTTTCTTTTGTCCTTGTAGAATGGCAATTGTAACCACGGGAGGCTGGTTTAGTTTCAGGATAGTTAGTGCATCTCTACAGTGTACAGCTGAGACTTAGTTTTTTTCCTTTAAAAACAATGAATGTGTGTTTGTAATTTGTAAAGGTTAAAAAAAAAAAAAGAAAAAAAAAAGAAAAAAATGCGCCAAAAATGTACTAAGCATTTCATTTCCCTTCATACATGTCTGTTTTTATAAGAACAATGTGAAAATTGCTGGGATTAAATATTTTTGAACATGATAAAGTACTTCCGTGGGAAGCTCTAGCGTTCAGTATAACCTCAATATAAATTGTTCTGTATTTTTAAATGTCTGAAATAAGTTTGCGGAGACTTGGACTGCTGGTTTGGCCTGCTGCACAGGTGCGGGGGCTGCAGCGGTGCAAGCAAGGGTCAGTGCCGAGCACGTTGCACGTTGCAGCGAGGCCTGCAGGACAGTGGCCCGATGCCTCTGGCTCAGCTCTGAGCACAGTTTCCAGGGGCCAGATCCTGCCCTGGTGCAGCTCCATGATGTCCCCCTGCTCCTGTGGGATGGAGCCAGCCAAACCCTGCTGGGACACGAGGTGAGCTGGCACGGCCCCGCGGACATCTCTCCTCCATGGGATACTCTACAGGAGCCGGTTCCTCCCACACCGTCCTGAACCCAGCCTCACCCCTTCCTCGAGCATCGCCTGTGCCAGCCCAGCCGCAGTGATGCCTCACAGGGTGGGTGGGGGTCTGGGTCCTGCCCCAAGGCACTGGGACCCCACTGGATACCCGTGGCTGTGTCACGGAGGATATGCAGAAGTTTGGGGGGAGCCCTGCTAGCACAGCCCCGCAGGGCAGGGAGGGGCCCTTTGGGGACCCATCCTGCCTGTGCCCTGCTTGCCCTGCAGTGCCGGCTGCCTGATTACCCGTGGCCATCACCCTGCATCTCCCACGGGACATGTGCCAGGGCAGCGCCCCAAAACCACGGGGCAGGGGGCTGCCTCGCCTGCCCCCCATACGGCTCTGCACTGGCTGCACTGCTGCAATGCACAGCAGACAGGCCCAGCTCAGCTCAGGGAAGATCTTGGGGTTGGTTGGGAAAAATCCCCCCACTGCTCCCTGGGAGCCTCTCTGGGCTCTCCCCACCCGCAGGAGGTTTCCCCCATGAGCAGCCCTCCGGGAGCCGGCTGGGCCCTGCCACATCCCTCAGGAGCCAGGAGTATAAAAAGCATTAGGAGCGTCCTGCCTGGGGGGACCCCCGGTGCCTGAGGGATGGCCCTGAGCACGGCCCCGCTCCAGGAGCGTGGTGGTGGGATGGCGGGTGTCACTGCTTCACCGAGGAACAGGCGATGTGCTGCACCCGCTGGGAAGTCCCAGGACAAATACCATTTCCCAATGCCTGCAGAGTTTCCCTGGAAGTGGCAATGGTCAGCAGGGATGAATGGGGATGCACAACCCTCCCAGCGCCTTGGGAAATGCCCTCTCCCAGGGCATCCGCTGCCCTGTCAGGAAACCCGAGGCCTCCTGTGCATCCCTGCACCTCCCCACATGAAACAATAAAATAATCCCGCACTCTGAAAATGTGCTTTTAAAAAAGGTTATGGTGTGACATAAGATAATAGCTTCGTTTAGCAGCTGTCAGGCTAATGCACAGGGGGGCGAAGGAGCCAAGGCTCTGATGCGGAGCATTCCCGGGGGAGGAGGCTTGGGTTATTTTTGGACAGAGATTGCGAGAGAATTAAAATGAAGGGAAAAAAAAAATCTTGATGCTGCCGTTCCTCCTCGGTGACGTAAAGCAGCAGCCAATCTCTGGCCTCGTGCTTTGTGCCGCGGATTAAGCTTTGTCTGGGTGCAGCAGCCACAGCCATTACCCGCCTCTCCCCTGTGGCGGGAGCGAGCGGGAGGACGCAGTGTGCTCATCCCCCAGCAGCCACGTAGCCAAGGGACACCCGCGCCCACCCACCCAAGCTCGGGGACGGAGCAGCGAGGACCCCTCGCCTCCTTTCCAGCTGCATTGCAGGGCAGCGAGGCAGAGCATCCCTGCCCAGCCCCAGGGATGCTCTGCCCCAGCACGTGAGCTCGTGCTCCCCAGTGGGATTTCACACGGCCATTCGCTGGCCGCATTCCTGCACCTTCCCCCATCGTGGGGTTATTTCTCAGCAGGAGCCGAAAGCAGCCTGGGGGGAGCTGTGCAGAGGATGGAGGGCTGGGGCAGTGGCTGGCCCCCAGCCCCTGGCTCTGCTAAGGGCTTTGCTCAGCACGAGGAGTCAGGAACCAGACGTGGGCTGCCCACGGTCACTGGTGACAGTGGTGACAGAGCCCTGGGGCCAGTGCTGGCACCCTTCAGTGCAGAGCCAGGAAACAGCAGCAGGGTGGAATATGCCTGAAGAGCAAAGAGCCAGGAGCTCAGGGCTGGGCTGGCAGAGGGGGCTGGTAGCCAGCAGCAGAGCAGCACCCAGAGGCAGAATTGCTGAGGGAGGGATGCAGGGCTGAGTGATAAAGCCATGCTCAGAGGATCCTGCACATTGCCTGGGCACAAGCTGGTCTGGCAGGGACTGAGGGGACAGGAGCCTGCAGGCTGCGGGTCTCCTCGGCTCGGGGAGCACAGGGAGGGCCCCTCCGGGATCACTGTCCCAGCTCCAGCCTAAACGCTCCAGGAAATCCTGGCCCTGGCGGAACACAAGTGCAGTTTTGGCTGCAGCAGCATCTTGGCAGCGGCTCAGGGGAGGACACTGGGCGGTGTCTGCCCCAGGAGTACATCTTGGGAAAAGGGAGAAGGAACCACTGGAGCCAGAAGGCTGCCAGGCAGACAGGGCTCCTGCCAGGGTGTCGCTGGCAGAGCCGTGCGAAGTGCATCCCAGGGCTGTTCCAGCCTTTCTGCCGTGGGATGGTTCCTGCACCTACTCTTGCTGCCCGCTTGGCCCCTGCCAGACCCTCGCTGTCCCTGCCTCGAGCCCAGTGACCCCTCCTGGTGCCAGCAGCAGGGCTGGGCTCACACCTCCGTCCCACAGCCGCCCCATGGCTGTAGGCACTGGTGAGGCGGGGGCTGCAGAGGCAGGGCTGCGGGGTGGGCGCTCAGGGTGCTCCCCGCAGGCTGGGGTCGTGCCTGCAGCGCTCCAGGGGATCCTGGCTGAGCCATCCCAGCCCCGGGACCTGCCCGCCTGACTCACGGGAATGACATCCCCCTGAGCTCCCCAGGCTGGGTGAATCACCCAGGCCAAAGCAGGGGAGAGGAGCTGATAGGGTGGAGGAGGGACCTGAGGAGCACAAACCCAAGAGGAGGCTGGCAGCAGGATTAATCCTCGCAGCATCCCTGCCAGCCCCTCAGAAGAGCACAGGGCAGAGGCACCAGGTCCCTGCACCCTCAGCAAGGGGCAGGCACGGGTGGTGCAGGACGTGTGGCAAGAAACCTTTGTGCTGCATGCTGTGGGCTTAGTATTATTGCGGAAAAGCACACCGGGGGGTCGGGATGAGACCCCAGTCCTTCAGATCTCCAATTTCCCCTTCTCTCCCCAGAGCTGTGGGAAAGCTGCACAGCAGACTGGTTGCTGGAGCCGGTGCAGTGTTGAGAAGGGGGCTGCTGCACTGGAGGGTGAAGAGCACCAGGCAACATCCTAAAGGCAGAAGAAAGAGAGGGGCAGCTCGTCCCGCAGAGAAGAGATGAGCGGCTAAACTGAGGAGCAGGGCCTGGAGGAGCCCAAGGGGGAGCAGAAAGCGGAAGACAGACAGAGGGGAGAAGGGATGGGAGAGCCCAGAGCCCAGAGCCCAGAGCCCAGCACCGAGAGCCAGCAGACTCTGTGACTGCCGACAGAAGGATGCGCTGTCTGCCAAGAGCTGGCAGGAGGTGCAGGCTGAGGCTGAGAGGGGTCTGGGAAAGAGCAAGAAGGAAAAAACTCACCCTCCTTTCACCCTGCTACACTCAACGCTGCCAGGGCCCTGCAGGAGCAAACTGAGGCAGGGGCTGGGGAATGTGCCCATGGGAGCACAGGGGAACAGCAGGAGCAGACAGGAGGCAAAAATGTGCCAGGACAGAAAACAAGGTGCAGCTTAGGTCTGCAATAGCCGGGGGTGAGGTTGCTCTGGAGCAAGCACACACACACGAGGGGCTGAGCAGAGCAGCCTTTATTTTGCTTCTAAAACCCAGCTTGAGCCGTGGCGGGGGGGAGGACGCGCAGGCTGGCTACCTGCGCCGCGCAGGCACCGGATGGCAAAACCTGCAAAACAAGGCAGGGCTTCCCCCGCGCTGGGAGCGGTGACACGCGTCCCACGCAGCTCCACGTGGCACTCTGCCACAGGGCAGGGCAGCGCTGCCAGGGCTCTGCCTGCACCTGGGCTCTGCCTGCAGTCAGCTCAGCCCCGCAGCTCATCTGGCACCAGGGGGAATGGTGGAGGGGGGGCTGGACCATTGGGGCTCCTGGGTCCCCTGGATTTGACAGTATTCGCTTAGGTGAATGGGAAATGGGTTGAGGAGGAAAAAAAAAAAGCAAGCAGGAAGCAGAAAGGCTCAGGGTAAACTGTTTCTCCACCAGCACTTAAGAGTTGTTAAGGGACACCCCAAATTGCTAAAAATTTTACTTCCTTTACAGCCAACCTGCAAAGCTGGTCTCCTCTTTTCCATAGGGCCAAGCCCTGGACGCACACAAGGTCAGCTTAGACAGGGAACATTTTGTCAGCCCCCTTGGGCTGGCTGAACTGGAGCCAAGCGTGTGTGGGGAGGCTGCACTACAGTTGCTCTGCTCCAAGTGCTGAGCTGCTGCTGTTCGACACGGCCGTGGTCTGCTGGGGCCCTGCAGCTCCTACACCCACGGGCTCTCAGAGGGAACTCCCGGGAGCTGAAGCTGCCACGGCCCAGGAACCTCAGCCCCAACACTGCCTGCAGCTGAGGGAGGAAGTGCCTCGGAGCAGCGGGAATGGGGACAGGAGATGCCAGCAGAGAGGTTGTCATTTGCCAACTGAGGGACCCTCCTGACTGGAGGGGCAGGAACTGGCTGTGAGCTGGGGGGGCTCACATGCTTCTGCCACCCCCGGGAATGCCCACATCCCTGGGGGCTGCCTCCCCAGGCATCTGCATCCATAGTGCTGCATCCCAGGTGCCTCCAACACCCCCAGGCCAGCATCTGCTGCATCCTGGCAGGCAGCACCCCTGGGAACAGCCTCCCCCCACCCCAGGTGCTGCAGCACACCCTCACATCCTTGCTGAGGCATCCCTGGCTGCCTGCATCTCAGATATAGCCTCCCTGGGTGCTCCGGTCCCCTACATACCAGACACATGCATCCTTGGGGACCAGCGACCCCAGTGCTGCATCCCAAGGTGCCTGTATCCCTGCAGCCAGTATTCCCTGCATGCCCGGGTGCCTGCATCCTTGGAGCCAGCATCCCACACATCCCAACTGCTGCATTCCTAATAGTCTCTGTCCCTGGAGGCAGTATCCTGTCTCCTGAGTGCCTGTGTGCTCCCACCCCTGGGGCCAGCATCCCCTGCATCCTGACTGCTGCAGCCCCCAGTGCCTGTATCCTTGGAGCCAGTACCCCCTGCAGGTCCTCCCGCATCCCCGCGGTCCCTCTGCACCTCCCGCACCCCAGCTGCTGACGCCTCTGTCCCCGGGGCCCGCGTCCCCCCCCCCCGCCCGGGATGCCCGCCGCCGGGATGGATGCTCCCTCGGGGACCAGCACCCCCGCCTCCCAGCCGCTCCGTCCCCGCCTGCCGCAACCCCGCTGCTCCCGCCCGCCCCGCCCGGCTGCGCGGTGCGGGGCCGCGGTGCGGGGGCGCGCCGCGCCGCCCCGAGGCCGCGGCGAGGGGCGGGGGCGGGGGCGGGGGCCGGCCCGCAGCGGAGGGCGGGCGGGCGGGCGGTGCCTCGGCCGGGGCCCGCAGGCTGCCGCCCCGGCGCGGTCCCGGCGGGGGCGGTGCGGGCCCCTCCTGCCCGGGCTGCTGGGAGTTGTGGTCCGCGGCGGCGGCGGCGAGAGGAGCGGAGCGGAGCGGCGGCCCCGCAACGGCCCGGCGCGGGCAGCAGGTCGGTACCGCCGCGTCCCACCGCACCGCACCGCGCCGCGCCGCGCGGCGGGGGGGCGAGGGCGGGGCCGCGGGGCGGGGAGCGGGCAGCGGTGCCCTCGGCGGGGAGCGCAGCCCGGCTCCGCCCGGCCGGGGCAGCGGGGCTCGGCGTCGGGCGGGCGACACGGCCGCGCCGGGTGGCACCACGGTGGCAGGTGCCACCGCCACGCTGGGTGACGTGACACCAGGACGGCGAGCAGCGCTGCCACAGCGGGTGATGCGGCCGCACCGGTGACACCAGCTGACGCCGCCACACCGGGTGACACCGTCACACTGGGTGAGACCAGCGCACCGGGTGACACCGCCAGGGTGGCATGCCAGAGGAAGGGGTGAAGCGAGCGCCTGCAGCTGCCTGGCCGTGCTCCAGCTCCGTAGTAGCAGCCGGCACCCTGCCTCACCCCAACACTCCTGCATCCAGAGGAGGCTCCTCGCGCCACTCCCGAAGGCGACGCCACTGGTGCCGAGCTGAGGACAGCCCCGCTGTGCGTCCTCATCGCCGCGCAGCCCATGGCCTGGGGATCCCGGCCGGGCTGAGCGAAACCCACCTCCTCCAGGAGATGCTGGGGCCCTCGCAGAGCCACCAAGATGCAACTTTCTGCTGCATCGAAGGCTCTCTGCCTTCATTATGTAACGCCACTGCTGCCTGGCACGGTGCTCGCCTCCACGTCCTGCACAACTTCAGTGCAATGTGGAATTGATTTCCACTCTTCTGGACTGGCTCGGCTGTTTATTATTAGCTGACGAGCGTTTTCTTGGATCTCAGGCCAGGGGTGCTTTATGTGACTACCTGGCTCGGTGCAGGGCCGTGGCACTGCATGCAGCCAGGCTGGAAGGGTGATGGCACCAGCCGGCCCAGCAGCAGGTCCTGGCCACGCAGCATCCGCCAGGAGCGGTGCCGGTGTCTGGGGCCCTGCTCTGCCGCCGGTGGCACAACCCCTGTGGAAGGTGGGTTTGGGCAGGTTTGCATCAGGGCTGCCCGTGCCAGCACAGGAGGCAGCTGCTGGGCTGGATCCCTGCTGGAGGCTCTGCCTGAAGCATCCCCGTGCAGCCCAGGGCTTGGCAGCCTGAAGGCTCCCTGGCTGCGAGGCTCCGGGGCCAGGCAGGCTGCACGTGGGCGCGGGGGCTTTGATCTCTTACTGCTCTGACGGTTTCCTCTTGATTTTCCCACTTTGAGGTGTTGACAGCAGCCCCGGGGCAGCAGTGGAGCCGTGTTTGTGCTGTGCCACCCTCGCAGGGGTGTGAGTGACTCTGGCTTAGGGACCCTGAGGCTGTCGGACCCCCCCAGCTCTGCTCCCCCTGTGCACTCGGCTTCTGAACGAGCCTGGCTGCTGCGCTGAGGCGGCTCCCTGCTTGCCTGTCAGGGTGAGAGCCACCCTGAATACAGATCATGCCAGGGCTCTGCCTGCCTTCCCAGGCACGCTCTGGCACCGCGGAGGAGCGTGGGGGGATTGTGCTGACCTCAGGGAACACCCCTGGGACCGGCTCCATGGCTGTGCCCTGGGAGCTGAGGCCTGGGCTAGAGAAGTTGGCGTGTCTGGAGGGATGCCAGCCGGTGGGGATGGAAAAAAGTTATCTTAAAATTCCCAGGAGGCTGTGACGTGCCGCGTGGATTGCAGATCCCGGGACAGGGCATGCAGGCAACGTGCTACAAGGAAGTAGGATGGAGGGAGGTCGGCTGTGCGGGTGTCCCTCCCCCAGGTGTAAAACTGCCTGAAGCCTGGGTCCCCAGCCCTGCACAAGGTCCACAGCTGCAGGGTCAGGTCCCAGCCAAAGCTCTACCAGCTGAAGTGCATCACCATTGCAATCAATAGGGAAATGCACATTCATTAACAGGCTGCAGGACCTTGGCAGGGAAGGGTTTGGATGGCTTCCCTGGCTAATAAACCCATCCTACTCCTTCAAGTCAGTGCTCTTACTGATGAGCTCCCACGGCATCTTCCTCCCTCCCCCCCTTACCTGTATCATCCTTGTTTCACTCCTCCCAGATGGAGAGCTGTTTTTCCTGCAGCTCCTGCCAGCCTGCATCCCCCTGCCCTGTGCAGGGCTGTGCAGTGGTTGATGTGTCCAGAAGGTGCAGTCTGGGCGCAGCACTAGCGCAGATGAACCGGGTGAGAGCCTGTATCCTTCAGTCCGCTTTCGGTGCTCCGGGGCAGGCTGTGACCCTCCACATGTGCCCAGCCTGAGCATCTGCTTGGTTTGGAGATGTGATCCCTGGACGCTCCCATTCAGCTGCTTTAAATGCCACACATCAGTAATTACAAGGCTGTCCTTCCATGCTGGCAGCGTGCCGTAGGCCGGGGTGGCTCTCGGCGTGCTTCCCAACCTGGTTTGTGTTTTCCCTCCATTTCTCACCCGTTGCCTTGCCTGCCCTTCTGCCCCCCTGCCTGATGCTTGGGGGTGCCCAGGGATGGAGTTTGGGGTGAGCAAACATCGCTCGTGGTTATGAGGAGTTGGAGCATCTTCTCTTTTTGCCGAGCTGCTTTCCCAAGAGCTGTGATGGTACAGCAGGACAGAGCTGCCCAGAGGTCATTGAAGAAGGGACAGACAGCAGCTGCTGGTTGTGTAGTGGACTTGTCCCCTGCCCAGGGCTCTGGTTTTTGGGCCGAGCATGCGGGGCATTGTGGTGGTGCTGGGAGCCATTCAGCTCCTGTGACCTGCAAGCCAGTAACCTCTAGTTGGTGAAATCAAGCAAGCCAACCCCAACCTGCCGCCATCGCCTATGCCCTCACCAGGCTGGCCGTGCCCTTGCCAGGCTGGCCGAGTGCTGGGCTCCGGTGTCCCCGCAGGGCGTGGGCTTGGGCGCTGTCAGCTCAGTCTCTGGAGCAAGAGTCATTTCAGAGCATTTAGATCGAGGAGATAAACTGATGTGCTGCGAGATAGGGCTGTTAAGTGTCTCTTCGCAGCTTTGCCCCCGCTGCCTTATCAGCCAGATTTCAGGCATGATAAGGCAGCAATGGAGGAGAGAAATGGGAGAGAGAGTAGGAGGGGAGAAGGTCGCCCTGGGGCAGTGAGAGGCAAGGGGCCTGGCTCTCCCCCCTTACCTTCCGTTTGGATATTTGTGGAAGATGCTGTTGGGAGGGGTGGGGGGTTTCTCAGCATGGGATGGTGTTGGGCTCTTTGTCCATCATCTCTCCACGAGGAGCCGGTGCCCACACAGCCGCAGCATGCAGTCCCAGCCGCACCCTGTGCACTGAGCCCCCACAGGGACCCCAAGGGGAAACTGCCTCCCTAATGCCTCTGGGTTTCTTTCCCCAGAGCCTCCCTCCAGCGCTGCCTTTCAGGATGATCAGCCCAGGAGTGCCGGCGGGGACCCTCCGGGCACCTTGCTGCTGACCTACGGCACTGGGACCCCTGGGCAGCCTGGCCACCCACCTCCCCAGGAGCTGCCGGCTGCTGCTGCCAATGCAGAGCCCCTGGGTGTGCAGGGGAGAGCTGCAGCTCCGCTTCCCCATGGCAGCCCCTTCCCCCCGCGGCCTGGCTGAGCTGCATGGTGTGGGTGCCCCTGAGGACCACGAGGACTGACCGCCGGGCCCCCCTGCGCGCACCCACCACCCGCTGCACCACCATGTCTTTGGAGTGGCTGATGGATTGGAGCTGGTCCCTGGATGGACTCCGGGATTTCATTGCCACTGGCATCCAGTCTTTCCGGGACTGCGACGCCACCGCCCTCGCCGCCGTCGCCTGCCTCCTGGTCCTCTTCGTGTGGTACTGCTACCACGTGGGGCGGGAGCAGCCCCGCGCCTACGCCACCGTCAACGCCCTGATGCAGAGTGCGGAGGCCAACGGCGTGCAGAACGGGTACGTCTACTGCCACTCCCCCGAGTGCGTGCGCTGCACGCACCACGATGGGCTCAACCAGAAACTGTACCACAACCTGCAGGAGTATGCCAAGCGCTACTCCTGGTCCGGCATGGGCAGGATCCATAAAGGCATCCGCGAGCAGGGCCGCTACCTCAACAGCCGGCCATCCATCCAGAAGCCAGAAGTCTTCTTCTTGCCGGACTTGCCGACCATGCCCTATTTCTCCCGGGACGCTCAAAAGCACGACGTGGAGTTGCTGGAGCGCAACTTCCAGACCATCCTGTGCGAGTTTGAGACCCTCTACAAAGCTTTCTCAAATTGCAGCCTTCCGCAAGGATGGAAAATGAACAGCACGCCCAGCGGGGAGTGGTTCACCTTCTACCTGGTGAACCAGGGCATGTGCGTGCCCAGGAACTGCAGGAGATGCCCACGGACGTACCGCTTGCTCGGGAGCCTTCGCACCTGCATTGGCAACAATGTCTTTGGGAACGCGTGCATCTCCGTGCTGAGCCCGGGCACCGTCATCGCCGAGCACTACGGACCCACGAACATCCGCATCCGCTGCCACCTAGGTAAGTGCCCAGCAGGGGTCATCCTGGCTGGGTGTCTCTGCCACGGGCGGTGTGGGGGGCTGCAGCTGCACCTGGGTGCAGGAGCCCAGAAAAGGCCTCTTGCACCCCGTGCTCTCAGAGTTCAGCCACTAATTGTAGCCCCGGGGCCAGCTCAGGTGCCTGCTCTGCTTTGGCCTGAGGGAGATTTTGGGGCTTTGGCAGCAGCAGCCTCCCCTGGAGAGGCTGGTGCTCTGTCCCCCCGGGTGCCTGACCTCCCGGGGTCACCAGCTTGGCAGCAGCAGTTTTTTGCCTCCTCCTCCTGCCAACCTGGAGGCGTGGGCTCATGCCGGTGCAAGATACGGGGCTGATTTTGTGCGGGGGTCTCCGAACAACCCCTGCTCTGCAGGCACCCCCACCTCCCATCACGGGACGTGGGGCAGCCTGGGGTGCTGCTCCAGGGACTGAGCCGTCTCCCAGTGCTGCCCCTCCAGCAGCTTCCTCTCTCCTGGGATTTCGGGCACAACGTGCATGACACAGGCAGATGTGAGTGAAGATGCTGCTTTGGTGCAAATCAGGGGTGGGGGGTCCCGGGGTATCCCCTCCGGCGGGGCGAGCGCTGGGCTGGCAGTGCAGCGTTCCCCACCCCGCAGGCGCCCGGGATGGGGAGAGCCCACGCGGCACAGATGGTCGGGACTCTGCTGCGCTGGAAGCGGCACAGATCGCGCCGGAGGAGGCACCGCACGGGCCCTGCTGGCAAACACCGAACACGCTTGTTCAGCCAACTCCTCTTGGGTAAACACACTCAGGCGGTGACTGGCCATTTATTTAGAATGGGAATCAGTCTTCAGAGCTGATCCGAGGAGCTCTCCAGGCCTGGGGAGCCGCTGGGAAGCCAGGACCTGCCCTTGCTGGTGCCAGGAGGCAGCCCACCACCTGGCCGTCGGCTCTCTCCTCTCTCTGGGGCACTGGGGAGATGTGCTCTCCTTGCGAGGGGCTGAGAGCGGTTCCTGGGAGGGGACCAGCGAGGCGAGGTTCAGACTGGCTTGCTCAAACGCACCCTGCCCCAGCAGTGTGGAGCTGGGGCCAGCCCTCCAGCTGGAGCATGCACGCCCCAGGGAGATGAGTGATGCGGGTCATTCCCTTGTCCTTCCACGTTTTCCAGCTCCATCTGCTCCAGGGCTGCTGGCCCTCCAGCCAGGACATGGCACCATGCCCGGGGCACGCCGACGGGCTGCTCGTGGGCTCACCGACATCTCCACCTTGGTGTTGGGGACTTGGCTCTTGCCGTGCCCAGGGCGTGGATGCATTTAAGAGACAACCAGCCCTTTCAGGCCAGCTTGCTCTGAACAGCTGTCAGCATAGCTGAGTCGCTCTCTAGGACTTACCCCAACCCTGCTATTGCTCTGCTGAACACACAGGACCAAGCACAGGCACCAGCTCTGCCCCTCCGAGGGACAGGGCAGCGTTCCCGGGGTGCGGGTGCGATGGAAAGGCTGCGTGCTGCTGCCCACCGCCTCCCCCGGCTGCTCAGCTCCCCCTTTCCAGCTGGAGTGTCTCCAGCTGAGGCCGTTGTGCAGGGAAATGGCTTTGGTTTTGTAGGCTTTGAAACATCCGTTAGAAAAGCAGAGCGGCTTTTTTGTGCTCCCAGCTCTCCTGGGCAGCTGGGAGTCCCTGCTGTGCTCGCTTGGTTTTGGCATCGCTGTGAGATCCATTCCTGCTCGTTTGCTGCATCGTTACCATTTGCAAGCCACGTGAGCCCTGACCCCTTTCTCCACCATGGCTGTATCCTCGGGGCAGGTTGACTCTGCACCAGCTCCAGCTGTCCCTGGCACTGCAGGGGACATTCCTGATGCAGGGGGTGATGCGATCAACCCTCACCAAACTGGCCTGACTTGCCCTAGTATTTAAGGAAGAGACCCATTTTATTTCTAGGATTGTCCTTCTTCATGTGGCCTTCACAGAGCCTCATCCTGTATGAGGGTTTTGCGACCCTCCCCTGAATTTCTGTCCTTGCAGCTGCCTGGTGGGGGATCGATCGGCAGCATCTCGGGTGGGGGACTGAGTGACAAGGCAGATGCGGAGTGAGGCAAGGTCGAATGGGGAGCTTGTGGCAGAGCCAGGAATTGAGCCCATTTCTCGAGTCCCAGTGCAGCATTTCCTCCTACCCCAGCCTTGCTGTGGGCAGGGTAATTGCAGCAGAGCTGGAGGAAGGAGAGGGCAGGCTCTACCTTTGGTCCTGAAGCTAGAAAATGCACCGGGAAACTGGCTTCCTATGTACACCCCGTGTTTGTGGGCTCCAGGGACTTGAAGGCCCTTCCAGGTGCAAAAGAGAGTGCCTACAACTTGTTGGGGTACAGCGAGTGGCTGCATGGGGGTGCCCTGCAGCAGCTGGGGACGAGAGGGGCAGGAGGGAGCAGGCAGGGGCTGAGCTGCATCAGGCTCGGAATTCAGCTTGCAAGTGCAGTGCCAGCTTTGTGCATGTTTTGAACCCTCAACTTTGCCATGCACTGAGTTCAGCGCAGTGTGCTGCTGCTGCTGCTCTCTGGAGGGAAGCAATCCCTCGGCAGCAGCATGGAGCTCGCTGTTTGCATTTCAGGGCTGCTGCCTTGTCCCAGGGAGCGCAGCACCGCCTGACCCTCCCTGTCCTCTCTCTTTGTGCCTGAAGGTCTGAAGACACCCAGCAACTGCGAGTTGGTGGTGGGGGGCGAGCCTCAGTGCTGGGCTGAGGGCCGCTGCCTGCTCTTCGATGACTCCTTCCTGCACACGGCGTTTCACGAAGGTAAGCACAACGTGCGGCTCATGGGGCCTCGCAACCTCATCTCGCACTGACGCCAGCACCGGGGGGCCGGGGAGGAGCAGGCAGTCAGGGCGACTGTACCCAGTCCCTTCTCCTGCCAAGGCATCTGCAGGGCGGGAGGCACCTGCATCCCGTGGGGGTTATACTGCTGCTGCCCTTGGCTTGCGCCGGGTAGGGCAGCCTCAGTCCTGGCATGGTGGGGCTTGCCCATCACGCATGCTCCCTGCTGCTTCAGGGCGGTGGAACATCCCAGTGCCCCCTGCCCAGTGGAGCTCCTGGAGCCCCCTCCTCAGCTTGCCCCAGGGCTTGCTCCTGTCCTGACTTCCTCGCAGCCCTGCAGTGCTGCCGCAGCACCGCCAGCCCAGCATGCGGCCCGGTGATCCTCTCCCTGCCGCGGCAGCCAGCATGGACAGGCTTCCCTCATCCCCCAGGGCTTTGCAGGGCGGCGCAGGCTCCGATGCCGACAGCCTTGGCATCCTCTTGCCCTTGCTTGCTGCTGTGCTGCTGGCTGCAGCAGCCCTGTTGCAAGGCAGCAGCTCAGCGCTGACACACCACCAGTGCCTTTGTCTCCCGTGCAGGGAGAAAAGCTCCATGCCGGCCTGTTTTGTTGCCTCTCTCCATCACTGATGGAGGCTGTTCTGCTTCAGCTCTCCTGGATTAACCGGTATTAGTTGCCGATGGCATAAAAGCCTCAAGCATAGCTGTTTTACGCAGGGGAGCATGTGAAGAGAGTGGGAGAACAAAAGCTGTTGCTCCCACATCAACCCTGCTGTGGAATTGGGAAGCGCAGCTCAGTGCAGAGCTGCAGGGCCAGGAAGGCTGGAATAGTGCAGCAGCTGCTGCCTGCACAGCTCCAACACACAGCCGCAAGGAGGGCAAGCTCAGCATCGTGCCTGCTGCCCTGCAATGGGAAACTTTCAGGTCTGATTGTCCAAAGCAAAATCAGAGCCCTGGCAGGGAGGACCATGCCCAGTGCTGGCTGCTGGAGGCACTGGGCTCCCAGTAAGCGGATATTGTTTACTGGGGTTGCACCAGGCAGACGCCTCCACCCTGCCTAGTGCAGCTGCAGGCTGGCCCTGCCACAGGGCACATGCTGTGCCTGGGGTGCAGGCAGCAGCCTCCCCAGGGTGGAGCCCATCACCCGTGTGCCAGGGCGAGCCCTGGCCTCTCCTTTGGGAGCAGGGCAGGAGAGCAGCCTCACCCCGTGCTTGCATCCCACTCAGGTCCCCCGGAGGAGGGTCCCCGCGTGGTCTTCATGGTGGACCTGTGGCACCCCAACGTCGCTGCCGCGGAGCGCCAAGCCCTCGACTTTATCTTCGCCCCAGGACGATGACGGTGCTGCCTGGTGTCGTGGGTTCGAGGGCAGCCGGCAGGCAGGTGGCCGTGCCGGCTCGGCTCTGCCGCGGGTCCAGCGCCACACGCGGACGCCTGCCGCACTGGAAGCTTCCTCCCAGCACACGGCCTTGGGGTCCTCCCTCCCGGGGACTCTTGTAAATGGAAACTGCGACGTGTATCAACACCCATCTCTTTCCTTCCATCATTGGCTTCAGGGATTATTTTCCAACATGACAGCGCATTGCCTTTCCTCCGTGGTTAGCTGCAGCACCACTCTTGTATGTGTTATGTTGCTACTGTGTTTTGCGGTGTTCAGAAGTAGAGTAACAAAACCAAGGGTGTTTGTTTGAATGTAATAATGTAAAACTTCCTGTGGTCATCAAAAGAATCACACACACACACACACTCCCCCCCAAAACAGCAAACCAGACAAACAGCCCAGCGCTGCGCTCAGCCTGCCCCTGTCCTGGTTGCAGTCCCCGGATGGATGGACAGATGGACGCTGGGGGCTGCAGCAGGCACAAAGCACCCACCGGGCAGGGGCTGCCCAGGCTGGGGCAGTCAGGGCAGTGCAGGCAGGGCAACGCTCCACCCACAGAAAGCTCTTCCACCACAAGCCCAGGGGCTCCCGCTTCCTCCCTCGCATGCCAGCAGCACCCCGGCACGAGGCTCCCCGGCCCTCCTGCCTTGAGAAACCTTTTTGCCAGACGGGCAGGGAGAAGAGCACGGTGCTGGCTCCCAGCTGCCCTCACAGCTGCAGGTGGCCCCAGCCCCAGCAAGCCCAGGAGCGCCCCAATGTACACCCTGTTGAGGGGACAGCACACATCGAGCCCTGCTCTTTAATCTGACCAAGGGCATCATCAATTGCCTAAATCCCCTCCTTGCTTTATCTGCAACCTTTGGTTTTCACAGCTCAAGCTGGGAAGCCCCCGCCGGGGCAGGGACAGTGTTTGGGAACGCAGCACAGGGGTTTTGTTTGTCTGTAGACAAAGGCCAGGGAAGAAAGGAGGTCACGCTTCCTTCTGCTGCTCCATCTTCTTTCCTGGAGCCAGGGCGAGCGGACAGAGGCAGCTCACACATACCTAACAGCAAAGAAAAGGTTTCCAAAGGCGGGGGTGTTTAATTCTGCAACCCAAGGAACGAGCCCTCCTGCCCGCCCAGCAACCAACACGCTTTTCCTGAAGTCGCCCAGCATCCGGGGTTGGTTTGGGGGCTTTGGGGTACAGAGCTATTGTACGGTTTATAACATGCTACACGTGAAGCACAGCATGCTGTGGATGCTCACCGCTGTCCTCATGACTCTGGTTGGGAAGCGGCTCCACCAGGCTCGGTGGACTCAGCACGGCTCTGGGGACCTCTCGCCTCCGCGCCCTGCCCGGGAAGGAATGCAGCCCCGCTCCCCTACAATTTCTTTACAGATTTTTCAGTGATTAGATTGCAAGATAAGGCAGAGATTTCAAATACATCCAAGATATTTTTTACACCTGTCTTGTTACAGAGTATCTGAAGTGCATGATTTCTACACACATTGACTACCTGGAACCAGACCCTGAGGAAGCAGGCTGGCTTGATAACTGTCTTACAGTTTGGTAACACTCATACAGTGGATAAGCAAAGATTATCAATAAACAGTTGTGCTGAAAACAGAAGGGGCTCTGCCTGCTGGTGTAACTATTCCAGGGTCAGGCAAAACACTGAGGGGTTGGGTCCTTACCCCAGCGGCTCGGCCAGCTGCTGGTGGGGAGAAACACGCTGGAAAAGCAGGAGCTCCAGGGTGCGAGAAGGGGATGGGCCCAGGCTGAGTTTGCAAGTAATATAGTGAGCGAGGGTATTGCTTTAAAATACACAGCGCCGTTGGCACTTCTGTCCTGACCAGTTACAGCCTTGCTGGTCCGGATTTCACCCGCAGCCCACACTACCGAGGAGCACCGGGAGTATCTGCTGTGGATCTCCCTGCATCTACTGCACCCCTCGGGTGCAGGCACCGCAGAGCCAGGCAGCCCGCGCAGCCCGCAGGTTACCGCCGCGCTGCCTGTGCCCAAGGCAGCAGAGACCCTCACCGGTCAGCAACGCAAACAGCCGCGGAGCCGCCTGCCCCCCAGCTCAGCACGCTCTCCAGGCTCCGCAGCAGGGCCACCAGCCTGCCAGAGAGTCTTCAAATAAACCATTTCAGAAAATGCTTCCAGCTGCCTGCGCTGACACATCAAAGGCAGCAGGCAGCTTCATCAGGAGCAGCTCTCGGGCACAGGGTGCTGGGCTGCCACTCAGCTCCTGCCCAGCTCCTGAAAGCCAGTGCCCGACATCGCCCCGAGCATGGGGCCAGTTTGGCGATGCAAGAAATCCCTCGGCGTGAGGCCCTCGGCCCTCGTTAGCAGCACTCTCACCCGCTCAGACAGGGCACAGCCAGCGCAGCAGCTGCTCCTCATCTTGTTATAGTTGAAATGACCAATTTTTAAACATCCTCTCTACAACGCAACCATTAAGTCAAGGGCCTGGAGCTCTTTGCTGTACAAAGACAACTTTCCTCTTAACGATCAAAGGACAGAAATAGGTCTTGGTGGCCAGATGCAGTTCAAGAAGCAAGAGGGAATGAAGCCACCCCAGCTGTTCCACTGCCGACAGACGGCACAGCAGATTGTAGTGGAAGATTCCTGACGACAGCAGGCAAAAGCATCTATTTTGTGCTTTGCTGCTGTGCCAAAACTCCCTCCTGTCCCTCTCAGGCTTTTCCTTCAACTTCTTCGTGTTTCCTGATAGAGCGCACAACCACTTTCCAAAACACCCAGCTAGGAGACAGCAGGATCTCCCTCGGGGAAGCAGAGCAGTCTGGAGCTGCCTCACAGCCCGGCCTGCTGTCTCGCTGCTCCTTCCGTCCGTCCCAGGCTTCCTCAGCTCCTGAGCGTCGCAGAGGGAACCTAGGTCAGGGCTGCCAAGTGTGCAGAGGGGAGACAGACAGAGCAGCATCTAACCGAGGGAGCCTCTTGCCTCAGCATGTCAGAGGAGCCCAGAGCACCACGAGGGCTGGAGCATACAGCTGTCTTTCCTCCTGCCTTCTCCCACCGCCTTGACCCTCACCAACATGATGCCTCTCTGTGCTGCACTCCAGAACCAAAGCAGCTCATCCATAACTCAGGGGAGCAGCGCTTTACTCTGTGCCCCCTTCTGCATGGGTACCACTGACGCAGGAGGTCTCCTGGATGGCTGTAGCTCGGGCTTTCCAATGAGGTTTCACATCTACACTGCCATAAGCCGATAGGCAACTGATAGCACTTTAGTGCAGAGCAGTTCCACTCCTATAGTCCCCCTGAGGAGGACAGCAGGAGCAGGGATTGTCATCACACAGCACTCCTGCTGCTGAAGCACCTCCTCAGCTGCCAGAGCTGGAAGCCAGACGGCAATCCATGCCCAGCCACCCCCGGGCCAGCAGCTGCCTCTTCCTCTGGAGTTCACCGAGTTTCCCACCCAAGGTCTGCAGAGGAGCCCTGCAACAGCAGAGCTACCTCGGGAATTGTCTGCTGTCAGAGTGGAACAAGAAGTTGTGACGATGGTGACTTTACCGTGTCCAGCTCCTGGGAGTGCCCTGCTAACACTGACAGGCATCTGCTCACCATTTCAGGATAAAGTAGCTACTTTGCAGGACGGATTGAAGCAACAGGCACTGCCTGTTCAACCCCACCAGCGCAGGAACTCGCCCTCGGCAGGGAGCGGACTAGGGGTAACAGGTCACCCAACCCCAAACGCTCACACCAGGAATCACAAACACAACGACCAAGCAGTAAGTGGGACTCTGGCCGCTGACACGTAGCACTTGGATGAGTCTTGGAGACTCTCTTTTATTTTCACAGTCACAGTGATGTGTGTGTATGTAACAGCAGCAGGCTTTGAAACACGCAGCAGTCAGACGCAGGTATCCATCACTCAGGTCTAAGCCACCGTCACCACCAATCCCCCCCCAGCCAGCCACTTGCAGGGGACACGCCCTCTGTCTGAGCAGGAAGAAAACAGCTGCAAGGAGCTACAAAACATCTTTGGTCCCATTAGTTTAAGGGGCTCCCACTTGCCTTTTCTGTCAACAGAGTGTAGACAAATTGAGCAGGAAGAGCAAGGAGGTGAAACAAGGTCCTCCAACAGGAGGGAGGGGAGGAAGCAGAAGGCAGAGGAGCAGGCCGGAGGCGTAGTGCATTCATACCTCCGCCATCCCCACGGCCCCTCGAGAGGCTGGCAGGTTACAGCTGTGTTGGTGGGCAGCGGGGAAGGCAGCACTGTGCTGCACGGTCACTGATCAGGCACCTGTGGAGGGACAAGGATCTCCCAGATTCAGCTACAGTATAAAAACCTCCTGACAGCGCCTATAGGAGGATTATGAGTTTTGCAGCACTTGTTCTATTCCAGTTAGTCTGAGAACACGCAGGCTCTGTTAATCAAGGTAAGGCATTATGCCGTGGCAGGGGATCATTTCTATAGATTAAGAGATATAAATAAAGCCCAAGTCTGACCAGGGCAAGTGTAGGCACAGAACTCCAGGCAGATGCGGTGTCTGACTGACATCTCTGAAAGCCAGTACTGCCCAGCAGCCTGGTGTCTGTGTAGCTTAGAGCAAGAAGAGGTTTTACTTTAAGTCAAGGCACTCCAGGAGTCTCTGCCTGTGGCAGCAGAGCACCACAAATAGTCCTAGAGTCAATGTAAACCAAGCACCCCAACACAGCTATTTTCTATCTGCAGTCTTTGGTAAGTGCTAACGTCAACAATACTCTGCACTAGCACAAAACGTGCTGCAGGAACAGGGAATTAAGAGTGCCCCTTCCTCAGGGCAAGGCAGGCTGGAGACCCCATAGATGTAGCACAGAGCCTCATGCCTCCTACGGAATAAATGGCTTTGAGATTTTACTTATTGGAGATGAACTAACTTTCAGCATGGGCTGAGACACGTTGGTTCTGCATCAGTTCAAAGCAGGTTCACTCCATGCTTCAGCAGCTTTTGCTTGGCCTTGCTCGGCAAGCTGAATGCACTGTCGTGAGGGTTGGGAACGCCCGAGTTGCGGAGCGGAGCACCCAGCTGCTGGAAGTAGGTTTCCTGGACGGGATTCCGGCAGGCGTACACGGCCGTGGAGGCGTTCCTAGCAGGGCAGGAGAGAAGGCAGTGGTCAGGATTTACAGCTTTGTGCAAGATCCCCTCCAACTCACCAGGCCAGGCATTGGGATGCTTGTGGCACTGGACTCCCAGCTATTGAGAGGGACTTTTTAGGTCTCAGCAGAGCAACAGAACACAGAGCTAAAATGGGCACCAAAACCCTGCAGTGTATTACCAGAAGGCCACAGGGAACCAGACCCTCCTTCTCAAGGGTCCTGGCATCCTAAAAGAGAAAGCATCATATGTCACATCCCCTGGGACCTACTCAGCAGCATTAATGCCCATGCATGTAGCCATCCTCTGAGTACTTCCCTTGCTGGCAGACCAGCCCAGTACATCAAGAGCTGGTAGTTAAATACTCCTCATGTCTAACACCCCTTCTTTCTGGGAGAAACCTATCTCACTGCTGCTGTCCATAAGCAAATCCCAGCACAGCACCCTCGCAGCAGGAACCATACAATGTTGTTTAGTCACCTAAAGCTGTGTGATGAAGCTCAGACAATAGTCAGATACTGTAACCACAAAAGCTCAAGCCGTTGATTAAAACGCACCACTCAGTATTTACCTGCAAGAGGGCTGGCAGGGAGTGAAGCAAAGGGCTCTGCATTCCTCCTTGACGGAGGAAAGCAGCAACTGATATGTTTGCTGACACCCTTCTGTGACAACTCTCCATAAAAGAAAGCAGTTTTAGTCATGTTGTTACTCAGCCTGATTCACACATGGAGCTGCTTTTTTTGGGGCAACACAGAATACGCCAGCTTAGCCAGTACAGGATTTAAGGAGCCAGTCAAACTAATGCTAAACAAGGAGTTCTCCAGCATTGAAGTGTATGATTCACATTCCCTTGGCAAGCTGTGTCAGAGAACCGAAACCGTGTAATTCCCAGAAGCATCTTTATTTCATCATGTTTTGGACAAACAAGCACAGCCAGGCAAGCGGAATCTCTGCGCACTCACAACATAACTGTCCTCCCCAAGATCAGCTACAGGAACGGGGGGAGTGCTGTAGCACAAGATCAGCTTCAGCCACGGCTGTGTGGAAGGGCTCTGGCTGTGATAAGACCATCTTGCCTGGCGCATTACAATTGAGTTTGCCATGCACATTACAGTGTGTTTCCAACCCAACAAGCTGTGCAAGAAAACAAAATCTAGGTTGCCAATTCTGGGTGCCTTTGGCTCCCAGCCGAGACACAAATTTATTAGGAACAGCTATATTTAAAACTGCGTCTTAGAACCTTATGGTGCCAGGAACTGGCAATATTCTAGCATTATATTTTAATCCAAACCCGTGGCACAACTCTGCTGTGCCTTCAGTTCACTCGCCTTGCTGCCATCCTAGGCTCTCAACACCCAGATCACACTGCAGGCAGAATATTAAGTAGCCCACATCTAAAGAGCAAACTTCGGGGAATACGGTGACATGACTGACCCTTGGCAAGAGACACCAGTGTGATTACAACACGTGCCAAACCTCAGCCAGCCTTAGGGTTTCCCCCCTCTGCCTATTCTGTGTGCCACACAGCACTTGTGTGCCACACAGCACTCCTGTGCCTGGAAGAGGAGGGAGTTACACACCTTACCTAATTATCATTTCTGAGGCAGTCGGAAGCTGGTTGAAGTCGGAGTGGATCAGCATAGCAGCTCTCAGGAAGTGCCGGTCCAGAGGGCCAGGTGTATGGGGCAGGTTGGCTGCAGAACAGGAGTAAGGGGTGTGCGTTAAAAGCCCTGTAGAGGAGCGTGCCCCCATTTACTGAGCAGGAAAAGGCTGTGGACCTCTCCCACAGACCCTGGATATCTACAGAACAGAGACTGGGTGATACCCTAAGCCCGAGTGTGACCTCAATGAAATTAGTCAGTGGCTTGCACTGTGCTCAGCCATGCACAAACAAAAAGCCCGGTGTACCTTTCCACCCCTCACATCAGAAGGGTGACAAGAAGGCCTGAGACCTGGGTTACCTAGGCTCACTGGGGTTTCTCTCTTTCCCTAAAGCACTTCTAAGCTGGAGAGAGGTGGGACACTGCCCATGAGGCTGCCAGAAAAAGGGAAACATTAGAATGAACTGGAGCAATACATGCATGGTGCTTTGTGCATGTCGATGGTCTACCCATTGATCCAGAGCAGCAGTCTCCAAACTGCTGGCTACTACTTGTTCCCAGTTCCTGCTTCTCGTAGCCAAAACTGACTGACCAGCACTCTGTTGTACAGTGGGACAAAAGGCATCACACCAGGGATGAATGAAGTCAGGGGGAGGGAGGTCGGGTTTGAAGAGGGTGTCGAGTCCTGTCCTCAGACCTAGCCCTTAGCAGAACCCCAAGCAACATCTTTCTGAGCAAAGCACCAGTGGCAGCTGCTCCATCTCCCAGCGGCCTCTGGCTCTCAGCCAAACAAAGTGATCAACAAGCCGTCAGCAGATTATAAACTCAGAAAAGACAAAGCTTCTTCAATAGGGCCTTATATCCAGGCTATTTGCTAAGAGTTATAGCAAACAATGTTTCAGAGAAGTTGTCTGAAGCATGAGAAAGTGCTACCATAAACCCTGTTCTCCTCCTTATTCCCTCCTCCAAAGCAGCTGCTGTTCCAGAAGACGAAGGCTTACCTGTGAGAACGTTCTGAATGCAGTCGTAGTGAGTGAAGCTGTAGGTTGCCTTCGCTGAGGAAGAGGAGTCTTTGGGCAGAGTCTCCCTCAGATGAACCTCGAGGCCATTTAGAGAAGCCAGACTGCTGTGGTACTGCAGACAGGGCAAAAAAAGGCAAGTGTTAGAGTAGATGCCCAGCTTTGCCTAGACTTCCAAGGAGGTACCGGCGGGAGCCTGGGTGACGGAGGTTGATGACAAAGGGACCAGACCCCTCCACGCTCTGCTGCCCAGGCTCCCCCCCAGGAACAGTTGGGAAATTTGGGCACAGAAGAAAGCAGAAGTCTCACAGCTTAAAAGTCAGTGAGACGGGGAGTCAGAAAAGGGCACTCCAACCTGAAAATAAGCCATTAAACCACCTGATGCTATTAATTACAGGAAAACACAAGACTCCATTAATTTACCATCAAACAGTACTTTCCAGGGCTCATTTTCACATCCTGGCCATGACTTTCAGCCAGCCCTTATTACACCAGGCAGAGAGTACAACACGGGATGCAGCTTTCCACGCTTGGGCTGGATTTAATGGCCTGCAGCGTTTCCCACAGCAGTCTCCCAACACACAAGTAAATCTTCTAATGGGCACCCAGCCTCTGCGCTGAGCTTCTGGCCAGTTGCAGACTGCAGGCACTGGGCTATCACCAGTAGGAAAAAAAAAAAAAAAAAGAAAAGCCAAGGAAACAGCCTCACCTGTGGGGTAACGACAGGCCCAGCATGGAGCAATGGATTCGCACAACAATGTAGTAACATGAAAGCTAAGCTGCTCTCCCGACTGGACCTCCAGCAGCCCAGCTGCCCTGGCCATGCTGAGGCTCTCAGGCAGCGGGCAGGGCTGAGGGGCTCTCCAGCAGTGCTGGGAAGATTAACTCTGTAATCTTCCAGCCTGCCCGCGTGCTTTCCTCTGCCACAGAGAGGATCAAGCCTCCATTCAGCACGATGGCAGTGCCTGGCCTACCCTTGACCCCCCTGGTCACAGAACAGATTTTCTTTTCTGTGCAGTGAAATGAAGGGATAAGACCTAAAGACAGGCAGGAGGTGAGCCTGAAAGCCTCCAAAGCCTCCTGCTCTGCAGGGAAAGCCTGTATTGGAAACCGCTCTCCCCAGAGGGATGATCGGTACAGTCTGCTGTTCTCAGCTGCACAAGTAGCATATTTTACCCTTCTTTGGTGTCATTCAGGGACCTCAAAGCGTTCGACAAACATTAATTATAACTAAGCTTTGACATCCTTGAGAGCTGAGGGTCATTTTTAATCTACAGATAAACAAAGGAACAGACGAGCTGAGGTTACGCCTCAAATCCACCACGCCGCCAGCAGCAGAGCCCAGCTCCACCTCCTCGAACAACAATCTTCCTCCGGGGATGATGGGACATGCAGTGCCTCTCTCCTAAGAGATAACAAACACTTGCACCCAGAAGAAGGGTGTAGTCAGAAGAACCCAATCACAGCCAAAATCCAAGCTGTGTGAAAGTGCAGCTTTGCTAAGATGAGATCCAGAGCAAGAGTATGTGAGTTGGAAGCAGCATGTCTGGGAAAAGAGGAACCTGACTGGAACAGGGCTTTGTCAACCCTGGGGCAATACATAAAGGAAAATCGACTGAAATGCAATGCACCAGTGTTAAGCAGTTGATCTTGAGACTTAATGAACTGAATGACAAATTGAGCCAGGCTGGGCCCGCTGCTGGCCTTGCCCAGGCATGTGATGGGAGGAGGATGTGCAACGTGTCACCAGCAGAGCTAACCCCCGCAACAAGGCATTTCACACACTAGCTACATCCTTCAGAGGCTCCTTCTCATGGCAGGTCAGATATGAAGGAGAGCAGAGGCTGGTTTCCAGCCACGGGTGCCGCACCGCCTCCGAGCACAGCAGAGCTGCACTGCCTGCCAGCCAGACCTGAGCTGCAACCAGAGGAAACCCAGAGTAGCTGAAGGTACCTGTGCAATGAGGACAACCTTCAGCTCCTGAGAGTTCCTACCTGCCTGTATCCCCCTCTCTCCCGGCAACCAGAGAAGACACGGTAGAGTGGGAGCCGTTGTGCAGCTGCCTGTTTGAAATGAGCAGAAAGGGGACAGAGCAATGTGCCACATCTGGTGCAAAAGGCCAAGGCTGCACCTCCTGGCCTCTGATGATTTTGCAGCAATCCCTTGCTGGGCATGCCAATCCTCACATGCTGTGCAGAGGTGGCATCCCTCTGCTTACGGGGCGGGGGGGGTCACAACCACAGCCTCCGAGTCCCAGAGCTCGGAAGTAAAAGGAGTAACCTTGAGGCTCTGCTAATGCTGGGAGCGAGCGTTTGTCTGAGCCTCCCTCCACCTCCTAGTCTGACGGTTAAAGAAATTAGGTTGTTCCTATGGCAACTGGCATATCAAACAGGCCTCTGCAGCTTTGACTCAGCTCCTTGGTAGGGAAGCAGAGGCCAGGCAGCAGCTCCGCAGACTAATGCTTCACTGGGGAATGCTGGGGGCCGGCACATCCTTCCCCCGCAGCCCCATTAGCTGCACTGCAACGCTTGGCAGGGCAGCCTGCGTGCCGAAGCAAATCCTGCAGCAGAGTAAATTGGGATTGCTCTGGTACAGCACCTATTTGCAGTGCCCAAATGGCACCCTTTGCTCTGGCCTCCAGAGAGCAGCTCCAGGGAGAAGCAAGCTGGGGACGCAGACAGCCAGACTTTCACGTAGAAAGGAAACGCTTCAGGGACTTGCTGCCAGACACGTCTCCCTGGTGCTTCCAGAGTAAGAAGCTGTGACACGCAAAGAGGAGGTGAAACAGAGAACAAACCCTGCTTCCCAAAAAGCACTACAAAACTGACGGTGTTTCCCAACAAATCCCAAATCCAGCACAGGCCTTTGGCAGCCTGCAGGGCTGTCTGACGGTCACACCTACACGTTCTGCTCCAGCGCTGGCACTGACAGACAACAACAGGCAACAGGAGTCGTCTGTGAGACAACGCTCTCACCTCTCAGGCTCGCTGCCTGACGTTCGTGAACAACCTCCCACATAGCTTTGGTTGTGGTGACGAACCCTAAGCCAAATGGCTTTGCCTTGCACAACACAGAGCAGGTGAGGAAAGAGATGGGAAGCGCGATCCAATGCTCACTCTTCAGTTGTAACCCCCGTCCCCGCCACCAGACAAGCAGCAGTGAGTGTATCTACAGGTGTGGAGGAGCTTTCCCACTTACCACATCTTCAATGGAGCTCTGGTCCTCTCGGAGGTGATCTTCAGCCAGCAGGGAGAGCACAAGCCCCTTAATACAGTGAACGTACAAGCTCATTTTAACCGGTTTGCACCGTTTGCCTGACTCCACACCAGCCTGGGCTCCCAGACTGTCCACCTGAGGCGGCCAGCCACTCTCCCCGCTCCTGGGACAGTGCATGTTCTCTGCTGGGTCACCGGGCAGACCCTCCTGAACCTCTACAGCTGGCAGCTGACTCCTGCTTTGGAGGTCTGATCGTACAGCAGTGGCTGGACAGTCCCAACCCCACACATTGCCACCAGCTGCGCTGCTGCTTTCTCCAGAGACACTGGTTTGGCTCATAGTCCCTTGCTTGTCTTGTTCACTTGAATTCCTTCTGCTCAACTCTTGGGCAGGAGAGCAAACAGCTGGACTGCCATTGGTTGCAGGATAACTTTGGAAACTGCGTTGCTCAACATCAGAATCCACAAGGGATTCCCCCGTGCTCTGACTCGCCTGCTCCCGGGTGTAAGGGTTTGGAAAGGAAAAGCCTTCCAGATACGGACCTGTAGTTTGAGCACATTCAGCAGTACGGAGTGTGGAAGGGCTTGGCAGCTGCTTCGTGTCTCTCTCTAATGGGAAGGATGCTTTTCTACTGACATCTGAGCTTTTGTTGTCTGGGCTGCTCAGTTTTGCAGTTGGAGAATTCTTTGTACTGGCTTCCATTTTGGGGAAGCCCTTCAAAGGACCTGTGTTTGCAGGGCCTGATTGCACAGCATCTTCTGGTGCAGCTGTGCTTGAAGCTTGCTCAGGGGACTCCTGCACAGAGATACTATTCAGGTCTTGGTCTTCATGAACGCCTGTTGATTCTGAAACTGCCTGGGGGCAGAGAGTATTCTCTCCTGTAGGGCTTCCTGGGGACATGGATGACCTGGCGGGAGAGGACAAGTTGATTAAACTACTGAGTAGGATCTGTTTGGAGTTATTACATACCTAATAACACTATCACCTCCTGGTAGTGTTCAATTCTCTGCTACAAAGAGCATCTACCTCGGAAAAGGATGGGCTAAGGTCTAACGCAAGTGAAAAGCACAGGCCTCTTACACTGCAGACTCCTGGGAACGTCACTCCCTTACAAAGCACAAAGGCAGCACTGTGAGCTGAGAAACAACAGAACATCGCAGTTGGTCTTGGGAAACAGTTCTGCTTTAGGCTGCTTCACAACAGAGATATGGACACCACAAATTCCGTCCAGCCTGAAAGACCTTGGGCAGCTTTAACAGCCAGATGACAGAGTTTGAGTTAGTATCGGAGAAAACAGTAACAATGGCTAGCAAGGATGCAGCGCGACATGTTAGCAAAAGCCTCTCTATGCGTCAGATTGATTTCCTACCTAGTCATCCACTCCACTGGAAAGTCTCGGAGCACTGAGACTTCATCTTCTGTTAGGAATACCGGGATGATACAGACACCCTGCGGCAATGAAGAATCTGCAAAAGCAATGGAGGTTTGAGGATTAAATTAACATGGCCCAGCATAAAGAACAGAAGCCAGACTCCATCAGCCCAAAGGCTTCTGTGGGAGGAAAAGGCATGCTATCATCCCGTGTCCTGGGTCACCACAAACTGACCACGTCTGACTAGGCAGCATTTTCCCATCCTCCTCATACACTTAATGCACAGTTAAATTTTCCCTTAGCGTTTTTTTTCTAATCGTCCTGGCAGAATATCTATAAACTGATGCTCAAAACGATGACTGAAGGTTTGGACTAAAAGCATCAGCCATCTGTTTTCAGGGCTCCATCAGTGGCCAAGTAGGCACATGGATAACTGGAATTAAAGCAGGCACATTGGGAATCTGCATAACTGACAATTAAACCCAAAAGAGCAAACTCCTTTGCTTAGCCAAAGGAAGGAACTAGTTCTGATTACACAACACCCACTGGCACATGCTGACTAGTGGCAGAAACACCCTCAGGGATATACTCCTGCATCCAGCAAGAGCTTTGACGTGAATCCCAGAGAACCAGCTCATGCTCTCGCTGCAGAGAATGCAGCCCCGGAGGGCTGCCCATATGCTGCTGCTGTGCACTTGGCAACCAGTACTCTGCAGCTGGATGCTCACCAGGCTCCCGCTGCTCCTCAACTCCAGGCTCACTCTGAAAGAAAAGCCAAGAATCAGCTCTGTGGCATGACTCAACACTTGCCATCGGTGCCACCAGGACATCTCTTCCAGCCTCCTCAGCCTCCCTGTGACTACAGCGGGCCCCAGACCATCCCCTTCAGCAAATGCTGTGACTGGTTTACCATGCTGGGCAGTGACGTGTTCCTTAGGTAGCCCTCAAAGTCCCCCTTGGGACTTCCCAAGAACCAAAATACACCTGAAAGCAAGGACAAATACCACAATTTGCCATTACTGCCTGCTCAGGATACAAAAACTTGGTTCACTCAACCAGCGTAAGAGCAGAGTCCTTCTTCATATCTGAATATTGATGGCTTTTTTGTAGAAGATGTTGAGCCACATAAATAATTACTTTTGACAAGTTTCAATGCAAACGAAAATTGATCTAATTTCCACTTTCAGACATTCATTGTGTATATATTTAGCACTAAATACCTACACTTGGGTAAAAAGCTAATCAAAACATCACATAGATGAGAACTCATGAATTCAGTAACTTAAAGACCAAAATAAAAAAAATTCCTCGTGCCAAAGTCTTGAAACCTTACTCAATCATAATAAAAGTTTTTTGCATCAGCATCAATATTTGTCCTTCCCAGTAACGGCACACGTAAGATCTATGTGACAAGAGCTCCCACACTGCCTCCTTACAAGTGGGTATCTGCATGCAGGGAATGTGTTTAGCAACATACCTGGCCTGGAGACTCATTGCCTTGGAGGAGAACTTTGGCAGTGAGAGGAGGTGGCAGCTGGGTGCTCACAATCCTGAAAGGACAAAACAAAGTCTTCCATGAGCAGACCGTCATTTCCTGAAGCTCAGCCATAGACGCCCATCACTCAATGCATCAAGACATGCAGAGCCAGCAGTAATGCTCACGCCAGACTTTTACTCGTACTCTGAGCAAAACTGACAGTGCTGCAGGGCCCCATTTCACAGCTGGGTGATCTCTGGGGGAGTTTCTAAGGTTCTACTGCACCCACCTCGCCCAGTCCTGCCAGATACTCTGCAAAGGTTGAAGGGCCAGCCCTAGACATGGGCTGGAGCCAACACATTGCCAGACAAGAGGAACATAAGCTGGGTGACCATCAGGACTCTCGTTTTCTTCTTTTCTTTGGGTCAGTTCCACTCTAAACTCAGGAAAACCGCCTGCTGGCATTTACTTTGGGCCAACAAATCTGGTTTTGCTGAGTCAAGACCTAAGACAGACCGACCCATACAGGCTTCCTGCCACCCCAGGAAGAGCTGCGGGCAACGGAGAAGATTCGGAAAGACTAGCACTCAAAGCACTGCAGCACAGGCTCCTTGGATAGGGCTTCCAAAGGTATTCTCGGTCTTTCCATTTATGTCTTGTTGAGACCCACATTCTGGAGATTCTCCAAAAGACTCTAAAGAAGAAGTTTAACTCAAGTACAAAGCCCTTTGCAGTGTTGTAGTAAAATTCAGAGTTCAGAGAACTCTGATGACATTTGGTGAAAAAATATCTCTACCAGACAGACCAGCGATCCAACGAGACACACACACTGGTGATGGGCAGACGCAGGACAAGGCTCCATTCTCAAGTCAGACATCTGCTTCCACTGCAACACGCTGCCAGCGTTAAGGTGCTGCAGTGACTCATGCTCAGAGTCCTGCCTGCACATATGAGATCATTCCCTTAAAAATGCCTGGCCTGCCTCTGTCAGACCTGGAAGGATGCGCACATTGTGGCGTATTTCCAGTGCTGATAAAAGGTGCTACAGGAACAATCTATGCCAAAGGAAAAAGGTGCTTGAATGTTATTGCCAAGAAATTCTCAGAATCCCCCACCACCTGTCTTTCAAGGCCACCTTTGAGGCCTTCCTTGATGTCATTCAGTGCCACATCCGCAGCATCTTCAGCTATGATTGGTTGAAAGAAGCCAGCATTTCTTGTGGGAAATTCTGGCTCATCCTTCTGCGCACTTTCTACGGGTATAGACGGTGGTCCTGGACAACAGGTCAGTCAAAAATACATACATACAGACATACATGTGCTGCATTTTCAAGACTGCAAAGAGTACACAAAGGGGAAAGAATAATATTCACACATCTTTCTTTTTCTTGGTGACTTCCACCTAAAAAGCCTGAGAAGTTCGGTCTTCGCATCCTGCTGAATATCAAAGACAGCAGATTACTACTAAAACCCAAACTTTGAATTTCTGCATGCTTCCATTTCTCCTGCTGATAAACACAAATAACCATTTATCCTCTTTCAAATACACCAGCAGACAGGGATTACCTTGCCTGAAGCATTAATATTCCCATCATTAACAAACAGCAGCCCTGTGTGTACAGCTAGTGCCCTTGCTCTGCTCCCTGGATGCACTCCGGGATCACAGCCCTGGGAAAGGGCAGATTTAACATGCAGGTTAACCCTTTGGGTAATGCCTGGTTACTTACAAGCCTTTGTAGAGAATGCAGCCTGCCAAGACATGGGGAGACCGCTGGCAAGTCTGCAAGATCAGAGTTGCTTTCAGTAAAAGCAAGGGATCCACCTAGACACAGAGAACCACAAGAAGTTATGCCAGAGAATCCTGGGAGATGCTCAAAGCAGCAAATAAACCCAAAAGCATTGGCACTAAGGCAGCTCTAGAGCCAGACACTGCAGAGGACAGGCTTTTACCTTGGTTTTGTCCAGATTCCAGAGAGAATTGAAAATCCTGTGGAGGTCACTGGTGTTTTTTTGGATATGTTCAATATATCTGTCCCACTGCCTGCTCAGCTCCTCCTGAGAAAATGCCTGAGGACAACAAAAATTGACACGGCTGTCACTGCACAGGCCTTAATGCATTCAGGATGGTTACAGGTAATCAAGCTGGGACAGTACCTATAAGTGACAAATCTTGTGAGGATAAGGAGGAAGATGATATCGAAAGGAAACTGCCTTAGACTGAGCATCTACGAAACTTCTGGTAGACACCCACACTACCTGGGTGCAATAAGGAGGATGGGCCTGTGCACTGTCCCAGGTCCCGATTCTTTGATACGTGAGCTTGCTCTGACCCTTGCAAGTAGGGAGACAGTGGAAGGGAACATGCCAGCACGTGTGTGCCTGGGCAGAGCTCGGCCAATACAGAAAGGGTTGAAGATCTTTCCTAGGCAGAAACATCACAGCTGCTGATCTTTAATTACCATGTAGGCATGATCCACAGGTCCGTTGTAGAAGGTGAAGAGGCTGATCAGCTGCTCCAGAAGCCGCCTGCAGCTGACATCAGGGAGTTCAACGGCACAACCCAGAACCTTTAATACAGAAGGCCATGAACGAAGAATGTTTACTGACAAAACCCAGGCACAGCAGGTGGGAACAACTCTTATCACTTTCAAATGAGTATCAAAGGCATGCAAGCAGCTCTGTGGCAGGCTAACAACCCCCACATTCACAAGTCAGATGAAAAGGAAATTCAAAAATACCCACAGAAGAGCCCTGCCACAGACAGGATAAATAAATGATATCAGAAATCCAGCGTTTTAGACACACTCCCTTCCCACATTAGATGACCCAGCTTGGTGCTTTAATAGCTAAGAACCTTTTCCTGAAACTAAATACTTAAAAATACTCAAATTAACTTGTTATTTACAGTGATGAAGATGCTTCATTTAGCTTTTGAGTTGCTGAGAGAAACAGAAGCACGAGGCCTTCTGCCTCAGAGAGAGCTCAGTGAGCCTGAACAGCACTGGCAATTAAATAGGTCTGACCGGTCTTAGTCCAGTTTCAGGGGATGGTTTGGGGCATTTTTGTCACGACTCTGCCGCACACTGTTCTTTATATACTAAATGTCTGTTGACACTGACAAAGCTCTGCAGCGGGGAATGCTGAGGGTTAGAAGGAAAGAACAGACTACCAAATAGGGAGACTGAGTCCTTATTATAAACTACAACACAGAATCCTGTTCCCAGTCATTGCCAGTAACCCATGGATACACATAATGATGCAGAGGCCAATGCTTTACAGCCATTGCCAGGCACATCTTAAGAAAACATATTGGGTGTGGACACACAAATGAGGTACGTGAAGCTTTCTACAGAACAGCTGAAGTGATTGCCATGACACAAGCTTGTAGGCTGTGGTAAACAAAATTTAAGCTACCTTGCAATGAAAAGTTGTGCATTGCAAGTTCTCACCTGAGCTCTCCCCAGGTGTATCTGTATGCAGGCCATACCATGGCGGGGGGGGGGGGGGAAGCCCTCTTTGTTTGATAAAGTAGTTCAGACTTTCTCACAGTTTTAGCTCTGCGATTGCTTCTGGATCGCTTGAACTCACCCACAGATAGTCTCCATCCACTACAACTGCAAACTTGAGCTTCCTCAGGCGAATGAGACTTGGAGGAACTCCAGAAATCTCAGTCATGCAGTGCACCACTCCAGCAATCTGTCCGCACAGCAGTTCCTGCTGGTCGGGGAGAGTCTGTCGAGAAAGGCAGGGAAGAAGGACTTTTTTTTTTCCTCCCTTTAAAAGGGCTTCGAAAAAAAAAAGTCACTACTATATTCAGGTATAAATAAAAATTAATTACAAGTTCAATTCAATTATAAATCAAATGCTGTAGCACAGGCAAATTTCTGGGGGAAAAATAATTGGACTGCCTTTTTTCAGGCAGCACAAGGGCTCAGAGCTTATTTAGGGGCACTTTCATCCCTCGTGTGTATTTATTCACATCACCAGAACAGATCTGGACTCTGCTGGAGGACGCCACTGACCAGCATCCACAGCGAGGGAGCAGAGTGCAACACCGCCGTGCCCAGCCGGTTCTAGTTGCATGAGTTTTCTTAAAACTTTCATAAATACTAAATAAGAATTAATCAAAAGCTCCACCTGGAAGCCCATCCGTTCCTAAACCAGAATCATCAGCACTGACTCACAACACAGGCACTCCTTTACAGGCACTGAAATAAAAGCAGACGTTACCTGAGAAGGATAAAAATAACAAATCCCGGCACTTGTAGGATCTCCTTCTTCTTTAACCTTTGAACCATCATAAAGGAAAAAGTAATTCCACCTAAAAAAGCAAAGCATTGACAGAAATTACTGTATGTTTGAAAACTTACGCTTCTCCTTCTCCTTTCTATTATTTCAGGTAGAGCAACAAAAGGTTATTACAAATGAAGAGAGACGTGGTTCTTAGATAATCACGCTGAGTTTAGACGTGAAAGCAGCACAAAAAGGGCCCCATGCTATTACATTTGACCGCTTTTGTGGGTTTAAGACAGATTCTATAACTCTGCAGCTAAGACACGAGGAAGGAGATAGGGACTCCTGAGATATTCTCCTATCCTGAACACATGGAATAATTATCAGTAAGCATTAACCACGAGCAGGCCAAACGGTTCCCACAACCTGCTGCTTCTAATTTAATTCCTGACTGTACACGACAGGCCTCAAGGAGCGCGAGAGGGAGGCTTCCTTCAGAGGATGGCCTATATCGTAATATTATTTCAAGGATGCATGTATCTAATAATACTTTTTTAGCCACTCCTACTAGTAAGCAGCTAGTTACAAGCTTTGCACACGGGAGCTTGCCAGCAGAAACATGAAGTCTGGAAGAAAAGCCAAAGGCAACTCAAGAGGTGAAACTGAAGAACACAAGTTACTGCCTGGCCAAGGAAAAAAGGCTGAATCCGGCCTTAGACCGTCTCTGCGCGCTCCTGGAGCGATTCACCAGAGAGAGACGAAGCCGTGGAGCCCCCGCCTCGGCTGCCAGGGGACCCGGGCGCTGCTCCCGGCTGTGCCAGGCCCCGGGACGCGCTCCCAGCCCCCGCGCTCCATCCGCAAGCGGGGGCAGCGAGTGCTTCCCCGCCAGAAACCGGACAAACGGGGCAGCAGCGGCCCGCAGCCCCGGCCGGACAGGAGCAGCGCCGGCGGCACCTCGACACCGAGGAGGCGGGGGGGGGGGGGGCACGGAGCGGGAGAGCCCCGCGGCCGCAGGCCCGGGGGAAGGGGCTCACCATGGCGCCGAGCCGGGCTCCGGCGCGGCGGGGCGGGCCATCGGTATCGGGCTCCCGGCGAGGCGAGGCGGGAGCGGGGCCGTCCCTCCCGCGGGCCCCGCCGCCACCGGCGCTGAGCGGCCCGGCCTCCTGCCGCCGCTTCCGGGAGGCGGCCCGCCGGTCCCGTGACAGCGGCACGTGACCGCCCGCGCTACGGCGGGCGGGCGGCTGATGGCGGCGGGCGGGTGGCGAGCGGCGGGCGGGCGGCGGCGGCGGGGCCGGGCGGGCGGGGAGGCGGCGGAGGGCGGCGCGGTGCTGCGGCGGCTGCGGGAGGCGCGGTGAGTGCCCGGCCCCGTCCCGTGTGCGTGCCCCGGGGCTGCCGGGCCCCGCTGACGCCGCGCTCTCCCCCGCAGGGACGATCTGCTGAGCTCCGGCTTCTGGGCGGCGAGCGCCGGTGCGTGCGGGGAGCGGGGCGGGGGGAGCGGGGCACGGGGAGCGGGGCACGGGGAGCGGGGCACGGGGAGCGGGGCACGGGCCGCCCCTGACGCCTCTCTCCGTGCCCGCAGGAACCGTGCGGGCCCCGCTGGCCGCCGGCGCGGAGCCGCCCGCCCGCTGCGTCTGCTACGGCCTGGGGCGGTTCAGCGGCTGCCCGGCCGCCCGGCACCAGCTGGCCTTCCTGCTGCTGCTGCTGGAGGAGCTGGGGGTGAGGACCGGGCCGGGGGAGCCGGGGAAGGGGGGGGGGGGGGGTTTCCCGCGGCCCCCGCCCACGGCCGCCCCTCTCCCCGCAGGTGCCGCCCGGCCGCTGCTCCCTGTTCGATCCCGCCTTCTCCGCCCAGGAGGCGGCCGCGCTGGGGCAGCTGGGGCTGCGGCTGCTGCCGGACAACGAGGTGAGCGGGGCTGCGGGCCCCCAGGCCGCCCCCGCATCCCGGGGGGGCACCGTCCCGCCTCCGCTGCCCGGGCTCGGCTGTAACGGGAAACGTCGGTTTACGTGCAGGAGGGGAAACACGGCGTTGAGGGGTCGGCCACGCTGTTTTACATGGTGCACTGCGGGAAAGCCTTGTACAACAACCTCCTGTGGAGGAACTGGTCTGCGGGGGCACTGTCCAAAATGGTCATCATCGGGAACAGCTTTAAGGGGATTGAGGAAAGGTGCGTGCAGCCCCGCGGGGGAAGGTTCTGGTGCCTGCAACAGCCTTTCCCTCTCCTCGCTTCCTTTACTCCTTTTTTTCTGTTGCTTCTGACAATGATGTCCAGATTTTGCTCATTTTCAACTTGCTGTCCTGCTTGCAGTCATCAACAGCTCCTACCTTTTCTATCCCCCGTGCCTGTTGAGAAAAGCTCTTTAAATTCATAGGAGTGTCCTGTCTAAAGCTGGTTACCTTGTGTTATTCTAGATTGTTGTCAAGAATATTGGAGAGAGATTATTCTTACATAGCAAAGGTACGAGTCACTAGTTTTTTAACATTATTGTTTTGACAAAGCACCTTTTAATGAGAAAGGAAATAAATTGCAATGGGAACAAAGAGGGTGGTTATTGTTAAAAGCTTTTTCCCTGGCCACTGCAATATAAAAAGGAATCACTTTAGGATCATTCTACGTTATCTGCAGAATATGCTGCACCCAGGGGTTGGGTTAACATAATGCCATCCTCATCTTCACCGACTCGTAACTGAACTTTGCAGAAAAGTTCTTTTGCATTGTACATAACTTCTTCCCCAAACGCTCTTCAGGTCTTGAAAGGGACAGAGGAAGTGGCGCTCCCCACTCACCCTCGGTACCTGGACACCTTTAACGACACCTCCGTCCACTGGTTTCCCTTGCAAAAACTGAAGGAACTCTCCCCTGAGGTCTGGGACTTTGTGGAGGAGCCAACGTACCAAGACTGCGACGACTTGGAGATCATCAGAAAGGAGGACAGAGCTGACCAGCGCAGTCCCGCTGCCGCAGAGTCCTGACCGCTCTCGTGGGGCTGCGTCTCTTCCCAGAGCAGCTTTTGCGTAGCCGAGGTAAAGCTCAAGCACTGACAGTGTCGTCGTGCTCCACCAAAAGTGGCAGCACTCGAACACTAAGCGTGATGGGACATTTTTGTATCTTAATTATTTAATAAAAGGTAGAGCTGTGTTTTGAATTATACTTAACTACAGTGAGCAAATTTAACTAAAATCTGCCTGTTAAACCATCTGTACTGCATGATTGCTCTTTTGATCCCCTCCCCTTTCATGAACAATTCAAAGCCTTTGCATGTACTATGCACATTTTGAAGCATCAGGAAGGAGGAATATTTGAGACGGGTTTGCAGTTGAACGTATTGGTATCTAATTCCAAATGCAGGCTTAGAAAAGCCTTCTTACGGGCAGGGGCCTTCAGCTGCTCAGTGCAAAAATCAGCTCTTTATCAAACCAAAATCAGCTCTTTATCTGTTCTGTGAAGAATCAGGTAATCTCCTTCTATGGAAAAACCTCAGTTTCCCTCCCTCACCTCTGTGCCCTGAACTGCTGCAGTCCCAAAGCACACGTTCTGTGAATTTGCTGGAAAAAATACTCCCCCATTCCAGCTCTGTGTTGACAGGGCAGAGAGGGCAACCGGAGCGGCTGGTGGCCCGCGGGCCGGCACCGGGCTGAAGGAGCCACCAGCACACCCAGAGAGAGGTGGGACGAGTCCCGGCTGTGCGCAGTACGGAGGAGCCCGCTGCATGAAGGACATTGTCGGGACGGTCACTCACTGCCAGAGCAGTGCAGCAGGCAAGGAAAAGCTGTGATATCTCTGTCCTGGAGACCTTCAGGACTCTGCTAGACCAGCCCTCGCTCATCTGCTGTCGGAGCAGAGAATCACCCACCATGGTCCCTTCTAATAAACCTCTATCACAGGCGGTGATTACACGAGCATCGGAACTGCTCGTTCCGCACTTAGCACCAGCCTCCACGTGTACTTTCATCTCTTGACACTGCCTGAACAGCTCTTCTAAGAAAAAAATCCTGCGATACAGCTACAGTTTCACTCTATTTACAAATCTGTGGCTTCTTTATTCTGAGACAGTTACACTAAAAATATTAGCGAGATGGCCTTCAGAGTTCAAAGCAGGGGCCTCACTTAGCCATGTCAATGAGACTCTGGAGGGAGGTTGGCACCCAAGTCTTTTCTCCTTGTACAAACACAACGCCTCTGTCAATGTAAATGACAATCCGTCCAAACGTATACAGCTGTTTCCCTTCATGCCGCTTTCCAATCACAGGCATGAAAACAATGTTGTGCTCCTCTGCTTTTGTCTGAATTAGGTCCTTAAAGTTCATTGGCACGGAGCTGGCGGCCATGCCAATGCCACGCTGGGCCATGTTCTCAGCCTCCCGACGCTCCTGCATGGCTTCGTACTGAAAGTCTTTCCTCCGCTCGGTGTGCGTAAGATAGGCGATGTTCTCTCGAGCGCCTGGCTGCATGTACCCACCTGTTTGGAGAGACAAAACACATGAAAGCAAGGTCCCAGTCCATTTCTGGTGGAAGGTCTATAGGTAAACTCCAGTCCGGGACATGTAAAGTCAATCAATAATGCTCTGAATCCTCCTTTACATGTTCCAGTTCGTATTTTATACTGTTATTGCTAATACAACATAGACTAGCTAGATGAATTTGAGAACTGCAGCAGAAGCAACAGGATTTGATACAATCCCAAATTTTATCTGAGCACGCACAGGAGAGGAGAATGCTACTGGCAAAGGGAAAATGTGAACAGCAAAAAAAATATTCCTCAAAGCTAAAACCTGGCCTCTGGTCTCCACATACCACTGCTGGGTTACAAACAGTGACTGTTGCAAAATCGGGCTAAGGATGGAGCAGCACCACATTGCAGGAAGCAGCATTGCATCAGGAGTGCTTTCGCTATCAGCCCCAGTTCACTCCGTGGCTACATGAGTACCATGCCTGTTCTCCATAGGTGAATTCCTCTTTGTGCAATGCTTGCCTGTAGTTGTATTATTTTACCACAGAAATAAACATAACACTTAAAATAGTCCTCAAGGAATCCTCCAGGTTTCTGATGCAGAGTCTCCATCACACTGTACAGCAAGTGGGTAGGAAGAACACAGGAAAGGAGTTCTCAGTCTTGGAGGACAGGGCAAATCTCAGGTGCTGGTCCCTCAGGCACGGCCTTCTCTTTTATACAGTTTTTAATTGCCAGCAAATTCCTAACAGTCTCTTTTAGGTCACAGAGAGAGTCACGTGGAAGGAAAGGGCACTGCTCTAAAGCTAAGGAGAAGAACCACTATCTCACCATAAAGAAAAAAAAATCCCAACAAATTATAGCTTCAGAACTCAACATCTTTAAATTATGGTCTCTCAGTGACTGACATAAAATACACTAATTGGGCAAGGCTGAGAGATAATCAGTTGCTTAGTGGCACAGGCAGCCAGTCACCAAAAATCTGTTTCTGCTTCAGTGAAGCACAGACAATTATTAAGTAGCACCTTACAGGTGTTATTTATGGACACAGCAAGGTAAAACACACTTTGAATTTCACTGCTTGTGGGAGCTGCTACAATGCTGATTAGCAGGGCCATGCCTAAATACAGACTCACAAGAAGCAAATGTTGCTGTACTGCCATCACAGTAAGCGGAGCCATCACCATAAGCCACCTACCAACACTGGAAGAGACAGCCCGGTTCATGATATCAAGAGCTTCGTTAAATTTGTCTTTGATCGATGGATGTGCTAACACTTGGTCTGAGAACATGGACTTCCAACCCAAGTACCACTTTGTAATCTCTTCATAATTGGGGCTGTTACTAAGCCAAGAGCACAGCACCTGCAAAACAACATGACAGATCAAATGCAGCAGGACAGGTACGTTTCTGGAAGAGTCCTTATTATCACTTAACTTGCTTCTTACTGAGCTTTCAGTAAAAGAAAGGACCGTGGCAGTATTAGGACATAGCCTGTTCTGACGTGTATGGAGCTGTGAGCAGAAATCACCCCATTTGGTAGTTAAACCATTTCAGCGCTGGGACAGCAACTTCTAGGCAGGAGTCACTAAAACACTTCACAGCAAATCAAGCCTGTTTACTTAGCCTTGATAGTTTCTCACCTGCAGCCACTTTGGGAAGAAGTGTTTCTCCAGCAGCCCAACAAGACTGGAGACAGAAATCATCCCCTCCCAGTCAATCACCCAGTAGAAGGCATCCATGTGCTGCTGGTGAGGGTTTATGATGAGTTCGTTCAAACACATCCCTGGGAAAAGGGGGAAAAGAATTAGAGAAGAACTTGACTCACATTTTTATCAGTGCCATGACCTATTTCACTAGCAACACATGTGATTTGAGGAGCATCTGTATTGCATATTACCCTAAGGGACATTTGTGATCTTTAAAGTGTTTGGCTGATCCCTGCCACCAAAACAGTGCACTTCCATTTCCAGCAATTACAATTTGCTGCCAGAACTGAGAAACTTAAAACATTTGACTGTTTTTTTAGACTACAGGGCCTTTTAGCCAGTTTGCACAGCTGAATGGTGAATTACAAAATCTTATGATGAAAGCATTAGCATAGACCAAAGAATACAGGAGTAACAGAGAGACATTTTATAGCTTGGTACTATCTGACAGCTATCAGATATTCCTGTCAGCTGAAGAACAAAGGAATCAGATGATTTAGAAAAATAAGACAGAAAATATTGAGAATAATCAGAGCACTTCCCCACATTTCTAAAATGTCTGCCTCTGAAAAAACTGCACAGTACTAGTAGCAGAAAAGAAGATGCAAGCTTGGTCTAAACTTACTAATAATATTCTTTGAAGTAACACTGGCAGCCATGTTAACACATTCTTTTCTAGGTGTATGGGGGAAGGTGGCAACCAGCAGATTCCAGAAATTCAGCACTGTTTGGCTTGTCTTACCTAGTTTGGGCACGATGTTTTTAACCATGAAAGCCTCCCACGACCCAGGTGTGAACACATCTTTCCAGGGCTGAAGGATGAGTTTGGCAGAGGAGTCACTGGGATGCCACTTCTGCAGTGCATTCGCTAGCTTGTTTCGGATGGGAGAATACAGCGGCTCTAATCGTGCCTGCATTAGGGGGAGCCAGGGATGGATCCATGAATGGATTGGGACTGTGTCTGTCAAAGGATTCCAGCTTTCGACCTTGAGGTAAACCAGAAAAGATGAAAATAAGTCCATCCATTAGCACTAAGTCTTGCCAGATGCAAAAAGAGCCATAATGCGACACCCTAACTGCTACAAGAATCAGCAGAGGCAGCAAACCAGTATTTTAGATGTTCTAATAAACTGAAATTCAAATACTGGTTCAGAGCACGGCTTCGTTCTAATGCAGCCCTCTCGTCTTACCTCTTTCTGTAGCTTGGGGAAGATGAGCTGATCCAGAATATTATCCAGTATCCAGACAGGAACAACGTTTACCCAGCTATCCAAGAAATCCACCATTGATCCACAGTTCCTCGGTTGCCACTGCGCCACTATGTTTCTGACATATGGCATCCAGATTTCCCACATCAGTCTGGAAAAAAAAATATAAATATATCAAAGTTAAGCTTAAAGCTATAGCCCCAGGCCTAAATAAACCAAATGGTAACTGTTATTTAAAAGCTACTTCTTTTTATAAAGCCAACAGCTGGAATTTAACAGACACATCAAGAGAATCATCTGGAAAGCACACTTGTTTCTGTTCTTTTCCATCCCTGAGGAAGCAGCACTTGAAGATGCTGCACAAAGTACAACTTATTTGCTCTTTACCTGTGAAAAGCATCTGTTGACAGGTCCTGCCCACTGTGTGATAACAGCTGATCGTTTTCCAAAAGGCTTTTCCACTTGGCTATGATCTCCGTGCCATACGTACAGTCCTGGAAATGATAAGGCATGAGCGGCCTTTATCCTTTTTCATTAATTTCAGCTGGTATCTACAAAAAGCAGGCTGATGGTATGCTCGGCTATAGACAGCTTTCTCACCCACTCAAAAGGCAAGCTAGGAGCTTGCAGCTGTGATTAGTAAAGCGCCACAAGAGGAAAATCCCACTTTATGGATTTAACATACTTCCGGGGGGGAAAGAGGACAGTCTGAATTTTTTCAGGTGTACAGAGAGAATGCAGACTCTTACCTATCACAGCTGAAATGGCATTAGGAATAGACAGCACATATCTTACTACTTGAAAGACAGACCTCTCCTGCTTTTGCTAAAAAACAAGGACTAGAGATTTAGCTTTCATCTACTTTTTCTCCCAACACTCATGAAAGGGATTGATTTTAACCTTCAAGCTCCTAAATTGTTAGCCACTTTATGGAACAGTAGCCTTTAGTCATAGCAAATGTCTGAGAGTGGGTACAGCGTGGGTCCATCTTTTTGCACACATTTATTTCACTCTGCTATGAACACTGGGAGTTTTCTCTGGAACCTTCCTCTCCCCTGCCGGGCAAGAGGAAGGTGCTTTTTCTTCCTCTTTCTCTCCAGACTGATAGGAATTTCAGACAAGAAGTGGGGGGAGTCAAAATAAAGACTACTTAACCCATCCAGTAAGAACTGCAGATAAATCAAACTAATACACACCTTGAGGGGATCCCAGTTCTTGAAGTAATCTTTCATGAGAGGATAGACTATTGCTACTGCCAGGTCTACCCTATCAGACATTCTGTACTCTTCATAGTACTTGTCTTGAAGCGTCTCAAAAATCTTTGCGCACTCATCCAAGGTTAAGGGATTTTCGCAACTGGGCTGCATCCGTCTCTCACACTCTTCCACCATCTCCAGCACCTTGCTGAGATTGCTAATTGCTGTCTCCTCGTGCGAGAGAACTTCAGACATCTTCTGTATCTCATGGGTCAGGTTGACAACCATGTCTCTCTCATACTGCAGCTGCCGGTCATTCTGGATGATCTCCTGCTCTGTGATGTCAATGAGAAGTTGCAAGTTGTGCTCCAGCTCAGGCAAGGCAAAGCCCTGGGGCTTGGAGTCTTTGCCCAGTGGTTGCTGAGGACTGTCATCAGGAATATTGTGCTTGTGGCTAATTTGACTGTAGCTGTAATAAACCTTTTGTTCCCGGCCCGTCATGTCTATAACCTTCCAACAAACAAGAACAAACATGTCTCAAAAGAACTGTATCTCACGTTTAAAAAAAGGAGGAAATCCCTTACTCCAAATGCAAAACTGGAGATTTCCAAGTACCTTAATTACTCCAGCAGGCTACTAACACACACTGGTATTCTGAAAGAGGCAACTGGGGATTGCCTCCAAAAAGGCCTACTCCGGACATGAAGACTTAGAATAAATAAGAAACAATTTGGAATCAGAGCTGGAAGAGTCTCCTCTTCCAATCTCAGTTTTACGATTTTGCTGAGTAATTCTACAAGCAATGATGATGCAAGTAGTAAACTATTCATTATTGCACAGAAGTCTTAGGTACTTTTATACTTTTTTTAAAGACAAGTTAATTTTAGATTAATAATTTTATGAAATGCATACAAGACAAATCCCTTACTGTCCCTTTTAGGTAGAAGATGGTTCAAACTATGTGTTTAGTTGCACAATCCCAATAAGGACAACTGTGCTTTCAGAAGTGGATGAGCATTCTACCTATGACAAATGTGAAACAATTAAACTTAACTTGCAATTAAAAAAAAAAAAAACACCACCACCACCACCACATTTAAGCTAATTTGCACTTTTCTGAGGCCAAAGAACTTGCTTAAAAAACAAATCCAATGTCCTAGGTGACACAGTGGTCTATTACATGATTTGGTGATGAGTCCAAGGCCTTGACAGCCAGTTCTTAGAACTGGCTTCTATTAAGGTTACCGATGGCTAAAATGCACTCACACTACCAAAGCGGACAAACTGTTTCCCAGAGATGCCACCTCTTGTGTTAACAACCTTACCTTGACTTGAGACAGCTCCTTCTGAGGGGCTGAAAGCTTCTTGTTGATCCTACCCTTGGCTTTCAGTTCTTCTACTGTCTTATAGCTGTATTTGGGCTTTTTCTTGCCTCCATTAGGATCCTTCCGCCACTGACTGAGCTCTTTTTGAAATTCCTAATCAAAAAGAAAGAGTTGTGGTTGCTGCTCTTTGTCACACCCCAAATTTGCCTCTATTTTCTGCAGGAAAATAACCATCAGTGAAGAATGCTGTACAGCGAAAGAATGGGGAAAGCAGTAAAGCTCAGTGACAAAATGGCTCAGATGCTGTGGTCCAGTCAACCACCCTATTCACAATGCTAGCAGTACATTTCTGATATCTTTTTTTTTTTTTTTTTTTTTTTTTTAAATTTAAACAAAAGATAAAGACTATTTACCTGGTGGGACTCTTTGAAAGTGGGGTTCTAGCAAGACTACTGGAATAAAGTGGGCCAGAAACAACAAAGAACATTACAGTGACAGAAAAAATATGTCTAAATGAAATTCACGTGCTATGTCTTTAGCTTCTTACCTAGAATGAGCCCAAATAGTTTTCTCTGACACAGAAGCTGATACCAGAACTGTATTTTGTACATACAACACAACAGGGAAAACAGATATACCAAGAATCATACAAATACCTCCTCAGCTTCTTCCTCTGAGTCCACAACAGGGAAGTCTTGCAAAGACTGGCTGGTTCTTTCAGAGCCATATGCCCCCACAGCTCCTTTGCCTTTTCTTTGTTTGGCCTCAATTGGATTGATAATACCTAAGAGGACAACAGTTAGATCAGAAAGAACAGTTTATTTATGGAGAGAGAACAGCGAGTGTTTTTCCTGCAGTACCCTAAGTTATCAAATCAGCACAAAATCCAGCCTGGTATTCTGCCTCTAGCACCACAGTATCTTCTACCATTTCACTAATTTCTCAGTGGCTGTAAAATCACTTAATTCCAGCACACACCAAAAAAAACCAAAGCAGAGCATTATTCACATCTGCATTCCACTGCTTTTTTATTCTATCACATACAATAACGTCTCCTTTTCTGTGAGCTGACTGCCTTTGGAAATTATCTCCTTTTTTTCTTTCTCTTTTTCTCTTGCAAAATAACAAGAGTATAAAATTGGCTTATGGTAATTTAAATGCATTTGAATCTTATTGCGAGGACCCAGATCACTTGCAAGAGATGCAAGAAAACAAGAATGAAGTTGTACCACCTGGAGATGGCAGTTCTTTAAAGAATCCAATCTCTTCTCCAAATTACTAGTTAACAATAAACGACCAAACAGACAATCACAGTACCTTGAGCGTTCTTTCCGAGACCTCTTCCAGGGACGTAACCCATCTTCTGGAGAAGCTTCTGCCCAATTCCCTTAGTGTGTCTCTCCCAGCTGCCAAAATCCACAAATGATTTTGTCCCCCCTACAAAGCCTTTCTGACTAGGCTTGAAATTACCACCCTGTTAAAACAAATAAACAAAGAAAGGAATCCACGCAACCTTAAGAATTCATAATAACCGAGCTCTGTACAATTTCACTCAAAAGGAAGGCTCTTCCCAGAAGCAATTCAATTGTTACCACACCGCACAGCTCACTATGTCATGACTTGTCTGTCCATGTACGTTTCCTGCCATCTAAGGAGTTTCCTAAAACTCCTCAGATGGAAAAGGAAAGTCCTGACAAGCTGCCAGTTACTAGGCTCTACCACTGACTTTAACTGAAGCTGATTCCTGATTCTTTCTGTGTTTGGTAACTGAAAAAAAGAGTTTGATTTTTAATCTATAACATGTCTAGATTTGTCAAACTGTTCTGTGAGATTTAAAAAAAAAAAAAAAAAAAATCTTTGAAATGCAGTAAACTATGGGCATTCTTTTATTTTAACCTCAATTGACCAAAAGGAATATTAAGGCAGATAAAAGGGCCTAAAAGGACCGATGTTCCCAAGGACACACAATGATACATCAGAATAGCTACAAAAGACAGAGAAAACACCTCCCTTAACAGCCTGCTGTCACATGTGGTTCTCTGGTTTTAATTATTTCTCCCTTTTTTAATGCTCTATTATTACTTCAATACCTTTGACTACAGCCTACGTTTCATAAATACATTACACAGAATTGAAAACTTCCTGGGTAACTCACTGTTTTTAACTTCTTCGGCACGAACTCTTTAGGGACTTCTTCCTGCTTAACAGGCTTTTCATCTTCATCAGAGTCTTCTTCTGACATATCCTCAGCTGCTGACTTTTTCAGCCCGGCGCTGATGAAGTTCACAGGGGCCGAGTAATCCCTGGAGCTAGAACAAAATGAGACCTGTGAGTGAATTCTGTTCCAGTGCACCAGTGCTCATTCCTACAGAAGCCTGGGGACTACTATGCCTTAGACTCCCCTGTTAAAATGAAGTATTAAAAACTGACAAGCAGTTTAACACTGTTTTTGCCAGGAAATAACCGGTCTTTCCCCCTGGGCAGCAGGGACACGCTTGCACAGGTAAAGTCACAGAATCATAGATTGGTTTGAGTTGGAAGAGACCTTAAAGATCATCTGGTTCCAAACCCCCCTGCCATGGGGGGGGACACCTTCCACTAGACCAGGTTGCTCAAAGCCCCATCCGAGCTGGCCTTGAACACTTCCAGGGATGGGGCATGCACAGCTTCTCTGGGCAACCTGCTCCAGTGCCTCACCACCCTCATACTGAAGAATTCCTTCCTTATATCTAATCTGAATCTACCCTCTTTCAGCTTAAAGCCATTACCCCTTGTCCTACCACTACCTGCCCTTGTAAAAAGTCCCCCTCCAGCTTTCCTGTAGGCCCCCTTCAAGGACTGGAAGGCTGCTCTAAGGTCTCCCCGCAGCCTTCTCTTCTCCAGGCTGAGCAGCCCCAACTCCCTCAGCCTGTCCTCATAGGAGAGGTGCTCCAGCCCACTGATCATCTTCATGGCCCTCCTCTGGACCCGCTCCAACAGATCCATGTCCTTATGCTGGGGGCCCCAGAGCTGGATGCAGTGCTCCAGGTGGGGCCTCACCAGAGCAGAGTAGAGGCGGAGAATCCCCTCCCTCGACCTGCTGGCCACGCATCTTTTGATGCAGCCCAGGATATGGTTGTCTTTCTGGGCTGCGAGCGCACATGGCCAGGTCACGTCGAGTTTCTCATCAACCAACACCCCCAAATCCTTCTCCTCAGGGCTGCTTTTAATCCATTCTCCGCCCAGCCCGTATTTGTGTTTGGGATTGCCTCGACCCAGGTGCACGACCTTATACTTGACACGTTTGAACTTCACGATGTTCGCACAGGCCCACCTCTCCACCCTGTCAAGGTCCCTCTGGATGGCGCCCCTTCCCTCTGGAGTATCAACCACCCCACTCTGTCTGGTGTCATCTGGAAACTTGCTGAGGGTGCGCTCAATCCCACTACCTGTGTCTCCGACACAGATGTTTGTCAACAAAGTCCTCACAGGCAGCTCTGTGCGCCCCACGGCCGCCCCTGTCCCAGGCTGGGCTGTTCGGGAGGGCGTTCACAGCCTGAAAACCACCACGAAACGGGGCAGCCCCCCGCGCCCTGCAGACCCACCGAGCGGGGCACGACCGGGGGCCGCCAGACGCGTAGCCCCCGGCGGGAGGGGGCGGCTCGGCCCAGCGGCCCCCTCCCCCGCGCCCCCGGCCCGTACCGCTTGCCGCCGAAGCTGGGCCGCTCCTCGTCCGAGTCGCGCTCGGCCCACACGCCGTAGGTGGCCTCCTCCTTGCTCTGCCGGTGGCGCTGCCGATGGGGGTTGAACTCGTTCTGCAGGTCCCAGTCCGACACCTCGAAGTTCTCCATCTCCACCCCATCCTCCCCGTCCGTGCCGTACAGGTGCGACATCGACATGGCGGCTGCGGACACCCCCCGGCCCGCACACGGTCCCCCCGCGCCCCCCGGCCCGGCCCGGCCCGGCTCCTCCCGCCGGGCCCGACTGCGCCGCCGCCGCCCGGAACTCAGCCGTCTCCTTCCGGTGACGCACCCCGGGCGCCCCTTGAGCCACGCCCACAACCATAGAGCTGGAAGGAGCGGCCACGCCAGGGCCTCACGGGCAGCGGCTCCTCTGTGGTTTGGCGGCCCGGCCCCAGGCGCCCCGCGGCCTGCGCCGCCGCAGGGCGGGGGGTCCCAGGCCGGGCCCCCCCGGAGCAGAGAGGGAGGGCAGAGCCTGCGCTATTAAAACAATATTTTAATGGTGTGCGACCAAGGAAGGAGGCGGGAGGGGGGGTTGGCTCATATATTAACTCTGCAATAGCCTCTGTAAGTCACAGTGAAGGGCGGGGCGGGGTCACTGGCACGACAACGGCTCTGCGAGGTCAGGACCCACTTCTGACCCCGCCATTAGAGAACAGCGTTACGAGACATTTAAACGCGATTTAACGAGTCCTCCGGCCACGGCATACAAAATCCCTTCCCGATGCACGCTGATGCCCCCGTCGAGTGTGAATTTCCACAGATGCTTTCACCACGGAGCGTTGGGAAAAGGCAGACGACGGGCATCCGACGGGTCAAGTGTTTGGCCTTTGCAAATAAATGCAAATACATTCCTCGTGTAGCAGTCATTTTGGCAATAGTATTAGCAAGCAATATGCTTGGATAACCGATTTCCACTGGTGCCATTGCAAACTCTTCTTTGTTGGACCACAAAAGGCCATTTGCAGCGTTCTGGAAGAGAGAAACACACAGGCTCAGGAGCAGGAGCCAGTCACGCCAGCACCGCAGGTGCCCGACTAATGGCTTTAAAGCAGTTGTGATACAAAAAATGGTCAGAAAGAGACCAAGCCCCAGCTCCAGGGCTCGAGCCACACAACTTCTATTCTCACTCAATGCTTCTGATTTTTTTTTTTTTTAGCACAATATACTGATTTTACATAGAAAATAGTTTTTAAAGGGTCATTTTTAGTAATAAAATTTTTAGTAATAAAAATGACATTTCCTGTTTTAGCATAGAGGCTAGCTGAAAAGAGAGATGGAAAAACATCCAACATATCAACAGTTGTATCTGGAGCAGAAACCCAGGGCAGCAGCTTTGTTTTTGCAAACTGACAGCAGATGTGACTGCTTTATCTTCCCTTCCACAGGCCCATGGCATGTCCTAGAAGACAGCTGGGGAGCAGCTCAGCTCATCTACACATTTCCACATCCCTTTTCAATGATCCCCACAGGGACAGTCAGTAATAACTCTCCCAAGTGGCTGGTTTCGATTTTGCTGGAGTAAGCCTGTTTCCAGAGCTCAGAAAAAGAATTTCTGACAAATCGTCTCACATAACGGTATTGTTCTGAAAACCTAAAGCAACTGTGAAGGGGTTCATTCACATAACGAGCGTGCCTGGAGCAGCCCAGCTAATCCACAGGCACAAGAAATTACACTAGCAAAATGCCAGCCCCGGAGCAATGCAGGCAGATTTGCCTGAGTCCCAAAATGAAGTACAAGGTCTTACCTGGAAATCATTAATTTTCTTAGTGAGAAGATGACGTGTTCTGAGTCACCTAGAATAACCCAGAAACAGAAGGGTCAGCTTTAAGCCACCATCTGCAACTCAAAACATTCCTGCTGAGTTCCCAGAAGCAAGAAAAGGAAATGTTTAGGACACAGAAAACAGCACAAGGGCAGAGAAGCAGCAGCCAGGAGACGCTGCCATGAGACTGCAGCCTCTTGCTTCGCTACTGTTCATGCAACAGGAACCACCCTAGGCAGCCATCTGGGAATCGCCAGCGACACCTCTCGCAGTGAAAGCCACTACGCACTTGCTTCACCAGCAGCCCTGCCTCCTCAGTCCAGGACTGGGCTCTGCATCTTCTCACCCGACACCGGCGATGCAGCTCAATCCCCCTGCTTTCTTTAGGAGGCCACGTGTCGAGCAGGTGAAACCTGGCACCTCGGATCAAAACATCAACACCAATCTACTGCATCTCCATACTGTGCAGGTAGCGCTTTCTGGAGAGTCAAGAAGTCTTTTTTTTTTAAGTCTATGTGCAATGGCTGTTGGACTGCTCTGCATTACAAAAGATGGTTATTAATTGTTTTCAAGCACTGCTCTTTAGGGAAGGAGCCCCATAGTGTATTTTTGACACCTGAGCACAATCACCCAAGTACAAGAACTAGGAAGACCTCTTTGTAACCTGCAGATCAGAGAAGCCACCCTTCCCTAAGGCAGGCAAGACCCACAGCAACAAAAACTTTAAAGAGTTTTGGAACAGAGAACAATGTTGGAAGTGTCTTAAAGTCAGAGAATGAAGAGCATAAGTTTCTGATGAGTCAACACAGAACTGCACAGCACAAAACCATACACACGAGCAGACCAGGAAGGAGGCGACAGAGATGAATGAGCAGGGCCTGAGGAGCACAGAATACAGAGGACACCAACAGTGAACGTGTGGAGGGTGGGAGCAGTGCGCAGCAGGAAGGACAGGCACATCATCCCCATGGATCGAGGCAAGAGAGCAGGACATTTCCTGCAGTGGCTGCCCAGCCTGCAAATGCCCGTAAGAGGGAGCAAGGGACCAGCACCCGGGATTAACCAAACAGGGCAAAGCCCTCAGAAGGACTATCAGACTCTTACCTGCAGATGACCTTTCAAATTGGCTGGCGTTTTATAATCCCCCTTTAAAACCTACGGAAAAGAGAAAACTGGAGTGACCCTTCGGCGTAGTGGCTCTATGAACATCGGCAAGTCCACCTCATTAACTGCGTCCTATGTCCCAGTATACCTGAACCAGCAGGAATACCCTGATGGGCATTTGCTCTACATCGAGGTGCTATATGGGGGCAATAGTGGGAGGTTTCCTCCTTCGTGACTGTGAGCAAAGACAGAGAACAGCATCCTGCTGGGGCAAGGAACTGACACAAGCAATTCTCTGGCTCCCCCCTCAGCATGGGAGGGGAAGAGTATTTCAGTCTTTACCATTGTGCCAGTTCTCCAAATTCATCCCAAGAAGTACAGAAAGGTCCATGTCAGAGGCCCGGAGTCCCCAACCCTGCCCAGGGCAGATGTTCACCCAAATCACCTGTGTCCTAGAACAGCCCTCATCAAGCAGAGACAGCAAGGAGGAGCTGTAAGAGACCAGAGCACTCGGAACACGGACCAGCTCCAGGGAAGCTCTTCCGACCTCCCAGGTCAATGCTGCTACTTGCCTGCCTGCCCACGATCTGCACAGAGTACCACGGGGACCAGTCCCACCCGCAGGCGTTCCCCTGCTCCCACCAGTGTGACAAAGCACACCTCATCCAAGGGCACTGTCACAGGGAGCACCTGCAAAGCTGCGGGGGCTGCAGAGTCCTGCCTCAGGCTGGGGAGGAACCGGTCCACCCCAAAGCATGAGAAACTCCCTCTGTGTAGTAACTGCTGTCTGTGGCTCTGCAGCTTCTTCCTTCCAGTTCTGCTCCAGGAACATGAGTCAATATTCTAAAAAAAATCTTCTGGTTTTGCCCAAATGCATTATGAGCCTCCACTCGCACTCCCTGCGGGACTGCGGGAGTGGCTGGTGAGCTACACACGGACACAGCACAGTCTGTGCATCCTCCTGGGGCCAGACCACTGTGTCTAGTGCCACAGCTGCACACCTAGATAACATCAGCACACAGCAGTAACTCCCACACCCGGGTTCGAGAGCCGACAGCCAGGCTGGGTCAGGGAGGGACAAGTCAGTATCTGCCACAGCAGAAGAAACAAACGCCACCACAAAATCATAGGGAACATCATCAGTTTGAGCCACACCAGACTCAATCTACTGCACACATCTGTTTTGAAATCATCTCAGTGTAACTGCGTGTCTGTCGTTCCCAGTCTCCCAAGAGAAAGAGAGCGTTTGTTTCTCCACTGCTCTTTTCTGATTCGGTTCAGCAGCCTCTTCTGCTCCAGAGAGCTCTGTGGGTGCAGAGACCCGCGGCCCCACGCCAGCACTCCCTCCCCGTGGCAGCACCGCAGGCAGGTGGCAGCGACACTCACTCTGTGCGTGTTGTTGACAACTAAGGGGTCGGGGTGGCCGTAGTTGGGTGGGTTGGCATAGGGGTCGTAGCCGAGCCTGGCGAGCATCGGTGCGATGTGGGCCATGTCCTGCAGCACATCCCCCGGGATGTGCCCGATCCACTTAGATAATGCCTCCATGTTCACTGGCTTGATAACCTGGTCTGTTGATCTTTCTATCCTGGGGAAAAATAATAAAGAAGAAAACAAGACACTAAAGTTGGATTTCACATACATACTGGGCTCAGCCAAGAGCCTTCAGCTAGGTTCAACATTTTGCTTCCAATGCCCAAGACAAACGTGCACAGAATCATAGAATCATTTAGGTTGGAAAAGATCCTTAAGATCATTGAGTCCAACCGTTAACCCAACACTGCCAAGTCCTTCACCACTAAACCATGTCCCTAAGCACCACATCTACCCGTCTTTTAAATACATGAACGCTCATCGCCTGCCGAGTCTGCCTGGGGCAGAGACAGCAGGAGGCACAGCGGGGCAGCCCCAGGGCAGCCGCTTCCCACTCACAGCCCTGCTCTGGGGGAGCAGATCCTGGAAGAGGTTTCCACAGCCCCAGACGTTGGGTCCCCCTGTATCCTGCACCGGGGTCAGGGTGTTACCAGGACACTCTGCTTATTACAGGAAAATAATGAAAGATGTGTGGTCTGTAGCACAGATATACCACATGACCCCACTGAAAATCCAAAAACTTACCTGTTTAGGCAACCTCAGCAAAATTTACTCTGAGCCAATAGTGCTGAAAGCCCTGAAGAAATCATTGCTTCAGCCATCAAAGGTGCCTGCGTCTCTCTATCCTACGCCACAGCTGCCTTCCTGGTCCGCCTGGGATAAGGGTGCTGGGATGTGCTCCCTGCCAGCCGTGCTCCCTGCCCTCCAAACCTGAAGGAGCGAGCCCCTCGCAGGTACAGCCCCTCCCTCTGCACCCTGTGCTCAGCAGGACGCTGGCCCAGGGCGAGCAGCCGCCTGCTCGACTCCAGGCAAAGGAAACCACACCCCGCGTGGCGTAGGCGACGCGGCGTCCTAAGAGGGATGAATGTGCACAGAGGCTGTGGATCCCGAGCCTCATGAGAGCGTCCCAGTTACCCACTGCTAAGGCACAGGCAATGCCACGCAGCCTCGTACAGAAGAGCGTCTCATGGCGGAGGGAAGCGGAGCCCGGCCGCACACCCGTGTCTGTTCCCGAGAAATGGAGCAGCTGCGTGTCCACAGCTGCCCTCACCTCTTGGGCATGAGCAATTTATACAAAGACTGCTTGTATGGTTCCCTTAATTCCCCGATTAAATTTTTCTAAGTTAGTCTTAAGCCTCCATTTAGGAAATAAAGAGCATTAAAAGAGGAGAAGAAGGTGGGAGAAGGCAAGCAACCCGCTGGCACCCAGAGACAGACAACCAGCAAAGAGGGAGTGCTGGGGTGTGTCTCCACAGAGCAGGTATTTCTGTTATTCTGCAACAGCAGCACCAAACCTGGCAAGAATTGCTGCTCACCGCTGAAAGCCGTTCATTAGCAGCAAAACTAATCATGGTAAGGAGGTATTTGAGGATGGGTAGAGAAAAGAGACATTAAAGAGCTCACATTTCAGAGTAAGCAGTTCTTTTCAAATTAGAGACCGCAATCATTTCTGCACTGTCAAGACAAATGAATAAAGCAGTCACCTGCTCCTAAAATCCTCGCCTGACAAGCTGCTGTTGCATACAACAGATTGCTAGTATTCAAGCCGTCTTCTACTCAGAAACACAAAACCTATTGCAGCAAAACTGGACAGACATGCTGCCACTTCTGCCCCTGAAAAAGCATACATAAACACAAGCAATGCGTCTTTGCCCCCAGTTTTAGCCTTGACCCGCTTCATGTAACGAAAATGCTCCTCGAAAAGCCGAGGCAGGAGCTGAGACACTCACTTGGAAAGCGACACCCCGCCGGGCTTCCCTATCAGCTCCTCATGGTGCAGCACCGTGTCGCTCCAGGAGATGTCCAGGAACTTCATGATGGCGTGCATGGACTGCTCGGGGTGCAGCACCAACTGCTCGTAGTAGACGGGCAGGCACCGGGACCGCCCGATCTCCAAACACTGGGAGTACATCACCTCGATGGCTTTGTTCCACTTGGTCAGGCAGTCTCGGTAGCTGTTCAGGTCGAAGCCCGCGATCGTCACTTTCCGTGTGATCATGGAGTGGACTGAAGCCCGGCCGTCTCGAACCATCAGGAGGAATTTGGAATTGGGGAACAGCCTGGACAGGTAGACAGAGGACTTCAGCGTGAAGGGGTCCTTGTTACACAAATACCTGGCTGGCTCACCATGCTTGGCGATCACTTCCAGTATAAAGGCCTGCATAGCAGCGTCCAAAACTTGGTCTGTCACCCCCGCTTCATCCAGGCGCATCTTCTCTCGCCCTGATTTGGACCAGGCCTGCCGCATCGCCAGCACACGGGGGATGATGCGGGTCTCCTCTCCGCAGCGCACCTCAGGGTGGGCATCGAGCATGGCCCTCATCAGCGTCGTGCCGCTCCGTGGGACCCCGCCAATGAATATCAGGGGCATCTCCTTGCTGTAACGGTACTCGACGTGGTTGGAGTCCATCATGACCAGCTCCTCATTCTCGGGTCTCATCAGCCTGTGCCTCCTCTCGCTCAGGACCTGCTGGCACTCCAGGACCTGCTGGCCGAGGTGCAGAGTCACCATCAGGGCGACCACCGAGCCCACCACCAGCAACACCCTCCTCATGGTGACCCGCATCCTGTTCTCCTCCGCACAGGCTGGTGACCACGCTTCAGCTTTCAGCTAGCAAGTGTTCAACCCAATGGGCATCTGCAAGAGAAACACAGCACGGTCAGAGGAGCAGGAGCCGCAGTCCAGCCCAGCAGCACCTCGGCATCCAGCCTGGCTCCTTCAGGACGCTGACACCATCCCAGGCTTTCATCATCTCTTTCACTTATCAGCAACTTCCAGCCTAGGTGCTTTCTACTCAGGAGGTAATTAAAGTCTGCCTCAGAGCACACCCAAAGAGATTATGTCCGGACTGTTTGTGTACCCAGAATCACAGGTTTACAGCCGAAGCAAAGCTCCAGGAACATTTCGGAGAGAGAAGCCACGTGTACCCAGTCAGTCCTTAAAGAAATCTTTACAGAGAGTCTGTTCCATCCCAGATGAAGCCCAAACCCTCCCTGCAGTTTTCCTTCCTTCCAAAACAGAGCTCAGCACACCACCGTCTTCTCACTTCTCTCAGCCACCTGTCTCCTTCCTACATTTTCTTTAGCCTCAATGTGCTGTCACAGGGGGAGGGGGAAAGCTGAAATAAGAGAAAAACAAAAGCACCTCATGCAAATTGTAAGGGTCTGATTCAGGAGAAGCAGTTACCCATTAGAATGAAACACTATGAGAAATTAAACCACCTGAAGGCTAACAGCAACACACAGCGTCCGTGTTAAATGCTCTTCCTCCGGAGACTGACCTTATATAAAAATCCTTGAAGACTTCATCTGGCATTAAGGCTTTTTGGGTTTTCTGCGCCTCAGTAGGATATCTAGCAGGAAGCCTGCAGTTTCTGCAAGTCCCCTGCTCTGCTGCCTACCCGGGAGGGACTCCTGCAAACGCTGGCACTGCTTCCCACACCCTCCCCTCTTCTGCTCCATTTGTGAGCACAGGTTTTGCAATCCTCCCCTGGGCTCACCCAGGGATTTCAAGTGCTTTGTGATTATGTGGCTGGGGCAGGAGCTGAATGGAGTGGAAGGAACGGGACGTCCACGTGTTTTGTTTTGCTGACAATCCAAAGAACTGCTTCAGAAAAACGTTTTCTCCTCTCGACTCTCTCCATGAAAGAGCACATTTAGCAGTGGCCCATGCAAAGCCCCTTTGCGGTGGGGAGCAGGCAGGAGAGCCGCCCCAGAGGCAGGCAGCCTCCCTGCCCCTGCCCTGCCTGCCAGCACCGGCGGCCCCAGAACCGCTCGAGGACTCGCTCCATTCCTCTCCAACCCCTCACATCCCGCTCCACCTACCCGGACTGGTGAAGCAGTCGGCTGCTCACCATCCACCCACTCTGCTTTTATCCACTTCTGCTCAAACCATCAGATTACCATGACACAAAGAGGTAGTGCCTCTCTGCCCACCCAGGCATGTGTTTTCCCGTCCCAGAAGCAAAGTAACATCACCACCAAAATAATTTTTGTGGCTCTTTAGCACCACGGTTAACATCCTGGCCAACTGCTTGGTTAACATACCAAGGTTAAACAGTTTCAAATGCATGCCCATATACTATATAGAAGTCAGAAAGTCCAATGCTGGTCCATTTGTTTAGATGTAAATCAGAAGGAACAACAAACAGCTCTGGCATTTATGCAGCACCAAGCCAGAGTCAGACCCATTAAAAAGACAAGCGCTTATCTGCTCCATCCTGCTATCTTGATCTGTTTCAGTCATGCAAATATATTCAAATGTTCACCCTAAAAATAATTGCAAATGCTGCAAGACCCATTTCAATGAATTATAGCCAGAGCAGTCAGGATTTAAGGCCAACTGGAATAATTACGGCTATGCAGAACAAGACAGGCTAATTAGCAGGAAAGACCTGCAGTTTAAAAAGGAGGCTGGGAGCACAGAAGTGCTCTGTTCTTTGCAAAAACAGCTTACAGTGAGCGTTTCCCACCGAGATGCTCCCAGCAGCTCTGGTCCGAGTGCCGCCAGAGAGAAACAAAGGGACTCACTCATTTTGCTGTGCGAAGCGGGAGGCTGGCTGGGAGCCTGCAGTACCGGCCCTGCTCCGGCAGCACCCTGAGGGACAAAGTGTTGTGTCCCTGGGGATCATCCTGCCACCCCAGCCAGGGCAAACACACAGCCCCACCGCTGCCCATCCAACGCCACCAGCACGGGGAAGCTCTCAATCCGCTGTGGGGCAACAGGAGAGGCAGGTGCCGACAGCTGCTGTCAGGGAGCATGGCCTCTCCCTTCCTGCTGTGCTCCGGACTCTCCCTGCTGCTGCTGCAGCACACCACTGCTCCCGCCAGGACAGCCCCGCTCTGCCTCCTGCACAGCAGCCGCAGGGATGAAGCAAAACGAACTTCTCCGGCGGGATTTACCCCAGTGTGCCCGGGTGGGCTGAACGGCTCAGCAGCGGTCTGCTGTGCAACCGCAAACAATCCCGTCTTATTTTCAATTCTTTTGGGCAATCCTCCACTAAGAATTCCCCAAAATTTATGGGGCTTATTAGTCTATGAGAGAACAGGGATGGATAATTTCCTCCACAGCAGATATCTGGTAGAAGATATCATGGCATAATTAGGCAGCATGGCTGTCTGATCAGAGATGCCCAAGCTGGCTCTGAGAACTTTCTAATCCAGCAGGAATTAGGGAGCTCTGAGGGGCTTCTCTGGCACATCACGGCAGGGACTGAAAACCACTGCAGCTGGTGACGGGGAGCAGAAATCAAAGTGCCAGCAGCCAACCCCGGGCTGAAGCCCCCGAGGGCAGCTCAGGCACAGCAGGACAGGGACGGGCTGTGACCCACAGCCAGGGACTCCGTCCCCGACTGCGAACAGGGCAAGGCTGGTACCAAGAGCAGAGAGCGTGGGGGAGGATGGGAGCTGGTGGGGAAGTGACAGCAAAGCAGTGACCAACAAGGACACAAGAGGTTCTACAGGCAGAAAGTCTTCCTTATTTTGCATGCTGATCGGACGTGAGTATAAACAAGGCTTAAACTGTTTCTTGCCAGCTTGTGAAGGCAATACAATATTAACAGGGCATCAGTGGTGGTGTGCACAGACTTTATGAAATATTCACCAGCCCACACCCAGTGTCACAAGGGCATCAACTGCTCTGGCACTGCCCTCCGTATGTACTTACCTTCCCCTGGTAAGTTCATTTTGCTGCTAGCCGAGCTTCATGCTGAAACACAGGTGGCCATGAAAATACCTAATGGGAAAGAAAAGCCACAACGTCAATTTGTTTATTTATCACAGACATCTGCACACATGGTGACGAGCAACACTCTCCTCCTTGGCAACTTCCCCTGCCACACGCACCCCTCCTACCCACAGCTTCCCTCCGAGCCCAGGGAAAGGTGGTCCTGGCTCACGGTCGGCACTGGCAGCCAGATGCAGCACGCCTGCGACTCGGCCATCCACCCCAAGGCACCAGCACCGCTCCACCATGGCGGCGTTCACAGGGCTGAGCCAGAAGGAAAAACCAAGGGAAGCGGGAAGGTGGCTGCTCTTTTAGGAAATGAAGCCTCCTGGAAGGGAGAAGCCTCAGGGAGACAGGAGCAGCTGGGATGTTTAAAGCCCAGGGGACGACAGTCCGAACATGGCACGCTTCCATTGCACACAAGCAACCAGCGCAACAGCCCGTCCCAGAGGAAGCAGCTCCGGAATCGCCTGCTGCAGGCTTTGGTACAAATGCTGAAATCAGGCACAAGTCATGACTATAGTCAGAGTCCCCAAACCAGTAACAGCAAAAGGAGACAGGGTCCAGCGGACTCCTCAGGTCTGGCAGGTCATGCTTCTGCCTCCAGGCAGGGTCATGGGGACGCCAGCCTCTGCACTAGGAGATGCCCACACTGCCAGGACCTCCCTGGCTCCAGTCCGAGGAACAAATCTCTCTCCAGCCTCACCACCCGCCGAGGCAGCAGCGCCAGCCCCTAGCGGCATGCAAACCCCACCAGGTAGGGAACCAAAACCCACACGTTGGCCCAAACACCAGGTTTCCCACAAGGACACAACACCTGCACCCCCAAGGACCGCACACATCCTGGGGAGCCCAGGAGCTGCCCGCGCCGCCTCGGCTGAAGCTGTCCTGCAAGCACAGAGCATCCCACTGACAGTGCACCTGCGCAGGGGTCTTGCCCGTGTCCCGCCAGCGGTATGGCAGCTGTGTCCCTGCAGGACACCCTCCTCCAGGCACGGGAGGGCAGCAGCAGGGGTGACCCATCCCAGCAGGGCTGCAGCCATCCAAGCAAAGCCACCATCCAGGGGGCTATGCTACAGCAGAGCACCCCGAAGAGCCAGGACCTGCTGTGCAGGCAGGATGGCACTCCTCTCCAAGGCTCACACCGTGTGCATGGGACCACGGGCTCGTCGTGGGGCCGCTGCAGCTGGGCCCTTCCCACAGTCAGCTCCCCCTTCACACACAACGGCATCCCAGCCTTGGAGGATGTTTTTGAGAACATTTCAAGTACAGACACTAATTGTTATTCCAGCCACCCAAGAGTCTCCTCCTCTCCTGCCCAGCTGCCATCGAACTTCACGCAGCCCCCTCCACTTTAGCACTAATTAGAAACCAGAGGGAAACTCCACCCAGCACAAACTTTGCAAGAGCTTATCCGCGGTGCACGCATCACCCTCCTTCCCTGCAAGGCGTTCTGCTTGACCCTGGCCTGGCCTCCACTGACCACGGGATTTCAGGTCCGGACAAGACTGCAGGTCTGCGGAGCAGCAGCTGCATCCCCGGATGCGCATCTGCAGTGCCACAAATGATCTGGTGCACAGAGCAGTGGCAGTTTAACAGCCCAGCCCCAAGACACCCTGCTCCGGAAACGGCTCCAGCTCTTGCCTGTGCACACACAGACAGACACACAGACACACACACGCTTGCAGACTTCCTTCCTGACGCCTCCCACCGCAGCGCGGGGCCGTGCAGCATGCCACCACGCAGCTTCTGCACTGGCCGGGCGGACACCGTACCCAAGCGAGCACCAACAGCAAGCACCAACCGACTGCAACCTCCACGTCCTCCTTCCCTTGCTTTTGGGCAAACCACCACCACTGCCAGAGAGCAGCCCCGCGTGCCGGCACAGCTCGGTATCGGTGCAGCCAGGGCCTCTGGAGCGAGGGAAACGTGCACCAGCTGTAGTGATGAAGCAATATCTCAAGTCTGTTTTTTAAAGCAGCAAAGCGTTACAACCAAACAACAAAACTAGTTTCTACGAGAACCTCAATAACATCAAAAAAAGCATTTTTCTTTAAACCATTCCCAGAAATGATTGCTACTAACTGCAACTTCCCCAAAAGACTTAGGTGCAGCCTGGAAAATTTTAGCTCAAATCACTGGTGCTTAAATAAAAGGATGAGGAACTGCAGATGTCTTTGTGGCAGAACAGCAGCAGAAGCTTTGGTCAGCAAGAAATATCCTATCTAGCTTGCATCTTTACAAATCAGCAAAATTTAATCACTTAATTGATAGTCTCCAGTTAATTCACACGCATCATGCAACAGAAAAATAAACACAGCAGACAAACGACGCACCCAGAAGCGCTGTCACCGTGAAGGCAGGCGTGCTTCTCCTGGTCTCTCCTGGTGGCAACTCATAATGGGCATTTCAAAACACCTGATGACTCCAAGGCATCTCCCTTAGCAGGACAGAGATGCTCACGTCCTGAGGAGGCAGCAGCAAACAGGAGAGAGGTCAAACAAGCCCCGGGAGAGGAAAGCCGGGAAGAGCCAGCAGGGGCTGAGGGCGAGGAGCGGGAAGGGACAGGTTGCTGGCACGCAGACACATGGGGTGTTTCTCCACCTCAGTTTCAAAGCAGCCCGAGCGAAAGCTGATCAACAAATTTTAAAACATTCACCAAGAGGTCGATGAGCAGCCCTGGAAAGCAGCAAGCACAGAGCAAGCACCGATCTCTGCTTGCTGTTGTGTGTCCATGGAGGCAGCAAAGGGGCCAGAGGAGGCCGAGGTTCACCGAAGGGCAGTGCCAGCCCTGTTGCACAACCCCTGGCTCATGCTCATCCGCCCCCAGCACAGCAAGGATCGATCCCACGGGGACAACCAGCCTGTGGGAGCAGGGTCCAACCTCCACTGTGGTTTGCTGCCCACCCCAATCGATACTGCAGCTGCTCGCAGCAGAACAGGAGCTCTGTACAAACCTCTACTGGAGGTGAGCAATGGCCTGAGGCTCCAGGCAGTGAGAGAAGAGGCCACTTTTATGTGCATGAAACTGAGCTGTAGCTGGCACCTACATCACTCAAAAAAAAAAAAAAAAAAAAAAAAAAAAAGTTACTTTCAGGCCAAGTGGTGAGAACAGCAACATCGACAGCAGAACAGTTTTTGCTTATTAAAGCTAAAGATGCACTGCAGGCCACAAACCCAGACGTATCAACAGGACTCAGAAGCCAATCCTGATAAAAAAACAGGGATTTTAGAGCACTTCAGGGTTATACATCCCTCTGAAAATCCCCAAATAGAACAAATGGCACTGTGGTTTGCATTTGCACTGCTGACATCATCCCAAGTAAAACTGGAAGAAACAGCCAAAAGACTGCAAGAACAGGTGTTTAAGCATACATCTTAACATCCAAACCACAAGGAGGGCGCTTAAGCTTGCATCTTAGCACCCAGCCGGCTCAGCTCACCTCCGCAACAGCTGCAGGGGATGCCAACGCTGCTGCGCTTACGGGTCCTGCCCTGTTTCCTTTCAGCTGAGCGCACTCAACACGATGCACCAGCCAGCGTCCCTGCAACGACACCCGCTCCCCAACATCCCCTCTTCACCTTCCGCTGCGAAAGGCACTCGCCATGGCTCTGGCAGCTCTGCTCAGATGCTGAGGCCACCCCAGCAGCTGGGTGCAAGGGTCTGGCAGCACAGCCCACCGCCACGACGCGGCTCCCCGGCACCACAACTACCGCATTCCTGCAGCCCGGAGGTCGCTGGCTTGGACCTGCAGAGGCGAGGGGGTTTCTCTCCCAAAGCACAAAGCCCTCCTCCGGGGCGAATTTATTCTCACTGCTGAGTACCTAGAAAAATAAACTAGCAGAATCTGATGCCCCAAGAATTAAGGCAGTGTGCACCGGCTTCAAATACCAGCTTTCTCACTCAGAAAATCCTGTGAGTTGGAAGCCCTGAGCCACACAGTGCATTCCCAGTCGAACACCCCAGCACACCATCCCAGGAGAGCCTGGCCGAGACGCATGAACAGTGCGCCAGCCTGCTTTAACAGGCTCTAAATCACATCAACAAAGAATCGACAGACATTTCACAGCACAAATGTACTGTTTGTTTATTGCCTTGAGGCTGTTATGATTAGAAAAACATTTTATTATCCTGCTCAATGCTACAATGTTCCCAAAATAATAAAAATCCCACCAATTTACAGCATCTTCACTCCGCATGCCTCTCATTCCAAGCACAGCAATGGCATTTTATCGTCCGGCGATGGAAACCACAGTATCCACTTCTGCCAACCTCTCCGTAAGGCAACAGCCTTTCTCTCAAACTGACTTATTAATTATGAAATGCCCGAAGTGAAAGCTGCTGGCAGAAGGTGGCGATGGAGGCACCCGCCTCAGTGACCTGGCACAAGCCACAGTTCCCACCGCGCCCCAGCAAAGCTGCAGCAAAGCCAGGCGGGAAGGGACTCGCCATGTCCCCCTCTTGGCTCAAGGAGCAGGGTGGGGAGGCACAGCTGCCGTGGAAGGACTGAGCCAAACCAGGGGGTCCAGGCGGGGAAGGGAGACCCACTCGCTGCCCTGTGCCGCGGGCTGTGAGCGACGGGCACTGGAGCAGGAGGGGTGTCTGTGACGCCCCAGTGATGGATGGAGCCATCCGGCAGATCGGCTCGGCCTCCGCTTCGGAAGCACTTGTGCAGAAACAGGAGAGGAGCTCTGCACTTCAGAGGGATGCTTCTGACTTTTAATCAACCCGCAGCTCCAATTCAGAGCTTTACCTTTTCTTAATTACTCTGCAGTTGCTGCCTCAGGGGGACAAAGGCAAAGCCAGCGCCGGTGCCACTGCAGGACCTGTACAAATGGTGACAAACACACTCCCACACTTGCTCCCCCTGCGCCCTGACCAGTGGCCCCATTGTCCCGCTCCCCATCCAGAGCTGGACAAGGGGGCTCTCGGGAAGCACGGAGCTGTTCCCCCGCTCCTCCCCATGCCTTCAACTGGGGTCCCTCCAACTCCCACCTCTGGCCCAGGGTAGGTCCCAGGGAACCCCGCTGGAGAGGGGCGCAGGGAGTGCTGCAGGGTGAGGGGAACCGGAGTTTGCAGCCTCTGCATTATCTCACTACTCTCGGTGCAACCATGACTCTTCCCTCCCAAAACTGAACAAAGATTCCCCACGTGGATGTGGGTGGTCAGAGCCCGCCATACAACAGGGAGAAAAAGAAGTCAAAGGAACTGCTAGAAAAAATTACTAAGTATCTTCAAAAAAATATTTTCCAAATCCACATGCCAAACCCTAAGTTTCAACAAGCTCCATTCTTGCATGCACAAAGATCAGGATTTGCAAATAAAAGGTTGTTTCTGCAAGAGAAACCCCAAAACCTCAAATTTGCTTAAGAAACAAAATCAAAATATTTTACTTCCCCGTGCAGCAACACCAGGCATCCCCCGAGCTGAAGGCACTGACTGAAGAGGGTAATGTGGACAGGGGGGCACGCTGCACACCCCTCGGGCAGCGAGGCGAAGAAGGAACGCCATGGCCAGCCGCACTTTGGCAGCAGCGCCCCATCTCCCCGCACAGACCAGCCCCAGGATCTCCACCGTGGCCCAGCTGGGCTCTGCACGCCGCCTGCCACAAGGGCGAGCATTTGGCATTTTCACAAAGCCAGTAATTTTGGGAAGGGCACAGAGTGCTGCCCAGCACTGACTTCAGCAGTGTGTGAATACGTGGCCTCCCACTCAACACGGCACAAAGCCCGTGTGCCTCCACAGCCCCCAGCAAGGACATGCAACAACCTCCCAGCAAGCCGCAGCGCGGGAGAAGCTCTTCTTGTGAAACCGTGGATGGAAGAAAAGGAAATGGGTCCTTCCGAGACAGGCTGCTCTGTGCGCGGCATGGCTGACCCATAAGAGAAATTACCCTGAACAGCACATCCGAGTGCTTCACGGCTCGGTTTCTGTCTTCAGAAGCCCAGCTGTGAGCCCTGGGTCCTCTGCTGCCATTTACATCTGCAAACGCTGGGCCACCAAGGGCTGCCTCTGCATGCTGTCCTTCCTCTGCATGCTGTCCTTCCTCTGCATGCCAGCCGGCCACGCTGGCCTGCAGCCAGCTGTGAGCACAGCTGCCCAGGGCAGCGAAGAGGGCTGGGTGCTCTCCCACACCCCTTACAGTGTGTCCGGGCACAGCCACTGCCAGAAACGGTCGCTCATACTGCAGGATCCACCCCCAGCACCAAGCAGGAGCACTGGAAAAACCCCAGCTGCTTCTCCCTGCCCCACTATAGCAGTCTGTGATTGCAGCAGGTCCGGAGCCAACGTGCTAGCAGTCATTTCTCCATGGAGAAGCACCTCGATGCCACAGCCACTTGTGGATTTCCCAGTCTCAGTTTGGGTTCACTCGCCTGGGAACGTGCGATGGGAACCAGTCGCTTGCTTAACTTCCGAGCGTTGCGGATTGAGCAACCCTCTGCTGCTATCAGTGGTTCTTGTTTGCAGACCCTGCGAGGGGGAGAGGGGCTCGGGGTGGCTCCTCGGCGGGACCTCCCGCATGCTGCACGGCTCCTATGGGCAGGGCCAGCCCCAGGCAGTGTTGCCCAGCCTGCGCTCCTGCCTGCCCCTGCACTGCAAGGCCAGTACAAAAAGATGGACTGGGGATGAAAAGGGGGGGGGGGGGAAAGCATCGTTTACCTTTAGACAGGTTTTCTTTGAGGAGAATCCCTGTGATACTGGAGGCAGACAGGGGATTAGGAGAACTGCACAGACTAAAGGCTTGCAAAACAGTATGCAACAAAGCAGGCAGACGACAACATGGCAAGCTTCTCCCGCCGGCCCGCACGCTCACTGCCTGCGCTCAGAGGGCTGCGAAATCCAAAGTGAAACACGCTCTGCTGAGGCATGAGGCTAAGGCTTCCTCAATGCATCACAAATTCGTCAGAAGACGCATCTGTACGGTGCCAAATAAAACCACCTGCTGGGTGTTTGTTTTCTCTCTCCAAAAATGTTCTCGACAGTCACTTCATTTTATAGTGCTCCTGCCATCCCGCACATCCCCTGAAGGCTCAGCCTATCTGTAATGCAAACTGCCTTTGGAAGCATCTTCCTAAAATAGTGACAGAAATTACTAATACAGTTTCTAAAACCTACAGGCAGAGAACGGCAGCAGCACGAGCCTGCCCATCCTTCTGGCAAGCCCACCAGCAAACCGTGTCCTGGAGAGACCCATGGCAGCTCCCGCCTCTGTGTCCCCAGCCTGGGACATCTTGCCAGTGCCAGTGTGGAGGCCATAATTCTGCCTGTACCCCGCTGCAGCAATGCCCCCCTGACGCTGCCTGCAGCACCGGCTCCGGGTGATGCCGGGAAGGACCTGCGCGGCACCATGCATGGCTCAGCCGCTGCCACGGGACACGGTGCTGCTCGCCCCAGGCGAGGGGCTTTCAGCTCAGCCGTGGCTGCCCCACCTCAGCTGACATGCCAGCAAACATCGAGGCATGGAAACTGGCTCTCATGGCCAGGTCCTAGCAGCGATGCTCTGGTCTTCAGCAGCCAGCCGCTGCTCCCTGGGAGAGCAGCACTGCCCCCCGAGCATGCACACAGGCACAGAAGCAACTTGTAGGAATGGAGAAAGCTCATCGCTCTGGACCAAAACACCAGGCTGCTGGGAGGGTGTTCATCAGTGCACCAGCAAGATCCACCAGCTCCTTCCACAAACTCCATCCCTGTGGGTTCACGAGCAGACCGTGGGGTGGTTACGAAGGTCAGCGCTGGAAATCACCCCCCAGTTTCAGCGTCCACCTCCCCTGCATGAGCACCCTGCAGACCCTTGGCTCTCTCTGCCGGCAGCACAGCATGTCTGTTCCTGCGGGGTGCCACACACAGGCAGGCACCGAGCACAAGCTGCAGTCAGGCACGCTGTTACAAAACCCCGCTTGGAGGAAACATTTGAACCTGCGTTGGCACTTGACAAGCTCCCCACGAGCACGCTGCAGTATTCCCAGAAAAGCAACGTCAAATTTGGAAACCTGTTAGCACAAATCATTTTAATCTCTCCACTCACCCTTGCTTCAGTACCCGAGCATGAGAGAGCAGTGCAGCTGTGCAGAGGGGAGACTCACCGCCCGTACATTAAGTACAAGCAGCTGCTGGGGCCGGGCTCTGACTCGCAGAGGAAGACGTGTGAAGGGGTTTCAAGCTGTGAGATGTTTTTTGGACAGAGACCGAGCACACAAACAAACACAGCGAGGGACAGAACAAAGGCCCGCGCAATGCAAACCATACCCTTCCCATGGAAGATCGCGGTCCAGCTCATGCTGCCGGCGGTGGGAACGCGCTGCCAGCAGTGCCAGGGTCCCAAGGAACCTGAGCTTGCTATGGAAATAGCGTGGATCTCGCATCCCTACCACACACCACCGCAGCGGCCCGGTGACAGACAGGCAGAGCAGGGAGAGCATCGATGCTTCGGGTGGGCTGCGAGGCACCAACGCAGCCGCTCAGGAGCCTGTCTGCAACACCCTGCCACGGGACCCGCACCCCATGGCCGCCCAGCAGAAGCTGCAGCTGCCCAGACCTCAGCAGCTGCCAAAACCTTTTGTCCCAGAAGTTGAGGCTAACGCCGAGCCAGACCCGCGGGCGCAGCCTCTCACCCAGCACTTGCTTGCCCAGGGCCACAGGCAGCCACGCTCGCCCCAGTGGAGGAGGGCAGCCCCGACCCGCGGACTCAGCCCCGGGTGACCGGACAGACGGACAGCCCTGGCCCGTGGGTGCCCAAGGCCACTCTCCGCGCTCCTGCCCTGTACAGCGATGCACGGGTGACGAAGGGCGCAGGCTGGTGCTGGACTCTCAAAGGGGTTCCAGGGAGACTGGGGGCGAGGGGAGCATGTCGGAAGGCAGGGAAGAGGGAAAAACAGGTCCACGGAGCGCCCTGCACCGAGCACCCTGCACCACACGCCGTGCACCCTGCGCTGTGCACCAAGCTCTAGCCTCTACACACCGTGCACCGCACTGCACGCAGCCTGCGTCGCTCCGTGCACCGAACACCCCGCATCCCCCACGCACCGAGCCCCGACCACCGTCCCCTCTGCACCGTGCACCGCTCGCCGCGCCCCCCCCCGCCGCGCACCTTGCACCGAGCACCTTGCACGCCACCCACCGAGCACCGAGCGCTGCCCGCGCTGCTCCCGAGCACCGCCCGCCGCGCAGACCCGCCGCTGTCACCTGCCGGCCGGCGCCGCGGCGGTGGGGCACCGTGCCGTGCCGTGCCGTGCCGATCCCCGATCCCCCCCCCACTCACCGGGACCGGGGCCACCGCCGCCGCCGGCACGGAGCGGCGCGAGACGCGGCGACGTCACGCGCACGAGGGGCCGGGATCCCCGCGCCGCGCACCGCCCCACCGCGCATGCGCCCCGCCGCCGGCGGGAGGGGGGGGTCACGCGACACGCGTGTGCCTGCACGGGGGGGGGGCGGTGCGCGGGGCGTGCGTGTGCCCGCGGCACGCGGGGCCCGGGGCGGGCTGCCCGCGCCAGCAGCCGTCGCCCCCGCGTGCTGCTTGCGCTGCGATCGCCGCGAGCGCCAATTAGCAAAGCGGGAGCGCAGGCAAACGGCGCGGAAGGTGCCTCCGCGGGGGGGGAAGGGGGGGCGAAAGGGGGAATGCGGCCGGGGGAAGCGGGGGAGCGACAGCGTCCGAGGCGGAAAAACCTCCTCGAAAGTGAATTGGTCTTTGATTGACTGCAATTACCGCTGTTAATTGTTTACCGCTCCGGTGAATCCCGCTGCGTGGCCGCTCGCAGCCCTGCCTTTTGGCGGGTACCCGCGGCCCCGTGAGCCCCCGCTGCCCCGCAGACACGGAGGGGGCCGGGACCCCCATGCTGCAGCCGCTCCCGGGGGGCCCCGAGCCGCCCCGGCTGCGAGAGGCCCCGCAGGGGCTGGCGAGGCCAGTCTGGGGGGGCCGCCGGCCGCCCCTTTCCCCTGCCTGCTCCTGCTTTCACCGGGGTTTCCCTCGTTCCAGCGCGGGGCGGGGGTCCTGCCCCAGAGCGAGTCCCCTGGGAAAATCCCCTCCACCAGGTCCCACCCGGCTTCCAGCACGCGGCTCGAGCAGGACGGAAAAGCAGAGCCGAGGCAGAGCGTCCCACGGTCGCGCTCAGCACGCCACCGACTCCCGAGCAGCTCTAGTCTTCTGTATTTGTTTTAATTTGCCTCACAAGGTAGAGTACATCCAGGGAATGTGCAATGTACAAGGAAAGTGCTGAGCAGGCGAGCGCGAGGGGAGGCGGGGGTGCCCCGCAGGGCCCGGGACTCGTAGCTGGCAGGCGGCACGCTCAGTCGGAGGGCACGTCGGGGGTGACGAAGGTGCCCTTCTGGTCCCACTGCATGTCCCGGATGCGGCGGATGGACTGGATCTGGGGCTGGAAGGCAGACCACTCGTTCCAGTGTCGGAAGTCTCCGGTCTCAAAGAGGTACTGGTAGCCTCTGTAGCCAGGGTACTGGTACCCGACCCAGCTGCAGGGAAAGCAAACAGAGGGCACCTGAGCGGGGTCGGCCGCTACGGGCAGCAGTGACACGGCCGGCACGCTCTTGGGAAGCCGGCAGAGTCCCCTGCCTCCCGTATGATGGGTACAACCCCCTGGGTGATGGGCTGCGCCACCGAAAACAGCTGCGTGGCGCTTTCTGGCTGCCCAAGAGCCCTGTGCGGGTGCCCAGGATCAGTGGGCAGCGAGCCGGGGCGTGGGGGAGGACGGGGAGCCTGGCAGGAGGCAGCTGCAGCCCGGCTTACGTTCCACTGGGCACCTGCACGCTGCCCACGCGGTCGCAGAAGCCGTAAGCCCAGAGGCTGGGCACATCATCCTCCTGGATTTCCATCTTGTTGCCCTTGAAGTCAGCAGACTCGTACAGGGAGATTTTGTGGTCTTCAGCCTCCTGGGGAAGACAGAGGGAAGGCGCTGGGTCGCATGGCCAAAGCCCTGGAGCTTGCTGCAGTGAGGCACCAAGCAGCACGGATCCGGCCCTGGCCAGACCCCGCTGGGTGCTTTCTGCTCCTGGACCACTCACCATTTTGATGGGACGCATGGACATGAAGCAGTCGCTCCGGTAGCTGCTAGACCAGGTGTCCCAGCGAGGGTACTCGCCCTTCTCCAGGATGAACATCTCCCCACGCATGTTGGCCTGCTCGTAGGCCACCCAGCTGGGGAGAGGTGTAGGACAAAACAGCAGGTCAGATGCCACCCAGCAGCTCCTCTCCTGCTCTGCCAGCCTGCAGGGTGCCGGAGCTGGGCTCCCAGCACCCAGAAAGGCTGCGGGTGTCAGGACTGACCCCACCATCCTGCTCCCACCTTTCTCAGAGTGCTACGGCATGCACAGAGCTGGCAGCTGCCGTGAAGCGCTGAGCCCACAGGCTCTCAGCTGAGTGCTTGCTGGTGCACACGTTCAGGGTCGGCAGCAGACACCAGTGTGATCGCAGTGCTCCCCTTCCTCAGCTCAGAGAGTGGCGGGACCTCAAGGCAGCTGGCGAGCCCTGCACACTGCACGCTGGAGACTCGTCCTTGCGTTGTCTCAGGACTTTGACTGCTTTTCCACTTGCACCACCAAGCCTGGGCCAGGGCTGTCTAATCCTGGCACGCTTGCATGCTTCACTGCGCCAGCTTCAGCCAGCTCTGGCATTCGTCCCATTACCACGGTACGGGTACTCGGGGTTTGTTCAGCTGCAATGTCACCTCTTTAGCAATGCCAGAAGGTGCTGCTGTGCTGTGAATGTCACAGGCTCAGGGCTCCAAAAGCCCCCAACACCAGAACAGCCCTGCATTTGCTGCTTCCTGTTTCCCTGCAAAATGGGGCTATTTCTGCAGATGCCAACAGGTATTTTCCTAATGGCAGGAGACGTGTTCGAGTACCACAGGCACTGTGACCTTACACTGACTTCTAAGGCTGAGCTTGGTTGATTTTGCTTTTGTCTTTCCCTAAGAAAACTTTAGAATCACCAGTGACTCTCAAGAAGACAATGAGGATTTAGGATCCCAGTGACATTTAAATACTCTGTTCACCGAGTTCCACCCTTTCTATATCTAGTGCAGCTTCCCAGGTGTCACACCTGAGCTCCTCTGGGGCTGCTCCGTCCCTCTTTCGTTTCAAAAAGAGTTGGGTATTCTGGGTTCCTAATAAATGTCATCGGTGCTACATGGTGTCATTCAAGGTGACCACAGGTCACCTTGCCCAGTCCCTCAAGGCTGCCGTCAAGGCAAGCTGTGTCCTGTGCATCCTTCCTGCAGCACTGCCAGCTCCCCCAGCTGTCCCACCGCTGCCAGGCTGCCTTCCCGGGCACGGCATTTCCAGCTGGGCACGGCCGTAGTGAGATGCTATTTCAACATGAAGATCATCTGTGCAGTTATCTAGTTTGGCGATCATTTTTGTCCCTGCCTGTGTCAACTGTTCCCATGGCTTTTGGACCTTCCTAGCCCTCTTATCACTGCTCAGCTGCCTGGGTGCCCTCCCCTGCTCGCTCCAGCCTTGTCTCTGCGGTGGCCCTGGCCACCAGCCTGGTCCAAGGCACACGCCTCGTTTCACCTTAGCTTCTCTAAAATCTACAGGTCTCTTGCATTTCATGGACAGCTTCAGGTAGCAGATCCGATAGATGCCTTTCCTCGACCTTCAGCTTTGCCTCTAGTGCCCTTTGCTTTACAAATGGCCCTGGCATCCTTCCCACCTGCCCAGGCTGTCCTGCCCTCCTCAAAGGAGACCCAGTGTCCCCAGCTCTGCTCCTGCGCTGGCCCTGCTCCACTCTCTGCCCAGGCTGCAAGGAAATACCTCTGCACATCACGCTGCACCCAGGGCTGCTCCCCAGGACCGTGTCCCCACCTCCCCAGGGCATCTGCAGGGACACGGTCCCCTCTGCGGCTGGGGTCACTTACGGTCCAGAGGTGACGATGACACTGCGCACCCGATCGAAGCCGCGGTCCCCCAGGTTCAGGCACTCGGTGGTGAACTCCATCTGCCTGCCCTGGAAGTTCTCCTGATCAAAGACGATGATCTGGGGACAGAGGGAAGGGGTCAGACAGGGACAGGCATGCTCGGGGAGGACAGGGCGGTGCTGCGTGTCCCTGCAGGGACCCTGCATGCACGAGCCCACTGTCCCACACATCCCCTTCAGCTCTCCAAGGCTTCCTGCAGCTTTTCAGGTCTGGTGCCTGGGCAAGCTGAGCTGGGCACTGTGCACGAGCAGCCTCGTCCCAACACAGGTTGAGCACAGGAAGGTCCCCTCCTGACAGCCATCCCTGCTCCAAGATGGCCTCATCCTGCTCCCAGTTTTGCTGCTGCAAAGCCACGTCTCACTGTGCCGGTGCCCATATCAAGCCCCAGCCGGGTGGGAAGGAGCTGCTTTTCCAGGAGCTGGATCGATGCTGTGGCCTTCACTGCCTGGCACGTGCAGAAGTGGCACCGGAGGCCTCACATCGCTCGCCCCTTGTCCCCAGCCCTGCTGCAGCACCTTGGTGGCACGCTGCCCCGGCATCGCAGCAGCGTTTCAGTGCTGGCCCTGTCACCCACAGCCTCCTCCTCCACCCCCCCGCAGGACCGCAGGACCCCTGCATGCAGAGGGTGACCGGAGGGAGCACGTGGCAGCACCCAGCCCTGACGCCACAACCTGGGGGAGAGCATCTCCAAAGCCTGTGGTCCCCAACGAGCTGTCCCAGCCAAGGGGCACCCAGAGCATCCCTCGTGCAGCAGCCCCGCAAGCGGCTGCCCAAATCCTGCACCTAGAGAGCTGCTGCCCAGGAGAGACACAGCGGGGAGGGACGGCATCATCTGCAGTCTCCTGCTCTCGGAGGAGGGTCCTTCCCCCTGGGCTGCCTGCACTCTCCTCCTGCTGACTGCCCCAGCGATGCTGCCACCGTCCCTCACGCCCCGACTGCGTCCCTGTGTGTGGGGAGCAGCAGGGCTTACCCTGAAGGCTTCTGTGGAGGGCTCCTCGCCCTTGCTGTTTGCGACGGGAGCAGGGTCGAGGGATGGAGTTGGCACTGGGGCTGCCTTCTCCCTCTCCTCTGCAGCCTGACCAGGAGCAGCGGGTTTTGTGGTCTCAGACATCACAGTGTCAGGCTCAAGTCTGGGACAGGGCACCAAGCAGAGATGCAAGCAGCAGGTTAGAGGGGATGCATGGCCGTGGGCACCCACCACCTACCCTGGCCCTCGCCTTGCCCTGGGGATGGTTGCATTGGGATGGGGGGCTCAGCAATGAGGTGGGCAGCTGGGGCTGGGAGAGATGCTGCCAGGAGGTTCTCCAGGCAGGCACAGGCAGTGGGGTCCTGCCTTCACCAGGAGGACCACAGGAGGTCCTGGGTGCCCACACTCTCCTGCTGTGGACAGGAAAGCCCTGAGCGTGGTCCCACCATTGCAGGGGTGCCCAGGGCAGCCCTGAACACTGATGCCCAGCCACTCCCTGCTCTCCCCAGCTGGGCTGGGGCCTGATGCTGCACTGGGTGCTGGGGCCGTCCCGCACGGGGTGTGCCTGGGAGCCCAGCTGGGCACCAGGGCAGCATGTGAGGGGGTGGGAAGGGGATGGCCTGGTTTGCATGAAGTCATCCGGATGGCACCCTGCTGGTGGCCCCACAGGTGAGTGTCACCAGTGGCTGCTGGGGGAGCAGAGGGCAGCAGGATGCTGAGCACCGAGGTGCTCCCAGATGTGGTGGCCACAGCGGTGGTCACGGCTGAGACCCTGCATTTCCCTCTCCCCTGCCTCGGGTCCGGCTGCAGCCCGGTGTCCAGGGACTTTGTCCTCTTACCTGGGCAGCTGCTGCTTCTTGTTGGAGTGAGCGGGCTTGTGTTTCAGGGTGCAGCAAGGCCCCTACTTTATAGCCTGGCAAGGGCAGACCCCCGGGCGCGCGCACAAAGGAACTGCCAGCTCATCAGTGTCTGTGTGGCCGCCCAGTCATCACATCCTGCAAAGCGCTGGGCGAGCTGGAAGCCTCTCCCCGGCCCCGTGCCCAGCTGCTGAACCCAGCACTTTCCTTTGTGCCCGCGGCACAACAGAAGACCTGACCGTGCCACTTTGCAGCGTGTGGTGGCACCCGCTGCCCCGCGTGTGGCCACCCTGACAGGGCATATATAGCCCCCGCATGGCCCGGCCGGTGCCGGCACGCCACCTTTCCCTGCCCACTGCCCTGGCGCCAGACCCACACGGGCACCCAGCTCCAGTGCCCCTGCAGCCGGGGAGGGTGCACCAGCCCCGTGCCCCATGGCTGCATGGTGCCCAGCCCTATGGCTGCACTGTGCTTATTTCTCCCCTCTAAACACTAAATCTCTTGCTTTAAACATCACTCCATGCCCACAAACGCCTGAGTGCGCTGCCCTGAAGATGCCAGGATGCAAGACTTAAGTGTTTTGAAATGCTTGAAGAGTTGGGTTTTTTTCCAAATGACGTGTAATCAAAGCTGACACTTTCCAAACCATCTCAGTTCCTGAAAATGGTGTTCTCCTTTGAGGATGTCCCTGCTCACTGGCATGGACGTTAGCTAGTTTTTAGCCCACTTAACCTGTGCTGTGCTCAATTCTATACCGTCCCCAGTTTCGCCATCACCACACTGCATGGTACCAAATCCCACATGGGGTTTCAGTGCATCAGCGCTGCCTCTGACAGACGGCAGGCGGAGGGGGCTGTGGGGTGGCCAGCCAGGGACACACTGGGCACTGCTCCCTGGGGCAGCCCAGCCTGCGGTGCCGCATCTCCTGCACCCCATGGGTGCTTTCTGCACCGGGAGGCACCTTGGGGGGACCTTCCCCTGATCCCACCAAGCCTCTGATCAGCTGCTCTCCCTGTTTGCCTGCTGTGATCCTGTTCATCATGTAAATACCTGCACACTTGTTTCCTCCCAGTCCTGTCCAATATCCCCAGCCTCCCACAGCAGGCAGCACTCCTGGGCTGGCTCTTCATCACTGGCAGCAGTAAATCACCCAAGGCTGCGTTCAGAAAGCTCAGAGCTCTCAGTTTTGCCATCATCTTTCGTTCCCCTCAAGCGTGAAGTGTCAACCAGCAGCGGTGGGATCCAGCTGCACCCTCTGGGCTATTGCCCAAAAACCCGAACAAAAAGCATTTACTGATCCCTTCTTCTGTTCCCGCGGTTTTATGGCGGGCTGTGCCGTGCCCGCAGGCCGGGCCAGGTGCGGGTGCTGCTGCCCCGCTTCCCCTGGGCGCTCCCTGCAGTCTGGTCTCTCACCTTGATGCTGGGCAGCTTTTTATGATTCATGGCTTTCAGTTTGCATCCATTTTCATGTTTGTTAGACAGATTTCTATTTTAAGTTGCATTCTCTTCCTCTCGGAGCCAGGGGGGGTGTTTTTAACAGCACTGCCTCGCCTGTGGCTCCTGGGCATTAATCAGCAGGTCTCACCCACGCCCCAGCTTCTGCTGTCCTGCTCCTGCCTCCACTTTCCCTCCCAGCTTCCAGCACCTTTGGACTTGGGCATTGGAAAACCATGCTTGGAGGGACCAAGCTCTGCTCCTGATGGCTGCTCCGCTCTGCTTTGGCCATTACTCCGGGGACTTGGCAGCCCCATGATTTTCCCTGAGACAGTGCTGTGGAAGGGCTGACAGCAGGGATCTGCCCTCAGTGGTTCCTGTGCCCCCCAGACACGAAATCTCTGCCCTCCCCACTAGGCATCCCTGTCCCTGGCTGCAGGTGCTTTGGAAAGCCCCTCGCTGCACTGTCCCGCCCTGGCACGGAGGGGCACGTGGGATGCACACCTCAAACACAGCAAAGAGTTGCCTGAGCCTCACCCCCGGTGCAGATGGCTGGAGCTGACCCAGCTTGGCCCCAGCAGGCACAAGCACGGGCACATGCCCAGCGCGAGGCGTTTGTTCTGCCCTGGTGAGTCCTGCTGCACATGGAGCTCCCAGTGCTGCATCCCCTGCCTGGCGCTGAGCAGCACCATGGGTGTACCCAGCTGCAGCCTGGGCTCTGCACAACCACATCCCGGTGCCAGGGCACATCATGGAGAGCGACCGAGCTGTGGTCACCGTGCTGGTGGCTGGCAGCAAGCTGAGTTTAGCTCAGGCCACAGAGAGAGGCTGCGGTTTGACTTGTGCCAAATGCACATTTGCTGGGGGCTGCAGATGTCGGGGACAGCCAGTGCAGCCCCACTGTGGCCAGGAGCAGCTGGTGGCATGTGAGTGCCCCGCCTGCCGTGCTCACCTGCTCTGCCTCCCCCACGGTGCCCAGGGCTGCCAGGGCTGCGGCTGCACAAAGGAAGATGCTCCAGCTCAGCCACCCGGCGGTTTCCTGGCAAAGGCTGTCCCAAAACACAGCACTACCCGGGAACACGGGTTTTGCCACCTGGCCCAACAGCCTCCTTTCGCTGCTGCCCCACTGCTCCCTGCTCTGACAGGCAGGCTGTGAGGGTGCCTCTGCATGATGCTCAGCCCTTGGAGCCCTGCACGCTCCCAGCATGACCCTGGGACTATTGGGGTGGGGGGGCGGGGCACTATGAGCAAAGCTTGAAGGTGTTTAGGTACCCAAAATGTGGATGCAGCAGGCTCTTTCCAGGTCCCTGCACACAGAGGCAGGTGGCTGCTGCAGCATTCCCTAAGTCCTGATCTGCATCTTTACTCCCTGTAATGCCTCTGCAAACCTGTCCTTTGCTTTCCCGTGCTCCTGGTCCCCGCTTGTTACAATGCTCTGTGATTGCTGTCTGCTCAACCTGCAAAAGAGCTTGCCCCAGCTTTCAGGGAGAGCTGCTCTGCCCTAGCAGGGAGAGCAAGCACTGCCACAAGTGGAGATGCATCTTTCCTCCTACTTCCCAGAAATGCAAGTGAGAAAACCTCCCCGCACCCTCAGCCAAGGCACGGGGCAGGCAGTGCTGCCCGCGGGCAGGAGGAGCGCTGCCAGAGCTGGGGGGCATGGTCCCAGCCCAGCTACAGGAGCGCCGGCAGACCCCAGAGGTGATGTCCCGGCTCCGGAGTTGTGGGGCTGGGGATCAGAGCCCATGGCCGGTGGGCCGGGGGAGCGGGAGCCACAGCGTCCCGGCTCATCAGCTTCTCTGCAGCGTCGCCTTTGTTCTGCCCGGTCCCTCCTCCCCGCCATGTGCTGAGTTAGGGGTTTCAGTAATGCTCTCCTGGGCTTTGTCTCTATCTGGAGGCTATAAAAACCCAGCCAGAGGGCTGCTGGACATGTCACCTCCTGGGGCACCAGCGCCTCACCCAGGTAAGTGCAGGAGCCTGGCACTAGATGCCCCTGCCCGTCATGGCTGGGTCCTGGGAGCAGAGCAGTTGCGGGGACGTGTGGAGGAGGATCCAAGAGCCAGGGCTGGACTTTGGTCCGCTGGCACAACTGGGCTGGGGGCTACAGGGTCCTGCAGCCAGGGTGCGAGACAAGGGCAGCTGCCGGGGATGGGCTGTGGCACCGCTCTGCCATCACATTCCTCGGTACAGGGGAATGATGACGGATCAAGGGGCATCGCTGGCCGTGGCAGCGGGGCAGGGTGCTGCTGCTCAGCGTGGGCATGCGGCCACCTCTGCAGCGCTCCTGGCTCAGCACTGCCCTGGCTGCAGCCCCGGCGGTGAGCACGCCTGGGGATCTGCACGGGGCTGCCTGCGCCAGGGCTGCCTGCACAGGGGCTTGGCTCAGGCATCTGCCTGCAGGAGGAGGAGTCTCCCTGGACACGGGCAGCCATGGGCAGCCCCATGCATGGGCAGGCAGCGGGCTCACCTTGCTGCGGTGCTGTGCCATGCTGCCAGGATGGCTGCCAGGGCTGCGGCTGCCCAGCCAGACACCCGCTGCTCTGCACGGCCCAGATGGCAGCCCTGGGTGGGCTGGGAGAGCCCTGGCCTGTGCCCTGCGCCTGCTCCAGCATGGAGCCACCCCATCACTGCCTCCCACGCTGCTGCTGAAGGGACGTGCGCAGGCTCCTGAGGACAGTTTCATCTGAGCAGAGGCTGGAGCAAGCCCTGCAGAGCACAGCAGGTGGCTGCAGGCTCCTGTCTCCATCTGCCTGCACTGCCCATGCAACGCATGGCCTGAAGCCCGGTCCCAGGATCTGGGAGTCCCAGGGAAGGGCCAAGCCCCCAGTGCAGGGCTGGTGGGTCTGGCCAGGCTACAGCAGCGAGGTCAGCCTCATGGGGGCCAGCAGTGCATCAGCCCCGGGGCAAGCTTTAATGGTCCTGTTCCCCTGTGCCCTGGCAGAGCCACCATGACCCACCGCTGCAGGAGATCCTCCGGTCTCTGGAAGGTACGGGAGCCTGGGGAAGACCGGCGACACAGCCTGAGCCCCGTAAACACCCGGGCATGGGTGTGCAGTGTCTGCTCAGGGCCTCTGCACATGTGGAGCCCCCTGACCCGCTCTGTCCTCCCCAGATCGTGGTGTGGGATGAGGCTTTCTTCCAGGGCAAGAAGCATGAGTTCACTGCTGACTGCTACAGCACCCCGGAGCACGGCTTCAGCACCGTCCGCTCCTGCAAGATCGAGAGCGGGGCGTGAGTGGGGGTCACAAGGGGCTGCCACCCCACAGTGCTGTGGGACCCCACAGGTGGAGAGGGGTTGGAGGATGGAGGTTGCCAGTGCTTTTTGCCACCCGAGCCACGGGGCTGCCCCCTCTGGAGAATGGCCTCACCCCCATGGGGTGCAGCAGGCTCTGCCCCGGGTGTGAGCAGGGTGGTGGGTACCACAGGGGTCTCACCCCCCTCCCGCCCCTGGCAGGTGGGCAGGCTTCGAGCACTGTGGCTTCCAGGGGCAGCAGTTCGTGCTGGAGCGTGGCGAGTACCCGTGCTGGGAGGCGTGGAGCGGCAGCAACGCCTACCACGTGGAGAGGATGTGCTCCTTCCGCCCCATCGCCTGCGCCGTGAGTGCCCCTGCCTTGGTTCCCTGACGCGGACCTGGCCCCTGGAGCCCACCGCTGGGCTGGTCCTCGGAGCCCACCGCCGGCTGCCGGCCAGGGGACCAGGCAGGGCAGCCGTGCCAACGCCGTGCCCCTCTCGGCGGCAGGACCATGGGCGCAGCAGGCTGATGCTCTTTGAGCATGAGAACTTCCAGGGCAGGCGGGGGGAGCTGAGCGATGACTGCCCCTCGCTGCCTGCCCTGGGCTGGGGCAGCAGCGCCGTGGGCTCCTTCCTCGTCTGCTCCGGCGCGTGAGTACCCCACGGGCTTGCACCCTGCCAGGACCTCGCACTGGGGGCACACACTGGAGCTGAGAATGCTCTGGCAGCTGCAAGCACCCTGCCCACTGCCCAGCGCCCACAGCACGGGGTGCTTCATGGTGCTGCCAGTCCTGAGCCATCGCTGCTCTCTGCTCTGTTGCAGGTGGGTCTGCTCACAGTACCCGGGGTACCGCGGCTTCCAGTACCTCCTGGAGAGCGACAGCCGTGCGGGCGAGTACAAGCACGTGCGGGAGTGGGGCTCCCACGTGCAGACGGGCCAGGTCCAGTCCATCCGCAGGGTCCAGCAGTGACTGCTGGCGCTGGAGCCATTGTGCCGCCGGCTGCGTGCCCTGGGCACCGTCTCTCCCGCAGGGCAGCGGGGCAAAAGCTCAATAAAGGCTCAGTTGTCCAAGCTGGCGCGCTGGCAGTTGGGGAGGGAGTGCCATGGGGTTGTGTGGCCAGGAGCGATGCTGTGCCTGAGGGCAGAGTGGGAGCTCTGCAGGGGCAAGGATGGGATGGGAATGACGACCGTCCTTTTCTGCCCCTGCAGCCAGCACAGGCACCCACAGGTCCCCGTTGCAGGCAGGCAAAGCCCCTGCTCAGCTCACATATGGAGCAGCAATGCGGTGCGGTGGCCTGCCCTCAGCCCCACTGCCAGACCCCAAGGAGCTGTGAGGCCCAGTGCAGGGGTGAGGAGCCGGGTGCTGAGCCAGCGGGAGCAGCAGTGCAGCCCTTGCACAGTGCTGCATGTCCCACCGGTAAGGACTGTTTGTCTGTCCCATCCCTGCGCCAGCCCAGCTGCCGGCTCAGGGGCTCTGCAGGACCCACACATCCCCGCCGCCCCACAAACCCCATCTGGTCTGCCAGCACCTGCCCAGGGCCACGCTGCAGCCCCAGCAAGGCTGAGGAGGACACTGTGTGACCGCTGCTGAGCCTCAGCCTTGCTAGGGAGCTGGAAGGATCTGCAGGATCCAGCAAGCTGCAGCTGCACACCGTGCATCCCCCTGCCCCCATGCACGTACCTGTGCACACACCCCTGCACTCAGGCACACCAACACACGCACCCCTGCACCCACACCAGCTTGCAGCACCCACCAGCCCTGCGGCACCTCCCATGCCCAGAGCAGAGCGAGGAGCCCAGGACAGAGGCAGGCAAGCCCGCAGCGGTGCAGAGGACCAGGCCAAGCCGTGTGCTGGCCCTGGAGCAGCGAGGTGACACCACAGGCTCGCGGCTCTGCATTTGCCCCAGCAGTGCAGTGGGCACAGGCAGGGCCTGCTCCTCCCTGCCTGGCCCTGGGCTGCCACTGTAGGAAACCTGGGGCAGCAAGAAGCTATCAGGGGCTGCTGATAAACCATCTTCAACTCGTGAGGAAGCGCTAGTTAACTGAAGCTGAAAACATGACAGGGAAAGGCTGGTCTGGAAAAATTTCTCATTTCAGAAGAGCTCTGGAGAAAAGGTGATGAAAATGTCCCATTCCTGACATTTGCAGCAGAAGGACCACCATCGGAGACAATGCTGCCCAGGAAGGGATTCTCTCTGCAGGAAATCATAATTAAAAATGCAGAACAGAAAAAGAAACAAAAAGTTTTGGGATGGGCTAAGTGCAACCCTCCTGCTGCCCCAGGACAAACAGTGTCTGGGGCCGCCAGGCAGCGAGACCTGGAGGAGCGGAGCTTCCCGGCCCCTCTGCGGCCACATCTGGTGGGGAGCCTGGTCCTGGCCAGCCCACCCTGCCCCTGCCCAGCCCCAGAATCCCGGGGGGACGTGGGGGGCCAGGAGCGGGGCCAGCTCACAGCCAAGCATGGAGGGCAGCTGGTGGCGAGACTGGTGGGTCCCCAGGGACCCAACAGGGACCTGGAGAACAATGTAAGAGCCCAGCAGCTGCAAAGCGTTGCGGAGGGGCTGTCCCAGCCCTCCGGCCCCCAGGATGGGGGTCTGCACCTCTGGGCACCGTGGTCACGGACATGTCCCCAGGCTGAGCTGGTCTCTCTGCTGTCCCCACCGAGCACGGCCAGATCCTGCGCACCGTGTCCCCAAGTGGTTTGCCCGCAAGCACTGCCTGCCCAGCAGCCCCTGCCCCTTGTCCCCTGTGCCAGCCCCATGGGCGTGGGGTGCCCACGCCACCCCAAACGGCTGCGGGGAACCTGGGCCACCCCAGCGGGCCGGTGTCCTCGCAGGGGGTGGACGGTGGCCTTTGCAGCAGGGGCCTGGCCTGTCGCCACCGTGGCCCGGCTGCGGAGGGGTTGGGTGTCCCCGGGGTCTGCCGCAGCGGCAGCGGCGAGGGGCCGCGGGCGGGCGGGCTGCGGGGGGGGAAGGTGACTCGGCCGCATTTCCAGCATTAAAATTTAATGGGGAGTTGCAGCATCCTCCTGCGCCGTAGGTAGGGCCGGGCGGGCCCGGCGGGGGCTGCGGGGAGGAGGAGTTTGCATGGCAATATCTTCCTCAGGGATGCTCTCTGGAAAGCTCCAGTACAAAGAAGCTGCACGGCGGCCAGGAGCGTGCGGAGCCGGCGGTCCCCGAGCCCAGCCCTCCCCTGGAAATCAGGTAAAGCCGCGCTTCCATTTCTCTCTGCTCTTTTCCGGATGGAAATGGGGCTCCTCTCCAGGCGCTGGTGGGGTCTGGGAGCGTCAAGCGGAGCCCCGGGGGCCGCCCCCCACCTCGGGGCGCGATGCGGGGACAGGAGCAGGGACCGCTGCTGCCCCGGGACACGGCCGGTCCCGCGGGCATGGCCGCGGGAGGCGGCGGGGCCGGCGGGCGCTGCTGCTCCCTCCGCCCTGTCCCCAAAAAAAAAGGCTCCCCCCCCCAGTATATTCATATTCCCTGGTTATAAATAATTCCCAGGCGAACGCACACGCCATGGCAGGAGCCACCAACTCCTCCCGAGGGGCAGCAGGCTGGGGCAGCCTGGGCCCCGCTCCCTTTGTTACGGGCCGGAGCAGCAGCGCATCCCCAGCGGGTTCCCGGCCCCAGACCCGGCCCGGCGGGGCGATGCCCGCTCTGGACGGCGGCATCCGGCCAGCCTGGCTCCCGCTGGGCACCGGCGGCAGCCCCCGTACCAAAATCAATATTAACTGGTGCACCACTTGTTTGTATTTTTTTTTTTTTTCCAGAAACTTCATCCAGAATAGGGCTCGAGACAGGTAAATGGATTCTTGCCTGATTTTCAATGCTCCTGGAAGAAAATGTAGCCAAAATGCTGGTTTATTTCTTTGTCTTGAAACCACCATTTTCTCCTAAACCTGGTGTTCTTAGGTAGGGGGTTAGAGGAGAGGCTGGGGCCAGCAGCCCTCCAGGGCACTTCACACAGCCCTTCCCCCTGCAAAGAGTTAACCTGACAGATGCTACCCGGGCTCCTTTTGGGGAGCCATTTTCTCTCCCTCATTGTCTCACCACCTTTTGTGTGTGCAATTGCATCCCGCCCTGGGGAGCCAGGAGGAGCCCAGAAATAATCAGGTTTTCAGTCGCTTCTGGGCTTGCAGGGAGCCTTTGTCCCTTGGCTTCTGCCAGGGCTGCCCAGGCTGCCCAGCCCCGAGAGCTGCAGACAAAGGGAGGCAGCACCCGGCACCACTGCGGCAGCACCAGAGCCTCGGCTGTGCTGGAGCCTGGGCTCTGCTGGGTGGCAGCGAGGGACGGGGAGCGCTGGCAGGGCCGAGGGCAGGGCTGTGTTGGCCCCACTGCCGGGAGCCAGGGGTGCCCAGATACATCTTGGAGGTGGCCTCTCCAGAGCAGCCGGCACTGTGCCTGCGGCGCGGCAGGAGCACACGGGCAGCTGGCAGCGGTGCTGTGCCTGCTGTGCGCAGGCAGCTTGCCTGCTGCCCTGATCTCCTTGCTCCTGCCTGCGGCAGAGCTTGCGCTTCCCTCCGGCCTCCTCTTTGCTTGAGGGGGTTTTTAGCCTCTGCTTAACCTGAATGCTGCACCATAGGTGCCACCAACCCCGTGTGGCAAGAGGCAGCTCAAGCTCATGGCCGCCATGCACAAGATGCGTGTTTGGTTAAGTGCAGCTCGCACAAAATTGTTTTTCACTCCCCTGTCTCCTGGGATGTGCTTCATTGCGGGGCAAAAGAGGCCATCCTGCAGCGGTCACCCCATGCCGACACGTCCCGCCTGCCCCACCACAGGCACCTCCCGCTTGGAGCCAGGCAGGGAATCCATTTGCCAGATGCTCGATGGCATCTCGGGTGCCTGCTGCTGCCCAGCCCCCCGCCGAGCCTGAGCCCGGCTCCCGCTGCCCAGCCCCATGGCAGCTGGTTTGCAAATGCTGCCTGGACGTGCTGTCCCCGCGGGAGGGACTGTCCTGCAGGCAGCGCCTGCAATGTGTGGTGACAATGAACTGCGGGAAGCAATAGCGGCTCCACAGCTAAACTGCAGAGTCATCACAGCCCAGCTCCCATGGGACCTGTTGCCATCGTGGCTTTTCCACACAGGCAGGGCAGGAGGAGGGCAGGCAGCGTGGGCGGCTGCGGGTGCAGGCTGGCTGCTGGCACCGGCCGTGTGTACCCACATCCCTGCAGAGGTGGAGCGGAACCCACCACAGCGCAGCTGTGACCGCCGGCTGCTTCGCTACAGCCAGCGCCTGTGGCACGTGTGGGAATGAGTGACCCAGCTTAACCAGAGGGCAGAGGTAGAGGCAGCAGCGGCAGTGACAGTGGCAACAGCAGCGGCAGTGGCAGCTGCAGTGGCAGTGGAGAGGCAGCAGCAGTGGCAGGCAGTCCCTGCCCCCCGTGCAAGTTGTTCCAGCAGCAGACAGGGACAGACAGTCTGGGGCACTGCCACCATTTCTGGTGTGGTCCTACCAGGTGCCCCTCGTGCCTGGTGGCAGGTCCAGCTCCTCCCTGCTCTGCAAGAGGACGGGCACAGGAGGGAGAGGTGGCAGTTCCTTGGGCACTGGGTGCTCCTGAGCAAGCGGCGGCAGCCGAGCAGACCCACACAGGGGAAGAGTGCAGGTCCCCACGGGGAGCATGGGCTGGAGCTCCCCCACCTCCACCCTGCCTGTTGCTACACAAGCTGCTGTGAGCACCTGAGTGCGGAGGGGCAGTGCCAGCTTTGATGGGCACCCATGGGATGCAGGGAGCACCCACTGCAGGAGGCAGCTGGGCATTGCTGTGCTGCCCTTAGGCAGCACCAGGACAGGGGTGTTAGTTTGCATGAGCTGGGAGGATGCCTGGGCCAGTCCCCGCTCCCCAGGGCAGCCCAGTGCACAGGAGGCAGAAGCTGCGTGGGAGAGGCTCAGCAGCTGGCACAGCATCTTCCCCTGCAGAGGTCTTACATCCCAGTCCCACAAGATCTGGCCCTTCCTTTGCCCCCGGCTTTGGGCAGCGCCCAGCCATCCTGCTGGGACCAGGAGCTGTGCCAGCAGCGGTGGGGTCTGAGCAGAGGATGTTGCCTCAGGGGTTTAATTCTGCAGGGATGGGGAGCAGCAGGGATGGCGGGGGAGCCGAGGGAGGCTCTGCCTGCATTCCTTCCCTGCCCTGCCCTGCCCTGCCTCGCCCTCCTGCCAGGCTCCCAGCAGCACAATGCATCCCCCACCGGCTCGGCTCGGCTCTGCCTGGGGACGCTGGTGCCGCGTTTCTCTCCTTTGCTGCGTTGGTTGCTTTCTTTTGCAGCTGCTAATGACTGACCTGAGGTCTGTTCACACACAGTCCCCGGCACGGCCGCAGCAGCGGAGCAGCCAGACAGGACAGGGGGACATTGCACGGCACTCACGTAGCCGGTGACCACAGGTAGGATCCCCCAGGGAGGGTGATGTGGATGGTGCCAGCCCCATGCTCTCCCCACCCCTCACAACCCGGGAGGGCTCTGGGCAGCCGGGAGCCAGCCTTCCTCCCCAGAGTCTCATCCCCTCAGGGGCTCTCACAGGCTCCAGCTGGGTCCATGGGGTCACCATCCCTAGGGCCACCTGCACGAGGGAACGCAGTGGTGGGGAGGGGGTGGCCGCTGCGCTGCCCAGGGTCTCACAGCATCTCTGCTCCCCAGTGTCACCAGCCCTAGGGGCACAGCCCCAGCTCCTACCCAGCCAGACCGGCTGTGCCCAGAGGGGAGCTGGGGCTCGGGAGCCACCATTGCTGCCCACACACGGATGCCAGAGCTGGGCCAGTCCCAGCAGAGGGACCCGGTGCCAGCTGCCATGGTCCGGAGCCACGAGCCTGGCCACGGCGGGGGACACAGCCGAAGAGACGGTGGTGGTGACACCTGAGGACACGGGTCTGCGTATGTGCGTGGTTTTCCTGCAAGGTGCTGGGGTCCCCTTCCTTCCTGCCGCTCCATCCCAGACAGACCCAGTGCATGGGTCTCCCCATGTGCCCTCCCCAGCAATGGGCAGGGCATGGGCAGGATGAAACCCATCCCCTCACTGAATGCAATGTAGGAGGAGGGAGAAGGGGAAGGGAACGGGAGCAGAGCTGTGCCAGCTCCTCAAGGACACATGACGGCCAGAGCCCAAAGGGACTCTGGTTGTCCTCACAGATCCTGCCCATCCCTCTGTCTGTCACCAAAGTCCTGGTGCCTTCTGCTCTGGAAGTGCCCTGCACTGCTGGTGCCACGTCCCAGTGGGACCCTGCCTCTACTCCGCTTTGAGAAGTGTCCCCTGAGCAGGCGGGAGGGCTGGGAGTGCAGCGGGCTGGGGGCTGAGGGCAGACACAGCTCATGGCAGGCTCGTGGCAGGCGTTACAGCCCCTTGAAGTCCAAATGGAGAAGCATCCTCGTGGGGACCAGAGGCAGCTAGTGCTGCAGGAGGAACATGGGGCAGAGGGTGCCTTATTTCTCGGGGCACGGTGCAGAGCTGCTGTTCCTGCCACCCCTTGGCAATCAGCACAGCTCAGCCGCCTGCTCCTGCAGGCAGCCCCACGGAGAGGCAGCTTCTGATAGGGAGGGGATAAGCTATCGGGCACCTTTCCTCTGTTCCACATCGTGGTTTTCCCTGCTGGAGCTCTTCCTCCCTCCATGGGCAGTGGGAGCTCAGTGGAGAGCCAGAGCAGCCATCGCTGTCTTGGCAGAAGCCCTGCTCTTGCAGAGCTGCCCGTAGCCTTGCCCCAGGCACTGCCAGCGATGCTTTCACACCTCGCCTCTCTCTGCTTCTTCCAGCTCCTTTAGTGCCCTTACCCCGGAGCCTTGCAACGCCAAGTCACAGTCCCGCACTGCCAGGATTGTCTCCTCTGTGCAGCCCGTCTCTTGTCTTCACCGGTACCGGGGCTGGGAAACACGTGTTAAGTGGGGGCACACGCTGCTTAGGGCATTTTGTACCTCACCAGCATGGATGATAGGGGCAGATCCCTGCAAAGCTTTTAATTCAGAAAGTAGGTTATATTATGCAGGCTAAACCCTCCGCCAACACCTTCCCAAATCTCAATCCAGTGGCAAAGCCCAAAAACGCCTCCTGCTCTCGCGAGCCGGAGCCTCACTGCTGCTGTGAGAGCCGGGCAGACCCTTCCCTGGGAAAGTGCTCCTCTGCTCACGGGGGGCTAACCGGTACCAGCTCTGCATGCTGCCGCTGTGCTCCGATATTAACCTACTAACCTGCCGGGACCCCTGCCACCCCCTCTGCAAGGGGTGTTGAAGCCCCTGGCAAATGGACTAACCCACTAACCGGCTCCAGCGCATGCCCTACTAACCGGCCTTGTCTTGCCTCCCACTAACCACGGGCAGCCAGCGCTGCTTTAAAGGGGAACGGAAAAGCTGGGTAAGTACATTTGTAAGTGCCGGGTGTTGCTGCGTCAGTGACAGGCTGCACAGGCAGGGGCGGGCAGCCCGAGCCCCTGCAGCGGGCAGGAGAGGCAGCTGGCAGCCCCTGCCCCGCGCAGGCAGCCCTCGCCGGCACGAGGAGGGGGTTTCTCCCCAGCTCGCCGTGCCCGGGTCTGCCTGTGGAGTCTGCTGCTGACTAGGAGCCTAAAACGGTTTTATCAGCAGAAGCTTTTCAGTTCCTTTTTAAGCCAGTAGATCTCTGTTACTAACACATTCCTGAACTGAATTAAACAAACTAACCATTGCTGCTTTTCTCTTCATTTCTCTTCCAGTATGTATGTCCTCTAAGTCAGACCGATTGTGCCATGCTTCTGTTACTAACCACCTGTACTAATCGTTCCTGACTTTTTTCTCTATTGCTACTAACAAATACTCTTTGCACTTTAACTCTTGGATGCTATTCACCATGACAAATGAACAGTGGCCTGGACTCTTGGTTATTAACCTGCAGCAGCCTGATTTTCAATGCTGCTGAGCATCTTTGTCTTCCATTCGATGTGATGGAAAGGAAGATGCTTGGGCTGGGGGGCTTTGAAAATTTCCCTATTGGCCTTCTGTTTTCCAAGAAATTTTATGCAGCTAAATGAAGCAAAGAGGCTGAGTGGAAATAGGACAATGTGTAATAGCCATAAAGGTCCAGCAAACCCAGTTTGCAGAGAGATTCAGCCAAAGAGCAATGCTATTGCCATGAGCCCCACCAGAGCCTGAGCTCAGGGCTCTCCTGGGGCCCCAGTTCACCCGTCATGGGGAATGGTCTCGTGCTGCTCCCTGCATCGGCACGTGGATGCTGGGGCGGCTGCAGGGTGCTCCTGGGCTCCTCTCTTCACTCCCTTTGTCTCTCCACAGTTTATCTTGTGACCCTGATGCATGTGGAAGCCATTGCCGGCAGCGTGGTCCTGACTAACCGCACGGCACCGAGGGCTGCATCTAACTAACCACTGGGTTGGTACTTGCAGGGTCCCCCCAGCCACGAGCCGAATGGGCAGGAGCAGGCAGCGGGCAGTGGAGGGTGACTGCTGCCGGCTGCCTGGCAGAGCCAGGGTGCCGTAAGGCTGGGACGAGGGCACAGCCCGTGCTTTGCTTTCTGTCCCCTGGGGGGATAAATGTCCCCTGCCTCTACAGGAATTCTGCTGGGGTTAAGGCTTCAGGATCTGGCCCATCTGCATGGGTTTGGCATGCAGGCTAGCGATCCATGGTAAGACACCGTCAGCAGCAGTGCTGCAGTCACCAGCAGGGCAGAACCAAGCCCTGCATGCCAGGAGAGGATGGTGGCCCTGTGCTGCTGGCTGGGACAGGGGCTGGCTCATGAGGACATCCCAGACCGTGGCTGCTGGGGGGACACAGCAGTGGGGTGGCTTGGGGGGGCTGCCTCAATGAAGGGGCAGGGCAGTTCTGTCCAGGGGGTGTACAGATCCGGACAGCATCCAGCTCTGGCTGCTCTCTCTTGGCTTTGGCTTGTGCTCACTAACCCCACGGCGAGGACCTCCCCAGTTAAGCCAGTGTTGCTGGCTGGCTTCAGTCTCACCTGACAGCAGCTCTGCTGCCTGCTGTTGGAAGGCAGAGCCAGAGCAGGGTTCCCTGGGTGGCCGGTTTAATCCCGTGACGCTGCCTGCCTCCCCTTGGCATCCCCACTCTGCACCGACCACAGCGTGGTCCTTCAGCTGGGGGGGTCTCATGCTGACGGGGCTCCCCTCCCTCCTGCCTCCATGGCTGCCCGACCTCCACCTTAACCCACTAACCACGTGCCTCCCTTTCCTCTGCAGAGCTGGGACCAGGGGGGATTTTTGGGCTGATGCTCCTGTGTTTTGATGGAAAGGGGAGGCAGGGCCCTGCTGTGGGCTGGGGGCAGAGGGTCAAGCAGAGGTGTGGGGATGGGAAAGAGCTGGGGGCAGGAGGACAAGCTGGGCTGGGCACAGGGCAGGCCAGTGCCCATCGGGGCAGGCAGGCTCAGGGCTGTTGCACAGGTCAGGAGCACCATGAGCATTGGGCTGGGGTTGTCAGAGCCCACCCGTGGTGAGGGGCTGCCCTCCCAGCCCCCACAGACCCCCCCTTTCAGCTCCAGAGCAGCCTTCCAGCCAGCCCCGCACCCAGGGGACCTCCCCAGGCTGGTCACCAAGGGGAGCGATGGGACCACAAGTCACCCAGGTGGCCCAGAGTATGCACGGGGCAAGTGTGACCCCACACAGGCAGCAAATGCTGCCTGCGGAACCCTTGGTGGGGACAGGCCACCAGCACCCGCCGGGTGGCTGCTCCCCCCTGCAGAACCACCACTCCTGAACAGAGAGGGGCTGGGGGGTGAGAGAGGCTTCACAAAACAGCCAGGTTGCTCTTTTGCTCTGCCCCAGCACCTCGGGGCTCCCTGCCCCTGCTCCCCATTTCCTTCGCCTGGAAGAGGAGTCCATCTCTCTGTCTGTCTGTCCATCCCTCTTTGCTGGTGTCCCCAGAACTGTCTGAAGAGGGAAGGCGGCAGCGCAAGCGGGACGTGATGTGCAAATCCCCCTCTACCAGCTGCAGCGATGGCAGGCGTGGGGCCGGGTCGCGCCAGCAGCCATGTGGGCAGAGGTCTGGGGATAGCACCCGGCCCTGGGGTGCACCATCCCGCCCAGGGCATGCTGGCCTGAGCTGGCCAGGGCTGCCCCTGCTCTGCCGGGACCCCGCTGCCGCCCCACACCCAGCACGGTGGGAGTGGGCACGGCCGCGGTGGGGCTGGGCGCAGGAGCGGGGCTGAGCGCTGGCATGGGGCAAGGATGCTCTGGGGAAGGGGGTCCTGGGGCTGCCTCAGTGGTGTGAGCGTGAGTCCCGCGGGTCCCCACAGCCCCGAGGATGTCCCTGCTGCCTGTAATGTCTGCTGTGAACATGGCAAGTGTGCAAACAGCCTGCAGTCTGGTGTCTTTGTGGGGCGTGGGGGGCTGGGGGAGCCGGGCGAGGGTGGCCTGGGGGTGCCCCAGCTCCCATGCGCACCATGCCGTGGGGCATGCGGGGCCAGGACAGGCGGGTCTCACCGCGGCCCTCTCAGCGTCCCGCTGAGCCGCCAGGGCCACCCGACGGGGTGTCAGGGCAGGAGGGGACAGAAATGCCACGGTCCCTGGGTGCCCGGCGGGGGGAAGGGGCTTCGTCCCGGGGCAGGGAGGGCGCAGGAGGGGTGTCACATCCGGGCACTGCCGGAGGATGGCCCTGGAGCGGGGAAGTGACATCACCCGGCGCAGGCAACGCAGGCAGCGCAGGCAGGGCAGGCAGCACCCCCGGGCAGCGCGGGGTGCGGTGCCGGAGCCGCCGGCGGGCACAGTCCCCAAACCGCGCTGACACCCGGGACCCACCGCGGCGGGGCCGTGCCCGGGGTCCCGGGGGGTTCGGCGGGGGGAGCCGCAGGCAGCGCGGGGCCGGGGCGGGCAGCGGCCGGGGGCTCCGGGGGCGCCTCCCCCGTGCGGGGCCACGTCTCCGGGCCGGACCCCGGGTGCAGGGTGCTGCCTGCCCTGCCCGGCCCTGCCCGCGGCGCGCGGGGCACCCGCCGGTACCGGCCCGGCCCGGGAGGGCGGCGGCAGGTGGAGCTCGTGCTCCAGGAAAGCCCTGCCCGCAGTCCTGCCTGCAGCCCTGCCCGCAACTCGGCGGTGCCTTGCCCGCAGCCCTGCCCCGGCAGCCGGCGGCAGAGCGAGGGCAGGGGTTCCAGTCCAGCACCCCCGTCCCGCAGGGCAGCCCCGGGCGGAGATGTGCCGCTGGTGCCTGCGTGCTGTGGAGCACCCCAAGCCCCCCGGGGAAGGGGCTAAGGGCCAGCACCCCGGCTGCCCCCCAGAAGCTCCTGCAGGCTCCTGCCCAGCGCAGGGAGATGGGGCCACAGGAGCGGGGGGAGCCCAAATTCGTATCTGCAGCAACGGCTGCATGGGTGGCAGTGCTGGGGCCTGGCGTGTCCCTGCCTTGCTCCCAGCAGGGTCAGGGTCAGGGTCAGCCCAGACCCTACCTGGAGCAGGCAGGGGAGCACAGGAGGGACCTGCCGGAGCCAGCAGAGCAGCAGCCCACATCCTGCACTGCCCAGGGTAAAGCACTGAGACACCGGAGCTGGGGAGGAGGCTTTTTGGACAGGGCAGCAGCTCCAGCCCAGGGCACAACAGTCATGCAGAGTGGGGACGCGGTGCTTGCCTGGCCTGCTCCTGGGACGGAGGCTGGAGAGCCACTGGCTGCTGCAGCTGCGGGGAGAAAAGCCCCAGCTCCAGCCCCTGCCCGGCCATTCCCGGTGGTGCGGGAAGGCAGCAGCCAAACCGCCACGTTTATTTTCCGTGCAGTAAGCAGCATTTTGACATGTCACAGCAAGTCTCTCAAACACATGTTGACAGAAAATGTGTACAAGCAAGAGAAATGTTGTTCATTTGCATCAAATTGCGAAGGCATTCTGTGAAATTGATATGTGGCATTTCTGTGAGCGGCTGCGAGCGACACGGGTGCCTCTGCCACCGCAGGCAGGGAGCCGTGGAGAGTCACCCTGGGAAGGGCTTTGCCAGTGGGATTGTGAAAGCCCTGAGCACCACCAGCTTTCTCAAACGCCCCAGTGCTGGCCATGGAGCTGCCAAGGGATCTGGGGAGGCAGGCAGGGTGCCATCCCGGTGAGCAGGTCCTGGGGCAGCACGCGGCAAAACGGCCGTGTCCAGAGCCTTGAGAGAGCGGGAGGCTGCTGCTGCCGCAGGGGAGGCTCAGCCCCGCCAGATGCCCCCTGCTCCTGGGTCTCTCCTCCTTCACCTGGCTCTCATGCTGCCTGGCTTTGCCTGTGCTGGCACCGATCTCTTGAGTGGGTGCACAGAGAGCCCGGGGGGGTCACGGGATGCTCACTGGGGGTGGATGTAGCTCAGGAGCTGTGAAACATCCCAGTGCCCACGGCCCTGCCCAAGTCCCACCTGCACTGCGCTGCATGGGGAGGTTTGGTGTCTCTGTTCCCACACCTGCAAAAATGACATTAAAAAAAATACTAATTTTCCATTTTTCCACTCCCTACCTTCACTCCAGGAGGCAAATGGAGCCGTGCTCACCCCACGGGCGCTGGAGGCAGCTGGCAGTGCCAGGGCTGTAACTGTGCAACACACCCGTCACACTGACCCTTGGTGAGGTTTTTTTCCCCAGGTCTTGGAGCTTGATCCTGGGCAGCTCTGCCTGTTTGCCGTCCCCAGCACCCCACAGGGACACTGCAGAGAGACTGTGTTTGGCCTGTGTCACAGTGTGGATTGAAATGCAGCTGCACACGCGGCCTCTTGACTTAACCTCATTAGGAAGGTGGAAGTAATAGTAATTAAAATCATGAAGTCCCAAACTGCGCTTCTTTCCTGGTTTAATTTATTTCTGGCCACTTCTCATTCCCACAACTAATCCTCCACCGAGTTAATATTCTGAAAATGATAAAAAGATGGGCAGTGCAGATTGAAACATGTTTCAGGAACTTTCTGGGTGCTTTTTAATGGCATTTACACCCGGGGCTGTGGTGGTGCCAGCTGGGGAAACACATCTGCATTAGCTAATGCTCTGCCTCCTGCATTGCCAAGCCCCATTTCGGAGCGAACCCTGCAGAGATCCATGCGCTACCAGGAGCCGTGCACCACCGGGAGCTGTGCTTGGGACTGCTGGGTCACCCTGCCCGCCGTCCTGGGAGGGTCTGCAAATCAGGGGAAAGCAAGGAAGGGCCAATGCACTTTAAATGGGAAAACTGTTGTTAGCCGCAGGCATGACCCTGCTGCCGCACACCGTTGTGCAGGCAGCGCCGTGCAGGCAGCACTGTGCAGGCAGCTATGGCATCTCCCTGTGGGGAGGGCTTAAGTGAGTGCCTTGCTGTCCCAGGCGGCTGCGTGGCTGCTTGCCTCCAGGCAAGGAAGAGCCTCCTTCTACGAGAGCCGTGCCGACCGGCTGGTCTCCACTTGTTTCCCAGATGGTTATGACTATTTCATATCTTGCAGCAAACAGAGCCGAAAGCCATGTGTGGAATAATGAGTAAAGCCGAAGCTTAAGACAGGAGATCCTGGCACATCTTGAAGCAATTAAAATATCAGTTACAAACTTCCGCGCGTGCAAAGCCACCATCCTTTCTTCTTCCACCTTTGCAGAAAAAGGCAGTGACTGTGACTTGGTTGGGCACCAGGATAAATATTTAAGTCCTGCCTGGAGCAAAGCGCACCGTGGCTGTGCCAGTGGCAGCCCCAGCCGGGCGAGCATCAGCCCGTGGCACCTCGTGGGGACTCGCCTTCCTGGCAGGCGGGGATGCTTTATAAAGGAAAAGCTTCTCCGTCACCCAGCTGGGTGATCAGTGCTGGTGACAGATCAGCCTGGCTATTCCTGAGTGAGAAACCCACTAGACAAAACCCCAGTTCTCACCAGCCCAGCAGATACGGGTGGCCTCAGCAGCAGTGGTGCCTGCGGTGCAGCCGGGAGGGCTGGGGAAGGGCTCGGGGCGATTTCTTGTGAACAGGCTTGGTCCGCCCTGCCATGGGGTGCCCTGCGCCGTCACCCTGGGGCATGGCGCCTTCAGGACCGGCCACGGCTGCTCCGGCCGCCCGCGCTCGGGCTCTGCCCTCTGCCAAGAGCGGGCTCCTGGCCCACGCTGCTGCACGCTCTCATTAATACATAGGATTGTAAGGCGATCCATAATTAGATGCTAACTGAGTTTTCTCTAAGTTGGGTGAGGGAAGGTCACCAAGGTAGGACTGGAGTCAGCTTATTGTTATTATCAATCAATAACCTATTTATTTTCCAACATTCCTATTAACCTCTGCAAGCCACTCACCGTTTCCATTTGAAAGGGCTGTGCAGCCGCTTTGCTGACTGGACAACTCTGATTGAAAATGTAACAGTGACCCGACCCCAAAGGCAGAATCCAATTAAAATCATTTTCATTTGTAGATTAATATTTTTTAACATGTTCTACATTCCTTGCTTCAGCATTTCACACAGGAACTGCTGCCTCATTACATGAACAGCCCATATCGATAGTGCCATAAGAAAATAATTACAATTAATTAGAGACGGAGACAATAGGATCATCCTTTTATAGGGAGCAAGGGACAGTGTCCAGTTGCGACGTGCCACCCCCATGGTGGTGACCGGGACGCTCGTGGCTGGCAGGACAGGGCTACCCTGCTCCCAGAGGAGGAGAGGGATGGGTGGTCTCAGCGCCTGGCTCCTTGTAGCACTCTACAAGCATCATCCCTGGGCCGGCGGGGTGGGTGAGGGTTGCTGGTGGTCTGGCCCACACTGATGGAGGAGACCAGACGCCCCAGTGATGGCCACGTTACAGTGTGGCTGTTCCCGTCCTTGTTCCCTTGCAGAGCCTGGTGCTGAGCACCGCCGGGGGATGCAAGGGAGTGCAGTAATTGGCTGATGAAGCTTGGTCTTAATGTAAAGTCTATTATTAATAACGTGACTATGATAATAAAAAGATTAAAATTAAGTTTATGGTTTGCTGACTGCCCTTTCCACACTGTAATCATCTTTCATTCATATTCATGAACCACTCATTAGTAACCACTGCTTACAAGCAGGCTAAACAGCCAAACCATTCAGCAGCCACTATCTCCTTAACTGCTTAACTTGCTCACTGATTACCAACATCAAATTAACTCTGCAGAACGGATCTAATAAGCTTCCCGGTGGCTTCAAACCTCCCTGAAAATTGCTCTGATGTCTCCATGGGGCCCTATTAAAAAAAATTCTTCCCCTGTGAATATTGCGCTCTTGCGTGGGTAATGCATCAGGCTGCGGCTGCAGCGCTGCTGCCACCCTGTCCCTGCCTGGCAGCGCCGGTGCCCGCCGGGTGCAGTGCCGAGGGTGCACCCCGCAGTGCTGTCACTGGGGCGGCCCCGTTGTTGTACGCGGATGTTTTCGCAACACAAATGGCTGTTTGAACTGATGTGCTGTTTTCCTGGGAACCCACATACTGCCCACTGCCCCTGCTTTGCTTTTCCCAAATCTGCCTCCTGATAAGACACAACCCCTCGCCCTGGGATGTGTCTCCACAGCATCTGCCCAGCCCCAGAGCAGCCCCACACCGCTCCCTGCCAGCCCCTGCCTCCAGCCCCCATCCTTCATTAAACATTTCCAAGACTTAATTTGACTGTTTGATAGCTCGGGGCTTGCATAACAAAAGAATAAATAAGAACGACCTTTCCGTTTAATTACTCTTTTTAGATGTGGGAAATAGATCGGCTTTTGGGCAGTGCAGTGTGGGGAGGTTTGGCGGCGTTTAGAAGGAGCAGGGGACCAGCCCGATGATGCTCTGTCACCGCAGGGATGGCTGGCCCCGGTCCGGGCCAGGTTTGGGGACACCAGGACTCCCTACACCGCCAGGGATGGCACAGTGCTGTGGAGGGCAAGCCGTGGGCTGGGGATGATGCTGTGCCGGCAGCTGCCGCGCTCGGCACGGAGGATGGGGGTGGCTTCCTGGCAATTAGCTCTGATTAATATTTCAGCGGCGGCCCGGCAGCGCGGCCATGGCCATGCGGAGGAATGCTGGCGCCGAGCATCACGGGAGGCGAAGGGGAACCTTCCTCTCTCATTGCCATGGCAACCGCGGCAGAGCCGCTGGAGAGCTGCGAGGGGCGCGGGGGGGATCCATCCCTCCCTGTAAGCAGCCCCCCAGCTGGGGCGGCTGTGAGGACGCCCCCAAAAGCCCCCTCTGGGAGAGGGATGGCTGGGCTACACCTGGTGGGATGCCATGGGCCCCCCATCACCCAGAGCCCCTCCAGCCCCCAGCCTGCCTGGGTCTCAGGGCCCCGTGCACGCGTCCAGACTGGCTGCAGCTGGGTGGGATGCGGATGTGCAGTGGGGCTCATCCCCCCGGGGACAGCGGGCAGAGCTGACTGCTCCTGCCCTTGCCCAGGGAAGGCCCCAGCTGAGCCCCCTGCCCCACAGCCCCGGCCCCTCAGCGCAGGAGCCTCCCACCCCTGCCCGGCACTGACGGAGCGAGTGAGGTGGCTGCAAATTCCCGCACCCAGCACATATTTTCTGCATGCTGGTGAGTGCGTCTTGCAGCAAGTCAGAGACAGGCGAGATTTAGTAGGCAGGAGGCGGAGAATTTGTGTATCGGCTCCCTGCTTTATGGCACTGGAGTCCAGGAGGTGGAGGCAGGCAGCAGCCGGCAGCGCGCGGTCTCGCAGCCCCGCGCAGCCATGCCGCAGGTCCCGGCCCCCTCGCTCCGAGTCTGTGAGGGACAGGGACCCTCCGCTCAGTCCTGAGCCCTGGACCCCCACAACCTCGGGGTTAATGCTGTGCTGCCCCCGGAGCCAGCAGCGTCCGCCTGCATGGGCAGAGGGGTCAGGGACCACGCTGCATGCCCATCTCCTGCTCCAGGGTGGGCAGAAGACCCTGCGGCCCTGCCTCACACCATCCCTGCCCCACACCATCCCAGCCCTACGCTGTCCCTGCCCCAGGAGCTCATCGCAGCCCTGCTCCCCCGTGGAGGAGCCCCCAGAGCCACAGCAGGATCGCTTCGCTGCAGGGCAGGCAGGAGGGGCCGGGTGTGCCGCAGGCTGGGGCAGTGGGGCATTGCCACCGGCTTTTGAGCAGGCGAGAAAGGGGGATCCTCAGCCTTCTGCCCAGCCACAGGAGACCTTCCTCGCCTGACCCCTGGCACGGCTTAGAGATGGGCCACCTCGGGCAGGCAGAAACCATTCTGCACCGTAACCGCTTACTTTCGCTCCCTATCCTTTGCCCATACCCCGGCTCCCTCACACGTCCCTGCATATTCTTCCCAGATTCAGGCTAGAACTGGTATTAATAATGGCTTATTTCAAGTTTTCAGCCCACTTTCTTCCAGGAAAATATTTATACTGAGCTCCATTTTCCATTTCTTTTCAATTACCGCTGTGTCTGATCACCCCCCCCAACTCTCCTCTTTAGCCATAAACACAAATCCTATTACCTTTTCTCTTTCTGTGTATTTGCCCTTTGATTTAAGCTGCATTTTCTCCTGTTTTCATCAGTTCTGGATCTCTCCCGCTGTATATCTCCCTGTTTATCTACTTTCCAAAGGCCTCCTCTTATTTCTCTGGCCCTGATCAATACAGCTGCAGAGCTGGCTGGCAGCTCCTCTCCACTGCTGCCTGTAGTTTTTCTTGGGGGACTTGTCCAGTATTTCTTGTTAAGCTTCTGTCTCAGCTTGTTCCATTTCTCATTAGGTTTTAGCACTGGCATTGTAGTATTTCTTGTATTTCCACGCTGCCCAGTGGATCTCTTGTAATTCTTAACGGCGAGGCTTAAAGTCTCACTCTTTAGTGGACTCCTGAGTCCTTTCTGGCAGGGTTTGAAGTGGCAAGCAGCGTGACACTTTTATTTTCAGGTGGAGAAAAGAATGTCTCTGGTTCCAAGCCAGGCCATGATTTTTTCTAACAAAAGGGGCAGTGGGGATTATTTGTATTTTATGGCTGTTATTCCAGGGGATGTATTTCCCGGGGCCATGGCGGGTGGCAGCCCCTGTCCCTGCAGTGCCAGGAGGGTGGGTGGCAGCACCCAGGGCTGGGACACCTCGGTCCTGAGCCGAGGCGTGGGTGGGAGGGATGTGCTGGGGGCACGGCTGCAGCGCTGCCGGCAAGGCAGAGCTGGGCAGCCCCTGCCGAGCACCCTCCGCACCCCCGAGCATCCCCAAGCCATGAGCATTCCCAAGCCATGACCCTCGCCTCCCTGGGCCGGGCTGCTCACAGCTGGAAAGCATCCTGGCTATTTTGAAGGGTTTTTTTCATCTGCATCCATCTCAAAATTTTCCTTCCGAGAGAGAAGCTGCTTTTAAAATACACCCCAGCTTTCCAGCTGTCAGGAGCCAGCAAATGTATTGCTCTCCATGGCTGCATTTCTGAGTATTAAACATGACGCGCAGTTGCTGCTACACAATATTTCCTCAGATGCCACTGCACCGCGGGAGCCAAACAGTGTCCTTTAAAATAAAACCAATTTTTCCTGTCTCCTCCACAGAATAGTCTTATTTATACGCACTCAAACAGCTGTTACTGCAGGTTAACCAAAGGTTGTAAAAACATTTTTCAAATGCCCTTAACTTCGCTTGGTTTGTTATTGAAATTGTTAATCTTGGGTTTAGATTTTTTTCCCCTATCATGCTCGTATAAAATAGGCAAAACCAGCCCTCCTCTGGCCCTGCAGAGCTTTCTGTCCCCCCGCAGTGGCTTGAGCAGCAGCTCGGTGCCTTCCCGGGCTGTGCCAGGGCCATGCAGCTGCTCCACACCGCCTGGGAGGGATGGAGATTGCCGTGTCAGTTCAGCCCTTGCACTTTCTTGTTAAATTTCTGTCTAGCAAACTCCTCCGTGGATCCACACATGCACACATACGCCTCTCTGCCCTGGCTGTGTCCCCATGTTGGCTGGGGACACTTTGGGTTTGGCTGTCGAGGCTTTTCTGACAATCTCACAAAACTCTCATGATTACGTCAATGTCTTCTGTTGCCTTGATTCCCCCCTAGACTGGTGCAAATGGGATTTGCAGCAATTAAAACTGCTTTTAGTTTAATTACTGATGGGGACATTGCCTGGCAAAGCTGCGCACAGGGCCAGCCCCAGCGAGCGGGCAGGGCAGCAGCCCGGGAACCAGTACTGGAGCATCCCCCTGCCAGCAACAGGGACGCGATCCTCCAGCCTGCGGAGGGGTCGGTCTCATCTCCAGCTGCCTGTGCAGTGCATGCAACCTCACCTGATGCTGCACGATGCTGTGCAATGCAGTGCTGTGCTATGCACTGCAGTGCTGCACTGTGCAATGCGGTGATGTGCAATGCAGTGCTGTGCTATGCACTGCAGTGCTGCACTGTGCAATGCGGTGATGTGCAATGCAGTGCTGTGCTATGCACTGCAGTGCTGCACTGTGCAATGCGGTGATGTGCAATGCTGTGCAATGTGAAGCAATGCTGTGCAGTCCAGTCCAGTGCAGTCTAATCTAATCTAATCTAATCTAATCTAATCTAATCTAATCTAATCTAATCCAATCTAATCTAATCCAATCTAATCTAATCCAATCTAATCTAATCTCTTCCTCCCCCCCTCGCTGCCTCCACCTCTCTTACAGCAGCTGGGATCGGCACAGCTATGGCATGTCCCTTCCTCTGTGCTCAGCATCAGCTCTCTCTCCCTGGGCAGCCCCTCGACCGATGCCCCCAAGGGTTGCCCACCCATGTGGCACTGGGACGGCTGCCCCCGCTCCTGCACCTCGCCAGGAGACCTGGCACAGCCGGGTCAGGGCTAGCGCTGCTCGCGTGGCGGATGAGTGATCGCTGTCCTCCCCTCTCACCCCAAGAATGCCATTTCTATGCAGATGATTCTCTCATCTAGGAGTGGGAAACCAAGGCTGATGAAATCCAATCTCATCTTCAGTCTGATTCTGATAATTTGCAACGAGCTAAGGAAAAGTGAATTATTATTAAATGCAAATAAAAGTTAAATAATGCTGTTTGGGAGCTGCTCTATGTCACACCATCCACATAAATCAGGGGGAGGTTTAACCCAGGGTAATATATCATTGCAGGTAGTTCCCACCTCTAAATACCTGGCTGTGTGTCCAGAGCTGCCCAGACCCCCAGTTACCTTCCCGTTAACTGGGGATGGTGATTACGCTGCTGGGGACGTGGAGGGGAGCTGCAGCTCTGCCGCACCCCCGTGCACAGCAGCTCCGGGCGCGCGGCTGGGCAGAGGGACGAGGGACGGCAGCGCGGGACGAGAGGTGGCTGGGGAGCGGAGCCAGCCGACCCGTGCCGAGGAGCCATGGAGCACCCTGATGGTTTTATGTCCCTGTAAATCGTCTACCAATCCAAGGGCTGACAGAGATGTATTTTTAGCCACTGCAGCACAATTAAGTCTTCTTGTTAGTCTCAGGAGGAGAAGGAGGTTGTTGGTTTACTTGCAAATGCTTGAGGTAATTCTCTAATGGCTCCTCCACCATTACACAGACACTGTTTTCAATCTCTTATCATATGTAATCCCTAATGATTTCTCTGTTATGTCCTGTTTTATTAAAGCGCCATTGAACTATAGCCTATTGATTTAGATTTCACAGACAATTGAAATTTAAATTGACTCCAAATTGAATGTCTCCGTGCAATCTGTGTTCTGTACTAAAGACAGATAAAATGCTTCTATTTTTGATAACAACTTACAGAGGAGGCACATTTTAATTTTGGAAAGTGCAGAAGGGCGTCAGGATTTCCATGACAATGTCAGGTGGCCGGGATGGCAGCAGTTTTCTGACCCACGTGGGCATTTACCATCGCCCCAGGGCTTGGCAGGAGCTGCCGGAGCCTGGTCAGTGTGCTGCAGGTAAGCGTGCATGCATTCCTTGGAGTTTTATTTAGAGAAACATTGAGCTTAATGCCATGAAGGATGTGGCTAGCGAATTCCTGAAGGGCTCTCGGCTCAGTGAGCACGAGCCAAGCCGCCCGCACCGGCTGCTGGAGCTGCCAGTGGGGTGTTTTGCCACCGGGATGCTTTTCACTGTGCGGCAGCACTGGCAGCACCGCGAGCAGCGGGCCGCGGCAAGCCGAACTGACACGTGGCCGGCGCAGCCGAGCGTGCAGCCGAAACCCCACCGGGTCCCTACATGTCTTCCAGGTTTTATTCGCTCCCACGTTATTCATGGCTAAAGCAGGGCTCCGGGCGCTGCACGGACCTGGCCAGGGGAAGGACTCCATCGCCAGGAGCACACAGGAGGAGCGGCGGCTGGACCCAGAATCACAGCTCTCTGCTCCCCATGCCCCGTCCCAGGGTGTCCCCATGAAACACAGGGTGAACACAGCCGTCCCTGCGGGCTCCGGGGACCCGTGCCTCCACCTCCCAGGAGCTTCGGTATAAATAATAAAGAGTTAGAGGCTGCTATCTGCCACAGGCTCTACTTATATGCCTCCTGCTAGTAATAATGTCTGTGTTACAGCCGACCTTAACGCCAGCAAAGATAATTCTTTCAGTGCAATGAACTGTTTATTGGCTGATGGATACAGCCCTGTCACGCACGGTGATCCCCGCAGACCTGTGAGCCCGCAGAGCCCCTGCAAGGGGACAGGAGCGCAGGGGGCCCTCGCTGTGGCTGGAGCATCCCCCTGACATCCCGCAGCAGTGCCAGCAGCCCAGCCCCTCTCCAAGCCGTGCAGTGTGCCCGCCGGCACCTTCGGAGGCGAGGGTTTGGGAAACCCTCCAGGGCAGATCCTGGGGACAGCGCACTGGCTGCGAAGGAGGGAGATCAGCCGTGTCCTGCCTGAAACCTGCCCCTGTCCTGAGCGTGGAGGCAGATGCCGATGCCGCTTCCCCATCCCTTGCCCTGCCCTCGGCCAGGGCCCGTCTCGGCAGCTCCGGAGCCGCTGGGAGCAGGTGCTGAGTCCAACTCCGAACGGCCCCACGTCTGCACGCATGGCGATGCGCGTGTGTACATGTCGGAGGCCGCGGCTGATGAAGTGTGCTGCGTTCCGGGCTTTTAGAGACATTTACGTTTAATCTACAGTTTAACATTCCTAGCGGGAATACTTCACAGCTGAAGAATGTTTTCCCCAAGCCTTTAGTCTCATTTCTGACATTTCACCTGTCATATTATGTGCTTTTCAGGGGAGCGAAATGGCAGCTTGTCTCCTTAAAAGCGATGGACACACTGTTTGTCAATGAGACGAGCTCTGGGTGCCGTCCCCTGCTCATTTAGAAACAAAACTCACCTCAAATGATGGTTTGAACAAATAAGCTGCCTTGCCAGCCGCTTCCCAGCAGAAGACACGGGGGATTTCCCAGCTGTCGGGGCTGGGTTCTGCGTGCGGGGAGGGTGCTGCAGGAGGATGAGTGCCTGCTCCGGGGATGGGGAGGCAGCAGGAGACCCGGCAAAATCTGCTGCATTAATGCTGCCCACCTGGAAGGACAGCACACCCCCAAATACCTCTGGTTAAAAAAATCATCTGCCTTTAAAGCCCACCTAAACTCCTACAGCCGGAGCTGTCACCTAATTTATCAGGTTACTGCGGTTTTCTAAGAATGATAGACAGTAATTAAAACTAAGCTAATAACCTCCTCACTCTTGACATTTCTACAGGGGTTTTGTTCACCATTATCTACATATAGATTAAAAATTGTAATTGGACCAGAGATAGGGTTAGAAAAATCAGCCACCTTCCAACTGATAGTTTGCTAGTGAGTGACACTTTGAAATTTTATTTAATCTGAGAAAATTGAGTTGAACTCCAGTAAAGTTGAGTTATCGTGAAGTAGGTGCATTGAGTAGAAAATGCACTCAACAAAAGCACAGGAGGAAAGCCTGGGCAGGGAGCTAACGCAGCGAAGGGGACCCCCCGCTGCGGGGCTCCAGCAACGCTGCCCTGATGCAAACCGGCCAGGAGAGTTTGCACTGTGAAAGCTTCTGTACCAAAAAAGTCAAAGTGGAGCAGCTGATGGTGCTTGGCAGCACCGAGTGCTTTAAAGCCTTCTTGCAGGTGTTGGGAGCAACCTGCCAAGCTGGCAGCTAATCCACTCTCACACAGCTCTTCCCAATGGACAGAGCATCCCTGCGGAGGCTTGCTGCTGCCTGCGGGCATCTTGGGTGCATGAGTGCAGGCGCTGCAGCAGGGAGATGCTCACAGGAATCTGCTCCTCGCTCCTGCTAGCCAGCGCTTAGGCGATCTGCCTTTTACTGCTGTTGCTCATGGTCTTTTATCCTCCCATCTTTTGCAACGGGGCTTATTCACATGCTCAGCCCCAGTGCAGGACCCTCCTCTGCACAAGAGATGTTGCTTGGGTGACATTTCCCTGGAGCAATGTGCCCATCCCAGATGCTTTGGCATCCCAGGAAAGCAAAGATGCTGCAGGCACTGTGCATCTTCCCACCCAGCACAAGCCTGTGGGGATGCACATCCCACTCAGCAAATCCCCCCGTCTCCCCAGCACCGTGCCATGCAAGGATGCTCAAGCACTTTTGGGGGTTGATGCCGGCAGGCACCAGGCTGCGCCTGGATTGCCGGAGCGGCACGGCGAGGCGGCTGACATGCCGGGGCGGGCAGGGGTCAGCGAGCAGAGCCGCTGCTCATGAATTTCATCACACCGGTGCAGACAAAGAGCATCCCCATGTCAAGCTCTGCTAAAACTCACCTCTTCCTCTGGTGGCTATTTCTCCTGCGTTATTTACGGTGATTTTTATTCCGATCTATGGCAATCCATGATCACTATAGACACTTAATTATTACCGCAATAATTATTATAACACAGTATTAGTAATGGAGTAATGACAGCATTTATTTTAAACTGTGACATATTAACTAAGCAGGGCAGTATTAATTGCAATGGTGAATTATCCTCATAGACACTATTTCAATTATTGTTTTGTCACTATTACGTTTATGACAGTAATAATTACATATCTAATATACTCATTATTGTTAGATATACAGAATAAGTCTGAATAAATGCAGCAATTAAGGGATAATGTTCCTGGTGGGGAGTTGAGGAGCAAGAAATTACTTTGGTGGCTGGTTTTAAGGCTGGAGTAAGGCAGGGAGTCTCCTGATGGAGAAGACCTTCGGTGGCTCAGCTGCTGGGTGTGCTCCGGCACTTTGTGATGGTTCTGCGGGCTGTGCTGGGGGATGAGGGCTCGGTACAGGGAAGCCTCCTCGTCAGGTCTCTGGCACAGCCGTCACATCACCCCGAGACCCCAGGGAGACCTCAGCTCCTGGAGGTGGGGTGGTTCCAGCAGGGATGCCTGTCCAGGGGGATGCCTGTGAACGGGGATGCCTGTGAAGAGGAGTGCCCAGCGATGCCTCACTGGCACCGCTGGCTCTCAGGGGACCAGTCCAATGGCTCCCCTGGCCATGGCTCATCCCCTGCCACCCAGCGCCCATGCTCCTCTCCTCGCTGCCTCCTGCGGCAGCCCTGGACTGGGGTCCCCGTGCCACTCCCTCCGCACCCGCCAAGGCAGCAAGCGGGGCTGGGTGCCACACACCGAAGCAGCAGTTTCTCTCTTTGCTGTTTTTCTCCCCTTTGTGTGTGTTTTTCTTATTTTGTCTCCAAGGAAGCGAGATCAGTTCCAACAATAGCAGCAGCACCACCACCACCAGCAGCCAGTCTCAGCTAATGCCCCAAGCACGGTGTCACCATCTCCACTGCTGGCTGAAAGATTTTGGTTTTCCCCTTTTTAAAGCCTGGCTCTTGCCAAGGGGAAAGGAAATAAATGGTTTGTTAATTGAAAGCTTTGCTTAATAATCAATGTTTAAGATGCTACAACTGCTTTCCTTCTTTTCTGTGCCTCTAATAAAAGCCTAATGAGATTTTTAATGTTGATGATTGTTGCCAGGGGACTGACCCAGCTCCAGTCGTGGGGTTTGACCCCCCCACCCAACCTCGTTTAACTACTGTGAGGGTGGCTGCACCCTGGGGACACATCGATCTCCGTGGGACCATTGAGAGTAACACCAGAGGGAGGAGAGGCTGCTGCAGCCAGGCTGCGGGACCCCCCTGGAGCCTCCCCAGGGACAGGCAGCGGTGGGGCTGCCAAACCGAACACCCGAGGGCGTGGGAGAGGGAAAGCTGCCGCTTCTCCTGCAGTTTTTCCCTGCCAGCACTACAGCTCGTGTTTTCCCTATCACCTGTGTGTCTTGACCCTGCACCCTGCAGAGAGCAGAACAAGCAAGGGATGTCTTACAGCCCAGCTAATTTTACTGAGGGTGCCCCAGCGTGCCAGGTTTGTGACTTAGTTCTTGATTCCCTACCTGCAGCACTGCACTAGCCAAGTCTCACCTCAGAATTTATGAAGAACAAGCCATAAATGTTCTCCCCAAATTACTTCACTTAAGCAGCTAGAAACCTGGTGATATGCGACTGTGCAAGGGAACAAGGGCACAACTCAGTTGTACCCCAGCCACAACAGTGCAGGGGGAGGAAAATACACCACGGAGGAGCTGAGCTTCCCCTCGGATGCGGCTCCCATCAGCCAGGTGCCGGCAGCTGGGGCTGGTGCAGCCGGTGCTCCCCAGGGACCTGGTGCGAATGCTGCTGATCCAGCCTGAGCAAAGCATTACCGGGGGGAAGTGCGGTGCTCAAGAGTGGCAGTGCAGCGGTGCTGCATGCAGTGTGCTGCATGTGGTGTGCAGCATGCAATGTGCAGTGATGCAGCGGGCAGCCGTGCAGTGTGCAGTGGTGCAGTGTGCTGCATGCAGCGTGCAGTGATGCAGCCATGCAGTGTGCCGGGGAGCAGCATGCAGCGGTGCAGCGTGCAGCAGCACGGTGGCGTGGCACGGAGCGGTGCAGCGGCGCATCCCCACACGATGTCCCTCTTCACCCGCCGCACGGCCGCATCCCGCCCTGCCAGCCGCCGCCATCCATCACCATGGACCCGCCAGTTCTTTCCCAGACAATGAGGGAAAATCGGCCTTTTCAGGAGAGCCACTTTGTTGTTTATACAAAGGAGTTTGGCTGTTAACACATGTAAGGTAATGGGATCCCCCACCGGCTGCTCGCAGGGCCTGCGCAGGGGTCTGCCTGATGGATTACCCACACCATTCATCTAAATTATGTCACAGGCAATAAGCAACTTGCTTAATCTGTCTAAATGAAGGGCCGGGTTGGCTGCCGCTGACACGTGCTTAACGCTCCCTTCCTCACGATCACCAGCAGCGCAGCCCGACGACAGCCCCTGTCTGCACGGCGCCGCGCTGTGACGGGGCCAAACCCCGTGGGTGTAAGGGCTTCCTGCCCAGCCGCCCCATGGCAGCACCTTGCAGCGAGGCGGCTGGGGTCACATCCACCAGACCAGCTCCTGGGCTGCAGGGTGGGTGCCAGCCCCCAGGGAGGGTGCTGCCAACGTGGATGTGGGTACAGGCAGGTGTGCAGTGTGTGGTGGTCCTGCCCCAGGTCCGGCATGCAGAGAGCTGCCTGTGGTTTTGCATGCATCCAGAGGCCGCATCTCCAGCTCAGCGGCTGCCTGCACCAAGGTTTTGAATGCAAAGTCCGGAGGCAGATCTTACCAGCAGCAAACGCCTTGCACCTCTCTGCCATCCACACCAGCTTCTCTGGCCAGCAGAGTCAGGGGAGACGCCTGGGCTTGGCTTGCTCGTGTGTGTGAGCTTCAAGGGCCAGCCCGGCACCTGCTCTGGGCATGGACCCTGTGCTGTGGCGAGCGCGGGGGTTCCCCTCGCGCACAAATCCTCTCTTGGTGTGAATCTCATCAGCGGCGTGGCACAAGGTGGTTTTTGGTGTGGCACAGCTCAGTGAGAGCAGCAGCCGGAGCTTGCTGCCAGAGCAAGCTCCCCCATCACTGTGTGCAGAGCCGCAGCATGTCACTGGTGTGGGGACAGGTGGCGGGACGGCTCACACGCATCAGCTCCCTTGCTGTACAAACGCAAGCCGAGATGCAGGCAGTGAGCTGGAACACTCCTCAGCAGCTCGAGCGGCCGTGCCGAGCCATGGCTCCCTCCGGCCTGGCAGCGGGCACAGAGCAGGGGTCTCTCACTTATGGCTGAGGATCCCGGGGGGTCACTGGCTAGCGTGTGCGGAGCAGCCTGGCAAGGTGCCTCCCGGGTCAGCAGCTTCCAGCGGCAGCGCAGGGGCTGGAGGGAGCAGGAGGCTGCAGAGGGACAAGGGCTGGACACGGAAGCTGCAAATCCCGGGTTCATCTGGGGTGCACAGGAGGCTGCGTCCCTGCCTGGCTGTGCCGAGCATGACAGCGCTCCGCTCCTGGCCGCCACTGGGATTGGGACCAAGCTCCTGATGGGCTGTTTCCACCACCCCAATGCCAAGGGCCCGGGAAGGGACCTGTTCCCTGCTGCACTAGGTGCTGTGCGAAGACATACCAAAGCACGGCAAGCTCTGTCTGGAGAAACTGCATGCCTGAGTGACTGCAGGGGATGATTTTCTCAAAAGCCAGGAGACCTTTTGAAAGTTTTTGCCTACTTTGGTTTGTGCAGGCAGGTTTGGTTGCTGCCTGACCTCCTCAGCCAAGTCAGCAAACACTCTTGAGTCTCCTGAGCTGACACGCATGGTGTAAATGAGAGGAATGGTTCATAATCATCCATTCAGTCATTAGCATCTATCCTGCACGCTTCATGAACAAGACAGAAATTGGCATAAATGCATGTTGATTTGCTGGGATAGAGATTAATTCTGCCCCGGGGCTCTGCGGGTGCTGTCTGTATTGCCTGGTCCCTCCGCTTGTGTGGGGCGAAAGCACATGCGTGGGACCGCACTGCACTGCTGATCTGCCCCCAGGAAGGGGGAAGCAGCTCGAGCTCCCGGGAGGTTTGGGACGCGCCTGTGGCAGTCTGAGCATCGTGGTGCTGTGGGGAGCCAAGGCCACCACCGCACGGCAGTGGCAACCCTGCTTTCCCTGCCAGGGGAGCTCATTTGGAGTCACTTGTTTCCCAAAAAACCCCAGGAATTTCAAACCGCATCTTCAGAGTGGAATTTCCCATTAATTTGCTGATACAGTTTGTACAATGTCTTATCTTTTTTTATTATTCTTTTACAGTAAAAATTACAGTATTTTTGCAGCCCAAATTATCAGGATGAGATTCTGTTAAAGCAGGAGACTGACAGGTGCACAGCTGCAGAGATTCAAACCCTGGCATCTCCACACCTGCACCTTGTTGCCTCATTACTTGGTTTTGGCTTATTGAAACTGCTCGCGAGCCAGGCTGGCTGGGCTGGCTCTGGGCAAGGCCCAGCAAGGCGTCCCGTCCCGTCCCGTCCCGTCCCGTCCCGTCCCGTCCCGTCCCGTCCCGTCCCGTCCCGTCCCACCACCATGGGGGTCAGGCTTGAGGCAGACTATTGCATGTGGAGCAAGGTGTGATGGGGTCACAACACAGCGATGGAGCTGCTGAAGCTCCAGCCCCAGGAGAGCATGGGGGCCATGTGTGCCACAGCCGTGCATCACACCACCTGCAGAATGCAGATTAATGAGGACCTGAATGCTGAAACCATCATAACAGTGTTGAATGGCAAGAAAATCCAAGTTGTGGTTGCAAAAAATTAGGAAACTAAATGTATAAGGAAAAGAGATGCATGATGTAATTCATATTTATGTAAATTCTTCACATTGTACTTGTGGTTTATGCTAAATTTTCCAAAATACTAGTGAGAATGGGCATTCCTGATGTGTGTTTATTTCTCTTTATTCTACATAATCTTTTGTGTTTATTAGTATTTGAAAAGAATGCAAGTTTATACTTAATAAGATTCTTAGGAGAGGGTATTTTCAAATTTTGGTGATTATTTAAGTAAACATTGTCCCTCCTGTGTGTCCGGCTGCTTACCGTGGACCATGCTGCTCCCCGCTCTTGCCCTCCTGTCCTCTTGCCGAGGAGATGGTCCCTGGCACTCAGGCAACTTCGCCTTGTTAGAGCGGCTCCGAGCCTGAACAGGCGTGGGGAAGGGCTTCTAGGTGTGCATGGATTGAATGCTTTCTGTGCCATCCAAGCAGATGAAACCCTGCAGGTGCAGAAGAGGCAGTGGCAGCCAGGCAGAGGACATCTCTGTCTTCCAGCGTGAGGAGGTCCGAGCCTTTCCCCATGCCCTGGTTCGGAGGGGCTGGGGCTCCCTGCCGCACGCAAGCCAGCTCTGCTGCCTCCCTCCTGCTTCTAATGTCAGCATTGCCCTCAGCAGCAAAATGGAAGATATTTGCAAAAAATGCAAATGCAATAGGCTTGGACTCTGCAGTGGGTGCTGGACTTGTGAACATTGGCATCTGCAGGAACACGGAAAAGCTGAGCACTAAACTGCCTAGTTCAGGCACGGTCAGAGAGAAAGAGATTAATGCTGGGCTTTGGAAAACTTGACAGCCTTCCCAGTGCAGTGATAGAAATCTAAAAAGAGAAGGGGAAAAAAAAGGAAGAAAAAGAAAACAAATAGTGCTTTTTTTTAAATGAAATCATTAACCCAAAAGTGCTAAAAACCCGCTATGGGCCATCAGCTGGTGCTTACAGTCAAATTAGTCACCCCTGGTAGCCAGGTTACTCCCAAACACTAATGACTGGAGGGGACACAGTTTCATTGCAGCAACCAGACATTATTTAGATTCTCTTGCTGCTAAAATACTGCTCTGTTCCAGATAATGAGACACCTTCTGCTTCAACATCGTTATGAGATTTCGCAAACCCATCGCCTAGTCAGCGTGACCAGCACAGAGAAGTTTCCCACTGAGAAAACGTAAAATTTCGTGCCACCAGTGAGCCTCAGTGAGGGACGCCTCATCCTGCTCACCTCGCTCTCCGGCCAGCGCCCAGCTGGGGCTCCAGATATTGCCCACGGCCAGCTTCCAGCTGAAGGCTGCAACGAATCCCCCAGGAATATTTGCACCGGTTAAAATACATTTGATCCATACCTGCTCATGCGTCCTGCGCTGGGGCTGCGCAGCACTGGGTGCTCATGGAGGGCCGTGCTGCACTCGGCGGCTCCGGTGGCCGTGTTTCTCGTCAGCCGCTCTCACCAAGGAGGAACCAACCCAGCCCATTTGAGAGATGAAGAAAGGAAGGGGATGAGGAAGAGGACCCAGCTTTTCTCCCAATTTGGTGCCACACTAACAACTGGAGATAGTGGCTAATTTGACAAGGCCATTGGACACACAGTGATGGTGTTTGACTTTTTGACTAATGACAAGGGCTGAACTCTCTGTTAAAGCAGCTTACAGTGGAATAGCTCTGGGCAATCACCCAATCACATGTTCAAAATGTTGCAAAGTAAATTGTCTAATAAAGCAATAAAGTGAGGGACTCGCTAAATGATTTGTCTTCTAACTATTGTAATGGAATTTTTTTAACATTGTTTTATGTTGGAATCCAAAAATTATTACAAGTAATTAGAGTCATTTCGATTCAAATCTCTGCTTGGGCTTGACATATTTTGCATACTTCCACTGCATATAACAAGTCAGCTCATAAAAATGCAGGCAGCTTGCGAGCTTCGCGGCTCAGGCGAGAGCGGAGGTTGTCTAAACTAGCGTAAAACTGCCTTTGCTTTAGCGTGAGAGGAGGGAAGGGGGGGAATCCAGCACCACGTAAATTTATTTTGTCTCATTAGGGAGCAAGGAAAAAGCGAGGTTCTGCATCTCAACAGAGCCGCAGCATCCCCCGCTCCCTGCAGCTCCGGAAGCGCCCGCGCAGCCCAGCACCGGCACGGCTTCCGCCGGCAGCTGCGGCTCCCCGGGTGCTCACACCCCCGGGAACCAGTCTGGAAGGGGAACATTTAGTGTTTCATCCTGATTCTTCAGCTATTCTGAGCGTGCGCAGACACTGGCAGGCTCTAAGCATATATTTATCCGCTCCTCCTCAAAAGCAAGTGTATTTTAGCAGAAAACTTTTGGGGGAGGCAGGGTGCTTGGCAGGCACCCCTCTTATATTCCATGGCGTGATGATGGTCTCATCAGCATTTTAATAACACTATAACTAACTGAGTCACACCCAGGCCTTTGCACAGATCGCCATCAGCTTTGGACACACGAGCCCTGGTACAGGTGCTGCACCGAGGGCATCGCTCCCCATGGCATCAGCCACCCCTGGGTAGCTCTGCCCAGGGAAGAGAAAGAGCACGGGAATTAGAGTAACTTTATTACAGAAAGAAGGGAAATGCTGTAAGGCAACACTCAGCCGCTGCAGGAACAGAGTTTGACACAGACCAGGTACATCTCTGCTGGTACCAGAAACACGTAGTTTTACCCCAGCTTTCAGGTCTGAGCTGTTCTCTGTGTTCAGATTTCCATCCGACTCCTGGAGCAGCTGCGGTGGGCTCAGCCCGTGGTGCTGCCTGCCCTCCCTGCCTCTCCTGCCCAACACGATCTGGACCAACCGATAACAAAGTTCAAAATACCCGAGATGGGAGTGGTTTCGCAGGCAGAGTAACAACAGCAGCAACAGCAATAGGTCAGTCCCAGCAGACTGGGCAACGCAGGTAGATCGTGCAGGAGGGCTCTGCGCCAGGCTCTGTGCCAGGCTCTGCACCAGGCTGCCAGACTTTGTCCTCAGGTGTTGGGAAACCCGCTGAGGACGGCTGGTCTGGCTGCACGGTGCCCATGCCAGGGCTGGCTGGGCTGCTCAGGCCCCCAAGGCTGTGGCAGAAAGGAGATGCCGCCGCGCAGCTGGGGCTGAATCCTCGTCCCCCTCCAGAGAGACTACTCCATGCTGACAGTGCCGTAGATCTGCTCCCGACAATCAGATGGGATCTTTTACCCACTGCTTTGTGTATCACACCCTGTACACAGCATCTCAATACGAGATCTTATTCTTTCTATTTGTCTTGTTTGAAAGCCCCTGTGTAAGAGAGACAATTTTTTAACTGTAAGATAGATTGCCTGGAGCTGTGCGACAGCAGGGATGGGGAGGCAGAGGATGATGGATAATGTACAAATGATTAGAGGACAGGCCGCACAAATCCAGATGGAGAAAAAAACGTTACCAGCAATGTCGCGCCTCTCTCCCCTCTGGTCAGTGCTTGCACGAGCAGCTGGCTGTGCCCACAGCTCCTCTTCTCTAGAGCTGGTGGGGCCTAACACAAACCCTGTAGCTCCTTCTGGCCGCAAAACTGCACCAAATGCAATGCCTGCGTTGCAGGATCCCTCCCAGCCCCGCTCATTCAACCCTCCTCTGGTGCAAGGGCACAGCTTGCCAGTGCAGGGCAGCGGCATGGGCAGCTCTCCCACAGAGTTTCTTCCCCGTCCTTGTCCTGCTCCTAGGGGAGTCTTGGGGCCAAGAGGATGATGAGTGCAAGGGCAGCTGAAAGGAGACCCTTGCTGCCAGATCTGGCAGGAGAATGGCTGAGCGATGGCAGGGTAATTAATTGCCAAGGGTCCCTGGCACAACCTCCTGGTACAAAGGTGGGGCTGAAACCCACCGGGCGCTGGGGACGGTGCACAGCTGCTTTCCAAAGAGGATGCTCCAGCCTGGCCCCCTGGGTACCGGCATCTGATCTGTGCAGGATCCCACCCACAGGTCAGCCTCGGTGGCATGGTGCCTTAGAATCATAGAATCATTTAGGTTGGAAAAGACCTTTAAGATCATTAAGTCCAACTGTAAACCTAATACTGCCAAGACCACCCTGCCACGCTGTGCCCCTGCACCAACCACCCTGCTTATCTGCAAACAGCGTCTTCCCCCTGCCGAGCCCTGGGGTGTGTGCTGGGGGGTCAGCGGCCGCGGGGCATTGCCAGGCATGCAATGGCACAGGCTGGTGGGACAGCCCTGCCACCAGCAGTGGAGAACCCACGACTGTGGTGGGAAGCAGGGAGGAGCAGCGGCATGGGGCAAGGGCTGGTTACCGGCACGCTGCTGGCTGGCACCGCCACTACCAGAGGACATGGAGGCAGCTGATGCTTGTGAGCCCGGCTGCAGCACAGTGCGAGCTGCCAGCAGAGCTGTGCTGGGCTTTGAGTTTCCTCCACCGTCTCATTAATCCTGATTTACAGAAGAAGGCAGCAGGCTGGGGCCCTCTTAACAGGCTGTCCAGGCTGCTGATTTGCCTTCGCTGAAGACAACGGTGCCCCCGAGATGAGGCCACACTGAATTATTCAAATCAGTGCTGGAGATGGGGAGCGGGAGCCCGCTGGCATGGCAGCATCCTGGCCATAGCCATGCTCCCAGGTGCACACAACGGCACAGCCCTGGTGCTGTGCCTGCAAACGGGGTGCCAGCAGGGTTGGTGTTGGCAGTCCCTTGCACATCAGTAACAGTGCCCCAGAAGCACGGCACAGCCCTGCTGGATGCATGGCAGGGTCCTGAGCCCCGGTGCTGGCAGTGAGAAAAACCCACTGCAGCCGGAGCTGCCCAGCATTCAGCATGTGGTGCAGCCCGTGTCGCTGCTCCTGGCTGCGCCTTGCAGCATGGTGCGGCTCCTGGCCCTGCGACTGGGTGCTTGGCACAAGGATGGGAACTTCCCATCCATCTGTTCACCAAATACAGACGCTAGCACCTTATTACACCTCTGTTCAGCTATTTTTCAACTTAAAGGGCTAATAATGCCTTAATAAAACTGTTTAATTACAGAAAATGTCCTTTATTAAACATAATCACCATATGGTTGCAAAGTACTTATGGCTACATTCATAATATGGGAAAGTAAAGCTTCTCTGGTGACACTGGCAATGTCATTAACAGGGCTGCATTCAAGTTATTTCAACACATTCATTCTTTGAAGATTAAAGGAAAGCATTTGTCACAAGGCAGGAGTGAAAGCCTTTACCTGAGCTGCCACCCAGTGCAGCATTTGGTCACCTTGCTGTCGGGCGAAGCCCAGCTGCCCGTTACAGCAGCCCCAGGTTACGGTCACACAGCAGCATCCTCTGCACAGGTGCAGCCACTGTGGCTCCCTGTGGGCTCCTGGGCTGGGACCAGTCCACTGCAGTGCGGCATTGCCAGCCGAGCATTGGGAAACCATGTTTTGCCGCAGGAGGTGGTGCTGGGTGGCCCAGTGCAGGCAGCTGGGCACGGGGCTGCAGCCCCTTCCCCAACACCCTTTTTCGAGCTGGTCAGCAGTGGCCAATTAATCTATTACCTAGAGATACATTTTCCATTAGCTGCTGAATCACTGACTTCAAAGCAATTAGCAAAAGTAATGAACTTTAGTGCTGCAGCACTGAAGGGAGCCGTTAACCCCTTCTCTCCGGATGAGGCTACCGGAGATGGTGGGCAATGAAGACCTCTGGACCCAGTGTCCTGACCCTTCCAGCTGCACTGCGTGGGCTCCTTATGCCCATGTGAGGTGCGAGTGACCCAACCGTGCATCTCTCTCATCTTCCCATGACAGCCCACCCAGAGGGAGCTGGGCAGCACTGTAGCCCTGCAGGGCGTGAGCCCCGACGTCCCTGTGTGCACCCATCCCTCTTCGGGACAGCCATCCGTCTCCTCTACCAAGCCTCCAGGGATCAGCACAGGGTGTCAGGGATCAGCACCATCTGCACAGGGCAATGTTCTGCATTGTGGACTCATTTAATCCTCCAGCAAACAGGGATTGATTACTTTGCGCAGCGAGCATCACATCACAGACACAAAGAAACATCCCTGCCCAGTCTAAATCAGAGAGACGAGGCAGCTCCGTGCTGGCGCTGAGGACCCAGTAAATGGGCCCTGCAGGAGAGGTTTGCTGAAGATGAAGGGGGCTCCGGGGAGGGTTTCCAAACACAGGGCATGGTGTAAAGGAAGGGAAAAGCTCTGCCACGTGGCTGTCTACACAGCTCCCATCACCTCCCGGTGCAGAGCTTGTGCCAGGCTCCTGCACACAGCCAGACTTCACCTCTCAGACACCGGCTATGGGGCTGGACGGGGGACAGGGGGCCTGGCTGCTGCGGTGACACCTTCGCACCCTGTGTCCTCGGCAAAGGCTTGGTGCAAAGCTGGAGGAGAAAGAATTGCACTCATTTTTCAGCTGCCACAATTTTACGTGTAATTAAGTTTATTAATTGTGTATATTAGTGATGAAATGGAGACACATGACTGTTGAAGCCCACCCCAGCAGGCATTCATCTCGCAGACATCTCTCCCAGCCCCTCGCGCGGAGGAATTGCAGCTCTCATGGCCATCTGCTGAGAGGTCCAGCAGGTCCTCAGGCCACCCTGCTGACCTCCCCTGCCCTGGGGAGCAGGGAGGATGCTTGCTGCTACTAAAGCTTGTGCAAACGAGCCCCAGAAATGCCCCTGGAACGATCCTGGGGTTGGTTTGGCAGAGACTGCTGATAGCTGCTGGGAACGGACCCTGCCCAGCAGTGGTGCAGCAGAACTGGCGACACTGGCCACGAGGATGGGGAGGTCTGTACCTGCTCTGTCTGGGATGTGACCATGCCCCCCAGCCTGGCAGTTAATAGATGACTGCCTAAAGACAACTAACTCCTAACCAGCCTTGCAGTGCATCCCAGGAGCTGGCTGGTCCCAGATGCCACGGTCGTGCTCGGGTCCCTCCCCGAGGTGGCAGCTGGGCTGCTCGGTGCACGGACAAGGAGTTGTCCTGGGAAAAAGGGAGAGGGGAGCGTGGGGCTGCAGAGAAGCGGCTGGGAGATGGCTGGGAGCAGGGGCTGGGGACACCAGGGGTGGGTAGCTCAGACAGCCAAGTTGGCAGCTAGGAGGGAGGAAGAGCAAGCCACTCTTCTTGCTTCAATACATCCTACGTGGAGGGAGCTTCACTGCGGGGCGTGGGGAGAGCTTTGCTTTGGCAGTCCCAGGTTATCATTTCATTCAGAAGCTGTGTTAATTGCTCCTGTTTGTGCTGTACCCTCGGCAGCTGCTACGGATACTATTCATCAGATGCAACATCATAATCCATTTGTGCTAACGAACTGCTCTGCAAGGCGCTGCTCTGCTGCAAGAGCGATGAACTTGGGTAGTCCGAGGAGAAGGAGAGAGACAGCGCAAACGTGGATGGGTGGAGAGACAGACAGATTGAGGCATCCAAAGAAAAATCAACTATGATTATTATTCATAATAAATAGACAAAGTCTGTTAATTGCAGTATTAACCTTGCAGTGTTGCAAAGTCCCTCTGCTCAGTTTGCATCTCAGCTTATTCACAACTTCACCTCCTGGTCTGTGCTGCTGTCACTTCGGGGCTAGCAGGGTTTAGGGGACCTGGCTGGCCACCACCTGGGGTGCTGCCGGGGCGCAGCGCAGGAGCAGCCTCTGGCAGGTTTTCTCCCTTCAGCTGCTTGAGAAGGTTCAGCCCTATTAGCGATTTGCTGATCTTCATGGCCCTGGGTGAAGCCAGAGGCTGAAAACTCCTCATTTAACCAGCACCAGGATCCCTGCACACGGTTATTAGCCCTCCTTGCAGAGCGCTGGCTGTTGTTTAGATGCTGTCTTGGCCTTTTGTTCTGATTGGATTTAGTTTTTGCCACTAAAAAAAATACAAGAGACAAGAGTGTAAAAGCGCAGATGCTCTGGGGCTTGCTGCATAATTTGCACTAACTGGCTCCAGCCCAGCCCCGGCTCCGGTGCTGCTGCCACTGCTCCCAAACCGCCTCCGGCTCTGCTGGGCACACAGCTCTGTGTGTGGGGGGGTGCGTACCTGTGCAGGTTTTTCCTAATGCAAATGCATCCACAGTGGCAATTATCATTTGCAGGAAAAAAAAGTCATCACCTGCTCTTAATCTCACTGGAGAGCTCTCCAGCCTCCAGCTTAGCCCCAGCCCTGGGGCAGCTGCGTGAACTCAAGCTCTGGTCTGGCAGGGGGCTCCAGCAAGCCTGGCTGGGAGCAGACCCCCGCTGAGCTTGGGCCCCTTGTCTGGCAGCTCCCTCCAGCTGCAGGGGCAGGAAAAAGGGTTAAAATGGCAGCAGGATGGGTACGTCCACTATCGCCAGCGCCCGCCGCAGTCTAGCCAGGCACACGTCCGTGAGCCAATGGAGGTGGCTGGGTCAGCCATCGGTACAGACCTTTCTGCCCCAGGGCTTTGGGGACACGAGCTGCAGCCCTCTCGTCCCTGGCTGGGTGCAGGACGGGCCCTCACTGGGCATGCACAGGGCAGCTGGCTCTTGCGTGGCAGCAGGGTGAGGTGGGAGCCGTGTGCCGGTGCCTGTGACGGGAACAGGGGCCACGGCAGCAGTGAGAGCGGCAGCACAGAGCGCTGCTGGGCAGGGGCAGCAGTGCCTCCACCAGCTTGGTGCTGACCGGCCACAGCCGGACGCTGAGACCAGCGGAGGCGGTGACACATAAGCACATGGGGACAGCGGTGACACGGTGTGGCTGCGGCAGTGCCGTTAGGCATGAGGTGCTTTGGGCTGCAAATGACATCACCGGTTTGCCTAAAACTCTGCAAAGTTCAGTGGTTCTACATTTGAATCACTACGGATTTTTCAACGGCTCTGGCGTTCTCATAAGCATCCCAGGGCACCTGCGTGGCTCGCGAGCAGTTGTGCTCACCCGGCACAGGGTGCTGGGAGCAGGACACTGGGAGCTGCTTGACGGGAGCTGTAATCAGAGCATGGGGGTGAGACGCAGCTACGGAGAGCAGCAAGCGGCTGCTCTTAACCCGGGATGGTGACGGCATCTGGGGCTACGAACTGTCGATGAAATTATTCTCGGCAGAGGACCGAGCGTGGGCTTGGGTGCCTGAGAGCCAGGCAGGATGAAGGAAGCCCTTTCTTCAGGACAGCAAGCGTGTGTTTGCAATTACACTCTTCACCCACTGTGGTTTATACCACGTCCATCGGGCGCTGGGTGTTAACTCTTTCGCCAGTGGTGGCTTCCAAAGTGCATCTGCCTTTGTTTTTGGCGAAGAGCAGCCCAGCAGCGCAACCCAGCAGCTCTTCAGGGATGTGGGGTTAGTCCCAACCAAGGGATCTCATTCATTCTTTCCATGACGTACGTTTTGTGAACATCTGGTTAACATTTTCCAACTGAAAAGAGTTCTTCTTTGCTGAAAAATGGCTTCTTTCCTTTTTTCAAAATTGCTGAGATATGTGAAAAATTGTTCTTTTCTTTTTTTTTTCCTCCAAAGTATTCTGTCCTTAACCCATTTTCCTGAAGGAACCTGCTTGTACGATCAGAAACTGCCGATCAGGGTCCCTCCCAAGAAACACCTTCCCTGTCCACTGCCCACTCGGGTCAGTCATTGCCTGTAGAACCCAGCAAAGCCAGGGCAGGACCTTGGTCCTGGGGGTCACCCTGCTCAGCCCCGGGAGGGGACACGGCAGCGGTTTGACACTCAATCCCCAGGCTGGGTCCCCTTCACCCCCAGCTTTGCCCCCTCCTCATGGGGCTGCCCCCCTCCTTGTTGATGGATTTGCTGGGTCTTCTCTGGCTTTCCCCCCGAAGCTCCTTGCCCCCACAGCCTGCTTTTCCAACACCCTGTCCTCCCTCAGTCCCCCTCATTCCCAGTCGCCCCTCCCATGTGCCATCCCTTGCCCACTGCCTCCGCTGTGTTATTTATTGCCACCAGCTGTTTGCCTGACCCAGCCAGGCACAGGCAGCGGCAGCGTGCGTACCAGTGGCTCTGCAGCCGGAGCTGCCTGCCCGTGGCCGACAGCCTGTTGCTCTGCCCCCTCTGGGATCTTATTGCATGGATATGAAGTGGGGGGAGCATTTAATCAACTGGATATTGAAGTGGAGAGGCTGGGGAGCAGCTCTCGGTGCATGCCAAGGGCTGGCATTGCTCTGGCAAGGAAAGCCCGGGGAAGCGGGCATGGGGCGAGTGCAGGGGCTGAGGGTGCCCCCGCTCCAGTGGGGACCACAGGCACTGGGGCTGCTCCCGGGGCCATGACTGGGGAGGTCTGTGAGTCCCGTGGTGTGAGGGGATGGGGTGAGATGGCCACCCCACGGGGCTCCTCATCCTCCTCCCCACGGGAGCCCAGTCCGGCTGCTGGCTGCCCAGGATAATAGGATTCAAAAGATTTCTATGGGGGGGAGAGTTTGCATTTTTTTTCCCTTCAAATTTCCATACCTTGGATTTGATCGGGCCCTCTGGGGACCATGATGCCATTTGATCTCATTTTGTGTTCCATTTCTGATGTTACACCTTGTCATGGTGTATTAAGTACCATCAAGCTCCGTAATGCAGTGACACGAGAACCTGATGCTACATGATCGACAAAAATATGCTTGTCCCCCGAGAGATGCTGACAGTGTCATATCTGCTACCAGTTCCCGCCACGTGCAAAAGGCACAAACTCTCTTTCATGGCAGCTCTGGTCCTTCTGCTTGTACAGTTGAGTGGGGAAGCTGAATTTCGTTAAATCTGATGTCCTGGAGCCTGACACCTGCAGAAAATGAGGCCCCCAATTAACCGCAAGATCCGTATCCAGAGGTGCCTTAACCACCTTGGGGCTGTGGAGCAGAGCTGCCGGCTGGGCAGGGACCCGAGCTGCTGACAGATGCGCACGTCTTCAGACGTTGATTACCTGACTGTTTGCATACGGAGCAGCGGTGGAGAAAGCCTCGAGGTGCTGCAAATTCTGGAAAAAAAAAAGAAACAAATGCATGTCACATACAGCGGCATGGAGGCCCCTCGCCCTACAGAGGGAAGGGGACCCGGGGAAGACCTGGGGACATTTGGAGGTGCCCAGGGATGGGCACAACAGCCGTGTGATGGGACGAGCGGGAGAAGGACCAGCACAGCGATGCTCGATCTGAGCTGGGCAGGAGGGCATCGCCCCCCCGCGCCCCCCCGCCTCTGCTTGGGGGATCCTCGCTGGTTTAATCCGCAGCTATTTCCCTTATTTCCCTCGCCTGGGTTTCCTGACAATCGTTAATGTGCAAGTTGACTGATTTTCATGGTAATATGCTAAACAAGTGCCTCTTTCTCTTCGCAGTGATCCGGCAGCTCAGCCAGAGTCCCTGTGATAGACTTGGTGTACAATACCCTGATGTAGTGAATGTGGCGTGCCAAAGTAATTCTGAGTGAAATCCCAAGGGATTTATGTCAAGGACAAAATAGTGTATCCCATGGGTAAATATAGTTAGCACAGCTGCAAAACAGAATTTATTTCTTGTTTGCGATATCATTTTTAAAGTATGGCATAGGGAAAGCTTTAAAAATGAAATTATAGCATGCAATAAAAAAAGCTCATAGGCACTGTATTCAAATTATGCAACAGTAATATGCCGAGTTCATAAATAAACATCTCTTATTAACCCTTCTCATAGCAAAATGGTATTTTTCCCTTGAAGTAAACAGTCAGAATGATTTGCCAGGGAAAACATCAGCAAACAACAGTAAGCCACATCTGCAGATGCTGTTAGTATCTGCAAAGCCCCGTGCTGGGAAGGCACCTGGGACGCTGGGGCAGGGCAAAGGCACCCTCCACCCCTGGCCAAACCCAGCCCAGGCCCCAGAGCCGGGGCAGGCAGGGGTCCGAGGGGCCAGGCCGGGCGGCGGTGGGGTCCCTGAGCGGCTGCACCCACGCAGCCCCCGCTCCCCACCAGCCGCTCCCTGAGTTATTAGTCGAAGCGCAAAGTGGCTAATCAATTTTGTTTGCATATGCAAGTGAAGGCGCTGTCATTTCATTAGCTCAAGTAAGGACTCAGCACACTTTGTGCAGCTTCAATAATTCTCTTTAAAGTTATTGAGAAATGTATGCTTAATTATATTTGCATATGAAAAATAGGGTCTAATTAGTTTGATTGATTATTATTTTAACCTTAATGACATTTTGAGTATCTGTCCCAACTAATAGCAAATGTATCTCTAATAAATCACGATTTTTTATAGCATGGTCTATCGAGCTTCCTTTTGAAATATATTTTATTAATATACCAGAATGTATTGAAACTGAAACAAGTCAAACAACTGCTCATTTATTAAACCGTTTAAATGTCAGTTTTATACAAGAGTAATATTACAGGAAATACGTTCCTATGAAAGACATCTGTAGGCCAGGGAAACTCAAAATATTAGTTATTTTAGTGAAATATATTAAGGAAATAAAAATTCAATTATGTCATTTATTGCACTAAATAAATTTATATCGACTAGCATAAACGTTTCGCATTAGCAGATGTTCTTTCCTGCAAACTCTCTAATTTTCCATGGCTGATCCTGTGCCGACGTTTCTCGCCCGGCTGTCGTCTCCCGCCCGAGGAAGTGAGCAGGGACCGGTGCTTTGCAGAGCTCTGGGATCAGCTCAGACTTGAGGAATACAAGAAGAAATCCCAGCTGGAGCTGGAGGTGTCCGACTCGGGGCTGCGGGCACCAGCACGCACCAGGCTGGGAGCAGGCGAGGAGCCGCCCACCCACCCACCATCCCTCGAGAAATAAGAAGCAGGGGCTGCTTTTGTACTATCCTCGATTGAAATTCTTATGTGGTGGTGGTGTCCTTGCCATCAATGCCTTAATTAGAAATTAGGATAGTCACATTGGCATAAATTAAATCAGACTAAAGATGATTAACAAAGTAATGCAAGAAATCATTAAATTAAACCACTGTGCCAAGTCCACTGCTGATCTATCACAAATTTGGGCTGCTAATGAGGTCTTAATTAGTAAGTTAGGTCGAAATAATTCATGTCATTCAATTCAGAGAAGACACTTTTTTTTTTTTCCAAGGCTTGATGCAAATGTATCAACTAATGGGGCCATAAATAAATAAATAAACAAACAGCATCCCTGCGTTATCAAAACTCTGCTGCATTGAAGTGGCAAATGTTCATTTGCAAAAGAGTGGTTAGTTCCCTCAGTGCCCAAGGCATCCAGCCGTGTTACCTGGCACCTCGCCTTCTTCGTGGCCTCTGGGCTGAGCCTACCCTACAGACACGGCCCTGCCTGGCTTTTTGGGGATGGAAGCAGAACTTTGCTCTCCAGCGCTGGGCAGCAGTGGGTGCCTTCAGCCCTGCCCAAGGGGAGAGGTTGGTGCAGGGCATCGGGGCGCACCCGCAGCACTGCCTCCCAGCAGAGCTGGAAACCACCCTGCAAGAGACCAGCAGGTGTGAAACCAATCCAAACATGTGCAAGGAAAAGTCGCCTGGAAAATTTTCTGAAGAGCCATAATATCATTAAATTGCTCTCCCTTGCTCCCCTGAAACAGTAGAAAAGTACTGGTCTCTTTTTTTTTTTTTAAATAGAAAAATCTTGGGCATGCTGAGACAGAGAAAAGGCAGTTTGTGCAATGAGCAGATCCAGAGGAGAAGCCTTGGGAAGTCTGGAAAACCCACGGCAGAGACCCTGCCAGGGGAGCTGCCTGCGCCGGCAGCAGGAGGGCTGGGCAGTGCCCAGCAAACCCTCACCTGTGCTGGGAGACACAGCACAGCCCTTGGGAGCGGCGGTGGAGTGAAGGGCTCTCCCCACCACGAGCGAATTGCTTCTGCCTTGCTTTGCTTTTCCTTTTTCAAGTATTTTATAGCTGGAGACATTACACATTTCTGGGGCCCGCCCCGCTTTTAGGTAGTTACATTGCAGTTATGCTTGCACAGGCACAGCAGGCCACTGCTGTAGGCACAAAGAGAATAGATTTATTTAAAAGTGGACTGAAATGTCCCTTTTGAACTTCTTGTTCTGTGCTGCTCCCAACGCCTCTTCCCCCGCGGCATGCTGAACAGGTGAACCCTCCTTTTCTATTACCTCCTGCTTCCCCGCTGACTTGTAGGGCACTGCGAAGACAAAAACACGACGCTTGCACAAACTGGGCAAAATCCAGCCCTGTTTTTTGCGAATCCCCAGGCTAGCAAGGACTCAGCCTGGGAGGGTGACGCCGCCACGCTCATTAGCAGCCAGGTTGCCTGATGACATTGCCACCAGCAACAAGAGACCAAGGAGCTCCCACGGCTGCAGTAACCCTGCTTGAGGGTGTGGGGCGCAGGGGAGGGAGCCCCCCGACCTGAAGATGCTCCAGACTTGGGTATTTCTTCCGCTAAAGAAGAAGGGATGAGAATAAAACTGAGGCAGGGCTGGAAAGGCATTTTAGTCGCAAAACTCTCTGAGCCAGCAATGGAACAAGTGCAGAACAGTGACGCAGCCGCCTCCCTGCAGCCCAGGGGGGACGCTGCCCGGCACCCCGATGCTCAGCAGCCGCCGTGGGACAGCCGGCATGTCCCCAGCCACAGTGTGCGGCACCGCCAGGTCACCTCACTGGAGCAGTAGCGGCTGTGCCACACCAGGGCTGCAAGTGGCAGTGTCTGCAGAGGAATAAAATCAGAGAAAAGCAGTCCAAGCAATTGCCAAGGAGAAGATATCCGAATAGGGCTGCTGGCTGAGAAAGGAGAATGTCAGAGAGGCCGGAGATGTGTCCTTGGGCTCAGCCTGCTCTGAGGCAGCTGGACCTGGCAGGCTCCTCAGGGTCCCTCCATGGGCAGAAGATGCAGAGGATAAATTCGGCAGAGAAAGCCATTAAGGAGGTGTGAAGGGGCTGATGCATGGATGTGGTGCCCGTAGGCACCAAGGTAATGGTGGAAAGGTTCAGATCAAGCTCTTTTTCATCTGAAAGTGTTCATTCCGGCTGGACACCTAAATAGTCCCATTCTCTCTTCTTTAGAGCAACAAGAATTGGGCTCTTAGCGGCTCAGATGCTTTTGTAAAGCTCTTCTTTGCCTTCCCTCTGCCTTTGCACCTCTGGCCCTGGACCCCACAGGAAGCCTGGACAATCCTTGTGGGTCCCCTCCAACTCAGGACATTCTAAGATTCTGTGATTCTATAAATAAAGAGCAGAACCATCACCCATCACCCATCACCCATCACCCCTCCGCGGGGCCTGGGTGTTTCCCACCCACCCAGGTGCTTCCCACCCACCGCACCCACCATCCTGTGGCGTGCTTCCCACCCACCGCACCCACCATCCTGTGGCCAAGCCTCCCCGGTCTTCCTGGCCCATGCCCCATCGCTGCTGCCGGCAGTCATGCTGAGCTGCTCGAGCAGAAAGATATCGATTTTTTTTTTCATTTGCGAACAGACCCAGCTGCAACGGGGGGGGGGGGCTGACAGGGCTGGATCCGGCCATGGCAGGGGGATGCCCAGCACCAGGCGCGGTGATGCTCGGTGTCCGCTGCCTGCAGCCTTTGGGGGCCCAGGCTCCCATAGAGGTGATGCTCCACGCAAGCCCACCCAGCCTGCAGCATTGCAACAGCCTTCTTGGACACTTCCAGCTTAAGAAAAACTGAAGGCAAATCAGCAATTGTTAAACTTTATCCATAACGTGTCTGAACATCCCCAGGGATGCACCGTGCGTTGTGCAAAGGCCAAGAGCAGAGAGGGCAGTCGGGTGCACAAGGGTCTCTGAAAGCTGGAGCCAGCTGATCAGCTGCATCAGGCAGCACAGAGGATACACTAAAGGCTGAAGACCAAGTGTTACATTGTCTGTACGGTAAATAACGCCTTTAAGAAGCAAAACTGGCCATGATGGGTCTGGAAAGTGTGTCTCACAGACAATAAAGAAGGTGTAGTTGGACAGGGAACCCCCAGCATCTCCCCTCCCGTCTGGGGGGCTGTGATCCAAGCTGCCCTGTAACCCTGGAGCCAGAGCTGGCCCGAGCTGCCAGAAACGGTGGGATTTTCCAGTGCGATCCTCTCCAGAATCGGGTCCTGCTGGGTCCCCTGCCCTGGCAGAGCACAGAAGAGAGGCATAAATGAACCCTGATATTCTGATGCCTGTAAAGCACCCTACAATACAGAAGCAATGGTAACAAGAAATGATCAGAAAGAGCCAAGGAGGGTGACCTGGAAACCTTGTCTGCATGCATTGAGTTCTGCTGTCTTGACTACAGTGCGGGGATGTGTTTGGGGAATTAAGCAAAGCACATCACTTTTTTTGCATAATTGAATTCTCTGCATATTTTTTTCTTTCTGTGCATAATCTTCCTTTCATGTTGTTCATGTACTTCCTAGATAATTCAGAGGTTACTTTCCTTGAAAAGAAAATACTGAAAGAACCTATGGCACTATATCCTTAAGTATTCCACTTGTTGTAAACTCCCTGAGGAATCTTACAGACACTAAACATCAGTGAAAAAATATTCAATACATTTTCAGAACAGCTCTTTGTACTTGAAATACTCTGGTTTATATTAAAATATTCTCATCTCCCTATAATTTATAAGAATTCATAGAAGTAAGAGGACTCTATTTCTTCCAAATCCTATTTAGCAGTGGCATCAGTGGTGCCAAGCACAGGCACCACCGCGAGTATGGGGCAGTGCCAGTCACACCGTGCTCACTGGGGCTGTGCAGCGCCTGGCACCAGCACCACCGCGAGGGGCCGCATCCTGCACCTTCCACCCCAGCCGTGCAGGCTGGTACTGAGAGCAGGCAGGGATTGCGCTCCGCTTCCCGACACGCAAACAAAAGGAGATGTCGAGGAGGAGAGGAGCGGAAAATTGCCCACTGACATTTCACCTGCAGCACCGGTGCAGCTCAGCGCCGGCCAGTGCACGGGGGGGATGCACGAACCGGCCCCAGGGGACTGTGGGGCTGGGCATGGGTGCAGCCAACTGGGACCCTGCAGAGGTGTGTGTGTGCTGCAGCCGTGCACAGCCGGCAGCATGCGTGGGACCCGTGCGGCATCACTGGACAGGGACAGCCCCCTCCGGGCTGGGGGTGATGCCTGGGGTATAAATGCATTTTTCCCTCTGACGCCCCACGTGCCGCTTGCTCGTGCCTGGGAAGGGCGCAAAGAGGTTGCTGGGGCTAGGACGAGGTGCAGAGGGATCCCCAGAGCCAAATAAGGCTCCCTGCGGGGCCGCGGCTGCCATGGGCAAGCTGAGCCACTTCCATTTTACGTGTTCAAAGGGAATTTTCCACTCCTTATATGGGCCCGAGTGGAGGCTTGAGTAAGGAAAAAGAAGCCAAGACAGCGCAATCGCCTCGTCCTGCCCGGATGGGATTAATTTCTTGAAAAACAAACACTTTCTCCCCCAAAGACAGAGCCCATGGCAGCCACCCCTGACATGTTTTCCCAGCATGGGGATGCAGCCGCCCTGAAGGGCATCCGGAAGGATCTTCCCAAATTCCTAGCACTTCAGTGGTTAAAATGTTATCACTTTTATTCGTGTAATAGAGATGAAGTTCCTGGGCCTTCCAGGAGCATCAATCTAGAGATTTATTAACCAATTTAAAATACTATTGTCTTTCACTTCAATGTGAGATTGAGGTGTGTTGTCGGAGGAATATAAAGCTACAATCAGTGAGCCGCAGTGCTGGGAGACGCCAGTACCTGGAACTCAATAGATATTCATGAACATTCTCGTATTTAGTGAAGGAAATAACTTAATACCGACAGTGTCGATGGAATAATAGCCATTTCCTGGCTGACTTGCAGCCCTCAGAAAATGAGATTGTGCCTGCCTTCATTTTTCTTGTCTTTCCTGGGTTTCTTGCCGGGGAATGCACCGTGCAGGGATGCTGTGCGCATTCCAAATCAGCCACAGGGCAAGCCCCACCGCCGCCCGGCGTCCCACCCCGGCTGCCTCCGGCAGCCCGGCCACGCCAGGAATACCCCCTCCCTGCAGGCATTTCATCCATGGGAAGATTATAAATATTCCAATTATTATTCCAGGCAAAAAGAGGGCAGGCGGCTGCTCCGGCATCCTATGCCGAGCCCCACATTTCCCCCTTTAGCACACACGCAGCCTCGCATGCTGCATAAATATTCATAGCAAAATCAATTTGCACCTAAAGATCTCTTCTGAAATTGCATCCCCAATGCAACGGCTTGGCCCAGGAGCACAGATGGGACGTCATTGGAAATGCCACGTTCAGCCTAAATATATAGAATGGGGTAAATCTCCTGTAAGTAATTGTTATATGATTTCTCTTATTCCTCCATCATAAACGGCACTAAATTGGTTTTTATCATTTTAAAGGCTGCTGGCAGACGCTGCTGTGCAGGTTCCAGAAAAAAGAGGATCCCTCCTCTTGTCTGGGTGCTAGGCACAGGCAGGCAGTGATTCCCAGTGCAGCCTGCTTGGGCTTTATCCTGCACCCCGGGTGAGACCAGCGGTGCCTGCCAGTGAGCGGCACAGCCACAGCAACCAGGTCACTCCCAATGCAAAGGGAATCAGGTTTTCTGGACTGGTGACCTCAAGGGAGAGGCAGCTAAACCTAGAGATACTGTCAGAGTTTAAAAAAAAAATAATTAATAAATGACCTCATGTATTTCCTTAACTCCAGTAAAACCACAGTTTGCGGAAAGCTCAAGCAGGGAAAAGTATTTCATATTTTGGTGCTCTCATTTGTTTTACTTGCCTCACACCGGCTAAAAAAAGAGGTCAGTGTACGTATGGTCTGCGGCATCCAGGTAATTTCCCTGCTACTTCCAGCACCCGCCTGCAGTGTCTGGGCAGGGAGGCAGCCAGCGCTGCTCCGCGTGTTAAAGACCCCTAATACCAGCAACGAGCTCCCTGTGCCCCCTTGGAGCCTCCAAAGCCCATGGGCTACCTGCGATCTTCCTCAAAGAAGCTGATGGCTTCCTCAAAGCTCCAGCTCCTGGAATCACGTGAGAACAACTCCAGGAGCCTCCTGGCCTGTCTTCTTGTAGGAGCGGAGCGTGGGAGACAACCTGTGCATCGGGCAGCTGCCTGCAGAGCTGCATCGGGATGCGCCTAGGGCTGGGAGGAGGTCTCTCCTCCTCACACGCTGAGGACAAAGCTGCACAGTAAAAACACTGATCTTCCAGTCTCAGGAAAAAGCTACAGCACCTACCAATCATTTTTATACCCGCTAAACAAAACCTGACAATGAGGATTTATTGCTTATAATATTAAGTGAAGTTTAATTTAGACCATCTATAAAAGTCCCATTCCAGAGTGTTTCCCAAAGATCCTCGATGCTTTAAAATAAAGAGGACAAATACTGAAGTGCTCTCTGAATGTTATGGGACAATTTCCTTTTATGTTGCCATTCAGCAATGTTTTCTCTCTGGCTAGAACCCAACATTTCAATGAATTTTTCAGACTCTATCATGCTCTTTCCCTCCCAAGCTGCCAGATGATGCTCATGCGAACAAGCTCGTGCTGGCAGAACAATAACCAACACTCAGCGTCCCCTGGAAGCCCCGTGTTCATTTTCATCTCATACAGCTGGGCACTTGCTCCATGCGACAAATGCAGCAACATGTGCGAGGGACACTTTGGGGAGGTTTCTGCACTCCTGAGCCCCCTCCCCACCCTGCCCGAGGGGACAGGGATGAAGGGAGGTCCCCTGGGGCCCGCACCCCAGAGGGACCATGGCAGGGTCGCTGTCTGAGCACCAGGTGATTGGGGATGGCAGGGACATGGTCCCTGCAGGGTGTGCTCCAGCCAGGCTCTTGCCCTGAGCACAGCCCTGCGCGCTCCCAGGTGAGCAGGTTTGCACCACCCCCTTCCCAAATCCACCGAGGACACATGGTGGCCAGTGGCACCAGTGCCTGGGCTCCTTCAAGTCACTGGGAGCCGGGTTTCCTCTGTCTGCATCTTCCAGCACCACCTCTCCCCAGGGCTTCTGGATCTTAATTAACTTAAGGCTGTCACTGTTTGATGGCAGGTACTAAGCAGCATCCAGTGTTATTCTTTTGTTCTGCATTTTGCTTTTTCTTGCGGGATTTATGAAATGCGGTGGCCGCCCTTTCCCGAGCCCTCCTAGGAGCAGGGTTAGGGAGTGCCGGGACGCGCTGCCGGGGGGGCCGGTGGCTGGTGCCCCCGGCGAGGCAGTGCCCGTCCTAGCTCCGCTGGGCTCGCTGGCTGCCGGCGGCTCTCCGGGCGGCCGGCTGGCACTGGGGCTGCTCACAGTCAGGTTCTTGGATAAACAGAAAGCAGAATATGATCTGCTGTAGGCAGAGCTGGAAATGGCAAAGCAGTGATGAATAGCATTGCTATGGTAACTCCATCAGTTAAAGTCCTCTGGCTCAATCCACTCCTGTTACCAGCAAGGTTGGGAGGAGAGTTAGGGAAAAAATAGAGATGGGAAGAGCGAGAGATGAACTCACCTGAAGATGGTGAGTGCACTGGGCTGATTGGATTAATCGCTGCAGATGACTGGAGCTGTATTTAGAAAGCACTGTTTTAAAAATATGCAGAATTTTAATTATGCATTGACACACACTTTATTCCTAATGAAGAAGAACTTGACAGCAAGGGCAGGTGCTGTTAATGACAGCTCCTCCCGGTGCCAGTGCTCACCGCCCCAGTGAGGAGCTCAGGAGCACACTGTGGTCCCTGGGCACTGTGCTGGCGGGTGTCCCCGCAGCCTGTGCACGGGGTGTCCAGACAAACCCCCTCCGGAGGACCTCAGAGTGGGGTCTGGTGTCTGCAGGGTGAGCACCTCCATGACAGCAACCTGCCCTTGAAGGTGAATCCACAATTCTGACCTCCTCTCTGTTGTAGGCTGCGCAGTCCACCCAGTTACTCCAGTGCTAGACCAGTAATTCAGTAATTCAGCTGTACGTTTTGCACCTGGGTGGGGCAGAGCAGAAATAGTTTCAGCCTGGTAGTAAAGAAGATATTGCTTTATTCTACTATTCAAAACCAAATATTAGACAGAGGAAGACAGGTCTTTGGGGTGGATGTTTGTAGAGCTCTCGGCATTATTACTTTTTAATTTGTGCTCCTGACACTCGGCTGTGCCACAGCCCCGGTGGCAAATCCCCGGTAGGACCAGTTTGCTGCCGGAGAGGCAAACCATGGCAGGCAAGCGAGTGAGCCTTCCCCAGGGACCCGCTGGGCTCACTGCTGGGGTGCCGCGGGTACAGAGTGGCTTGCCAAAAGGAATTTTTTGGTGCCGCTACCTTCTTGGCCCAGTTTCTCATATGTTTTATAAAGGCAGCAACAGCCCTTTCCCTGTGAGACAGAGCCTGAAGCAGCAGGCACGCAGGCAGGGCGGGTGACTTTAGGTGGGTTTGCTTGTTCATCTCTCAGTGTAGTGAACTGGTGCTTCTAAAACACCCCAGAAATGATGGTAAATGTGTTTTAAAATTTTGTGACAGTGCATGCACAAATCACCAATTAAAGACTCCCTAAGTGCCCATTAACATGATAAGTCGTAACAGCTCCAAAAGAGACATTATTGTTTATCACGTCAGCGACCCATGGATTAAGGACTCCCCAAGTACACATTGACAGGGTGAGCGTAACATCTCCGGAGCTGTTCTCCGCGCCGCCGCAGTCAGCTGTGGAGAATGGCAGCGCGTGGGAGCTGCGGCAGCACCCAGCCCCGCACAGCCATCGCAGCACCCAGCCCTGCTCAGCTGCAGCAGCACCCAGCCCTGCAGAGCCCCGGCAGCACCCTGTCTTGCTCAGCCGCAGCACCACCCTGTCCCGCTCAGGCAGGGAGGCTCTGAATCCAATGGGTTCCAATCAGCTCACACCACTTTAAAACAGGCTTAAAAAAATAAAGTCTTGTGACTCTTTCTACTTACGGCCATCCTGCCTCATCAGCCTGCAACAATTTGATCAGGAATTTGATTTTTTTTGGAGCCACTGAAAATTATTGCACCTACTGGTGTCTAACAGAAGTTTTTTACTCTTTTATTTACGAATAGCATCAGTTTTCTCTTAAAAATCTTCACTTTTAATTGAAAAGCACAGCTCTCCCAAGCCAAAATATTATAGCCAAAAATGGAAGTATTTTGCAAGGCCTTCACTGCCACGGTGCCTTGTGGGAGCTGTAGTCTTGTAACGCAGCTCCGCTCCTGGCAGACCTGTCTCACCGCCAGCACGGCTCTGTGCGGCATTGCCTCACCCAGCACCGGGACACACCACCCACCAAATCACCAACACTGGGAGCTACCACAGGAGCTCCCACTCTTCTGAAGTGCATGTTGCTGGCTTCTGAGTTTCACCCGGGAGCTGAAGGTCTCCATTTCCAGCTATGCCTATTTCTCCTTTTTGCAACCACTCTGCCTCGAGCTCCTTGGCCACAGCCACAAGGGAGGAGGAGGAGCAGCACCCTGTTCTCTGCTCTTCCCCAGCACCATCATTCAGGGACCCCGGCAAATACAGGGATGGCACAGGGTTGCCAGTGCCAGCCCCGTGAGAGCAAGGGCTCCCTGGGAAGTGCTGGAGCTGCTCCCAGGAGGGTCCCCATCCCCAGACAGGGGATATGTGCTCCCGAGGCAGCGCGGAGCCCCTGCAAGTGCTTCCTTCCTATCAGGATCCTGCCTGGCTCTGCCTTTTACCAGTGATGTGAGTGACACGGCTGTGGACACGGCTAACCCGGCGGCAGGAGCCGAGCCAATGCCTCTGCCGTAACGGGGAAGCCTGCAATTTGCTGCTCAAAGTGTAATGATGTCTCTTAATTTCCAGCCATGCTCATTACAAGTCAGGCCAGCTTATTATACACAATACACAATTTGTGCAGGGAGCGCGAATTCCCAGGCCTATAAGCATCCCATTTCCAATTCCAGAGTTGTACTGTTCAATTTCTCCTTAAAACCTCATACGCTGTCTAGTCCCATGAAGAGCTCTCGGCTTTAGTCTGCTCATCCCAATTATTGTCTCAGGACCTTGAGTCAGGCAGGATTCAGTGTGAATTCCCCAAATCTCTCCATTAAACAGATCTCTTCTTGTTAGAACCTATTTATTCAAGATGCAAATGACAGGCTCACTACACAATTGAAATCATTTTCATCCAGGCCAAATAACACACTTTAGTCTTCTTGGCATGAAGCAGTGAGCTATTAAAAATGGGAAGGAAATACAGTCAAGCTACTTCATTCCTAGCTTCGGGCCTTCTTCATCAATATTTTACTTAGGGAGCCATAGCTCCATTTTAATGTGAGTCCCGTAACCAGCCAGATGGCAGCTTTGTCTCTGTGGTGAGTGGCGGCCGGGAGCCGAGAGCACCATGGCACCTGTTGAAGCCGGGGCCGGCTGCAGCCCCATGGCAGGAGTGGCCACACAAACGGGCAAAGCAGGGCCCCTCTGCCTCAGTGTCCCCAGTACCAGCCCTAAACAGTAGCCCCAGCATTGTGCAGCAGCCCTTGGCTCCAAAAGGCTGTCACCCACTGGTGCTTCCCAGGGAAGGGGCACCGGGAGCCTCGGGGCTGGTGCAGCACAGCACGTGGCTTGCCAGAGGATGCTCACAGGAGGATGCTCACCAGCGGATGCTCATGGGAGGATGCTCACAGGAGGATGCTCACGGCAAGGCAGGGGCTCCTGGCTCTGTTGCTGTCTCTGCCATACACTGAGTCATGGCTTGACCTTGCAAAAAGTGCCAGAGACCCAGGCTCTGCACACCAAGAGATTGCACCCAAGCCTTGAGTTTTGCTCGGGTCCCTCCCAAGGATTGCAGTCAGTGCCTGGCATGACAGGCCCCTACCTACCTGTGGCTTGTTTTCTGCATGACAGGAGAACCAAAGCAGCGGTGCAGGAGGAAGGAGGCAAAGTCAGGGCAGGGACAGTCAGCCCAGGGAGAGTGTCTCCCTGCCAGCTGCAGAGCAAAGCGCTGCTGAGCCAGGGCGGCGTGGGCTCCTCACTGGCAGTTTGCTGCCGGCTGCTCCCGCCGTGCCCACAGCCCCTCGGCAAGGCAGCGGGGCGCGGGAGAGGGAAGGCAGCCGGTGAGATAGCAGGATCCATTACAATGGAAGAGGAGCGTGTTATTCGATCCAAGAGCTACAGGAGCAGAGATGAATAATGAGTCTACAGCACTTCCACTTGTTTTCCTCAATAGTCAGACTTGGCTTCTTTCCCTTAGATCCAATACTAACAAAACTGTATTTGAAATTCACCCAAGTGTACAGTAACCATGCCAATGTGTTAGCAACTTACTTCTGGCACACTGCTGGTAACATGTAATTACACCTGACACCATGCTATTTAGTGTATTTCATTCAAATTAAACAGTGCGCTTTAGAGTGTTTAAAGGCAATGTCTACTTTAAGTCTCACAGAAGTGCACGGCATGTAATTTGTGCCAAAAAATGCACACATGCGCACACACATACGTACACACACATGCATGCATATGCATCACCTGGGTGCTTTCCCGGCTCCCTGGGGCTTGCGGGCAGCCCAGCCTGGGCAGTCCTGCCCTGGCGATGCTCCCACCGGGGCCGTGCCAGGGCATCCCTGTGATGTGCCCTTTGCCAGGGAGCTCCCGCCCCAGGCCCCACAGGGGTAACCCAGGGGTGGGTGCTACCCAGGCTCCCTGGGACACGGGGGCTGCAGGAGAGGTGGGATAGGCCACATCCCTACCAGGATGGGCCACATCTTTACCGGGATTGTGGGTCTGGCACGGCACAGGGCTGGCAGCCAGTGTCCCCTCCAGCAAGGGTCTCGTGCCAAGGATCCACCCGGCCGTGGGACGATGGGAGCAGAGGGGTGATGCCAAGTTGTGCCATTGACTGCTGCCTTTGCAGATTAGATGAGTAATCAAAACTCTCATTCTTGGCTCTGGTGCCAAGGATGGTAGCAGACATAGGAGGCGGCACATAACAAACCCATTCGCATGCTAATGATTAGGGAGAACAGGAGGCTTCGCTGCACTGACTCTGGCTGCCCTGACTGCTGCCTTGGGATCCTTCCCAAACGCCACATGTCCCGGCAGCCATGCCCATGCCAGAGAGGGGCCGATTCAGCTTGCAGACATGCTGGGGCATCCTTCTGCTCTGGTTAAGCCACAAGAACACCCCAGGCTCTGCCCTGAAAGCATCACCACTGTCCGGTCCCTGGGAGATGCAGCGCTCCAGAAGGTGGTGCTGGCAAACAGCTACGAGGTTGGGGCGTGGGGAGAAAGGTTTGCTGTGCCCATTCCCTCCGTTCCTACCGGCAGGGACTGAAGAGCAGTGCCACCATACCTGTGAGCCGCTGAGAGCCGGGAGCTTTAGCTGGCAGCAGCCACGCAGGTCCTTCTTATCCCTGATATTCTCATTAGCGTCCCTGGCACTCTGGCTGCTGGCTGTGAGGCTCCTTGGTATTATACACAGAAAGTTAACAAGGATCTGCAGGGCAATTGTGAAGTAATGGGAGCTTTTAAGGGTTTATTTTATTGAAACATTTTAACATTAAATCTCCTGTTACACCAGCAATTTCTATTTCAATACTTTAAGCTGTTTCGGTACTTGTCACTGAATCTTAATGGGGGCAGACCAGGGCTGAGTGCTGGGTCCTGCACCTTGCAGAGCAAAAAGGGACTATTAACTAGTAACTAATATCATTAATAACACCGTCAGGTTCTCCTGCCTCCCACCATCCCGCCGTGTGCAGGAACCATGAGTCCCCTCCAAACGCAGCTGCTGTGGTGCTGTGAACCCTCCTGAGCTCTGTGCATGAAGCTGTGAACGTGGGGCTATGGGGGTGTGTTGGAGAGGAGAGCCCGTCCCCCTCGAGCAGCCTGTGCTCAAGCTCTGCCAGAAGCAGCAGGGTGAGGGCAGCCGGCAGGGCGCAGGGACGGAGCCGTCCAGTCTGGGAGTAAGGTTCATCCCTGCAAAACCAGGGTGCCCAGTCCCCGCTGTAACCTCTGGTCTGTGCCCAGCCCTGCTGCTGTGTCACCAAGCACTGCAGCTTCACTAGGCTTCCGCTATCTTCCCTTGCTTCTGTGTGCTTGGTGCGTCTCTCATTTCTGGCAGGTATATTGAATTGCTCTCCTGAACGCATATGAAGTGTATGAAATGTTATAGAACAATAAATACATTTAAAAGATGGGGATGCAGCATGTCAGCCAAGTAATTTCCCCTCAGTAAAAGGAGCTGGGAAAGGGAGCAGCGAAGTTGCTGCGATCCTATTTCAGACTTCATACAGTATCTGCAATAACATCAGTGCAATCCAAAAAGAAACAATACATAGTTTATGAGCACCTTAAGTGCCTGTTGTACCTGTATTTACTCCATTAGGTTGTGTCACATTGCATTTGAACTGGAGACTTCGCGTCTCAGTCTGTTCGCCACGCTGCATGAGGCAGGAGAAATCGTCTCAGGTGAGAGAAGGACCCCGCAGAGCTTCCCCACCATCGCGATTGCCAAGGAAACAGGGCCCCCAGCACCGCAGCAGGCAGCATCCGCGGTGGGCAGCATCCGCGGTGGGCAGCACCCGTGGTGGGCAGCATCCGCGGTGGGCAGCATCCATCTCGGCTGGTGCAGCCCCCAGACAGGAAACATGGCAGAGGGGCAGGGGGAGCCCGAGCTGAGCGTGGCAGGGGTGGAGGGGGATTTTGCAGGGTTGGTATCCGCGGGTGGATGCCTGCTGCAGGGAGGGAGGGGAAGGTGAGCAGAGGGCAAAGCCCGGGGGGCACCAGCCCCAGCCCCCAGCTGTGAGGAGGGGTCCTGCCCCACAGCAGCAGGGTCTGCACTGCCCCTGGAGTTTGTCACAGCTCTGTTTGTTGTCACTCTGATCTCCCTGGGACAGCGACTCATCTCAGCTTAGCAGTTATCATCTTTTGAAAAAAAGCGGCACAATTAAAAATACACTAAAAGTATATTGTTCCCGAGCATAGCTTTATGGCATGCTTCAGCTAGCTGCTCCAAGTGGACCGTTTCTGCTCCAATTCCACACACTGTTATGGCTAATAAGCTGCCTGCACTTAAAAAAATATAGCAAGCATGTCTGAATGCTCTGAAGGGGACGGGGTTGTCCAACCTTTAGTGCAGCTGGTGATACAGTGAGGCATGATTTATCACTATAAGGCAGTGATCTGCATGTGATGGATAATAGTAGTTCATTATAAGACTGAAGTAAAAATTAATTGTAGCACATTGGAAAAGGTCACAACTCCCTCTCTAAACTTTATAGAACCAATCAAAATACAGTAGAAGAAAATGGAAAGGTGATAAAAAATAAGAAAGTATTCTTAAAAAATAGATATATAGGTAGACAGACAGACAGACAGATGGATAATTAGATAGATGATAGATGAATAGATCGATAATAGATAGATAGAGAGTGTGTGTGTGTATGCACACGCATTATAGAGGCAGGTGAGAAGGCATCCATAGTCTATTTTCTCTTCCGCCTGTTCAGTGCCCCCCTGAGAGATTCAACATTTCTCTTACAATTTTTTATTTGTTTCTCTGCATTCCTGTGACAGTTCAAAGCCAGCTCAGAGGTCCCTTTACCCGGCACTGGGCACCACTGGGACGTGCCCGGGACCCTGCTGGGAGGGTGAGCAGGGGGCGGCTGGGGCTTTGCAATGGCTCCGCTGCAGCACAGGCAGTGGGGGCAGCCGGGAGACCGGGGGGAGCAGGGGGTCTCACAGGGCAGTGGATGTTTTCCAGAGCCCTGTGCCCAGACGGGCAGGCAGCAATGTCCTTCTCCAGCCGCAGGAGCATCCTTCAGGGGTGACAGTCTTGTCCCCAGTCGGGATTCACCCGCAGCCCAGCTCACGCTGCTGCTCCCATCCAGCCCTGCTGAAGGAGGTTTTTCCACCATAGAAATGGGATCTTCCATCCCATAACTGGAGTGTGCCAGCCCCTCTTGGCTGGGATGCTGCCACCTTCAAAGGGTGGTTGTCCATGCGGCTGAGACATCGCTGCCGGGGGGACAGGGCTGGTGCTGGCTCTCCACGCGCCGACCCAGCTCCCAGCCAAACGGCGTCTCCGTGGGCTGCCTTCGCGCAAAACTCTTCAGGGCTCCAGGGCTGGGTGGACGCTGGGGCTGCAGGGCTGAGCCCGCGTTTCTGCCGGCACGCCGGGCAGGGCCATGCCACAGAGCTGCGGTGCCAGTGCCACGGCACTCCCCACCCTCCCACGGGGTCACCCCGAGCCCCTCGCTCACCGTGGGCACCCAGCAGCCACGTCCCTGTGTGCAGAGAGCGAAGGGTCTTGTGCTTCCCTGATGCAAACACACAAGGAAAATATAAATTAGGGCAAATATTTACTGAAGATGCATTTGAGGTAATATTCAATTGGAAAGTCAGGAACACAAGTTTGCAATCAGCATTTCACAGTTCCTCCTGCATTCGTGAACTATACAAGTTGTCTGTTCAGAGAACAGAAATAAGCCCAAATGAGTTTACAGTTAATTGAGGCAGCAGCAAGGCAGGGCAGCCCCGGCCCTGGCTCTGCAGCCACAGGGGGCTGACTTGGCTCCTCAGGCAGCGTTTTCACAGGGCCACTGGAGCCTGGCACTGGGGCCGCGTGGTCATACTCTGCATTTCTCTGGGGGATGCAGTGGCCAGCACAGCGCCGGCTCCGGGCAGTGAGCGTGCTCTTCTCTCAGAGGAGGTTCAGAGGAGGAGTCAGGTGTTATTTAGGAATGCCGGCAGTGGTGAATGTCAGCACTGGCTTGTGAGCAGCTAATGAAAGGATAACATTTGCTGAATAAATTATGTTACGTTTTTTTTCCTCAGCTTTAGTGTGTTGTGATGGTGCAAGACAATAAAACTTTTATTTCTGCCTGTCTGTAAGCTGGTCTCTGACAGTGGTGAGAGATGAATGATTTCCTGAATGCTGCATTGCATACTCTCCCCATGAACCCTGCTAATATTAGTTTGTCCAAACAGTAAGGCCCTGAAAATGAGCTGATAAATGGAAACCGAAGCAGCCACTTGACCCTCCTGACGTGCAAGCTCCTCCAGAAGAGCCTGGCATTTCCAGCACCTGCTCCATTTGCTGAATATTGATAACGTTGCTGGGCTCTGACACACGCACTTGTGGCTCTGCAGCACCCAGGAGTGTGGGCACAGCCCCCAGGTCGGCTCCTTTGCTCTGGAGTGGGTGCGGAGCCTCCCTGGGGAGGAGGTGTAAGCCCAGGGCGGGACGGGGCAGCACTCTCCATCCCCCAGCCATCCCCAGCTCGCCTGTCCTGCCGTAGCTGCTCCCTCTCTCCAGGCAAGGGTCCCGGTGGGCTCCTGGGGCTGGTTTGGTGCCAGCAGAGCTCCTGCCCACGGCGTGGGGAGCAGGGAGCACAGTGGGCAGCGGTGTCCACACAGGGTGATGTCCAGCCCAGCGCTGTCACTGGGGCGGGCACTCAGGGGAAGGGGTGACACGGGACGCTCCCTCCAGCCCTGCACCCTGGGATGGTGCCTTCCCCCTTCTCCTGTCTCAGTGCCCCAGAGCAGCTCCCTGACCTGGCTCATGGCATCCCTGTGTGGCTGAGTGGCACCAGGTCCCGGCAGGGCTCCTCTTGCACCTCTCCATGGTTTGTGGCAGCTGTCCCCACGGGAAGCACTGCCACTAAGTCCCACCAGCCCCGTGAGCACAGCCAGCCCCAGCCACAGGACGTGGGGATGAGCCGACCAGGACAGTGGCACCACCCAGCTGCTGGCTGTTGGGGCTGGGGACACTCCTTTCGCCAGGGACCCTCAATGGGGCTGAGCCTGCCTGTCGTGGGCAGCTCTTTCGCCCCGCAGAGAAAGGCACAAAGTGCACCAGTGGGAGCTGAAGCTGGGAAATTCAGACGGGATGTGTTTTAAACCAAGAGGATGTTTAGCTCAGCTAGAGACGTTGTAGCTAGGAACATGCTGGATTCCCCATCACTTGAAGTTCTCAAATCAAAAGCAGATGTCTTGCTAAGAGATCTGCCATAGCTCAGAGCAAGGTTGTCTGGCCTAAGCTCCATGGGCGTCTGTGTGACGCCACAAGAAAACAGCAGTGCTCTCCCCCGGCTGCAAAACTCCTGGCGCGAGCTCCCTGCTCTGTTCCTGCAGCCGTCACGCTCACAGGCACCGCGCTGACGCCACGTGGATGGTTTGGCGAAGGGACGTCCCTCGGCGCGGCAGTGCCCGGAGGCCCGTGGACAGGCAGCATGCGGTGCCACCAGCTGTACCGCAATCCGGTGCCAGCCACCCCCCTGGCTCACACACAGTCGTGGCCTGCTGGCCATCGTGGGTCAGTGTCCTGGCATGCCGCAGGCTGTAATCAAGAGGGGACACACACTCGTGAGCACTGCCAAGGTTAAGGGGTGACCTTGACAACTTTTGTAGACAATAATTTCTAAATTTTAATAATAGGTGGAGGGGAAAAAAAGCTATCTAATTAACGAAACCACACAGCATGGCGCAGTACAAACTTTGGGGTGATTCTGTCTTTCTTTTGCTTCGGTGATTTCAGAAGAACATGAACCATCCAATTATCCAATCATTTCTACACTGTCTGAGTAGCAGCTAAGAAAGGGGAAAGGTCAGCACATTCCAGAGAGCAGGACTAAAATGCCTTCATTTTCTCTAATATCTGTCTGTTTAATTACTGGAACAATTGTTTGAACATTTTAATATATTAATTTAGCAGGAGGATAATTGTATGATTACAAATTCACTTCGGCCGTGATAAACTGAAAAGTCGGAGTTTGCACTAAAATGAAATCCAGAATTTGTAGGAAGGAAAAAAAACCAGAAGAGGGTGTGCATTGGGTTTCCCTCCTCCCTCCCCAGTATGCAAAATGCTTCATTAATCCTGAGACTGTGTGTTTTGCCTTTGGGCAAAACCGAAGGGCTGGGCCGGGAGGGTGCCAGTCTCGCTGGGACGGGGCAGGGGCTGCCCTGGGCGCTGGGTTTGGGGCGCCGGAAAGGGGCGTGAAACCCTGGGGCTGAAATGCCGGAGCAAGAACCGCAAAAGCAAAGAGAACTGGGAATTTCTTGCTGAGCTTCTCAGAGGGAGTTGGGTGCTGACACTCCTGGGAAGGGGTTAGCTTCGAGTTTTTTGTTTTTCTCAAAAAAAGGGCCTTGCAGACAGTGAAACATCAACACTTTGGTGTCAAAGCACTAGTGTTTTGACATTTAACAAAGCATTTCAGATTTTGTTTGAAATAGTCCGTATTGATATTTGCTTAATTTATAGTGAAAGTATGTAAACAGAGGTCAGCACTGAACCCTCATGTTTTGAAACGGCTGAAGTGAAACATCTCCATGAGCTGAACCGCTAGGGATTTATATTTACTGAAAAGCGAGATTCTGATCTCAGTCCTGTCTCGGACCGGCCGCAGTTTCCAGCCTCCTTCCCCCGGTGCTGGGCAGGGCATGGCTGCAGCCCCCAGGAGGGAGCAGGGCCGGGGTTCCTGCACTGCTGCAGCCCCCCCAAGCCACCACAGCCCCCCAGCCCCACACGGCTGGGGGGCAGGTTTAGCCAGAGGGGTTTTCCAGCAGCAGTGGCATCGCTACCAGCACCTGCTGTACCTGTGATGGGTCCCACGATGCTCTGCGGCATCCAGCACTGGCCACGGCAGTGGCTTGGGGACTCACTCAGGCACGAGTCTGGGGTCCCTGGGGACCTCCCTGACCCCAGCCAGTCCCAGGGCAGCCAGGGGCCCGGGTGCACCTGCCTTGCACAGCTCAGCTGGCATTTCTGCAACCACTAGCAAGAGACAAAATTGGTCTTTAACAGCTATTCATAGAAATGTCACCAAGTGTAAACACCAGGTAACCTTTGCTTCTCTCCTCACTCCTCAGGGAACGAGCAGCAAATTCAATAACACAGCCTGCAGTTCCTAAATGATATCACCTCCCGTTTTAAGTAAATTAGTATCAAATCCATCTGGCCTGGTGCCTTTGCTGGCCTTCAAATGGAGGCACCTCTGTCCTCCAGGGCCGTTAGCAGACACTTACACAGCCCCTCGCATCCCAGGTGCCAGTGTCCCCCCTCGGTCCCAGCTGCCACCCTGAGCTGCCCCTGCCCAGACCCCGCATGGCCGATGGTAACAGGGACCGGGTTCCAGGCAGGGCTGGGGTCCCTCTGCTAAAGGACGTGGGGACCCAGAGGAAGGGAGATACCTGGGGCTGACCAAGATATCACAGCCTAGCCCTGCTCGCTGCAGGCAGCGTTCTTCATGCTGATGTGATTTTCAATTATCAGAGAAGTTCCCAGATTTCTGCCTTTGTCCAGTATCTTCCAAAGTATCTCATTCCAGACAACAATTATATAATCCATCCATGACAGGGCGATCAGTCATACTCTAAATTAAGCATCTCAAATAAGGATTTATTAGAATTAATCAGACAATTAATGTATGGCCATTAAATAGAGTTTATTAAAATACATCTAAGTGTATTAACTATTTAATAGGATAGATATTGGTTACGGAGTTGGCAAAAGTCATCCTTTCTCCCATGAACGTGGACAGGCAGATCCACGAGGCACGATCCGCGCAAACCCCACAGGGATGCCGCTGGCCTGCAAAATGACCTGTGTGCGGCCGCTGCAGCAGCCAGGACCTGACCGGGGCTGACTTTGCCCTGCGATACCAGGGTCAGAAATACTGGGGTGCTCTCCTGCACCCCCCTTGCTGTCCCCTAGCCCACAACCCTGGGGATGGGCAGGGGCAGGAACCTGAACTGTGCTGGAAAAATGGTGCTAACAAGCTGCATGCACCTGCAGTGACATGAGCGGTGCTGGGTGGGCACTGCTTACCCCTGACAGATGCATGGAGGCTTCAGAGCGTTTGTTTTAATGCAGGAACACAAAAACCCCAGAACTAAAGACATCTCAGCTAAACAGGCCCAGCAAGGCTGGAGGTCCAGCTCCCAGGGGAGGGAGGCTCTCTTTCTGCCACAGGTTAGTTCTGCAGGAGGGAGATCGCAGGATGCACAGAGGGTGCAAACCTCAGTCCAAATAGAGAGCGACCACCAGCTGCTTACCAGATCACTTTGCAGGAATAACCGCAGCATCATTACTGCCCTAGGAGATAATTAGCAGCCTTTTAAGTAAAGCAGCACAAGGAGAGCATAGCAGGCAGGGCCAGGACAGCGCAGCTGAGCTCCCTCGCTGAGCTGTGCCCGTGGTCTGTGGGACCTCACCATCTCTGTGGCCAGGAGCAGACCCCTCCGACCCAGCTGAGCCCCCCGGTGCTGCCCAGCCCGGAGCTCAGGCTGCGCTGCTCTGGTTCACAGCTGCTCCTTCATCTGGCATGTCTTCCTTCCCTCTTCCCCACCTCTCCTCTAAAGTATCTCCCATTACCTCGAGTATCATCGCCAGCTACTCTGGCTCATCCCATTTATACTTTGCACTTGTACAGTGCTTTACATTTGCAAAGCAGACCTTAACTAATTAATCAGATGTTAATGATTCCTCAAAGGTGCAGCAGACCAGACAGCTATCAATCCTTGCCTCTCCCTTTGTATCTCCCCCGCCTCCACAATTACATTCCAGCAGATTTTCCTCCTACTTTGCTCTGTTTTCCCTGTGGCCTCTGTTTCGGGGAAGGACGGCTCAGCAAGCATCCATCAACCCTGCGCTCTCATTACCGATGCATAGCAAGCAGGTCTTGGCCGCGTTTACTGCTGGTAACTCCAGCCTGGGAGCACAGGAGGGCTAAGCAGCGAGCACGCACAGGCAGACTAACAGACATTTGTTTTAGTCTGGAAAAGGTGAATCTCTTCTTAGAAAAATGATGTGTCCCAGAGACATCCCACACCACCCACCCTCCTCTTGGTTGCCCAGGTGGGAGGGAGGTGGCAATTCCCGTGTGCCCTTGGGTACGTGCTCCCGGTGCTGGCAGGTCCTTGGAAGGGAGGTGTGGGTCACACAGCACCAGACCCACAGCAGTCCTGCCTGGGAAGGGACCAGGCGCGGTGCCAGCAGCCGGGGCAGGGGGCTGCTCCCCCTTGCTGGCTGCCAGCGGCTGCGGCACACCTCTGAACAGAGCTGACCTGCCAGAAAACCCTGCAAACCCACCCAGTTCCCTAAAGCAGGACCCTGCTCCTGCTGCCCTGAACCAGCAGGACACAGACGTCCCGTGGGACAAGGTGGGGGACTGCTGCAGAAGCACCCAGCAATCGAGTCATCATCTTTTCATGGACCCCACTTGTGGGGCCAGTGCCATCTCCAGAGACCCAGCACTGGCACAGGATTAGGCAAATCTCCTCTGTTCAGGTGCAATGTGCGATTAATCTAACCTGTGGGGCTTTGCACTTCCATTTCCTAATGAAAAAGGTGGGGAGGGGAGGAAGGGGGAAAAGGGCAAAGCAGATCTTTATGATCTTTATGATATGCAAAAATATTCTAAGACAATGCAAATTAAGCAATTTAGCCTCACAGGCATTCCTCTGTGCACTGTTATTAAAAGTTCCCAGTCTGGAATTGCAATTTCTAGTCACAAGCAGGATCCAAGGCAGCTGGAGCAGGAGCCAGGCCAGGCAGTCCTGGGAAGCGCAAGGCAGGATCAGACCACGCCGTGCCCGCGCCGTGAGTGTGAGCCCTCGACAGTGTTTTGCACGCAGGGACATAAAATATTTAGTGCACAGGGGTGAGCAAGCAGGGGTGCCACCAAGAAATTATTTGTGGTTTACTGACCTCCCCCTGCCCCAAGCCTTTAGCGTGGGGCGAACACTCAAATTGTTTTGCTGCTGTGCGGAAAGGCCAGGTCCCGGGATGGGAACAGAGGGCTCCAGTGAATCCCCTCCCATCATGTCTGGGCCCCAGTGAGCTTCCCCACCCCTAAACTGGGAGGCAGGGGGCTGGCTGGGGAGGACGAGGGGATCATGGCCCGAGCAGAGGAGCGGGGGCATGCGAGGGCTAATTAGTTCACAGCTGCGAGGTATTCTGAAGGAGCATATGAAATACGTAATTATAATTACAATAATAGCAACTCCGTGAGCAACGCAGAAATGATGAATTCACTTCAGCAATGGTGATACAACTTGACAGGGCTTATCACAGGGAACGTTATATCCAATTAGCAATTAACTGTGCTGCAACCACTGTGCTAAACACCCCACACCCAGCCATCGACTTGTGCTGGGAAAGCCTCTCCCCCCCCTCAAGTTCCCAAGTGAGGCCCCCCTCCCGCTGCCACTTTCTACACCCTGGGAGGATCCCCTGATGCTTGGACCGCTGGCACTTGTCCTGTGATGGCCCTTGCCTTGCAGGCAGCTGCCTGGCTCTGCCTGCTGCCCATACCGACCCCTCAGCCGCCCTTGCCACAGGCAAGAAGCTCAGGATAGGGACTAGCTGGAGCTGCCCCTCGTATCCCACTGTCTTCAGAGAGCCACCACAAATATCTCCGATCAATCAAAGAAACCATGAAAAGGATGTGAACTTTGAAAAATAAGCATGAGCTCTAAGGAAAATGGAGACATCTCAGTTCAGATCTGGTGGAAGTGCTCAGCACATACGAAGCACTGGATGACCTCCTTGACCTGAGTGACAGAAACAGGATGAAACTGAATAGCAGAAAGCAAAGTCCTGCATTTAGAGACCAGTAACGACAAAACCCTTGCCTTAAATGGTGAACTCACCAGCTGGAGGCACTGGGAGGAGAGGGCAGCCTGGCTGATCATAAAGCAATGCTGCCGGTCTGATGCTGCTGTCCAAAAGCAAGGGCAGCTCTGGCACCTGACCTGACCTGCCCACCCCACCATCATCCATCTCCCTCTGATCTCCTCACTGCCAATTTCCCACCCTCCCAGTGCTTTTGCAGGAATTGTAGTTAAGCTGAGCAGTTTCACCTGTTGTAGATTCCCCGTCTCTGTTGAATGGGGAAGGAACCTTTTTGCTGGTCTTCGTGAGCGCTCAGACTGATGCTCGTCCCCCCTGACCCCCCGAGCTGTGCTTCACCCTCTGCCTCAGCCTTTCGGCATTCTCCGCATGTACCTGGGCCGTGTGTTCATCCTTACCCTGGCAGTTCAGTCTGATCTCTGCTTTTTGGACACTTCCTTTGTGCACTTGAAGTCACTAAGAATCTTGTGATTCTTGCATTTTTGAGATGGCTTGTTTGTGTGTATTAAAATTGTTTATTTAAGAAACTGGCTTTTCTGAAACTGCCTTCTTTTCTTTTTGTATTTCTATCAGTTTTGTTTCCAAGGATACTATACCTATTCATTCTCTGAATTTACTATTTCTTAAAAGTCCACTCTTTTCACTTTGCTTTTCTTCCTTTTTTCCTTCAAGGAATTATGAATTTTATTTTTCGTGGCCATTCCCAGACAGCCTTCTGCCTTCGCATTCCCAACCCATTCCTCTGTTGATTAGCATCAGATTCAGAAGAGTTTCCTCCCCATTTGTATTCATATCTTTACTTACAAATGTGCAGAAGAATTCAGCAGAGCCATGTGAAATAATCTGAAGAGCAACTGGAATGAGGGGGTGAAAGGAAAGACAGAGGAAGCTGCTTTTGTTTGGTCAAAAGAAAAGTCTGAGGGGAGAGGAGAGGATGGGCTTTGGAAATGTAAAAGGCAGCTGAAGAAGAAAGTCACGCACTTCTGGCTCCTGCAGGCAAGAGGTGAGGACTGCATGAAAGAAAGGGAGGTTTGGCTTTGTATTAAGGATAATGAGGCTTTTTCAGGACAGGAAGGACAAACGTCTGTCAGGAAAGGCATCGATAGCTGGTCCTGCCTTGCCTGTTATTGCTTCTTTATCTGATCAAGTGGAAGGGCCAGGCAGATCTGGACCTGACCTCCAGAGGTGGCCTCTGAGCCCCTGGACTCCCTCACGCCTGTGCATTTGTACGAGTGGGAACCCGAGTGTGGAAATCCCCCGGCTCAGACCTGCCCCAGCCCCAGCCCCAGCCCCAGCCCCTGCCCCAGCCCCTGCCCCTGCCCCACAGCAGGACCAGCTGCAGGAGGGGCTGCACGTCCGAGCACCTCCTGCCCAGTGACTCCAAGGGGCTATCGGGGAGTCATTTCCCCACTACATAAGTGACTAACGATGTTAGACTAATTAATAAGCAATGGAAGTGTAAACAATTGTGTCAAAGGGAATTTAATTATTGGCAATATAATATGATTGTGATTAATACAATTAGATTCTCTAATTGCATTAGTAAAACCAAAAACTAGCTCCAGTCACTAATTTGATTGAAATTTCCAGCTAAATGAGCTCCAGTCCTTCTCGCCTCCTTACGAGGATGGGCCACAGGCATGACTTGCTGGCACCTCCCGCCCTTCAGGACAAGGACCTGCAGCACCACCAAGCCTGACCTCGGCAACCGCTGCCTAGAGCAGGTCACTGTGCAAGGTGGCACCCACCAAGCTCCTCCCAGGCCCCCCTGGCCCCACGGCAGGTACTGGCAGACCTGCCTGCAATCGGTAGTGCAGGAACCTGCTCTGGGAGCACGTATGGGGGAGCAGGCCCAGCTGGCCGGTGGGCAGCTGGCAAGACCATCACCCGATTTAAAACTGATCCCCTGGACCACACCTGGTTGATCCAGCATGGTCTCATGTCCTGCTGCTGGCTTGGGAGAGCCATGCCACCTTTGGGGCAGGTGGAGATGCCCACTGATGTGCTCATACCGCACTAGGAAGAAAAGCATCTCTCTAATATTTTTGGATTTTGCATGTACGAGTCAGAGACTGTTTAAAAAAATCCCAGTGCTGGTTGTTCCTGCAGCAGCTGAGCTAGCCCAGACCGTCCCAGCCATGTGCACAGCTTACAGAGGACAGCAGCTCAGCTGGCTGGGCAGCAGTTCCAATTACTGATGATGAAAATCTAATTATTGACTTTAATGGGAGCTGAATCTGGCCTGAAGAATCCAGGAACAATTATTCTGGGTTCCCGTTATATTAAACAGGAGCGATAGAACAGCTCCATTCCCCTGTCATGCAGAGATCAGAGCTGAATAAAAGCTGACTAAAAACTTTGTCTGTTGCATTTTGTTGTCTTCTAAATGCAGGAAATGAGGCAATGGCACTTAGCAGAGCTGGAGTTGGCCCGGGGTGCGGGGAGCGCAGGCACAGGGCAGCCCCAGTACCACGGGTTGCTCCTCCCTGGCCTGTTCTGAACCTTTATTGTACTCAAAACAATAAAAAAAGCAGAGCTCAATAAAATGCCATTTGTCTCTCATGCAAGTTGGCCTCAGCAGAAAGTTCACATGCAGAAGTGACAACTTTTATGCACAGTGTTCCCATATTGGCCCATGAATTGTTAGAATGTTATTCGAATTCATATGGAAAATACCCAGGTAAATTAAAAATATGCATATGTGCATGTAGGAATACAAGTCCCTGTGCGGCTCAACAACACCTTTGCATGGGTTTGCAGGTACTGGGACATGATTTTTGATGCTCTCCCGGCACTGCGGGAAGCCTTCAGCCCCGACTTACAATGTGCTGCCTCTCAGCTGTGGGACTGGGCACGGGAGCCCCATGGGAGCATCGCACAGTCCCTCAGGATGCTCAGGGCACCAGGGCTGGCCTCCTGCCCCTGCTGCCAGCTTGGGAACGGGGGCTGCCTCCCTGCAGCTTCCCGAGCTTCGAGATTTATCACTTCTGTAAGTGTGCAAGAATTGAGACAATTTTTTAAGATGTGTATTATCCACCCACTAGACTGTGACGGCTCTTTGTGAGCTGTAACGCTCTATCGTATAAAAGCAGTATTTAGGATCTATTTTAAAATTCATATTTTCTACCACATAGAACATAACAGCTCCTTGGGAGCCAATTTAGTGATTATCAGATAGATATGTTTTTAGAGTTTTTTTTTTTAAGACACACATTTATTTAGAGGCCATTTTAAAAACGTGCATCATGTGTCAGGTCTCCTGGACCGCACCCCTGGGGCTGGCGGGTCGCACCCGTGGGCAGGGAGGTTTGTGCTGGATCGGCCGGCCGGAGCGGCCGGAGCCCAGCGGAGGTGCCGGGGGGGCACGGCCCCTCCTGGCCACGGCGATTCAGTGCTCCAGCACCAGCACCAAGGGGTGCCTGCTGACTTGGGGGTGCTTGGAGCCAAGTGAGCGAGGAAGCATGGAGACCATCTGGACCAAGGAGAAAGGACTCAGACGTTTGCTTATCCTGCTGCTTCATACTTTGTACCATTCTTGCTAATTTTTTAAGGATTCTGTAGTATCTATGTACTTTCCCAACATTTCACCATGCAACAGTCCTGATAATTTGGACTAATTACCACCCTAGATACTTTAATTTCATCAAACGCCTTTGAACACGTCTTCCCTGAACCTTAAAGATGTATCTCATCCTGACCTTGGGTCAGACTCTGCTGCTGAGAGCTGTGCAAGCTTTAACCTCCAGCCCCAACCAGGAGTGGGTCTGGGTGCCACAGGCTTTGGGGGCACCGTCCTGCGAAACAGGGTGGTATCGGATGGGAGTCACTGAGTCCTGCGAGGGGGGAACAGCCCCACATTTCATCTGTCTTGTTTTCTACCCAAAGCGCTGCTGTTTGGAGATGGGGAACCAGGGTAAGCAGCATTTCCCCATGCCAGCACCAGCTGGCTCCACTCCTGCTGTAAGCCCTGGTGCTCCAGCCCCTCTCTGTGCCTAAAATACCACTTTAAACACCGTCTCTTTTATGTCTGACTTGTGTCATTAAAATTTGCCAGGGTACCTGGAAATAATGATCCCAGTTTGCTGGTCTAATCATGACTAGCTCTTCCCTTCTGGCACAGGGAGGTATTTGAAGCTGTGCTGTTTTTTTTTTTTTTCCCACGTTCACATTAGAGTTTATTAAATTCTCATTCCAATCTTAACATATTAAGTTCCTAATCCCATTACAGCCAATTAGCCTGCTCTCCCTGTATGCACAGAGTGGGTGGGCTCGCGGCCCTTGGTGGTGCTGGGAGTTTGGTGGTTGGCAGAGCGTGGGGCAGCGTGCTCCCCACGGCCAAGGGCCTGCCCTGTCCCCGCTGCAGGCAGAGGCAATGGCAGGGGTGCCACCCCTGCGAACGAGGGGGCTGTGTCAGTTGCTGAACTAGTGGTGTTTGAGGCAAGGATTGCAGAAATAGGGATAATAGGATTCCCACATTTCAGGGCTGTGCTGCTCCCTGCGTAACGCACGGGGCCAGTGCCGGTGCCACCAGGTTGCCCTCCCAGCCGCAGTGTGCTCAGGGGCATGGTGAGCGGCAAGTCTGAGGCAGGCAGGTAAGCAAGCGAAACGAGAGGACCCGCTTCAAAATGAAGGCAGAAAATCACTTTTGGGGACAAAATTTTCCTTTGTTTATAGCAAAAAGCAGATTTATCGGTTAATAAACATCTACAATTGGCCTCTGAAAAAATATACTCAGGTAGACAGGAATTATTCATTCAAATTAACTATAAATTAAGATCAGCCTAATTTACGTCCATTAAAATGGAAAAACATATTATCTCCCATTCAAAGGAATTTGTATTTGATGCAAATAGAACAAATTCAGAAACTTTAGAAATGTTCTCTGATTGTTCATTTGCATCGTTAACCAATGTAGAATGGGACTGTGATTTAAAAATGGGAGAACAGAAGGAACAATAATTAGTTATGTAAATAATGTGGCATTCTTGTTTATAATTAGTTCAAGAATAAAATAAAATTCACACATGTCACAGGACTAATTTTCGTATGCAAATTAACAATCAAAATTATAAACGGTAATAATGCAGTTTGGGAGAATGTGGCATTTTTAATTTATTAGCCAAGGCATAAGCTAGAGCTGATTCCAGTTGACGTTGGGAGATTTCAAAGGTACCTCCAGGATGGGAAAAACATGCAAAAAAGAGAGAAATGAGAGAGAGGGGGAGAAAACAGTGTGGCATCCACCTGTTGGAGTTCCTCCTGAAGGGAAGAGGCTGCAAAACTCCCCGAGGCTCTGGGAAGGACGCGACCTGCCTGCACACATCGGGGCCCGGCAGCCTCCATGGCTGGATTTCATCCTGAGAATGCTCATCCTTAACCACAAAACTGGAGGGATGTAGGAATGTTTTAAAATTCTCTAAACTTCTCATGGTCTGTAGCCACAGACGCGGTCTTTCTTTTTTCCAGGAAAATGTGGTGGAGAAGAAAACGGAGGCTGGAAACCCTTTCCGCAGCGGTCTGACATTCCATTGACTGTCACAGCAACGAGGTGGATCTCCACCACATTTTGCAGAGTGGGTCCCACCTGGATTGCCCGATGTCCAGACCTGTGCGAACAACGCAGGCCCATGGAAATACCCACTTCACACCATTAAAAAAGCCGGATTTCCACCCATTCCTGCAACTCCCCATTTCAGACCCTGCCATGAATTTTAGCCCCTGCGGATCAACGCCAACAGCTTTCTGCAGTGACAGGAGCTTGAAACGTCTCTTCCTTTCTGTCCCACTGTGGCCGAGGCCAGGGACATGAACATGATGCCAGGTTTTTCTACCTTGCTCCCATCCAAGTGACTTCACCGTGAGGCTGGTCCCCGGTGCCTCTGCCAAGGATGCAGCAGAAGCCTTTGCACCACGGCCGGTGCCCTCCCTGCGTGTCCCCGTGAACAGCTCGAGCCAAGGGATCCTTCAGGACAAGCGGAGCTCTAGGAATGTAAGGGATTATTTGGTATTAATTATTAATTATGGCTTCTCTTGCTTCAGAGTGTGAAACAGGAGTCAGAATCTGCATCAGGGAGGACAGGACATCTCGGGGAACAGTAATTCTTAGACTTCTCTCTTAAAATATGCTTTCCACCTCAGCTCAACACTGGAGCTGAAATCTCTCAGCGGAGCAGTGGAGCCGAGATGAGCATGTTTTATAATAAAAGCAAGTACAGTAACTTTAATTAAGGCTGCTCAGCCTGGTGCCGCTGCAGCCCTGCAGGAGGGCAGGCAGCTGGGGCTCTCCGGGGCTGGGGCCACTCAGGTACGGAGCCGCTCGGGGGGCACAGCGGGGCGAGCCCCCGGCTCCCCTCAGCTCCCCAGCGTGGGGCCAGATCAGGTAGTGCCAGAGCCTCCGGATAATGGGGAGTGAACGGGGGGGTTACAGCTGGGGAAAATAATGCCAGCGGTGCTGTCAGGGGCTGCTGCTCTGCAGCGAGGGGTGGTTTTCTGGTTCTTGAGCTCATAAGCTCTTAGGAAAGCCCCGGTGCCAGCCTGGCTAGCTGTCTGCAAGGCGATGCTTCATTCAGCAGGAATGTCCCAGCCAGGGGACGCCGGGCTGCACTGGCAGTGGGCGTTGTGCCTCCAGCCCCCCAGTGCTGCAAGAAAGATGCTGCAAACTTTCCTAAACGACACCCAAACACCCTAACCAGGGCTGGGGGTCAGCACGCCTGGTGTCCATGATGCACAACCTTCCCGCTGAACCCCCAGGGACTGAGCGGGGCTGCGTGCCAAACATGGTCACCCGCAGTTGGCATAGGGTTCAAACCAGGGGCGATCCCAGCAGGACACGGGCTGAGGAGAGGTGTTCTCTGTAAATCTGCTGGGGAGGTAAACGTTGTGGAAATGCAAGTGCTTTTGCTAAGCCCCAACCTCTGATTCCTTGAACGGATTCTCAGAGGAAGCACATCCAGAGGTCAGCCTGTGATCCCAAGCATCCCTCTCTGCAGGGATCCCGAGGCTTTGCCCTCGGGTGGGTGCAATGGGCCGTGCAATGCGGCTGGGAAGACCCAGGGACATGGGCTGGACTGTGCAGGGGCTGCTCGGTGCCTTTCAGCCAGCCCTGCTACCACCTAGCTCTGCAAGAAGTCCTTCAAGCCCTGTCCCTCAGAAGAGGCCAGGAGTACCAGCCCTCTCCAAAAGGCACTAAAATGTCTTCCAGAAGACAATGTGCTTAAAATACTTGCAGAAGGAAAGTGAAATCCCATTTCTGAGCCTTGCAAACTGGGTTCCTGGAACTAAGCATTTGCAACTGTTTACTTGCATCACTTAGGCCCTTGGTTGCCAAACCACTGACTGAACCTTTCTGTCAATCCGACACTTTTAGGGTAATTTAACTTAATAATACCTTTGTCTGCACAAGCATTTGTATCTGAAGGGTTATTACCATAGGAGTTATTTTAGGTTGCTTAATGGTACGTAGTAGATTCTAAATTGACAGAGCAGCTACGCAGGCTGCTGTTCAAAGTGTTTACCTTTCAAATCTTTCCCTCACTTTACAAAACTTACTACCCTTACCTAAAAGTGCCATCATAAATTATTAGCAATTTTCCCCCAGGTTCTCATGCATCATTAATTCTTTGTTTAGAAGAAAAAAATCAAACTGTCCAGGTCTTAATTTTTATCACTTTGAGAAGGTTCTGTCAGAATTTTTTTACTTACTGTAGTTGATATTTAACTCATCCTATCGGGGGGGGTGTGTGTGTGTCAGTCACAAGAAAAGGGGGAAGGGGAAAGAAGTCTCCTTGAAAGAAGAAAGAAAAATTATTGTGGAAAAAAGTCAAGAACTGGCCAAGACAGCGGAGGAGCCCAGTCTCCCTTCTGCTCCTCAGCAATGGGTTTTTAGGAAAACCTGTGGCCACAGGCACACAGGGAGCAGAAACGCAGCAGCCCGTTGCCTGGGGAAGGCTGCCTGCGGTCGCTGACCCTTGGTGTTCATGCTGCAAGAAAGAGGGAAAAATAGCATTTGTTGGGAGCATCCTCTATCCCCGCAAGCAGCTCCCCCCGCTGTCAACAGCGCTGGCTCATCACCAAAGTCAAGGCTGGGGATTGCAGCGGCTGGCACCCCTGCACGGCGGCTGGCACCCCTGCATGGCAGCTGGCACCCCTACATGGTGGCTGGCACTCCTGCACGGCGGCTGGCACCCCTGCACGGTGGCTGGTACCCCTGCATGGCAGCTGGCACCCCTGCACGGCAGCTGGCACCCCTGCATGGTGCCTGCCCACCTCACAGGCATCCCGCAGCAGCCCCAGCGGGAGTGAGCTGCACCCACCCCACCGCGCATCCCTTTTCCCCTTCCCTAGAGAACTGCAGTTGAGCACTGCCTTGCTCAGAGCCTGGCATGCAGCACAAACCTCCTGCCTTTCCTCTGACCGAGTGTTATTTTTAGGCGAGAGTCACATTAATGGCAGCGGGAAGGGCAGTGAGGGCTGTCCCTGTGCCAGGACTGGCACCTTCCCGGTGCTGCCACCGCCCGTAACCTCCGCCAGGTCCCCTCACTGCCGCCCAGCCACCCCTCAGGCCAGGTGACCTTGAGGTGGCTTTGCTCTTTGGCTCAGCTGCAGTCAGAAGATTAAATTCTGCTCCTGTCCTGGGAATTTGATGATAAAAAGTCCTTTCTAGACAGAATCCAGATAATGAACAGCTCCCTGGCTTCGCAGGGGAAGAGGGAGTGTGGAGTTATTACTGCATTAAAAAATCTCCAAAGTCAACTAAATTCACCACAGAAGCTGAGAACCAGAATTCTTCTTCATTACAGCAAGGTAGTGCATTAAACATTATAAATAATGCTATGCTAATTGCCAGATGGGCAGAGTGGATAGCTGAGGGCTTTGCAGTGGGTGTGCTGATCCCAGAGCAGAAACCAGCTCGCTTGCTCGCCCTCCTCCCCCCGTGTCCATCACTCTACTCTGCTGTAGCCAAAGAGCAATTTGTTTGGTAGGAAAACATACTTCCAGTGCGCATCAAAAATACATGCTTCAAAGCATCAGAGGGTGTGTGACGCTGCCTGTTCGTCACTGATCCATGCAGTGGGCAGCAGTGCTGGGTCAGGGGCATTTTCCAGCCCTCTCCTGCTGGAGCGGGTGATGCCACCTGGGCTGCATGGGTCTCTGGGGAAGGTGAGCTCCCTCTGCCACGGGGCTGGCGAGCAGGCAGATGCTCCGGCCACCTCTGCTGCTGGCTGCTAGTGCAGTGGCATGGGTTTTCTCCAAAGCGTTTTGCCCATAATCTGTTTTTGTTTTGTTATGTTTTTCTTATTATATGCAGCAAGATAACAGAAACCTGTAAGCCATCGAGCGCTGTGAGGGGTAGACGCGGCAGTCTCTGACAGCAAAGCCAGCAAACAACCCCAGTCTGCCGGCAGCGCGGTGAGGCCAGCGGTGCTTCACACTTGTGATGATGGGGAGGAAAGAGGATTACGCTGGGAAAAGCCACGTATTCATGTTTTCCAGCCTTGCAGAGCCTCTCTGGGGGCTGCACTTCAGTGACTGGTGGAGACATGAAGCCTAATGCAGGAAAACAAGCAGTCCCGCCGGTATGCCCAGGTTTTGCTGGGACCGAAGGGACCTCGAGTTCAACAGCCTTAATGGCATTGCCGACGGTGCATTAATGAGGTCAAGTGAAGAATGTGGTGACCCCAGTCAAGTATCCAGTTAAAGGCACGCTCAGATGTGGCAGCTCAGGACTAAAACCCGGGATGTGGTCCTTTGCCTTGTGTCACCGGGATGTCACCAGCCGGGGACCTGCTGCCCAGCAGTTCAGGGACAGCCACGGCGGGGACGCAGGGGCAGGGTGGGTTTCACAGGTACCCCAGGGCTGAGCCTGTGTTTAGGTATAAATATTGTGTTTAATTACCCAGGACAAAAGAAAGGACAGGCCAAGATACAGAATAGCTGCAATAAACAAAGCTGTGGCACATCTCTGGTATTAGTCATAGGCGAACAAGGAAGAGGAACATATATCTGGGAAGGATTCGGGCTATCCGCTAATTAAAAAGGCCTCTGACTGCCAGAGACAGTGTTAATTCACAGAAAGTGTAGTCCCCCTGGATAGTGTTTAGGGCAAGAAAGGATTTACACCTAGTAGAAAATTATTCTTTTTACAAAGGCTGCGCTTAATCGGAATTTTTCAGAAGAGTTTGTTGAATAAAAAAGGAATTGAGTCTCTGATCAAAAGTCTTCGGCTTTCCTTGTCTTGCTTTTATTTAGTTAAGGCCGTAGCATCTCTCTTGCACACACAGCTCACACTAACTTTCATTTCTCCTTCCAGGGTGTCACACAGCCCAAGCCCTCTGCCGCCGTAATGTCACCACAGTCACTCCTGAACTCCAACTCAAGCCGCTTGGACTGGGTCAATAGATTTTATATTCCTCTTGCTGGTCCAAGGGGACTGTATGAAGCCAGCATCTTACAGCATTCGCCTGCTCTCCCTCATGAATTGTTTTCTGGGAGATGGAAGTGATGGAGGAAGATGCCTGGTGGTCTCATCGCCTTTCCTTGCCTCGATATGAAGCAGCAAGGGCTATTTAGGGCTGGCAGACACTTCCAGCACAAAGATGCTTTCTGACCTTCAAACACATCATTGCAAAATTGCCAGAAAACAATCCACCAGGCGAGCGGAGCCAAAGCAGAAGCTGGAGGTTCACCCATCACCATGCGCTGCAACAGGACGGCTCTGACAGCACAGAATAAAAGCAGAAATAGCAATTTCTCACTGAAGATCTGGCCTGACATCTCCCTGACCTGTAAGCAGCAGGGACTCTCTGCACACAGGTACAGCCTGTTTGTTTGCTGTTGCTTTCGTTGACACTGCTGATTAGAGAAGACAGCCAGGCAGTTGGACACGGCGCGCGGAGGCAGGCACTCCGGCCAGTGATTGGGGTGCCTCCTCCTGACCCCAAACCTGAGTGCTATTGCCCTGCATCTGCAGCTAAATAAACGAAGTAAATCATCCTGGCAGATAGATAATTAAATAATTATCAGCCACTTAATAACAAGGAGTGGGTGTTCAGAATTAGCATATTAGACAGTGTCTTTAAGGGCTAATTGTTGCATTACATCAGAGTTACTCATTCATTATTCTTGTCATTTCGGGTGATAATTTGCACTTTAGGAGACAGAGACAATTTTAGCAGGCAATTAGAGACATGTCAGGCTTGGCCTAGTGAGTTACTGTCACAATTATTGCATTTTTTCCGGTGTCCTCATTTGCAGGAGTGTATTTAAGGGCAGTCTAGTAATTTCATGGTTAGGCAAAATAGGCACTGACACCAGGAGAGGCAGCCTGGGATGGAACAAAACCTGATTTCACAGCGCCGGGGTGCAGGGCTGCCGCTGCTGAGCCGGCTGCTGGCTCCAGTGCCGACATGGGCTGGCTAGGGAAGGGGCTACTGGTTTTGCACAGAAAAAGAAAACAAAAGAAAAAGAGGGGTTTCTACATGGCTAATGGAAATGCTTTACAGTACCCTTGTTTGGGGTCTCATGCAGTCTTTGAAAACCCAGTCCCACATGACACCTGTTACCATGAGGAGCGGTTCGTGTTCAAGAGCTGTTGCCTCTTCTTCACCCCACGCCACTGATGGACACGGGCATCCCCATCTGGCATACACGAGCAATTAACGGATATAAATGGATATTGCCCCAGTTTTTAGCGCCTTTGCTACCTGGAGCAGATCTCAGCTTAGTTCAACTCGCTGCAGTGGCTCGGGGACGGGGGCGGGCTCCACTTGGGCAGCCCACGGGTGCTGAGACCGGTGGCATGCGGGTTGCACCTAACAGGATTTGAGCCACGGGCTCTCCCCAGCAATGAGAGTATGGTAATTAATCTCAGAAATGTGCTCTCAGAAACTTGGTGCTCACTTGCCAGCTTCCACTTTTCAGTAAAGCTCAGTGAGATAGTCGCAGCCAGAGCTGCTGCTAATGGCCTGGGTGAGGGATGGAAATGCCCAAATCTGTTGTCACATAGTGGGGGGATAGAGCTGCATGGAAACTCTCTGAGCAGACCTTGCTTTGCTTTTGCCATGCATGCTCCCTGGAGAGACCAACCTTCGCCAGCCCACGTGCATGGTCGCATGCTCCGGAGCCGGCATAGAGCTCGGAGGCAACAGAGCAGCTGCAGAGAATCGATGCCTATGGGGGCAAGGATGCTCCTGGCGCACGAGGCAGGAAAGCCCGTGCCTGCGATGTGCTGCGGGTGAGACCACATGGTCCTATCCTCTCCGGCACCTGTATCCGACCGCTTATCTTGGGGTCTGGTTAGCACTTTCAGCATCTCCATGGGAAAGCCCTCGCTTTCACACCTCAAAAGGTGCGGCTGCAGGTGCAGGCATGGCAGGAGCTGGGGCACTTAACAGCAAACTTCAAGGACAAATAAGTTCCCCTGGAAAGCAGTGCATCTGCGTATCAAACAGATGCAAATTGTATAGCTGCTTTATCAGTTAGACTAAATATAATGATGTGCCCCATGATTTTGCAGACCAACTGACTCTGAGAATTGTGACAAGGATTAAATATTTCTTAAACTACAATTGAAGGGAAAAACTAGATCTATAACAGATGCACCTTGGGATACATGCATTATAAGGGTATATACAGTCAAATAGAGTTAATTAAGCTAAAACCACAGTAAATCTGCCAGACCCATATTAACACTATAGTCAAAATTGTGGAAAATATAGTATTTTCTATAATAAATCCTGTTCTGTTACAGATTTATGTTGGCATCTGCATAGTTACCATAGTTTTACAATAATCATTGATCAATCAAAGTTTTATGACAAAACTATAATTTTACTGTGTTTCTTTCTTACTTAGTTTCCTAGTTTGCTTAATTCCCAGAATGCAATACAGTAAATCTTTTGATCTGAGATATTAAGTAGATAATAAGAATGCCATGTAAGATTTGCTTATATTTTAAACTGTCTTTACAAATGATTTATAATTAGGACCAAATCTAAGACAAAACATTATTAAAGTCAAAACCCTCCATAAATTACTAGAGTTTGCTTATGCCTGTAGTAATTTATTAGGGTTTTACTACAGTATTTTCTCTGGTGATATCCAAAGCTTTATATGTCATAAATGGAAAATATGAGTTGGTAAACCATACAAAAAACAGGAATGATCCCCAGTGACCCGAGATGACAAACTCATACTCTGATAAAACGTCAAAATCATTTTGCAGTGGAAATATAATGGTACCGATAATACAATTGTGCCAGACCCAAAATGCATCTTTCTTTTTTAAAATTAAATCTTTATTTATATGGTTTTTTAAGTTACCCCATTTACAGAAGGAATATAACCTGCAGCTGGGCTGGCTGAGGGAAATGCTCAGTTTGTGTTTCTTGGCATCATGCAGGCGGCTCTCCCATGGGAAACCTGCTGGGTTCAGCTGTGCCTTGGGTGGGGAGCGGGGACCGCAGCACCCAGGGCACAGCACACGGGGGTTTGCTACGTGGGGCTTTGCTAGGCAGGCCTTTGCTATGTAGGACTTTGCTAAATGGGCATTTGCTAAACGGAGGTTTGCTACACGGTGTCTGGCATCCCCTGGCACCTTCCTGCCCTCTACAAACCGACAGAGCCCGTGTCCCCATGGGCACGCTCCTGAGCAGAAATTGGAGCCATTGCTGAGCACTCCCTGGGTCCCTGCCTCCTCCCAGCTGGGGCCATTCCCATCTCTGCCCCTTTTTATAACTCTCGTCTCAGCCCATGAAGCTGTTGAGCCTACAGACTATTTTGAAGCAGAGGGTTTTTCAGAGCATTATCCGTGAGCATTTTTCACTCTGCTGGGCTGGTACAAGATGTTCTCAATTAACCACATACAGGTAGCCTTTTTGGTTTTTTTAGGTATTGATGAGTAATTTTGCTGCAAGTGAAATTCTCTGTTTGCAATGATAATTCTGTGAATGTCTTCATAAAATGCTTTCCAAAAGCACCTCTGTGCCTGTCTATGCTAAGCTGGACCACAAGTGATGGAGCCCACCCCATCTTTAGCTGCCTCGGTTTCGGTAGTGGCAGCAGAAGAGCTGCCTGTCCTAACGCTAGTTCCAGCCTACCTGTATAAACCTAACTCATACCACAAGTGCTGGGACAAACTGAAGGGCAGAGATGGCAGTGTGGCACAGCTCCCTTGGAAAGCAGCGGAGCTGGGCGGATTTACCCCAGAGTGGAGCTGGATCTCGGGCTCAGGGTTAGGGAGCTGCCCTAGAAGTAACCAAACATTTAATTTTCCGCTGTGCTCTTGCCATGTGGGAATGACACTGTTCCCTGGCACAGGGCAGTGCACGCAGCTCGCAACTCTTGCAGGGCAGGCGGGTGACAGGCAGGCAGGCGTGCAGGCAGGCGCAGGCAGCGGCAGAGTGCTGTCGGTGCCTGTAGGCAGCAGTGAATGAGTCCATTGCACAAAAGGATGAAAACTAGATGTGGTGGGAGATCTCAGCTCACTGCTCAACTGCTGGAAAGGCCAACTGGAGAGAGCAGAGCGAGGACTCCCCATTCATTTCATTAAAAAGCTCCTTCCTCATCTTTTCACAGCAAACTGTAAATAACCAAAATGAAGCCTGCGGCCAATTTAGTCATCTGTTAAAACAGAGAAAAAACAAAACAAAACAAAACAAAGCAAAACAAAATAAAATAAAATAAAGTAAAATAAAATAAAATCAGATAAGAAGACAAAGACAAGTGATTGCAAAAGCTGCACTAGTGAGTTGTTCTGACCATCTCTCAAGCTGCACTGTCTCTGCTCCTCCATCTGCGATACCATCAGAAGGCACTGATTGAATTGCAGGTTTGTTATCAGTCTCTCTCCATCCATCACCCACAGATAATCCTTTAGCTCCGACATCAGGCGGTGATGATCCCTGTTCTACACCTGGCGTGATGAGCCCAGGATGCTCTCGAAAGCCACAGAGATTGTTTTAGGCAAATCACTCTGCAGACATCCACGCACGGGCAGCCGCACCAAGCAGCAACTGCTGCAGGAACTTCCCTTCCCATCAAGGACAGTGCCAAAAAGGCAGAGATTTGGCCTGAAAGCGATTTGTATTCCTGAGAATAATCATTCGTACCTTGTCCAATGTGTTTCATGAGGTGGATGTATAAATTAAAGTCTATTTGATAACACTGCCTTAACCTGCAAAGCTTAGCTCCTAGGTTTCACCAAGATGTAGATGCAACAATCCAAATTAGACGACAGCGCAAACGGAAAGTGGCTTAGTTAACTTGCATTAAACTCATTTGTGGACATGCATTCAGAATTGAAATCCTGTTAATTAGGTGTAGTTCAACTGATGAGCACTTTAATTCTAAATAAAACTTTCACTGCAGGAGGGCATTTAATGAAGTTTAGCTAATCCACTGTAAATTCACACCTTAAATTAATTCTATTTAAATTTCCTGAGCAACCTTGGAAAAGCAGGGCCAAATGTAGCAGATCCATCGTACCCACAAGGCTTGTGAACGCAGGTGGGTGCTGAACCCCACTGAGCACCCCAGGAAGGGTGCAGGACCGGCTCAGGCCCCCATTGACCAGGCACCGGTGCTGCAGGGACCTGCCTGGGAAATGGCCAGGGGTAATTCTGCTTTATTGCAACTGGAATATTTTGCAGCAACATGACATTTTATATAGGACAGCTTGGAAGTGATTCATGCAAAAATACTGTATTACCAAAACATTGTATTGCATTATATCAGTGTTATCATTTATCTTTTACACTATTGTATGCATGTTGTAGTGTTGCAACTTTACCTGTGGGAATGATTCACTGTGATCAGTGCAAAGCATTTCAATATTCCTGGGCTGAAACTGCAAACTTCTGCTGAGTTTCAAAGTTTAATCTTGCATGCCAGTATAATTTTAATTTTTTTTTTACAATATATTTCCGATAGATAAAAGATTTTATTCTGGCAAAATCTTGTTATGAGTCATTGCTAGAAGCTTTATTGTTCTTCCTTTTTTCTTAACAGTATTTGTCATTATTTGTCCAGTATTCAATCAATTCTGCGCTGATTTAGGGCTTCCCATTCAATTCTCACCTTCTTGTCCCTTAACGTTGGGAATTATTTTCTGTGTGGACCATGTTCATTCCAGCTCAGGCGATAAAGCTCACTGGAACCAGAACTTCTGAATTCAGCCCTGAATGAGGAGTTTGTTGGGTGTTTTGGTGCTGCCCGAAGGTGCCTGCAAGGGCAGCAGAGTGGGGCTGGTGCCTGGTGCTGGGGACGGTGCCCAGCTAGAGACAGCTTACAGACAGGCAGGCGTGAGGTTATAAAGGAGAAACAAACTTTGTACCGAGGGCACCTATGGAAGCCGTGATGCAGCATCCCGGTGCCATGGAGGACGGTGTGTGAAGGCACCGCAGCACCCAGGGCACAAGCGAGAGCTCCGGGCTGCCTGTAGCAGAGAGGTGGCAGATCCAGCCTCGGCGGTCATTGCAAATATATTAAAAACTAAAATACCTGTTATTTTATTTGCAGAGGGGGACATCTCAGCCCCTTACACAGGCAGAAGCTGAAGCCCAGGGCAAGGCATGTGCTCTCCAAAAGGAGACTCTGGGTGGGAAAGCACAGCCAGGGTGAGCATGCCCTGGATGCTAACATGGGATTTAGCCTCCACTCCGACAGCCGAATACACCATAACCACGGTCAAAACCCTGTGGCCTGTGTGGATGAAAGCTCCTGTTTTCCTGGTCCATGGTATGCCACATCCCCATCCCACTGTGCCCAATCCCATGCCTGTGGGCCCCGCTGCCCTTGCACCGGCTCTGGCCCTGCTGCCCGAAGGATCCTGTGCCATGCTGCTCCGGCATGGCAGCCCTGTGCCCTTGTCCCTTATTCACGGGCCCTTTGATGGCCACGCTTGGTGTAGCAGCACTCTCCTGGTCCTTATCCTTTTGTAGGGAGGAGAGCAGAAGAGGAGCCTACACTGCAATATAGACGTATGCAGATTACGCCATTAAATTTTTATGTGAATTCAAAAAATTCACTGTTGACTTCATGATGCAAATAGGTATGAAAATTCTGGTGAGCACGCTCATTGTTACAGAAATCAAATGGCTGAACAGCCACTAATGAGGCAGACAAGAAGCTTCACTCATCCTCTGAGGATTTGAAGGCAAGAAGAGAAGAAGGAGCGCATTACATTATTCATGCTGCCTTGTTTGAGTTTCAAATCATAGGAAGTCACAGCGAAGGGGGATTTGGGATGTGCCAGTGACCTGCTCTGCTCAGGGAGGGGGACCTTAAAAGTCCTGTCACCTAATTGACAACTGCTCATTGCAAATGTGGCTCTCACATGGTGGCGATCACCCTTCCTACATGGAGTCCACCCGGCCAGTGCAAGGGGAGAGGGGGCTCCCCAGGACCTCCTACCCTGTGACATGCCTGGGGATGCCCCGGTCTGGGGGAGATGCACTTGCATCACTCTCTGGTGCTGCTGCCCATGATTGCCAGGTGCTGCCCACCCATAGGACCTGGCAGCACTGAGCAGGGCACCCAGCTAGAGCTGCACCATCCCCACCATCGGGTTGCTGCTGCAGCACCAGCCACTGTTTCGGCAGGGCACAGGCACCAGGCAGAGCCAGCTCCACTCGGCGGTGGGCAGTGCTGCACTGCTGGTAGGGCCCAACAGTGAGAAGCACCCAGAGTGGCTGTGCAGTCACCCTGGGAGCACCCAAACCCCCACCTGTGCCATGGGGAGAACACCCAGACCCTGCCTGCACCTTCCCTCCCCGTGCCCTGCGCAGCACCATGCAAAGCGGGCGTGTTGCATTACTAACTTTAAAGTTAGGCGCAGAGTCTTTTTTAGAGGGAAAGAAAAAAGGGAAAACAAGGGAGAATAATTGATCTGAGAAGGAGACATGTAGGCAAGTGTTCCATAAAGCAGGGATGAGGCATACAGTGTAACTGTTGACCAAGCACTCACGACTAATAAACAAATTCCCTGAGTACTTCTGCATTTTGTAATTATTACTTACCCATAAAAATCCCTTCTCCCTCCTGCCAACATTATCTTAGTAAACTTTATGAGTGCTCATGAGGTTAATGCAGGACCATAAATCTGCAATGGGTCGAAGGAGTGAGAGGAGAGGAAGTGTTCGTAAATCTGTTGGAATTGCTCCAGTTTGTTTATTTAATAAAATACTGTTTCATAAAAAGGCAGGCAGGCTCCCATTGGGGCCGTGCCGCCCACTCAGCCGCTCCCGGTGGGCGGGAGGAGGTGAGGGGCTGTGCTGCGCCAGCTGGTCATCCAGCTTGTCCGTCTGTCTGTCTGATGGTCCACGCCGCTTGTGACCGCAACCCGCTTCGCTCCAGCGCTGTTTCCTTCAGCAGCGTCCTTTGATGGTTGTATTCAGTATTTAAATTGTGCACCCTGGCACTGGTGAAGCCACGGCCACTGTCCAGGGCCACCATCCAGTGGCAGTGTGGTGCCCATCCACGCCGCCCGCCTCCAGCAGTGCTGCTGTGCCACAGACAGCGTTAAGGGAATTGGGACCACGGTCTTGGCTCCCTTGGCATGGCCAATGTAGGGTTAAACTCCCCCCCCGACCGCGGGTCAGGTTATATTTGCTTGGATTTTACATTGGAATTTGAAATCCACAGCTACAAGGAAACATTTATTTTCTTGCCCTTCAATGATCAAACAAGTGGCACCGAGGCACAAGGAAGCGGAGTTTCCATTAGTAGAGCTGTTTTCTTTTTGCTGTAAAATATCAAATATTTTGACATTTCCATCAGACTTTTCTTTGTATCAAAGCTTTAATGGCAGAATAATCTCAAGGCTTTTAGACTTCATAGGTTTTTATATTTCTGAGCACTCCCTACTTTATAAGGGGACACTTCTGAAGGTACATGTTATTCCTTTCTCGAAGACCAAAGAAAAGGTAATAAAAACAAGAGCCTTGTGAAGACTCCAGGGGAAGCAGGCTGACGGGCTGCTGGGGGCTGGGGCTCAGCGCCGATCCCCTCTCCCAGGAGCAGCTGCTGGCTTCCCAGAGCCTCGCTGCGCTGGCGGGGAGGTAAGATACTGTCATCCCTCCTCCATTTGACAGCCGGGGAGATGAACACTGGGGCATCATCATCACCCGCGTCATGTTCTCAAGATGGAAGAACAAGTGTGTCACTTAAAGGCAAGATCCATCACGACGTACCAAACTGTCTGGAGAATGAAACCTGCTGCTTCTTCAGCAGCTCCCCGAGGCAAAGCCCTTGTCTGGGTCCCATCCCAACCTGATGTGGTACAAATACAGTTTGTGTGGTGTCAGGGCAAAGATGCCTCCAAATGCTGCTTGGGGCACCCTGGGAGGCCACTGCCTCTGGGCCAGGAGTGCCGGCATCTCCCTCCTGCCCTGGGGTGGGTTCCCTCACACGGGGGCTGCCACCCAGCCTTTCCCACTAACCCTGGGAAAGACACAGGGCTGTATGACTGACATCATTCCTTCTCTCTACTGTTTTAATCAATAAATACCTGCAATCATTGGAATTTCAGGAATAAACTGCATCCTGCTAGCCCTTTCGAGTGAAGGAGGAAGCCGGGGGGAGCTGTCGCAGGGCAGCGTGGCTGCGGGTGCAGCGTGGGCACTGTGCCGTTCCCGACAGCCACATGGGCGATTTCCAGGCAGGGAGTGGAGGGGATCCCCCAACAGGTCTGTAGCATCTGTGAGCAGATTATGGAGCAGATTATGGAGGATTTATTTTGGCTTAGCTATTCTATCCATTTCTCCCCAGCCCTGCTGTGTCCATGTGAACCCAGGCTTTCCCTCGCCACGAGCTGCCTGTGCCCAGCGAGGGCAGGGACGGTCACAGCTGCTGTTTGACAGAGTCGCTCGTTTTTGAGGTTGGGCTCACCTGCCTGCAGTTGACTATATCCCATTTTTCACCATACTCTGTGTATCTCACTTGTTACCCGCTAGCTGGGTGGTATCACCCCCACTATTAATTCCTGCCAGGGACTGTCACTCTCCGGTGCGGCTCCTGGAGTGTTTTGCAGCGGCTCCCGGGAAGCAGCCAGCCTCGCTGCCTGCCCGCAGCCTCTCCCGGCCCTGCCTGCACCAAGACCAGCTCATTTTCTGGAATATTTTCCTTGCTGAAACCATAACCCAAACCAGACCTAACAGTCAGCAGTCGCTGTTTGGTGGGACGATGTCCTGCCTGTCCCTGCAGTCAGAAGTGCCATTTGCTTTCCAGCCTGCCCTGTGGTAACTGTCTTTCCGGGGGATCTTTACTTCTTCGGCCTCCTGAAGGTTTCTGTCCATAGCTGGATCTCACCAGGGATCAGCGAGCAATGCCCAGTGTGGGCCAGTGGACCTTCTCATGTCTCCAGATTGATCTAGACCCAAACATTCCTGTTCTGTCCATTATTCCCTGCAGCCTTTCTCCTCAGTGGTGCCCGAGTGCCCTCATTGCCTTTAGTTTTAGTTGTGTTTTCCCGGGACAGAACAGTCTGTTGAGTACACACTCCCAGTCACGACAGCTATCTTCCTCTTTTTTCTATTTCTTCTTGATTTTCCCGTTCCCGTTTGTCACAACACTCTCTGGAAATCCTGCCCCTCCCTTCACAGCCCCTGCAAGAGCGAGGGGTGCTCCCTGCCGCGGGCTGCCCTCTCATGCAGCTGTAGGGAAGTGATGGGCAGCGAGGGGATGGGGAGCTGGAAAATGGGTGCTGAAGAGAGATGGATGAGAGTGCCGTTGCCATGGCAACTGGGGGGTCACGGGGGTGCTGCAGGCACCGGTGCAAGCCCATCGCCTGGTCCAGCCCTTTCACAGCTGGCACCGAGGCGAGGGCCCACAGGGCCCTATGTGTCCCGAGGGGAATGGGACCGAGCTGAACAGGGATGGGCCAGCGGGCACAGGTCCGAGGGGATAGCAGTGAGCCAGCAAGCAGCTGGCACTGGCCGTGCTGCCACCATCCCAGCTCTGCCACACGCAGCTGGGAGCAAAACAGGAGCAAATCATGAAGCCCCTCCAGACAGGACTCCATTTTCTGGTCGCATGTAAATGTCTTTCCAGAGCAACATTGCTTTGAAGTTACTGTTTATCTCACTTTGATAACAATCTGCTTCATGTCTTGTGTCAGAGTAATTAAAGTGTAATTACTTTTTTTTTAATAACAAGTATTTTAATTGCTGCAGGATTAACAATCCTGCTGCAGGAATGCCTGCTCTTGCACTAGCTGCCGTGGCGCATCCGGCTCCGATGCGGCTCTGCCGCTCGGCACCCTCAGGCACACCAGGCCTGCGTTCCCAGCAAAGGTTGCACATCGCCCACTCTACTCAGCACCATGCTTCTTGGGCATCACTCTCTTTTCTGTGTGTTTTCCAGGCATCTTCCTCTCCCCCCTGCCCTCCCTGGCTGCTCGGCTGCCTTCGTCCCCTCAGCCTCCTCTCCCTCCCCACCCTCTACCTCCCTGCCTGTTCTTTGACTGTTTGGACTCTTTTTCTCTTGCCTGTTTATGAATGTATTCAGTTTCTCCTTTACCATTTGTTTTCTCTAGACATCAAATTTTCATGCTGGATAGCCGAGGATAATTAATTAATGATTCATGGAAATACTGTGGCTATAATACATAATTAGAGGATGGTTCATAACCTGTTGCAGAGGCAGTTATCAGTAATTTCAGAATAATTAAGAGATGTTTTTTAGCACATTTCAAAAGCCCTTACAGAATCAAGTAGATGGGCTAATTTATTTCTCTATAACAGGGACACACCTTAGCGGTGCACTTAGCAGCATTTCTCATCTCCTTCGCGGCCCTGCAGTGCTCTGCAGGCTGGGGGCCAGGGCTGGACCTGGTGGGACCCTCCTGCTTCAAGTCACAACAGAAAGGTCCCCACTTTCCTGCCCCCCTCCCCCTTCCCAGGGGGTCTCTGGGGTGGAACTGGACCACGGCAGCTTGGCTTGGGATATGTCTTCAGCATCTCACTGCCTGGTGGTATTGTTTTCAATGTGAAGAGTGACGATTAACATAAATAATGTGACTGTTGCATTTAAGATAATTTAACCTGTCTCTAGTTTTGTCATTTAGAAATCTGCAAAAATCAAAGAGTGGCTGCTGGGTTGTTTTCAAGGGAAAACAATCATTTTTCCCTCTTATGTCAGTGAGTGACGAGCAGGTCTGAGTGAACAATTCAGGAAACTCTCACATCATTTATTGAATGTTTTGAAAAGGACTCCTCCTCTGCTCCACAACTTACTGCAGCGGTGCGTGCCAGCGCTTCCCCCGGGCTCTCTGCTTCCCGCGGGAGGGACGCGCAGGGTCCCCTCGCCTCGCTCCAAGCGAGGTTTCCATTCAGGAGCATCCTACAGTAAAGCATATACCATACTATACAAGATGCCATCTCAAAGCTTTCTAAGTGTGGTACTCCAATAATTATAGAGAGATTAAACAAAGACAGCTCTCAGCAGGGAGGAATTATGGGTGAGAAAGATCCTGACAAGAAAATGACAACCAAGAGTGGCCCAAAGAGAGTTATTCAAGATTAATAACTTCGTTATTGGAGGCATTTCTTCCATACATAAGGGCAAACATAAATACACTTGGAAGCTTCCAGATGGCCATGCCAAGAGCTGAATTCATCACACCATTATTTGTTTTGTCAATGTATTTCAACCATGAACCTGGCCAGCAAACCACCACAGGGGCTCCCCGGATCGGGTACACGGGAGGGAGATGGTCCTGGCAATGCTGGAGTGATGCCATGGGAGCTGCTGGTCCAGGGCTGCTGTCTTCCTCCCACCCCACCCTGCACCAGAGCATCCTAATACACCCCGATCCAGCCCGCTCTCCCCAGGGCTGGGCCCACGGCCGGGCCCCCTGCTGCCGCCAGTGCAGGCGTAGCTCTGTTCATCACAATTAGCTCTGGAGAGCCCAAGATTTTCTCTGTCCTTCATTCACGGTGATCACGATTTCAGAGGACTTTCAAGGGCAGGCGAGAGCAGGAGCTTTAGCAGCGGCAGGGGCAAGGGCTGCTCCAGGGGCACAAGCCAGGAAAGCTGCCGGATGGGGACGATGGGCCAGGGCTGCCCAAGCATCCCCCTGCCACCTCCCAACATCAGCAGTGGAGACCTCGAGCGCTGCCGCTGTCCTGACCTCAGCAAAGACGGACCCAGCGGCAAAACCTTCCCTCTTTTCCCGTCATTATGATAGCTAAACTGTTTTGCTCCTCACATCTTCCCCACCTAAGGTGATTAGATTTTTTTTTCTCTCTTTTTTTTTCCTCTTTTTTTTTTTAGTACCACAGGGTGTTAAAACCAGTCTTCCTATTAGGGGCTAGACATATTCAGAGCCTTAATGATAGATTAAATACCAAATACCTTAACATTTGAAAAATGACATTTATTATACAGAGTTGTAAATAGAGAAAAAAAATGACAATAGAACACAGTGTAGATCTTACATGAACTGCACCAGTTCTGTGTAATGACTATGATAATGTCAGTGCTAACAAGCAGATAATTGGCATCACTGAGATAATTTTTGGCACCTTATGCAGAGGGGAAACTGTTCTGCATAATTATTTTACCTAGGAATATTCTTCATTTAACAGGTCTATTTGCATAACAGTTGGAACTTTTTAAGCTATAAAGGGTGTTTAATATGTTGATTTGTTTTATCCATGAAACAATTGTTTATTCATGAGAACTGGCACCTGAGGACTTTAGAAATTAAGCCACAGTGACCCAGTTGGAAGCAACAGCTTTTTATTGGATTTACAGGTCCAGGCGGAGGCAGGATTAGCAGACCACTCACAAACACCTAACAGGCTTTTATAGACGTTATAAAACTGAGTCATTCTCTGTAGTAAAACTTTATTTCTTTAACTTTTACAAAGTTGATAACTTCAGCATTTCACTGCTGGTGGCAGGCACCTGTTCCGTGGCTGCGTGTCCCCCGTGCGCCCTGGGACAGTGGCGTGAAGGTCCTCTGCAAAGGTCCTCACCTCTCCAGATGTGACACACAACCAAAGTGAATTCTCAGGTTCTCAAAGCCCAGCCTCTGCAAATCATGCACATCACTGCCTTGCAGTTAAGCAGGGGTACACGATAAAAAGGACAAGTGGTGTGATGCATGCAAGCCGTGCTTACATAGGAATTGTAATTGGATCAGAATGTAACAGGTCAATATTATCAACACACTGGAGTGCAGAGATGAGTGCATTTTTCAGCCCAAGCACAGTCTTGACAGGTCAGGCTGAGGAGCTTTCTCAGTGTCCAGGCAATGGCCCTGTAAGAATGTGCCAAGACGTCTGGAAATATAAAAGATGCTGGACACCAGCCTTGGACTTCCATCGCAAGCAGATACCTGGCCAAGGTCCAGGTGCTTGATGGTGCTCTCTCTCTAAGGCTCTAAGCAATCCACATTTGTCTTTCTTTGCCACTCTGACTCAAGAGAACCTCACGCCATCCTTGCCAGCTCCTGTGCTATATATCAGAGTGTGTTTGTCCCATCCCAAGTACATTTCCAAAGCAAGGAATGAACTCTGGCTTCGGCTGGGTGTTCCATACCAAAACCTCAGCATGTTCATCCACCCGTCCACCATCAGCATGATTCATAGCAGCTCTGAGGCTTAAAGTCCGCATTGGAAAAGTTCAAATTCCCCACAGGTTACACACTGACGTTACTTGGCTTCTCCATCTCCATTTCTGAATCTGCTGGCAAACAATTCCTGTAGTCAGGAAAGCACCAGACATTCTCTGACAAACACTTTACATCCAGCAAAGCACTCTTGACACTTTGAGAGAAGAGACCATTGCTCGAGAAGCTACAATTGTCTGAAACTTCCTAGCAGACACTCAACGCTCCCAATATACTCCCAAATACTGCTTTCAGCCTTGTGCCTCGTGCAGCCATCGCTTACAAAGAAAATCCTCAGGGAATATAATTGCAAGCAAGAACTTTGCCAGAAACCAGCAAGTCGATAAAGAGAACCTTTTCAACTCTGGTTTTATGAAAAACACATCCAGTCTTTTAGATCCCACATCAACGAGGCCAAAAAGAATTGTTAGTAAATCACTGCTACAGCTTTGATTCTGCAAGGTCTTGCGTATCCCTGAAGTTTCAACCTGTGAGAACTCCTATTGACTACCAAATTAATCATGTGTTTAAGTACCTCACTGAATAAGAGCCCTAGAAATGATTTGCCAACAGTCTTATCGCAAAGCAGCTCCGCACTCTGCCGAAGCAGAAACAGACACACATGCAATGTTTGGATTCAGGAGTTGGAAATAAAAGCCCCATTCCCTGGGGTCTTACCCTGACACATCGCTCATATGATGACTCTTCCCCCAGCGATGGTGAAGGCAGGACTGGTGTGGGAGCACCAGCACGCACGGCAGTGTCCCTCGCAGCAGATCTCAGCTCACCAGCCCAGGGGGATGCCCTAGGTTTTGTTCTATGGAGCTGTGAGATTGCTACTTAATTTAATTTCTGTTAGTTTTTCTGCTACCTGATCAAGCAAACCGTGCTTGAGCTGAGCAGCAAGATAATCAGCATGCTCACGGTGCACATACAGTGTGTGCCCCAGCCTCGCAGGGTTGGAGTCTGTTCCTTGTACAGCAACTCTGATTTTAAAAGTAACACTTCCAGGGCTAGCTGAAATATGTGTTAAATATGAGCAAGTTAGAGTGTTTTCACCACACTATAATTCAAGGAAAGTTCTGGCACATTGTGCAGCATGTTTTGCTGAACATGCCTGCATCAAGTCCAGCTTGTTACTGAATGGCAAACACTTTCTGGTGGCGAAGCTGACCTTTGCGGTGGCGATTTCCATCACTAAGCATCAACGTTCACACCACAGGGCTGATGTTTGCCTGGGGTGGACCTGTCATGAAGCCAGTGTCTGGCGCACGGCCGTTGCAGCTCCAGAGAGCCTCGGCACAGGAGCAGCAGCCAGTGCAGCGGTGGCAGGAGCAGTGAGGGCTGCTGGTTTCGTGCTCGAGGCAGTGGTGTGTGGTCATGGGAAGCCTCCTTTCTCCTAGCTGGGCTCAGAGTCTCCCTGTGACCTTGGTCAAGTCACTTAATGTCTCTGCTTCTCAGATCTCCACTTTCAGTAGTTCCACGTCTCTCCCTCATGCAGTCAGGCTTTAACCTGGGGTATGAGAAACCTCCGAAAGCCCAGTGGGAGCCTCTGCTCGATGCTGCCTTCGAGGAGTTCATAACCTGGACCACTCCATTTGTGAAGCTTGCAGGTGACTGGCTGCTGCCCTTAAAAAGCCTCTCCCTGCAGCCTTTCATCTGTCCCACTTGAGGGGAAAGTATTAAATTAGCTAAAAGTGTTAGTTATTCTCTGAACCTGCAGACATCAATTTTCCTGTGAAAAAGCTAGCTGTGTAACTCATTTTATTATTTATTATACTTGTTCACATACGTGCATGTATGTGCATGTGTACATATTTGTCTGTGCTCCTCTGCAAACCTATGAGCCTAAGACTTTCAGCTCAGCTAACTTTTTTTAGATTAAATTCCGTTTCTTCCCAAACAAGGCTGTTGGCTTTAGTGAAGAGAGGTCTGTAATGTGTTTGCACATGAGGTGTTCAACTTCTGACTGTGTTTTGATGAGGTTTCCCTAACCTTCCTTCTAGCACATCTGCTGGAAGGAATAGCCTGTACCAAGGCGATGGACTCGGAGTCAATACATCACACACATTCTTTCAAGGCCATCTCACTGGCCTCTAATGTTCCACAAAATGTTTCACTCTTTGCTGTTTTGTAAACTTTATGTGCGAGCCTGCCATTTTTCAGCTCTCACCTGGAGCTTCCAGTGCCTGGAGCCATCCTGGCCCCCCCTCGCCCTTGCTGGCACACGGGCCCTCAGAAGCGTGCCAGCAAAAACCTCAGGCGTTTCCAATAGGTGCAGTCCATCTGCTGCATTAAAAAATCCTAAGCGCCTGCCTTAAATCACCGTCCTCGCCCAGTCAGAGGCAGGTGTCCAACCTTCTTAGGGATTAGCAGGTGATAGCTGGAAGCCGCTCTGCTCTTACTCATTGAAGGCCCGTAATTACTGCGTCCCGTTCCGCCCCCAAGTTCTGTACCACTTTTTTTTATGACTCCACCAGGCCATCTGTCTCGGGGATGGAGACCACACTCACTCCTGTTGGATTTTTCTCCTTTTCAATTCCCAAGTCAGCTCTAGTTCAGTGGGCAGATTTATTACTACTCCTCCGTGCTCCCTGGCTCCGTGCCACGGCAGGGAAAATAGCAGCTCAGACAATATTCTAAATACAAGGAAACATGGTCCTGTGTTGACAGCCGTCGATGTCATGTGTCCCAGCTCACGGTTGTGGTCCCTGATGAGCCCTGGCATGTGGGAAGGGGGTCAGCACCCCAGCAATGGGACGGACGCTGCCAGCAGCCAGTGATGCTCCACGGCGCTGTGCAGGGGAGATTTGGTTTTACGGATGTTGATCAGAACTAAATCTCTGCTCCCCGCCCCTGTGAGACTCTCAGGGGGGTGTCACAGCTCTGTCAAAATACAGGGAAAAGGGTTTCAAATTCCCCTTTCTCCTCTGAGGATGACATGGCAGTATTTTTTGTGTGAGAGAGGTGAAACCGAAACTCAGCCCAGAGCTGTGCCGTGGCCGAGGAGAGGCAGCTCCCTGGCCAGGGGCTGTACAGCGCCCGGCACCAAGCGCTGTGCCCTGTGGGGTCTGCAGCACTGCTCGTAGCCGTGGCAGCAGGAACAGCAATGAGAGAGACGGTCCCCAGGTACGGCATCGCGGATGCGGTGTGGAGCCCTGGTCCCCATCCCCAGCTCTGGAGGAACAGTGGGAAGGTCTTGGCACCATCGAAGGATGGAGCATCATGGAAAGAAGCCAGAGAGCCTGGGGAGCTTCAGCTCAGTTAGGATGAGGTTGAGATGGTCAAACTTTGCAAAATCCTGCAGGTGACTGCATCTACCACGGCATGGGAAACCAGCCTGCCTGTGCGGGCAGAACAGGCAGGGCGGACCCAGGTTTCACGGCAGGCTCCACAAAGGGGAATTGTGGGCTCTGGCTGTTTTGCTTGTTCGGCTGATGGAGCCCATCTTGATTCAAGATGCTGAGGACATTATTGATCTAAACAAGTTGTCAGTGAAGGAAAAGTTGTAATTGCTGCTGTAAGTTGCATTGTAACACACCAGCCCCGAAGGGAAATTAAAGTTTGTAGCTAATAGGGTTGTATGATCCTTCAACCTTTGATGTATTGAATCTCGAGCAGCCTGTGGAATACTGATTTGATGCACAAAGGATCATTTTTAACAGCGGCTGTACCTCCAGTTTCCTCTGATCCAATTCTCCCTTCGATCCCACCGTGTGGCATGCACAGCGGGGGACGTGGCAGCAGCGAGGGAATGGCTCGTGGTGCACCAGGCGGCATCGGTCCGCTGAACTGGCATCCTCCCTCCTCTGCCCTTTGCCCTTGGGTCTCTTGCTTGAACTCCCACATTTCTGTGAGCCCCTGACTCTTGCTGTATGAATAAAACAAGCAGGAATGATGGCCAGGATAAGGCAGTATTGCTTGTGTGTGTGTGTGAGAATTTGCCAGAAATGGCTCACCTTTGCATGGCTCCCTGCATGAAGGACTATTTCTTAGCTTTAGACCATAATAATTCTTCCAGTGCCTCGGGGAAGACGGGATCAACAGGCTGCACAGCTGATAAACAAGGGGGAAATACAACCATGGTGTCTAATAGCAAAAGCGTGTCTGTGCCCTGCCGGCAATGTGCAGAAGGAGCAGCATTAAGTATTTTTCAGTGTACAGGGGAAAGAGGCACCTCTGGCTGCAGTGTGTGCAGGCATCCTCGTGCACGGGGCTGTGCGTGCACATGCCTGTGCCCCCATGCCTACACCCATTACCTGCTTTTGCTCTGCCCTGCGGCTCTCGCTGCCTGCACCGGCAGCTGCCAGCAGCCCCAGCACCGCAGCCGCAGCGCGTGCAGGCTGGCGAAGTTCCAGCTCCAGCCTGGGTGGGAAACAGCTTACGCTGTGACTCCTCTAATTCATGCTGGAGCTGCCGCTGCCACATCCATTCAGCGAATATGAATTTTGCAGCAGGAGCATCAGTTTCCTGAATTCAGCTTTCAGCGAGGCTGTAATGCCTCATCGTCCCGCCTGGCCACGATTTCCTTAAAGAAGCAATTACTGATGTTTCTAAGCACAACTGCCTGCTCCCCCATTAATCACCTGCAATTATAAAACAGAAATCTGTTAAACAGTTGGTCCCCAAAGGTCACTAATCAGGGAAGTTAATAGTCCTCAGGTTTTTGTTCGGGAAGCCAGTGGGGGTGAGGTGTGTTGGTACAGGGATGCAAGCCCGGGGCTGGGTTGCGCATTCCCAGCGTGTCCTGGAGCAGAGGGCAAGGCTGTGCTTCTCCGAAAACTGCCTGTGACCCTACAGCCCCTCGCACTGCCTCTCGCCGAGCCTCTGCTTCCCCAGTCACCTCCCGCTCTAGCAGCCAGCCCGAGTGATGCATCTCACCATGCCTTCACAAAGACACTTTAATTCAGTGTTATGAAGACACTCTCTCTAATTACTTCAGTTAATTAGCGCTTCACAGCCGCTGCACATTCTACAGAAGGAGCAGCCCATGAGGATGTGCCGCCGTCCCTGCCCACTGCTGTCCCGCCGCCGCCATGCCCCTGCCGCGGCAGAGGGGACCCCCGCTCCATCACCGCCCTGCCACTGCCGTGCCCCCGCCGCGGCAGAGGGGACCCCTGCTCTGCTGCCACTCCACCGCTGCCGTGCCCCACACCGTGGCAGAGGGGACCCCCGCTCCGCCGCTGCCCGGTGGGTCAGGGCATGCGCCCCGGCTCCTAAATCCCTGCTGAGGACAGCAGGCAATTTAGACCTGAGTGCAGCAACTAATTAAATCAATATGAGATAATGAACAGCAATTAGAGGTCCAGCTAGGCACATCTTCTCTTGTAAATACTGTTTCTCTCCCAACGGGAAGCTCTTTTTTAATAATCTGTTTGTGTTTCATTTCCAGGAGCCGTAATTCCCCAAAGAAGCAATTTGGGAAAGTGATTTGTTTGTCTGTATAATTGCCAAAGCACTTAGTTAGACTTGTTTGTTTTTCTTAGCTCCTGCTACTCCCAGAAAGAAACAATGCAGATATTGCTTGTGTTATTTTTACTTGTCTTTCTTTGATTTTTTTACGTTGTGGGGTTGGAGCGGGAGATCCTTCCGCTCCTGTGTGCTCTGGAGCTGGCTCCTGTCTGGACGCAGGGCATCACCTCGGACACCATCCCCTTCAGCAGGGCTTGGGGGGTTACAGACCACTGAGGCAAAGCCAAGTCAGCACGGACAGTGATGAGGGAGGAGCTGAGCCCTGGACCCAGCAAGTACAGGGGCCAGTGGTGCCAGAGGGAAGGATGGAGGAAAAAACTTTTTCTTCTACAGCTCCCAGGGCCCCACCTCTCCTAGAACAGCCTTTTCATTTTTGGCTTTGCAGCAGAAGTTTTGCAGACGTTCCCCATCCAAACACCCTTATCTCTTCAGCGGTGGTGCATGTTCCTCTGCGCTGTGTCAGCCCAGGCAGGATCTCCTTATGGGGAAGTTTTTCCCAGCACCTTGTGCACTGACCATCCCTGAGCCCGTGGTTCTGCTCTGCCTGTTTTCTTCCGTGAGGATCAGGACAACATGCTCCGTGTCGGGCCAAGCACAGCATCGGCGTGCTGGGGCATTGGGATACTTCCAGTGCTATTTTCTCCTGTGCTCCCCACAGACCTTGACCTGCTGGTTCTTCTTCAGCCCCCGCTCATTGCGCAGAGGTTTTCCATGAGCTGCCCACAGTCACACCCAGGGCTTTTTCTTGACTGCCTATGGATCCTTTTGGCTTTCATGTGGTACACGAGCAGTTCAGCTTATTCCTTCCCTTAGGCATTACAGTGACCCAGCCAGTGACGCGCTTCACCTGCCCAGGGCTGCCCACCTGCGGTTTCGTGGGTCCTTACAGACTCTATTTAAATAAAACAATATTCCCCATGACAATTTAATTAAAAACCGAACTTCAGCTCCGGAGAGCCACACCTTCCTCACAGCTCAGGGCTCGCTGCTCCATGCTCGGGAGCTGGCAGAAAATGTTGGTTTTGCTTTATCGGAGTTATTTGTGCCTAAGCCTGGAACTCACCCCATCGCGAGGCTCATGGCTGATCGCCACTTCAGCTCACCAAATGGGATGGAAACAGGACAGAAATAGCAGATGGGGTTTGGATGGGTGCTCTCACCGGCACACACATCACCCGGCAAGAGGAGAATGAACTCCTGGTGACAGGGAATGGCTTCTCCGGTGCTGCAGGATGATGGGTGTGAGAAAGCATCCTGAATGCACAAATTACTTTGTTTGAAATGACCTCAGAAACCTGAGGAATCCTGATTATTCCTGTGGTTCAGCAACGGAGTTTGCTCCACCTCTGCAGGGTACACATCCCGCACCCCCGTTTAGGCAGAGCCAGTGAAACCTGCCCGGTGGCTGCGGGGGGGCTGCCCTCGCCCGGGGGGATGGGGCTGGTGGGGGGCCGCACACTGCACCCTCGCCGCGGGTCGGTACCTGCTCAGCAAACCACAGCCTGGGCAGGGGACAAACTTTCTCCTCCCTCTGTGCACTTTCTGTCCACTTTTGAAAGTCAGGTAAACAACCATTTTTAAGTCCAGGGAGGAAATCAGCAGGTTTTCTGGGGCTGCTCTCTGCCCTGGTGACATCCCTTGGGGTGAGGGAAGCAGCACCAGCCCCAGGAGCCTTTCACATCCCATCTTGGTCCATAGGACAACAGAGAAGCAAACCCCACCCTGATGTTGTCCCACATATGTGCCTGAGGGTTTTGTACTGACCAGATGCTTTGGGAACAGCATGCGCTGCTTTTGTATGATAATGGCTCCTGCAACTTGCCATGTGAACGCTCACCGCCATTCAGTCATATTAAATTGCAATAACCTTTCAAATTAAACCATGCACCTTGTTTATTAGCGGTTAAATGCTTCCCTGAGCCTCTGAGCTACGGCGGGATATAGGACGCTTGGTATACAATCCCATAATTGGATATCTATTGCTTGTTTAGTTTGCAGTCAATTAGATAGCAAACAGGTTATGGTCTGCGTACATATTAAATATGACTTTCAACACTTGCTGCAGGGATTAGTTATTATTTAATTCAGCTGCACTACAGGCTCCATGCTATGTCAGGAGATGGGGGCCCTAGCAGCCCCCGCGCTCGGTCTGTCTGGGTCACCAGAGTTAGCGGGATGAGGAGGAGGAGGAAGAGGATGGGGATGGTGCCGAGGTCTCCCCATGCGCTGGAATGTAACCGGGCTCAAGCCCCAGGTAGCCATGGGGTGAGGTGACCATGGATCCTGGGCACGGAGGGGTGGGCAGCCATCACCCTCACTTTGCAGAGGAAAATCACTGACTGCCCATCCTAGCCTGCATGGGGAAGCATGGAAACACTGGGCCAGGGGCTGGGAAATGAGAGGCTGTGCAGAGCCCCCCGCCGGAGCTGACCCTGCAGCAGCGTGCCCCGGGCTGCACACCCCGCACTTGCAGAAGGGGAAATGTTCTGCATTGCCAAAAATCATAGAGTGTGTTTTTCTTCGTCTCTCGTACTGCTGAGCCGACTCCTCCAGGGCAAATCTTCGTACTGTCTCACTGTTTAACATCTCAAAACCTGAAGCTGCACAGTGTTTTCCTTGCAGCTTTGAAAAGAGACAGGCATATTTTGACAAACTGAGATTATCTGAAATCATCTCTCTTAGAGTGAGCGGTTGCTGTATAGAACTTAATTATAAATTAATTAATAGCGGTAAATTTATAACCCAAGCTAGAGGAAGAAAGAGGCAGGAAAGATGATTTGAAAGTGAAGGCAGTACGCCTGGAACATGCAAAGCCTAAATAAAAGTCGTTCTCCCACCAAAAGCTCCCGCAGCGCCTGGAGCAGCGGATAGCGCTGGCAGTGCACTGTGGTGGGGTGCCCAGAGCCACCGTGAGCCCCGCGGTGCCAGACCTGACCCACCTGGGTACAGTCTCGGCTCTTCAGACCCAGTTCCAGCCAACATGGCCAGGAATCCCAGGGGACCCTCAGCTTGGGGTGCTCGGCAGTGCTGGATCGTAATTGTAATTGCAGCATGCATTTATGGGGCTGGAGCTCCCCTTTAGGTCAACGATTACTCCTGTCCCTTTGTCCCTCACCCTCCCTGGCCGGTGCAGGCAGAGGGCAGGCAGCCAGGGCAGGATGTGCCATGGGGATGGGGTCTCACCTCATCCCTCTCGCCTTGCTACCACTGGCCTCCAGCCTTGGGAAAAGCGGCTGCAGTCACTGGCCCTAGAGGGCCGCAGGAATCAGGGTGGGCAAGGGCACGTGTTTGCAGGTTTCCCGGCCTGGGGAATCCACCGCAGGCACAACAAAACACCCAAAGTGCCTGGCTGGGCAGGGGGAAGTGGCAAAATGTGTATTTGCTCCAGTTGCAGCTGCCTCGTTCATCCTGTGTCCTGGTCCAGCGGAGTAGCCCCATGAACGCTGGTGCCCATCCTCAGGGATGGCCGCAGGGTGAGGACCCTCTGACCCTCCCAGCCCCCCCTGACCAGCATGGCCAGACACAGTGCCACCATGCCAACTTTCATTATTGGTGAACAGATTTATCAGCAAAAGTGACTTGCAATGAAAGTTAGGGAAGGGGGTAAAGACTTTTTAAGTAATAAGGTAAGAGGTAAAGCAATTACTTTCATTCTTTTAGATTCTTAAAAATAGGATTAAGAAAAGGAATAAGACACACTTGGGGTGAGCTGAAAAGCAAAATCATGAAGAAGTCAGAATTTTTTTCAGTGCCACTATTGAGAGCTGTAGTGCTTTTTTCAGATTGTGACAAAGAGAAAGGGGAATCCTGACATTTACCTTTGCTTTTCACCACACTCTCCCCAGCTCTGCCTGCTGCATTTGCAGACAGATCTCAGAGGAGCCCCATGTTTCCAAATGACCAAATTTTAGTTTCTTAAATATCAAATTATGGCCTCTTTAGGTCTCCCCAGTTTCGGTTCTTCTGGAGAAAGGTGCTGGGTGCCAGCCAGGTCTTCCGGCTCTGAAGGGTCTCCTGCCACCAGGCAGAGAGAAACAAAAGGAGCAAGTGATAATTTTGCTTAATCAGGCGTCAGCCCAGAGAGATGGGCATTACTCGTCCCTGCTGGGCCCAGGCGGCCGTCGCTCTGGCTCTGTTGCTGGTGGAAGAAAACACACGCCGGCACACAGCACACGGCATGCTGGCTGCACCGCTGGCCCTGCCGGGGCTGGCACGGGTGCCCAACAGAGGGTTTGCAGAAGGTTTGCAGAGGATTTGCAAAGGGCTGCAAACTGCCATGGCAGCAAGATGCAGAGCCAGGGCGAGCAGTGCCACTGCATGCCACCCACGGCAGGGCAGCATGGCTGCGGGAGCTGGGTGGGAGCAGTGCCGGCAGCTCCAGCACCCACCAGCCCCGGGCTTTCGCTGTGAGAAGGGGAACCGTAATGCAAAATGCCATCTGTTATTGCAGCGATGGAGAGTTCTGCCTTCATGCCTGTCCTCAGCAAACAGGGAGTGAATCCTGATCAATGTGTGCCACCCATGTATTTTAAAAGTGGTTGTTTTCTTGTCAAAACTTTCACAGTAGCTGTATGGCAAAGACTTTTACTTTTGCTTACAAAACAGTGCTGGGATTTCTCCAGGGAGGCAATGGATTCTGAATTTGTAAAGCTGCTTTCACCAGCACTCAAGCCTGAAAGAGGAGTTGAGATAAACATTTGCATTTTTATTTTGCTGCTACAGTTCTCTAATGGAGGTTTACAAGCAAAAGGATGGCCCCTTTTGTGTACCCTGGGTGTCTGTTGGTGGGCTAAGCGTCAATCATTTATAAAATGTGGGATTTCGAGCCATCTTCAAACAGAGACATATTTAACTTCAGGTGGGGCTGAGCTGATCAGACATTCTCCTTCCTGTGCACAGAGCCCCGCTCCGGGCTGCAGCACAGCCACGTCCCCCTGGCACCCGCTGCTCCCCTCATGTCACCCCAGACTTCATCTCCCAGCGCAGCTCTAAAAAAAATACCTGGGGAGGGTTTGGTTTGGGAGCACTGTGCATCAGCCACCTGCCTGAATTTGGGCAGAGGGCAGAAAGAGGCAGCCGAGGCAGAGGCAGGAGTTGGTGGTGGCATTGCCATGTCCTCACCGTAGCAAGCGAGGCGTGTGCTGGGACAGATGGACTCGAGGTCTGGCCCTGGGGAATCCTGTCCCTTTGCAGGAGGCTCTGGGTGCCCTGGGGTGAGGCACCACTCCATGCTGGGTGCGAGCCCAGCCCAGCCTCCTGCTGCCAGGGAGGGACCCTGTGTATGGAGGTTTCTCCCAAAATTTTCCCTGAGCACTCCCTAAGCCCTTCAGGTGATGAGCTTCCCACGAGGTGCTCCAGCTGTGCCGGCAGCACTGCCACACGGGGGGATGAAGAATACGTTGCAGCCTATCATTAAGGTTTGTTGTTTTGTTTTTTTTCTTAATTTGGGTGATTTTTTTCAGAAATCAAACATGTTTCTGCTCAGCAGAAGCCATTTCACAGGCAGCGGTCCTGCCCGGTCCATGTTTGCATCAACCCCTTAGTGGGATGGTCAGCGGGTTCACAAACAGGGGAGATGAGAAGGAGCAGCAGGCAGCCTGTGAAGGTCCAGTTCTTGTGTTCACGTTCAGACGGCCATGCCAGGCAGTCCCTGAAAACACTGGCCAGAGTCACAAACTGCTTTTCCAACACAACAGTCACGGCCCAGAGCTGCGAGGGGGCTTGCAGGCAAGGCTGTTTCCCACCTCCGTGCTCATCACACAGGGAGGGACCCCCCCCACACTTGGGCTGTCGGTGTTTCAGACTGGTTCCCGGTGGGCTGAGCCCTCTCCCAGGAGCGGGGACAGGGCAGCAGTGCCTACTGAGTCCCCAACCCTGCGCTGCTCCATCACCTGTGGGGAGAGTCAGGGTGGCCGAGCCCCGGCCCTGGCGGATAATGTGAGCTCGGGGGGTTATTTAGAGAAACCAAAAAATCCTTCCAACACCAGATGTTTTCTGGGAAAGCACTTTTACGTCCACATCAAAACATCCCGCAGGGACTTTCTCATCTTGATGAATTTTTCAATGAAATAATCCAAGATCAAAACTGATCCGTTTTGACTTTCTTCACTCTCTTAAACATTTCAAAGATAGTAATGAATTATGGTATATTTCTTTTTTCTTCTGTTTTATTATAATGTTTTAACAGCTGTCAGATCGTGTCATTCTAATAAGGTTGTTTCAGTGTTTATGAATTGGAACATTTCTCCAGAATTTCCATTCTGGGAAATACAGATTTCTGTCTCTGCGAACTCACTCTGGAGGAGAGAAAAAAGATTTCAAATACTGAACCACCTCCTAGGAAGGCATCTTGTTTTCCAAATAGGTTAAAGTTAACATGAGGTTGAAATGCTCCCCATTTCACCCCAAATGTCACCTCCCCGATTTACTGAACATTTATTTTTGTATCAAGGGTCTCACAACTGAGGGTTTCGCTATGCTGAATCCTGTCCCACCATACACGACAAACCTGCTCTGAAAAGTAAAACCCTTCCCCTAATAAAGTCCTCTATAAGCACAGCTTTTAATTTGTGGTATCTATTCCTAAACACAAAGAAAAAAGCAATCTCTTTTCCAGAAAGTCATTCTGTTCTGAACTCTTCACCTTTTCTGGAGAGAACGCCTGAGTTTTGTCGACTTTTTTAAATTCTTGCTGTAATTCTTTTTTTTTTTTTTGTTATAGAACATCATAAATTAGCTGTCACCATTTTTTAAAGGTTACTGAATGTGTAAAATAATGTTTGCCCAATTCAGGAGTGCAGTAGTTTATGCAATTATAAAATAGCACATCAAAAAAAGCCAGCCTTTCCCTCGCTACTTGCATAATTCATCACTCATCCTGTTGTCATGGGCGAGACCTCTCCTATCTTGCAGACAACAAAAAATTAAGTTTACATTCTCTTCTCTAATTAAAAATTTAAAAGTTTAAAGGAAGAGAGTTTGTAAACTGTACAACCATTAAAAAGCTGGAGACACGGCGTTAAAAAATACAAACTCTAGTGACAGAAATAAAACACAATTTTCTGTTTCCACTCTCCTGAGCGGGTGAGGCTGCGGGAAGGAGCTGCAATGCAGAGCAAAGCACCAAGCTCCAGTGGGGCCGGGGCGGCAGAGCTGGGGGCAGCCGGGGACGGGGGCACTACAGGCAGTGGCGGGACTTGACCGACCCCCAGGCGAGGATGGCCGCTGGCCCGGCTGCCCCGGCAGCACTCGTCGGAAAGCGAGTCTAGGAGGAACACGCAGGCGCTGGGATGGTCTCTTATATAGTATATGGGCATGTATGTCTGTGTATTTATGTGCATATAGATATGTATATATGCATACATGCATCTTAATATGCATGTGTGTATACTTATATTTATATATGTAGTTGCAACTTGAAGGAATTGGCAGTTTCAGGTACTTTGAATCCACGCCAGCACAGCTGGTCATGGAGGAGCCCTTATCATGTCGCTCAAAAACAAATGTGGCTTCTCAATCCATCAACAAATTTTGGACCGAGCAAACAGATACCAAGGATGAACCACTGTGCCAAGGATGCCCTGCTGCCGTCAGCCTTTCCCGGCAGCAGGGACTGTGGGCCAGCGGCCGCACCGATGCTGCAGGAGATGGAGCAGCTGCTGGTCCACCTGCCCTCCCAGGCATCCTGGGGAAGGGACGGCAGCGCCGGGGAGGTGGAGCATGGGGCAGGGACCAGGGGAGATGCCTGGGAGGTTCCTGATTGCTGATGAGGATGAGGAGAAACCACTGAGACAAACCCCACAGAGCAAATACAGGTGGTAACCAATGCTCATAATATATTTTATGTGAAAACACACCCATAAATCAGGCTGAAATATTGTAATCCCGGAATTGAGGAAGCTGAATTGCTCTGGTTACCCCCATTGTGCCCTGTGGTAAGAAATCACCCCGCTCCCCTGGCTCCTGCGCCTGCCACCCTGGAGGATGTCCCCTTGGCGCCTGGGCCGGGCGCACTGCGCTCCCAATGACACCGAGCGGCAAAACCGGCATTAAGGGAATCAACAAGGCCGCCTCGGAAGAGGCCAAGTTGGAAATAGCGGGCCCTGTTGCCTAATGGGACTTATCAATTATTATCTCAGACCATATTTCTTTGAGGGGTGATTGTTTCACAGAGCCTGACATCTCATATAGCTTTAAATTACTCACAACCGGGACGCCTTACAAGATAGCAGTAAAATCAGGAGAGGATTGGGCAATGTAATTATAGTATGGAAATGATGTTGATCGCTCAAGCAGGGAACAGACCTTGAATTGAAGCCCCCTCCCCGCTCCCCCCCTGCTCCGCGCTGCCGCCCTGCACCTGCAGAGCCTGGAGAGCCGGCGGCAGCCACCGCTCCTCGTTAGGGAGCTGCAAACAAGCACGTGCTGATGGTGGGCACTGGAGGAATGAGCAGGGTCTGTGTGCAGGGCCAGAGCACAGAGGGGCTGGAGCAGGACCCAGTCCCTCGGCCAGAGGCACATGCAAAAGGAACATGGGGCCGGGATGCTCGGATGCTGGGCTCTCGCTTACATGGGTGCAACTCGCCCTTAGGCTGAGGATTAGCAAAGCTCAGCTTTGTGTGGTATTTTCTTGGCAAGCCCCACAGAGATGCTGCTCAGTGCTTTTGCCAAGTGGCAGTTTCCTTTGGAAACCAGTACAGGAAGATTATGTTGGTTTTGTTTTTGTTTTTTTAAAGTGATTTTCTAGAAAAAAATTCAGCAGTGTTCAAGTGGGCATTTTCATATTCCAAGTCTGGGACAAACTTTAAAAAAGTTAAAAGGTGTTTTCATGGACATTTTCAGCAGGTACAGCTCCCCCACTTCCCCGTGCAGAGCTGACACCTCCCAGCACACTGCTGGCAGTGTTGGAGGTGTTATGGAAGGAGACAAGATCAAAACGAACTGTCCAGAAAGCAGTCCCAGGGCAGCGCCAGGGAGCTGGGCTTCAGCCGAAGAGAAGAGGCAGTTGGGTTTTTTTTTCCTTATTTATTTATTTGTGGGGATGGGAGTTGCTGTCGTGGCGGCGATGTGTTGGACAAGGCACATGCACAGGGATTAAGAATTGCACTGCACCAGAGCATCCTCTGAGCCACCCGGGGGACTGCTGCGGCAACGCTCCCGCGGAGCAGCAGGGATTCTGCATTCGTTGCACAGATACATATTTAGTCATTGACCAAAGTTCAAATCTTTCAGCAAAAATAGCCCAAGATGCAAATCTGACTTGAAAACTTCCTAAAGCTGGTACCATCTAACACAAATTACTTGGCAAATTTATACACGCCATTGTGGTGGATATACGCTTCACAGGCAGACCCTGCCTGTGCTGCCTCTAAAATATGAGGCCACGAAAGAAATGGGTAGTTCAGGAGGACCTTTAAAAAGGCCAAATTTCCTTTCTTGGGCTTCTGATGTGTTATAATCAGAAATGATCCAAAAGTAGCATTTCCATTTCATGCAGAACTTCAAGGCTTTGAAACTTGGTTTTGCTCTTAATTGACATTAATTTTTATTTTTTTAAAAATAATATTTCAAAACATTACACTTCAGCTTTGCTACTTCAGGTCTTTTACCATGTTCTATATCAGAAGTCAAGAGAAAAAACGAAATTATAAGAATGAATGATTTAATCTAAATGAAATGTTCATATTAAAAACAATATAATAATTTCCCACCAAATTGTGAGGAAGTCAGTGAATCCCTTGAAACGCTGATTTCCCAGCGGCTGCCTTCTCCCCTGTTGGCAGCACAGCCGTCAGGGCATTTCCAAGTACAGGAGTGGGTAAAGGGGTCTCACAGCCGCCCTGCGGGGCAGGACCAGGACCAGAGCAGGGCGTGATGAGCGTGGTTTGGAAGTATCCCCCCGCTGAGGATGCGCTGTCGGGGGGTGCCGTCAGGGGGTGAATGCCTGCAGGCACACGCCGCGGGCAGGGGGGCTCGGCTGGGCAGGGGCTGGTCACGGGTGGGCACCACCTCAGGGCTGGGAAACAGCCAGTGCAGGACCCTCGCTTGGCAGCAACCACTGGTGTGTCAGCTGGACACACTGACAAGCGCAGAGGTAACGAAGTCCAGGATGGAGTGAGGAGATTTAAGAATTAAGGGAGTTGGGGATTATGGATGTTTGTGCCTCTTTTCATTCCCTTTCAAGGATTACTGTTCCCCATCTTCCCTTATGATAGAGACTCCTGTTTTATGGCTGCTAGTTATAAGTGCCTTCTCCTGAGACCACGCTCCTGATTACCATTCACCTTCTTTGGAGACAGAATGAGCTCCAAAATAAGAAACACCACATACCTGTCAGAAAATCACAGGTAGAGAATGAAAAACTGACTTAGCATTCTGTACACATTGTACCAGTCTCCTTGTGACTCCCCAGGAGCGGCTCCCAGGCTGCACCCATGCCGCAGCGAGTGACCCGCTGGTGTCGGTACCTGGTACCGGTATCGGTATTTTCCAGGATGCTGCTGGAACAAGGGGATGATATGAGCCTGGCTGGATATTTGCTGGTGACAACCAGCAAGTCTGTAGGAAAGAAAATGAATGTCCCTGAGGACAGTCACATAGCAGTGCCTTCGCCTTCAAAGCCAGAACCCTGGTGGGAGGGCTGGGGCAGGGAGCAGTAGCCTATGGGCACAGATGACAGGGCTATCAATTTGATGTTTTTAAATGCTGGAGCAGGAATGCTGTTTCCAGAAGAGCTGAACAGGAAAGGCAGAAATCATGACTTGCCTTTTTTTTTTTTTTTTTTAAATTAAAAAGCCCTGCTTTCTCTGACTCCTTAAAAGTTGATGCTCTGTCAGGTTTAACAAGCCGCTGTCAATCCGTCCCCAGCCGTGCCTGGTGCCGGGGAGGAGCAGATGCAGCCAGGAGCCCAGGCACACACAGGCTTGGGCACGCAGACACCACCAGCTCCCTCCCGGCACCAAACCAGGCTCTGCACGCCGACGACCCCAGCTCCAGGTAGAGCTGGTGCCAGGGAGGACTGGCTCCCTGCAGCTGCCTCTCCTTCCAGCATCCCTCCTCTGGGAGCAGAGCCGGGGGTTGCTGGATCAGCAGAGGGGCTGGGATGAGCCCCTGCCAGCTGGGCATCTCCTCCAGCCCCTGCACAGCCCCCTGCATCGCCCGCTCTCAGCTGCGTGTCCCTGCAGAGGCAAATATCTGGACCCTCTGGCTCCATCTGCTCTGGCTGAGCCCGGGAGCAGGAGCCTACTTGGACCACAGGCTCGCTGGAGTAACACCCTGTCTCTGTGAGTGCTGAAATGATCCTGGATAATGAGGTTAATTAATATGTTCCTCTAAGCCCAGAGACGCTGGGGAAGATTGGGATCAGCCTGTCCCCACCGGCTGTAAGACGTGCACCCGGGAGCAGGTATTGTCCAAAGGTTACACAGCGCAGATGTGCTTCAGGCCATGCCAGGAGATAATAAATCACTGTTTATTAAAAGCCTTTTAAGGATGCCTGCAGAATAAAAGGAGGTGTGTGGCTCTCCCCCAGCTTCTCTCTCCTCCAATTCATGCCCAGCACCGGGAACCAAGCCGCCGGTGCTGACAAATCGCTGTTCTCAGCTCATAGTCCCAGAAGCACCTTAAAAAGCAGAGGAATGCTGGACGCTGGGGCCAGGCTGGAGGGAAGCCAGTAGCCAAGGAGGCAGCTAAGAAAGATGGTCAGCAGAGCAGGGAGACAGGCAATAATGCTGATGGGCCTCATACGCCAGCCGTGGAGAAGTCCCGATCTTGAAACGCATCCAAAACAAGCATCGCATTTGGTATAAAATGATGTCACTGCCGATCATTAGTGTGGTAATTACAGTGAAAGCCTTTTGCAATTGTATCCTCTGAAGGGTCATTAATGCAACCCAACCGCACCAGTAAATGTCTCATTAGTCTTATTTCAGACTTATGTATTTTTCAGAGCTACAGAATCCTAATAGTCTTTTCCCTCTAATAACATTAATATCTGCTCCCTGCTCCGGCCTCGCTGACAATGGGCCCTTCTCCTCTGGCTTCCCGGCGCTCTGCTTGGGAAGACGCATTTCTAGCAGAGGAAGGGTACTGAGAGCCAGTGTTTCAGAGGCTGAGGGCTGGATCCTGGTCCCTGGTCACCGCAGAGGCTCAGGAAGCAGCTACCGCTCCTTGTTCACAGCAAACCTCACCTGGGTGGAAATCCGGGGGAGGTGGAAGGGCAGCTAAAGACATGGACACAGGATCAGTCACCTTAGGAGCTTGGATGGGACACGTGGCTTTGGCAAAAGAAAAGCCTGTTATGGAGATTAAGGAGTGATTTGAGTCAGGGTCAGGCTCAGGTGGTGGTCCTGTCATGTCTGAATGTCCAGAAGAAACTTTGGAGAGTGGGGTGGAGACAGAGCAGGGAGGAAGCTACTCCCCAGCAAATCGAAGACAAAGAGCGGTGCCACTTATAGTGTCACAGACCCTGAGATGCTCCAAGACTGCTGTTAGCATCCCAGCAGAGACAGCAAGGGGTGGGTGTCCAGGAAAGCACTGTCTGGCCAGCTGCCCTTGGCTTCTGGCACAAGGAGGACACCCTGGGTGGGAGCTCCACAAAAGAAAGCCTAGAAAATCTGCCTGGCTGCGTCCTCAAACGCTGCGAGCAGGAGCTGCTCCCCAGGACGCGTCTCGGTCCCACACCCCCTCCCAGCACATCATGTGTAGCTGTTCCTCATGCAGCCAACTCCTTTAATCAGAGAAGAAAAACCCTCAGAACACAAGATTCAAATCCACCAGGAAAGGTGACAGATTCTCCCATTCTTCAAAGGGGCTCTTTAAATATTAAAAATAGCATTGTTGTTTTAGCAACGTTAATTTAAATGATGCACACATGACACATTTAATCGCCTTTGCGTGCTGCAGACACCGCACTTCTCTGCGGCAACAGAAGCCAGGTTGGAGCTCTTCTTTTCTAGTTTGTCCTGTGACAGAAAAAAGGAGTATACCCACTGCATGGAGGAGGAGGAGGTTTATTCCCAGCCTGCACGTGCACAAGGTGCAATGAGATGCGACCAGCCAACAGGCTGTGGCGTGGAGCCACAGAGCCCAAGAGCAGCTCCTTCCTTTCTAAAGCTGGGCTTCCAGACCAGCTCGACTAAAACCTTGTTCCCATAAGACAGGGCTTAAGTAGGTCAAACACAGAGAATCATCCAAAAGCACGCCCTGAATGTTTTCCTAGTTCTTCCTACAATTGCTCAGCCCATGCTAAATTCATGCTTTAATAGCTCCTTCCCTTGCTCTGCTGTTCTTGTAGCTTTAGTGGTTTGATGATCCATTTTGGCCCCTATTTTCAGGTCTTGCTGGTGGCTAAAAGGAAACCAACATATTCAAATATATTTGTGACTTAGAGATGTCTTGGAACAAGTTGGTTGCAACCATCATCTTCATCTTTTCCCTCCAAATGCATTTCTGGACCAGGAGAACAAGTGTATCTCAGATACTGTAAGCTGAAGCTAAACACAGGTGGGGAGTTAGATTGGTTACCACCATCGTTTAGGAGGAGCTGCCTGTGGAAGACTTTATAAGGAGACACAGAGCCTTCACCCACCACAGGTGCCTTGCAGGCTCTTTCTTTTATGAACTAGAACAGTTTTTCCTTGCTCCTTGCTTCAAAGGGTCTTTGCAGAACCAGGGGGTTCAGGTACCATCTGTAGAGCTGCCCACACACCATCAGGATTTATTTTCCTTGACCTCCAAAGAGATGAAGAGCCAGCCATGATGCTTTGCTCTCCACCACCATTCGTTCTAGTGACTGCACTGAGCACTCTCTCTAGTCAGCTAGAAAACACACCCACCCCCTCCCCCCCCCCCCAAAGAGCTTCACTTTCTTTTGCAGACCCAACCAAGGGCAAGGGGGGGAATCATATGATGGTAAAATGATGGAATTCATCTGCAACTTGACCTTCACTAATGATGGATGGCCTGTTTGTAAAGATCATCAGCTGAAAGCCTTCACTCTGATGCATCACCTGCAGCTGCAATGAATTGAGGGGAAAACCTGATGTCCTTCCTCAGATCTCTGGGGGTTGTGCAATACATGCAGGGAATAGTCCAGTTTCCGGTGACCAATATGAAGTGAATCCGAATTTCATTTGAGATTTGGGCTGTACATGAGTCAAGTGCAGTGGTTAGGTTGGGGCTCAGGTTCTTGTGTCCAAGTGTCCCAATATGAAATTGTGTGTCTTGTGATGGCATACTTCAGACCAGACCTTGCACAAGAGCTGAGCGTAGCTGCAAACAATTTGACTCTCAATCCTGGCTGCTTGCCTGGCTCTGAGTCACATGTTGCTGAAGGAATTGTTGTAATCTGCAAATTATTTTCTTGTATTAATTCATTCCGGTGAAATAAAACTTTTGCAAATTGCTATCAGCCTAAAACTGGATGTGCTGGGAGCTACCTTGTCGACAGTACTCTCTCTGCTCTCGGTGGCAGTGTGTAATAGCTTCTTGTATTCAAATGTGAAATATCAGCTCTTTGTGCTCAGGATCTCACGATGGCCACAGGGATTCTCTTTTTTTTTTTTTTTTTTTTTTTTTTTTAAACTGTGATCATTATTATTTGAACTTATTGCCAAGGGAAAGAAGAGAAAGAAGTCAGGATCTGGACTAGCTGTTTCTGTATTCTAACACGCTCAGATGCAGAATAACAGGTAAGTCGCTCAGCTTGCCTGACCCGCCTCTGCAGACAAGGACTAGGACTGCGGATCCAGGACCTAGAAACCTTCTCCTGTCCCAGGCTCCTGCTTGTTCTCCTTATCGGTCTCATGTGGCCTTGGAGCAGCAATGAGGTATTCAAAAAGCTTGAGCTGCCTTTCAGTCAAGATCGCAAGTGATGAAGTATCAGGGAAAGATGTTCTTCGGACCCTTCTGGGGGGCAGAACTGGCTCGTCCTCAGCGCTCTGCCCATGGTTAACTGCCAGGCTCTGGGAAGGGGCTGTGTCTGTGAATACAGCCTCTGAGCTCCTCTGCCAGCACAGGGGGGGCAATGTCTCCAAGCATTTCTGAGTCAGTGGGACACAGCAGAGCAGGCCAGGGGTGGAGGAAAATAAGAACTTGAAGAAAACCCCTTATACTTCCAGGCAGCTTAGAGCTGGTAATTAAAGGAGTGAAGGTACATTCTGCTTTATCCCAGCTCCTGCATCTTTAGGGGAGGGAGGTTTGAATTATGCATTCCGACGTGTAACAAGGTCCACTGGTTTGGAACAAGAAGTCTGCCAAAATGCACAGCCTTGGAAGGGGGAGCTGAATAGGAGAGAGGTCTGAAGTCGCCTTGGTGCTGTTTCTGCAAACGCAGAGAATATTAACAGCACTCTGTGGGAAAAAACAGCCATCTCCAGCAGAGATGATGGAGAATGCAAACCTTGTTCCCCAAATATTTCCTTGGATCTGATTTCCCTTTGCCAGGTGTACTTCCCAATTGCCACTCTGGGAAGAAAAATCCGGGCATGGCAATTCGGTTTCTTGAGTCACATCATAACCACTGCTATTTGAATAAGGTTTCAGAAGCACATTAGAATGGTACAAGCTGTTTTCAGAAGTGCTGTCCCCTGATTACATGGGTAAGTACACTTATTGCTGTGTTGTCTCTGATGTGTACCTAACATCTCCAGGCACAAAACATGCTGGCATGGACAGAGGGCTTGGAAACCCAGGCTGGGTCCCAAAACGGAGCCAGTCCCCCTGCAAAGCCCCCATTCACGTCCAGTCTCCAGAGTTAGGCACTCAGCAACAACCGGCAAACAAACCCTCTGGTCAGAACCATTTCTCTGTAATTCAAGGAAAGCCTTTTCTGATTGTGTGAAGAAACACACAGTGATGCCATCAGCAGTGGAGTTTGGAGGTGATAAACTCACTGCAACATCACAGTGAAACACACGTAACAGCTTGCACTCTGCCAGGGGCTGTGCACAAGTTTAGCTCTGATGAAGCAAAGCACCCAGCGATTTCAGCTCAGCAGGGGCTTAAAGTTAAGCATATGTTTGAGGCTTTTATGAATGACATAGAAAATGAATATATTTGCTACAAAGACGCAAGTTTAATTCTGAAAAGGTGCCTCTTAAAGAGGACACATCCTGCAGACTTGGTGAGCTGCACACGAGGAACAGTCAGGGACAAACCTCCCACGTGTGCTCTCTGGACTCAGGATCTGCATTGGCTTTTTCTGTGTGTGTGTGTGTTTGGAACAGGACAGATAACAACACTCAGCAGAGGGGTTTGATTTTTCTTGCTTGTTTGTTTCTTAATCCTGAAATTTTTCCTGTGATTTCAGAAATATTGCTTTTTGCTGGGTACTAACATGTCTAGTTAAAAAGACTGTGGCCTTTGTGTGCATGGAGGTTGTATAACCTCTTTGCTGTTCCGTGTATAAGTGTTTGAAGGAGTGTTTGTGCAGAGCTAAGCAAACAGATGAAAACATTTCTGTGTATATAAAATTTATTCAAACACAGATTTCAGTGTAACTATGTTTGCAACCTTTTACGATTTTCTTTGCACCTGTGTTCGGGTGCTGGAGCTCGACTGATCATGAAAGCAGATACTGTGCTCAAATAAGTCCAACAAGTTTCACAGTCTACACTTGATTGCAAAATTCAGAATACATGATTTGTCTGGGGTTGGTTTAGTTGTGTAGGTCTGCAAGATGAAAGCGATGCCAAGAGCAATGATAACCGGAGCTTGGTGGCAGTTTTTGTGCATAAGCCATCAGCATGGGCAAAGCATTAGAAGCACAATTCTGAGTAACACACTCATTCAGAAGTGTGAACAAGATGTAATAAAAACCTATTAATAGGGAATTTGCTGTTATGCATTGTTCCCTCAGCTCTCCATGTACTTGCATGGAGAAACAACTAAGGAACAAATGTTGTGCTGACTCCAGCGATGGTTACCTGCACGTGCAGCCTCCTGGTACCTGCTAGAAGGATTCTCATGACACTATTTAAGGCACATCAAGCTTTCTCCAGCATTAGGAGACAGTGATTTTTGCCCTCGGATCATCCTCTCAAGCTGCCAGAGCCTAAAATAGCTCCCTTATTCATAGAGAAGCAATGGATGCAATTCACATTCATTATCAGCGTGTCATTCACAGTCCATGCACCCATGGTAGCTTGTCCCTTCCTTTCACACCTCCACTTCTTCCTCTCCAGCTCGCAGAGGACAGCAAGGTGCCTGATGACATGCATTGCTCTCATCTAACCTGCAACCCACATCAAGCCGTTTGTCTGCCCCAGCAGCTGAGCTCAGTGATACATAGGAGCACCACAGCCTCTGCGGAGATGGAAGCATCTGTGGCCAGGCACGTCCGTGAACACGGCAGTGCCATCAGCACGAGCTGAGCCGCAGGCAACCAGCCATGCTGAGCACCTTGGTTTTGGAGGCGGCGAGCCTCTGAGAAGCTGCAACTCAATACTGGGCTGAGAGCAGGGCAAATCTAGGTCTGCCCTGTATAAACCAGCACAGCTACTAGCCTTGAGGGCTGGGCCACAATGGGAAAGCCACAGCACGCAGTAGGGTAAGTCAATGGGGGAGAGATGGGTAATTCACAAACAATTCTGAGCTAAAAGCACCGAGTGCTGTTTGCTCTGCAAGCTCATGTCTGCCCTTATTTGTATACCTCTTACTTGAGAATATTTAGGGGAACTCCAGAAGTTCAGCCTGCTTTGGCCATAAACTCCTCCTGAAAGTGCCTGACTTGTTACAGCCTGGTAGCTTGCTAACATCTCCCCCTCTCCAGTCGGAAGCAGCAGCATCGAAGTGGGAGCTCATTGCTGACCCCCGGAGCCACAGCAGCAGCAGCAAACCCCCACCCCGCAGTGCGGCAGTGAACAGCCCCTCTCCCCCAAGCCCAGCAAACTGAGGGTGTGAGGACAGGGTCTCCTGGGAGCCCTTTCCAGGGACCATCCCCCGCAACAGACACCTTTCCCAGCTCCAGCAATTCCTTGAACCACAGGCAGCATCCCAGCTGGATGCTGGGCACCCAGGCAGAGCCCACCCCTCTCCCACAGCTCTGGTTAAGCTGTCACCCAGCTTGCCTTTGCTCAGACACCTTCCCTGCACAATGTGGCCCTTTTCCTCCACAGGCCATGTGTTTAGCTTTACAGAGGTGAAAAAACCTGTGCAAACACTGAACCACAGCAAGCAGCAAACCACTCCATCCCAGACCTGCTGCTGCTGAGCATCCCATGGACCTGCAGCTCCCGGCCGCACACCCGTACCCTCTCCGGCTGTTAATACTCCTCACATGCTTTCGTGTAAGTGATGGAGAAAAGTGTCAGGCTGGGGAAAAGACAGATCACGAGTATTTCTGGCCCTGACATTTTCCTCCAGATATCTGGATTTCCATATATTTGAAAACCTAATATAAACAACAGAGAGAAAATTTGCATTTCGGGCAGTGAGGAATGAAAAATGGAGGCGGCGTAATGTATTGCTGCTCGAAGAAGAGGAATGACAGTGGTAAAGTCGAGCACACACGACAGCACCCAATCGGCTTGTGGCAAACTCATTTCCTGGCAGAATATAGGGTTTCATCTGCTGGAACATTTAATAGGCATCAAAGAAAGATCACTTCCCTCCTCTCAGTGCAGATTGAGAGCCTTCGCTCTTGCTTTATTTTTGCCATTTTATTAAACCCTTTATATAGTTTTAATACAATATGTATGATCCTCCTGAAAACAAATAAATTCTTAGGCGCTTCCCAGATTCTAAGGATTTCTAATAGTTACGTATGTTTTATTTATATTTTCAGAGAGACATTAACTATGCGATGTGTAAAAATATGCAACAACAACAAAAAAATAAACTCTAATTTATTGCTCCATACAGAGCAATGTTACATTATGGAGTTAATTTGCAGATCTGGGGAGAGCCAGCCCAGGGAAGGGGCTGAGCACCCTCCCACCACATCCAGGGTCACTGCCTTGACTGGAAAGCCCCAAAGTGCCACCTCAGGGAGTTTTAGTCTTCACTCAGCAGGGCGCAGGGACTTGACCGAGGCCATTCCTGGCTGGGACACAAGGAGAGAGCTGGGAGCAGTGGGACACGCTCCAAGAGCCGCACACAAACACACGGGACTGACAAACCTTCTCCCAGACTGCAAGTGCCCAGTTACTCCAGAGCAGCATCGTGTGATAAGCCAGAGCTAAATGCCCCAGCTCCTCACACCAGTTTCCATGACATGGGAAGAAATAACTAACTCTTAGCTAAGTAAACAGGCTCGGTGCCTGGCTGGGCTGCAGACACTCCTCCCATCACACAACAAGCCGTACACAGGAGCCCTGGACATCCCAAGCTCCCGTTTGATTCATCATCAGCACAACTGACAAGCTCATCATGGCCACCACCACACAGGCGTGAGGAGACCGAGTAGATGAAAGCTTAGGAAAAGTGCTTTCAGCTCCGCAAGATGCAAAGGAGGCTCACGTGCAAGGCCAGCTGGGTGATGGAGCACACTGGGCTGACTTTAACCATGCTTTCCTGTACCTTTTGAATTCCATTTCACAGTATCTATGGCTTTCTAAAGCCAGCAAACTTCTGTGAGGGATGAGGAGGAGAGCACACAGGATGATTTTTGATGACAGTATTCAGCAGAGCTGGAAGCAGAGTGTCTGGTGAACCTTAGTTATGGCTCGCAGCAGCCTTTTACTCTGAGGTTCCCTTATTTAGGAACCAGAGAAATGCATCAGAAGGTTTTCAGAGGTTCATCAATTCCAATCAGGTTCTGTCTGGACACACGATCTCTCCAGCTCAGGCATATCCTTGGCAGGCAGCTCCTATCCCCTAAATATACAGGCACACAAACACACAGGCATTCACCATGCGTGTGTGAATGATGCCTGCACTCCTGCAGAGGGGAACGCGCCGCCGAAGAACTTGTCACCTTGCACGTGGACCTGCCTGTTGTGGTGCATGGGTCTGCAGGGGAGTGGAGGGTGCCCTGCACTGTCATTAGCACGATGACCTGGAGCATGCCCCTTCAGTTTGCCTCCTCACTTCTTGGTCCTTCCCAATCTGAAGCCCAAATCCTCTTTGTGACATTATATTTATTCTGCAGCACCCAGCTGTGATAGCATAGCAAGGCTCCTGGCTCGGGCTGGGCAGTGGTCAGAGAGGATTCAGAGCATCCAGAGCAGATGAGACCTCACCACAGGAATAAATTTACAGTTAAGAGACATATGGACAAGGAAGACCAAGTATCTATGGGTTTCACCAGGAGGCATCATGAGGTTGTTGATGCCACTGAAGAGTGGGCTGAGCCTGCACCATGCATATTAAGAAAGCCTTAATTGCTTATTACAGATCTGTAACTCTGCTACACAGTAAACATCCTCATGTCAAGGACATGACAGAGACTTTCACAGCCTTTCTATCTTGGGCACTTTATAGTTATTTTTAATACCACCGGAGTAATAAGACATCCGTAAATCCCCCCCAATCCCTCTTGAGGAGTCAGGGAGCTGGTGCCACTGCCCCCCATGCTTCTGGGTGCCACAGGAGGACCCACGGCCTGCGCACACACTGCTTCTCTGATGTACGGTTTATGCTGAATACATTGTTTTTGGTCTTGTGAGCACAGTGATGTGAAGTGACCTACTGGTTAAGGGTAACCTGCGTTAACAGAGCTGTAGTCATGTTGATTCAGAATATCTTTCATGTGTGTCCTTTAGAAAAATGTACTTGCAGACAACACGGTCAGAGCTGGAGTGGCGGGTGGCTCCTAACGCGGTGTGTGACACACGCTTGTACTTCTTGAAAATCATTAGTCCAGACACAAAAGTACAGAAATAGAAGCAAATGCTATGTTAGCCTCCAAGACGCTAGCCTCTTCGCACCGTGGTCGTGTGGAGGTGGCAATGCTGGCTGTGTACAGGCTCACCCGCATTGCTCTGCCTGAAAATCCAGGCTTTCACCCAATCTCTTTTTTCTCTCAGAGCTCTGCTTGTTCCACAGGGGAGCTCTGAAAGGCCCAAAAAGGATGGATCCTGTATGCAAAGCCATGCCTGAAGCCAGGTGTCAGTTCTGAATTGGTATGAGGCTAGAGATCTGAGCTCTGTGGTGAGAGCTCTCAGCTTGCTGGCCAAAACAAAACAAACACAATCAGAAAAGTTCACTTTCTAGTTATCCTAAAATGAAAGTTATATGAAAATGAAAAGACAACAGAAATAATTCAATTGTCACTAACCAAATGCTTCATTTCGTTTACAGGCTTATCTCTTTACATATACACTTGCATTTTTAAAAAGAAAATAATTAAACACGATCTTTTTAAGCACCATAAAAAAACCCCCTTCCAATTTTTTTAAACACATTTTCCAATTAGCTTTGGGATGAAATAATTCACAAAGTTAATACCTTTCACTGCCCCCAAGCTTCCTTAAAAAGGGAGCTATTCTTTCCCCCCAGTGTCAATCAAGGCTACTGAGACAGAGCTCGCTGTGCCCCTTGCTCTGACCCGGCCAGCCAAGGCAGCCAGGACAGCCCTGAATTCCAGCCTGGTGCTCCCAGCTCGGGCAGGCAGAGCCTCCCCATCCCTTGTGGCATGCAGCAGCTTCCCCACTGACTCCCAGCCCACAGCACAAAGACAGATGAAAGAGAAAAGAAAGGGGAAGCAGATTAAAGTTTTTTACCAATGTTTTTCTTAGACGGTTTAAATTCCAGAATTAGAGACAAGAAAGTTGCCCTCACTGACTATTTAGGACCTGGAATCAATTTTCGATGACTGCAGCTAACATGCAAGCTGCGTCTCCCCGCACGGGCTGGTCAGCAGATGGGGAGGTGGCAGGACGCCCAGCCGGCCCTGGCTGCTGGCCACCGGCGGGAGGGAGGGGGCAGCTCTCGCCCCCTGCTCAGCTGCGCTCACCTCCTGCCATAAGCAGCTGGACATGGTGCATTTTCCACCATCACCCCCTGGCAGCCAGGAAATCCCTCACCTTCTGTTTTCCTGGAGGGAACTCCAGCACCCCACAAAAGCTGCTGCAAACTCCCACCCAGATGGGTCTGGAAGGCAGGAGAGGACTGGGGAGAGGTGCCTGAATCCCAAGGCAAGAGGTGTCTTCCCTGCAGGGTCCATCTGGCAGCAGGGCACAGCTCAGGGACAGCCCGGCTGCCTTGAGCACCTCAAGCAGTGGTGCTGTTCCCTCCCCAGAGCTCCTGGGCTTGCCCCTGGTGACCACTCCAACACGCTCCTTGCCAACAGCCCAAACATCACCAGAGACCAGGCACAAGTACCTGGTGCCTGGTTTTCTCACTGACCACTGGTCAAGCACACGGGGCGACCCCCTTCACCACCAATCCTCCAGACATCACCTCTGAGCCAGTCCAGATGCCCCTGCCCACAAAACCCCAACAGCCCCTCCCTGCGCAGCAAACACCCATGCACCCAGCCAGAGCAGCACCCAGTACAGGCAGAATTAGCAGCAAACCCAGCTCACACAACAGTGAAGATGAAGTGACTCCTGAGACCTTAATACTCACTTCAGAGCCCCAAACTGCTCCACACCAGCAAAGCCCCTGTTCCTCTCCTCACTCAGCAGCTCACTGCCCTACTCACACCCCCAGCCCGGGGACAATCACTGCTTGCACAGGCTCTGTGCCGAGGGGCTCAGCACACCCAGCGTCTTCCCCGTCAGCCAGGGCACCCACACAGAGCACACGGCAGGCTGTGGTGGACCAGGGCTGCTGTCCTCCCAGGCTTTTTGTGAGCTTGGTCAGTGGCAGGGTGTGGGCAGGGTGCAGGCAGGCAGCTGGACTGCAGTGGTCCCAGGGCTCAGGGTCTGATAGGACCCAGCTATGCTGGAGCACCTTCGCGAGGCATCTGCCCTGCCCTGCCCTGCAGAAGTGCTGGCCAGGCTCGCCTGGCTCACTTGCTCTTCTACCCCAGGTCCCCTTAGCAGGGGAATGCTGCTACTTGCTTGTTATTAAAAGCAATCACTGTCAATTGATTTCTTCCCTCCCCCAGCCCGAGTTTTTCAATTTGACTCTAACAGGGGTGACGAGCAGACAAGGCTCTCCCTGAATGGAGAGGCAGCAGCACCTGGCCAGAGGCTCCACAGAGCGACTCCAGCAGCTCAAGTGATCCCAGGCAGAGCGACCTGTACCCGTCCTTGTCCTGAACAGCTGTACACGATCCTAGACCTGCTACTGGTAAGGAACAGCCCAGTCTCTAAAGAGGTCGTTGGTTACACTGTCTGCAGAGCCATCCTCTGCTGTCAGATCCAGGAGGCAACACGGAGACCGAGGTGTCTCATCTTCCATGGCCCCTTTCCTTCCCAGTCCACTGCAAAGTGATGGTGGGGATAGAACATGCCACCAACAGAGCATGGATAAAGGAAGATGCAATTTGAGCAAGCCAAGACCACATGTAAGATGTCACTGCTATTTCCACTGCCAGAAGTGTTTGTTCCCACAAGGGTGTCTCAGCCCTTTGAGCAGCAAAATTGCCCAATGTTTCTCTTGAGAGTTTCAACCCATTGATGCCTCTCTCCACCTGCAGTTCAGCAGCTTTCCCCCAAAAGCAACCAGTTTGGGAGCAGCTTTCCTGCCTGCTGCCCAGCGAGGCTCAGCACCCACTGGCTCCATCCCTACCCACACCCCGCTACCGGGATGGAGCCGAGCTCGCTGCTGCCACCAATCCCTGCCTGCATCCTGCCACCAGGATGGAGCCGGGCTCGGTGCCTCTGCTGATCCCTGCTTGCACCCTGACACCGGGATGGAGCTGTGCTCGGCACCACCGCTGATCCTGCACACTGCATCCCACTGCTGCTGGACACGGTGTTTGCTGTGGCTCAGCAAGGCTGCAGAACTACCGAGCAGTGTTTAGCTTTCCAGGTTTGTAGTTGGAATGATGATTCTCATCACCACTTGAATTTAATTTAAATGGTTTGCTTCTGCTTTCCTTTTATTGGCACCCATTATATCCCCCTTGTACCTCTGGCATTTCCTTAATAGTCTTTTGACTCATCTGCTCTCAGGAGGAGAAATATTTTTTACAAGAACAATATGAAGTAACAGTTATAAAATCTGTAGCCTGGTGATAAATGTTAAGGACTCATATTCTTTTATTGGAAATTGCTGTCTTTCAAATGTTTAACAGATTTGTAAAAATAATTTCTCCAAAAGGTTACGGTTCTATTGAACTCCATTAGAGAGAGGCTGGGCTTTAAATCACGCGCTGCATCCCAGAGCCTGTGCACAGGCACATGCCAAAGTCATAACTTTCTCCCTTCATACACAACATCGTCTGGCTCCTCTCCAGCATCATTCCATTTCCAGGACACTTTCCTTGACCCTCGGGTCCCTCCGCCGCAGCCGAGGGGGTGCGCCTGCCGGAATCCAGGCGTGAAATGATGAAGGAACGGGGCTGCGGTGGCTCCGGCTGCGCCAGGACCTCAGATGTGAAATCACCACTTTTTTTTTTTCCCCTTCTCCTCATCCTGGCCTGTCGCATGCCGGGCGGAAAAGATTGTATTTATCACCTGTCAGGGCTTGGCAGAGCTGAGTTACGTGGAGCAGGACAGCATAAAATTATCATACACAAGCATGAAATTACAAAATCGCTCGGAACTGAACAACAAAATTATTTCATTTCTGAGGGAGGCCATTCCATTTTTTAGTCGTGACACCTCAACTGCCAAACTTTGAATTGAAATTGAGTGTGAGGTGCATGGAATATAGACAGCAATAACAAGCAAAGGCATGTAAACTAGCCATGCAAATACACTACATTAATGGCCCCAGAAACCTCCCACAGGAGATATGTAACTAAATAAATGTCACATGTCCCAATAACTCAACTTTTCTTATACATTGTGAAATGAATTATGCTGCAATCACAGCACAGGCTGCTCCTGGTGACGGGACTCCCATTTGCCTGGCATTCTCCTGTACTGCATATGGTTTTTGCTTTTCCTCTCAGCATTTATCAGAGGTGGGTAAACACAGCAAACGTTTGATCGTCGGCTGGGTCTGAAGCTGCAAGGGGGATGCAGCAAAGCAGAATGCGGCTCCCTCAACTGCAATTTGGTGACGACATACCCATTCTTTGTGAGAACTTCCCCACAGCTGTTCAGATGTGCAGGCAGCAAGGAATGATGCTATCGCATCTCATCCAGACTATGAAATCCCCCGGACCTGTGGAGCAGAGCTAACATTTCTATCTCTCTATTGCAACCTGGTCTCAGGACTACTCTGTATGCACTGAGAGGTCTTGCAGAATCAGGCAGGGTTTATTAGGCTGCTTATGCAAGCCAGGCATCACGCAGGGAGGTAACAGCAGCTCTCTTCCCAGTTAGCTTCCTCACCAGGGAGAGCTCGGCCGGCGAGCCCTCGCTCTGTCAGGGAACAGACACCGGCAGTAATTGTGGCAAGGAGTAAAAGAGCAGTTCCATTTTATTGCAACTAGTAGCATCCTGATGACTGTAGGCAAGACGGTCCCAGAGGAGCAATATTTTATAAACACTATTTGTGTCAAGGCTTATTGTGTGTTTGTCTGACTTTCCCTGGGGACAGGAGCCCACGGTGTAAATAACACAGCACCTTCCCTGTGCCGGCACAGTGCAGGGTGCAGGCACGCTGCTGTGGTGGCCGGCTCCTTGGCGAGGCTGGGGTCTGCCCAGCCTGGCAGTGGGGAGCAGGCAGGAGCTGCCGGACAGGGCGGGTGATCAGCAACCGGCTCCACTGGGGAGGAGGCAGCGCGATCCATCACCAGGGGGAATGCATTTGTCAGCTCCCTCTGCAGCACTGATGGGCTGTGCAGGGTCTGAGCAGAGCAAACCAAATGAGATGTTAAATAAAATTAAAGACAGAGTGAAATAGCAGTCTGGGATTGGGAAGAGACACCAAGCTGCCTCCTGCTGGGCCAGATCACCCACCCCAGAGGCACCGCAGGCTCCTGCCATTGCTTTTGCTGGTTGCTGCCTGCATCCCTGCCTGATTGGCCGAGGGGCGATGCCCTGCGCAGCCACGGGGCCCAGCACCCACAGGAGGCAGCTGGGGAGGGCCCGATGTCTCTGAGTGTCAGTAAGTCCTCTGACCCCCCGACAGCCGGGTGTGATGCAGGATCTCCTGCAGAGACCCCGGGAAGGGGTGCACTGAAGTCCGGCTGCTGACACCGTTGTGGAGCAGACAGGACACCCACAGCAGGGCACAGCGGGGCTGGGGCTGGAGGTACCGCGAGTCCAGAGAGACAAAAACCAGCTGCTGAGGGGACTCCAGCCAGGGCAGCTTGTCCATCCTTCCTTTTCCATACAAACTTTGCCCTTGCTACATCCCCAGACCCCCTAGCACCATCACTTCGGCTTCAGACAGTCTTGCAGAAGATGTAACCCTCATGGCAGGTCCCTGCTTTAGCGGCCCCATGGCCCCGTGCTGTGCCAAGCTGCTGCAGGGCAGGGCCAAGGCTTGTTATACAGCAAATTGCATCTCATTCCCTGTCCTCTCCTGCAGCCCAGACCTGTCTCTGCAGCCCTGGAAACATCCCATGCTTTGTCCCACATGTGCCAGCAGTGAAGAGGGGGAGCAGGAGAGTTTGTTGCAGTTTTCAACAGAGACAATAACAAATCAGTCAGAGAAAGGAGACAAAGCCAGTCACCAGAGCCACAGACTAGAAATGCCAGTTGTCCCAGTGCCAGGTGGGGAGATGCTGACCCCAGGACAGTCTCCGCCAGGATAAGCAGCAGTGTCTGTGGCCTTGCCTGCTCTCAGCTGGGGCTGACCCTGAACCAACGTGGGAGGTGGCTGCCAGTCCTGCCAGCAGCTCCTGTGGTCCAGACACAGCTGGGCTGGTGGCAGCCAGGGAGTACACAGCCTGGGTATTTAAACTGGCAACAAAACCAACCTGAAATGCCATCCAGGGGATGGGAACAGGACAGCCTGTTCCCACCTGGCTCTCAGCATCCCAGCAATAACACAGCTTAGAGAGAGTGAGCTTTCACTGGGCTGAACCTCTCTGACCCTTTCACAGAAACTTTTGATCTCAGCAGATAGATATTTATTAACCATTGTTCTTCTGCTCTGCTTACTTTAAAATATGAAGAGAGATTTTGTAAGGGTCAGAATTTCCAATGGGAGCCCAAGCAGCATTGGAAGGCGGCCTCATGCAATGGGGAGTTTCAAGAGAACAGGGATTCCTGGTGATTTATGATGAAGGAGGCAAACCTGGTCTTTGCTTCTCCCAGGCAAGCCTTTGATGCTGTCCCTTTAATCCTTAGCCACCTGGTACTAATTATAACTGTAAGATAGTCTTTATATTTAATTAAAAACAAGGAAATGCTTCTCCATATAATGAGAAGCCTCCGGCAACAGACCCTGCATTCTCCCCCCACCAGGTTATGCTCTGGTACCCATCCCTTCTTGTTTCCATTTGAACACAGCAGCGTGGGAGCTGTTGAGAACCCAAAGGGAGCATCCTCCAAAGGCAGCGCTGGTCCACCTGCCCCGAGCTCATCGCCCTCCCCGTGCTTGCTGGGGCATTGCCGCAGCTTTTTACCAAAGGGCCAGGAGCAGAAGGCCAGGAACCCCCTTCTGAGGGGCAGGAGGGTGTATAGACTGTGGGGCTGGCCAGTAATTTCCACTCCAGGCTGTCTGGAAGTGGCTGTGATTGCAATCTGTGCCTCTACCTGCAAAACTCTAGAGAGCTTTTGCTGGCATCTGCTCAGCTCAGTGGAGGTCAGGTGCAGGCCTGGCAGCTGGGGTGACGTGGGGAAAGCCGAGGCACCGAGCGAGGGTGGGTAGGGCCAAGTGGTTCCTGTCCCAGGGCACCAAGCCAGGAGCGGCCACAGGACAGAGCATCTCCCTGCTCTGCGGTGGGGGACACCACGGGAAGGAACCATCTGCTGAGGAGTGGGAAGGAAAGGAGATGGAGGGGCAGTGCAGGAAAGGTGGGAGCTGTAAACTCTCTTTTACATAACTTAAAAAAGGTCGGCTGTGATCAGGCGGCTGGCATGATGAATGCCAGGGCACCGAAAAGCGGAGGAGATCTCAGCATGGCTCCTGGTGGTCCCCGAGGCCAGGGCAGGGCACAGGAGGCACTGGGTGATGCAGCTCAGCAAATGCAGAGCCTGCTCTGCAAAGGGGAAGGAGAGGTTGGGAAATTATAATCAGTTTAAGTCAGTTCAACTTCAGTTCCCAGAAAAATATTGGAACAAATGATCAAACAAACTATTTATAAGCACCAAGAAGATAACAGGGTGAGTAGCAGCCAACATGGGTTTGTCAAGAACAAATCGTGGCAAACCGATCTAATTTTCATCTGCGACAGGGTAATAGGCCTTCTGGATAGAAAAGAAGCAGTAAATGTCATATCTTGACTTTAATAAGATTTTTGACACCGTCTTATATGACATTCTCACAAGCAAGCTGAGGAATCATAGTCTAGATGAAAATACTATTTGGTGAGGGTAAAACCAGTTGAAAAACTGCAGTCAGAGACTAGTAATCGATGGTTTGCTGTTGAAATGAAAAACTGTTGAATAGGTCTATCTTATATCCAGTGCTATTCAGTATTACTGACCAATATGATGGAAAAAATATAATTATTAAATTTGCAATCTTTGAATGCATTAGAGGGAAGAATCAGAATGGCAAAGGTCTTGAAAAATGCTAGAAATTATTTGAGAAAACCAGGAATTTATCTGATGGATCCAGGTGCAAAGTACAGCCCCTGAAGCGGTGTGATTGGGGAATTACTGGTGTGATAGGAATAAAGGGTCTAGGAGTTATTCCAGATCAGAAGTTGCAATTAGGCCAACAATATCATGATGCTGAAGGAAAAGCAAACAATTTGCAGGAATTTATAAAGGGAAATGCATCATATGTGATGGGCGGGATGCAATTTTTCTCACCAACTCAGCAATGACAAGGAACAGCTCAAAGACTGTTCCAGGTTTGGGAACATGGATAAAGGATAAAGTCCCCAGGTGAGCAAGGAGAAGGATCAGAGATCAGTAATACTTTGCCTGAGTGAGGGCTGGGGGTGGATAAAAGTCTGCAGAACTCTTCTCTTCTTATTTGCATCCCCTGTGACGCTTCCTCTGCTAGGTGCAAAACACTGTTCCTAGGCAGGGAAATGCTGGGAATGGCTTCAGCAGCTGTGTGCGGACAGTGCCCGTGCTCGGACTGACCAGACCGCACACAGCTGTGCTGTGTGTGATTTCATTGCCAGGCCCCTGGGATAGCCCCCCCCCCCGCCCCGAGCGCTCCCCAGGCCCATGTGTGGTCCCCGTGCTGCAGGTGCCCTCACAGCAGACCCCCGGGAACAGAGTCCTCCTGCCACCACCGCCAGCCAGAGCTCTGCACACGCCCATCGCCTCTGCCGGGCTCCGGCGCGGCTGCTTACCCAAACAGTCAGCCCAAGGAAAAACCAAATGAGCGATAGTGAAAGGCACGTCTCACCGTGATGTGGCGAGGTCAGGGACCTCGGGCCAGCACCCTCCTGCAGACAGCTAACAGCCTCTAGGCACCAAACCTTTATCGCTATGATTTTTGGCAAGGTTGGAAATAATATACATGTCCACAGCAAGGGGAAGGGAAAAAACACAATAGGGGAAAGGCTGGCAGGGCCCTTGGTCCTGTCCTGCAGCTGCTAATCCAGCGGGATGGAGCGGCCGGTGCTGGAGCTGCAGGGACGGACAGAGGTCAGCAGGTGAAATGGCTTCAGGAGAGCAAAGGGCGGGCTGGGAGCGTGATGCTTCTTCCCTCTGCACCCCATGGTTGGGGCACATCTGGCTGGGAGAGGCAGACGACAAAAAATCCCTGCTGCAACCAGACCACAGAGCCCCTTCCCCTGCCAAAACCCGAGCCTCTTGCCGGCGGCAGGGCTCTGCGGGCGGCTGCTGCAACGCTCGGTGCAGATGTGCCAGGAGAGCCTGTCCACAAAGAGTTAAACTCTGCTTTGCCAGACTGTGAATTCTCAGCGAGTCTCCCACATGCAGCCAAACAACAGCTTGACATTTTCCATCCTTCACGAGAAAGACAAAGGCGTGAAGATATTCCCATGATTCCTTTCTGCATGCCTAACTATGAGCTCAGGTGCAGCAGCATTTGCCCTGGACCGGCCTCATCAACATGAAGGGCGAACTCATCGTTTCTGCATCTTTCCTCGCCACTGCTTGATTAATTGGCTCACAACGATGCTGGCTGAATACCTAATGCTTCTCCTGTCCCTGTTCTTTCTTCACAGCCTTTTGCTGCATTTACATATACTTTATATTCCATAATTTTCACACACACACAAAAATGGGAGCACATCTCAGTAATTTGATGTAATGACGGCATGTCACCAAAAAGAGGAATTAGAAAAATCTGTAGGTATTTAATTTATTCTTGTTTTTTTTCAAGTAGATCTCTCTGAGAAAGGCATTAATATTCATGTGCATGAAAAAAAGTACTCTCGAAAGGAAATTTCCAGCATTTTAGTTTAAATTAAATACATTTTTAAAGAAACAATATTTAACTAATAATGCTTAAAGACAAAATTAACAAAAGTAGCAATTTTTACCTACTAAAGCAAGGTTTTGTCTTAGGGGTTTCCAGTAAAACTGCCCTAACAAGAAAATAGCATGCTGCTTTTCTGAGGAAGGATTCAATGAGTCCAAGAGGGAGGACATGGAGAAAGGAAAGGCCTTTTCCATTACCCTGTCTGTAATTTTTGCTTAACCGTATTTCAATAACACATCACATTGAAGAGCGTTCAGCATGGCTCTCAGCTGCCCAGGCCCCGTGAGCTCCCCCTCGGACACGCAGTCAGCGTCTCACCGGGACTTTAATGCAAAGTCTGGGGATGCTAGGGCTTGTTCCCCCCCCCCCCCCCCCCCTTTCTTTTTTTCCTCAATTAAGCACAAGAAAGGGAAAAATAGAATTCTGAGAGATTATTTGGCAGGAAACAAGCAAGTAGAAAGTGTTCAGCAAATAAAACACGATGACTGTTACGGACGGTAATTCCTCCCAATTAACTCTCCAACTTATCAGGACTTATGGAAAAAAATAAACATCAACTTTTTCCCAAGAATTCGTGGCAAGAGGCAGCCCTGACTGATAGCAGCTGGCAGTGTTTATGGAGGTGTTTTGAGGTATTAAGGTGGTTAAGGAGGAATAAAGGTGGCATGAACTGCACTGGACTGGATTTCATGGCAGCCCAGCTTTCCCAGATGGCCTTGGTTGCATCGAGGTCGGTGCTGGCATGAGCAGGCTTGGCTGGAGGAAAACGTGGTGGGGACAAGGGTCTGGAGCCAAACGGGATGCTTTCCATGGTAGCATCCCGATGGCTTCAGCACGCGGGTCCAAGCAGCCTGGCCACGCTCCAGCCAGGCACTACCCGGAACGGGCACGAACCAGAGGAAAGCAGGTGTGGTCAGGCTGTTCCTTAACACTGTGCCCCACCTGGCCCGTCAGCCCCAGCTGGGGCTTAGAATACCCTTGGGTGGTGATGGCCAGCCCTACAGGGCACCCAGCAGCGAGCAGTGCCCAGCACCGCTCCACCGGCGGCCAAAACAGTCAACAGCGAGAGGAGGCTTCAAGGATGCATGTCCTTGAAAAGCAAAAAAAAAAATCTTCAGAGCTGGGATTGCCTGTAAATTCTTCCTTGTTAGCAGGGTTAGGAACCACCCGGGAGCCGGGCAGGGCCTGACTCTGCCCCCCTCCCCACCGGCTGCCCGGGATTGCTGCTGGCAAACGCTTCCGTTAAAGGATGCCGGTCGGGGTTCTGCAAACACTTTGGCTCTCCTGTCTGCCAGTGCAAAACTGTCTTAATCTGGTCTTCGGGAAATAAAACTTCCCATCTTTGTTCTGGCACATTACGAAAAGATTATCCCCTGGATTAAATAAAATTATAGGGTTTATTTCTCAAGTGTGAAAGCCTGAGCCTGCCAGAGGCAGGGGCTGGATAAATGATGGGAACGGTCCCCGCTGGTAGGAGAAACCCACTGAATGCCTCACCATTAGGCAGGGCTGCACAGGCGGGCAGGAGCTTCAGCAAGGTTTTAAATTGGTCTCCTGATATTTTATGAAATAACTTTTTTTTTCCTAAAGTACTTCTTGATATTTTTATGTTTATATATTTTAACTTAGGATCGGACTCATAAAAAATACATGAGGAGTAAGTGGTTTCTGCAAATGTTTTATACATGATTTGGGAACAGATACTATTCAAAGAGAGAAAAAGAATATTCCTTTTTATGCCAGCTGCGGCGAGGAGGCGGCAGGGTTGGGTCGGCCGCGGTGGGAGGCGGGTGCCCTGCGCCAGTGAGGGGGTCCTGCAGGCGCAGAGTTGCTGTGGCCACTCAATAGCACCAGGTGGGCAACGACGCCTTCCCCAAAACATCCAGCCCAAGGTGCCCGTCGGACACCCACGAGCAGGAGGAGTAACCCCACCACCATGGCAAATACACAGGTCTGCGGAGCCGTGCTTTCCCTGACCCTGTGGGTTTTCCAGCCAAAACAGGAGCCAGGGGATGGGCAGCATGCCTGGTCCTGCAAAGGAAAGCTCAGAGCAACGGGCTCCATGTGAAAGGCAAGGAAGACATCCCACCTGACGGCGGCCACAGCACAGCCCATCACGAGTGCCAGTCGAGCCGCATGCCACGAGGGCGGATGAGGTTTGCTGCAGCGAGGACAGCTAAAGAGTTAATGCAATATTTCATTTGCTTCCTCCGTCGTAGCATATATTATCTTTTTTGAATGTGTAATATGATGCAAAGTTTTTTAAATGATACAATTGTATTCTATTATATTCCACTCTTCAGGGAGATTTTAGGCTCATTTTTTGCATGAATGATACTCGCTTGATGCATTTCAATACTGACACAGATAGCACTGTAGGCACACACAGCAGATAGGGTTATAGCAAGTGCACAGATAAATGCAAAAACATATGGCAACATGAGGAAACTCTACATTTTTTATTATATAAAAGCAGAACACATGTTCCCAGATACAGTGTGCAGGATCTGAAAGATGAAGTTACTGTCTCCTTCAGATGGATTTTTATAGGATTTGCTTAAAATAAAATCTAAGCAGGGATTCTGTGCAAATTTTCCCCTTTGGAGAATTGAACTGTGAATCAAATTTTGCCTGATCCACAGATGAAAATCAGTTTGGGGGTTTCTTCTCTGTGTCTCTAGTGAGCATTTGACCAGCTTAACTGAATTTAGCATAATCTCTGCTCAAATGAGGCCCCGGGCAGAGCAGGGCAGGGAGCAGGGATGTCCCTTGCACAGCCCGGGACAGGGCAGCCAGGCTGCCCAGCACGGGAAGCACAGGACGCACCCCAAAACCTCCTCCTCCTCACCACAGGGGTGCATCCAGCCCTGGATGGCCCCATGGGCAGGGCAGAAGCTGGCCACACCAGCATTCCCCAGCCCACCAGGGCGGCACAGGGCCCCCTGTGCCCCAGCAGCAGCGAGGACGAGGGGCTCCAACGTGGAAGCAGGGCTTCACGTGGTAGCACGTTCCCAAGCAGGGGCCAAAGCCAGGCCAAGGAACCTTTCCCTGGGAGAAAGCAGGCTGATGGGCTGCTGCTGACATCCTGGGGCAAGGCAGAGGAAGCCAAGAAGGAGAAAAGCCATGTGTCCCCTTTTGGGCATTTCTTTTCCTTCCTCCTCCTCCCTCTCCTGCCTGTTTCCAGCCCTGCCCCGGGGAGTGTGGCCACATCCAGAACGACGAGCGGTCCGATGTCCACCTTCATGTGGCTGGAGGAGGTCATGAGAAGGTCCCAGGTGGCTGCCCGCCCAGGAGGGTGGTCTAGTCGCAGCCCCTCAACCTGTCCCGAGTCCCCTGAGAGGGACCAAGCCTGAGTACCTCCCTCTGCTCAGCACCCTCCGGACTGGGAGCGCTGCCCCACCACACCTGCACCAGCTCAGGGTCCCCTTCAATGGGGTCTCCACCCCGCAGCACTTCAGATGCAGCAAAAGAGAAGGACGCTGTGAAGGCTGCCTGGCTGCTGGCGAAGGTCTTAAAAGAAATTATAGCCTGCATAAAAATATTCACTCCAGCCAAGGGCCTTAAAACATTCCCCTGAGCATTGAACAGTGACTGAAAGTATATTACTGTGCACTTAAGGTTACTGTAGTAACCCAAGGTCAAATAGCAGCGCGTTATATCCAGATGACTCGGGGATGGATTTGCTTCAGTGCTGGATGGTAACAACAGGGAAGGCAGAGGTTTCACCAGGCAGGGGAACTTAACTCAATATTCAATTTACCCTGGAATCAATTTTGATGGAGTACAATTCCCATTTATAATCCCGGGTTATTGCCAGCGCTGTCGTTTGATTAGGCATGGCAGACCCAGGCCAAATGCATCCCTAGCCCTGCCACCCCACATCAGGGCAGGGGATCATCCGTTCCCTGTGGCCCACCCCACGCTGCACCCCAGTTTGTGCCTGGCACCCACAGCCTTTCGAAGGACCACCCCAGCAAATGGGGCTCTGCGGGACCCTTGGGCTCAGCCAACCTGCCCCGAGCCCTTCCCTCCCTCCTGGAAGCTCTCCTCTCGTGCTGCACGGCTCGACGTTTAGAGATGATACAAAGGGGCGGAAGAGATGTAATATTTCTCTCTTAACTTTAAGTTCCCATGAATTTAGAATTCTTTTCTCTGAGGGGCTAATTATATAATTTCAATGTTTACTCTGTGCAGACGGATCTTGTAAGATGGTGCCCCAGGGACATGAGAGCTGGATTTAAACCCTAGGAAGGTAGCACTTGCCGGATAGCTTTATGGCACAACTCACATCACAACCCGCTGCCTGTTCATTTGTTTTGCAGGGGTATCTGCCGCTGTTTTTTTCCCTCCACTGCCTTTGATTATTGGTCATTGATGCTTCATTTCCTCATTGCTGCTCCAAAGACAAACAAACCGCTCGGTGCTCACCCGTGCTGCACAGCCATCCACACACAGCTCTACCCCAGGAGCCTCTGCCACTTTGCCCAAACTGCACCATTCCTGCACTTCCATGCCTACATGCAGCACTGACCCATGGCCGGAGACCTCCCAGCTTGGGCTGCAGCCACTCCTATGAGGATTTGTTAGTGCCGATGGGCTCTGGTGGCCCAAGAGCCCCCAAGGTGCCCCAGCCTTGAAGCCCGGGGGAAGGATGGACCAGGACTGACCGCTCCTGGGGCAGAAGAGGGTATTTCTGATGGGCAAAGGTGAGCTCAGCTCTGAGCCTGGATTGCCACGAGCATCCCCCGGGGCTGCTCCCGGGAGGAGCCACTGCTGCAACGGCAGCCTCTGCAGAGAGCCCACGGGGAAGGCGCTCAGCTGGCTGTGGGGCACTGCACCCCCAGCCCCGATGTTTGCACACAGGGTTGCACATCACAGCTCCCCCCAGCAGCACCCTGCTCCTCCCGGACCCACTCGGGGACCTTCCCTGCAGTCACCACCAGCTACCTGCACCAAAGCACCCCAGACCCTCCTCACCGCAAGGGCAGCACAGGAGAAGAAAAAGAGGAACAGTTCACGCTCCTGCCTAACATACACAAGATGAGAAACATCATTAGACTTCAGTCGTCTTCCCTTTTCCCCTTGGGAGAAAGTTTCCCATAATTACAGGACTGGAGAAGCCATTTTTGCCTCTCACTATTCACAGCTATTTATATTTAACATATTTAGGCTTCCTGGGTCAGAAATGGAAATTATTCTGCACCTAGCTCAACCTTAAAGTTATGATCGCTGCTTAGGAGCCAGATGCTGAATACAAAAAGGGAAAGCTTTCAAAACTGCACAATTAATTTAACAAAACAAAAAAAGTACAGTATGGGGTAAACTTTACCATTTTTCCCGTGGAACCAGGAGGGAAAGCAAAGGGAACAAGATTATCCATTTACAAAGTTCACAATTCTCCCAGCTGTGAGCTGTCCCTTTAACCGCTGCTAAATTGTTTTCTGACAGCCCTTGCTGCAATTTTATCCCCTGACATTTGATTTACATATGATCTTTAAGCACTACCACTGCTGTAATAGCTATTTGGTTAATATTCAAATCACTCTGTGATGTCACATACCTTGATAGGTCATTTCACTGCGGCTTGGCAAAATGCATGTAAAAATAAATGTATAACTAATGAAATAAACTGATTAAGGGGAGAAATCAATCGTTTTACTGCTGTAGTGAAGATCTAGCAGTTAATTTAGCATGGATCTGCAAGGGTGCACGTTAATAGAACAGGCTCTCATCTAATTGGTGCCACAGTAAATGAAATACAGTAATATTCCATGATGCATTGGAAGAGTTCACTTCATTTTCTCTGCTCTTTCTTGATAACTGTTTACAGCACAATGGGTTTTTATTTATTTATTTCCCCCCAGCACACGATGGCAGAAACTTGCTGATCCCAGCGAGCCCCGGTTAACCCACCCCAATTAGCAAGTTTAACATCCTCCTTAGAATAACTTCTTTAATCAAGATCTGCAGGGCACAGGAGCAGCTATTTTTATTTGTTTAAAGCTTTTTAAAGTTTTTCTCCCCATGCTGGGAACTGCTGCTCCACCGCCAGCAAGTTTGGGCTGTAATGGGGGGTCCAGCAGCCCCCAGCTGAGCCCCCCCGGAGCAGCCTCCAGCTCCCTGGGACCTGGGGTCTCACTGCCCCCTTTGCCCAGCTTAGGACATCTGTGCTTTTCAGCCCAGCCTGTGACCCCAGGAAGGATCCAAAAGTCCTAAATGGAGACCAGGGCCAGCCAGCGACATTCCCCAGAGGAAGGGTGGTCCTGCATCCCACCGGCTGCCTCAGCACCTGAACCACAAGGGTGCTGCACCCCATGGCCACCCCGTCCCCCAGCTCACCCCCTGCCTCCTCCTGCCCGTGGGGCTGTGCCTATGTAAACTTTACCCAGACTTGGAACAGTTATAGTAAATAAGGAAGCTCCATAGGCCTGCGGTAATTTCCCAGACATTTAATCAATATGATGCTGCCCTGTTCATTACAGCTGTCAAAAATATGCAAAAAGTCCCATCTGGTCCTACCAGGTACGGAGTCTGAACTCTCTGATCTAGAATAATCAGTTGACTGACTAATTACCACACCCTATTTCTCCTAATTTAAGGTCATTACATTAAGGATGAGTTACCACCTCAAGTATAAAATAAAACTATAAATATTTGAGAAATGCCATCTTGGAGCAGCCTGCACTTGCTAGTCCATGCTGAAACAGAGCAGAATTAAGACAGCAGCAACTGGTTAGTCTGAGGCCAGGGAGTATTTGCCAGGTGCTCGCACCGCCATAGGAGAGCCTCTCCCCTCCCCAAAAATATTTAGTTGTATTAAAAAAAAAAGGGGGAAAAATGATCTATACAAAAGCTTTGCATAAAAAAGTGATCAATGCAAATTCCTCTGAGAAAATTGCACCAACAGATGGAATCAACCCATTTCCAGCAAATGCCTCTGGCTGTGCAGATGGTAATTATAGGATGTATGTAAATACGCAAGCTCTAGGAAGCACAGCAACACGCACTGCTGAATTTAGGCGTTGTAGGGGGATGCCTGCCTTGGCCCTTCCTGGGGCCCTTTGGCAAGGAGGAAACTGGGACTTGGAAAGGTTTTGCGCTGCATCTGTACAGCCCACCTCAACTGCCAGCGCCCCATGACTGCACCTTCTGCCCTCCAACTTTTGCTAAGGAAACTTCTAAACTCAAACCTGACACTGTGCCTCAGCACTGGGATCTGCCACCGTCCCCAGGGACGGTCACGGTGACATGTGGAGTGGGATGCTCAGCTCCCCCTGTGCGAGGGGACAGAACCTGGCCATTCCCGAGCCGTGAGCGGGCTCATCCCCCGGCTGTCCGAGGCAGGAGAATCCCCGAGCCCACGGCACCACACCAGCTGGGGGGAGCCTGCAACACACGCAGCCTTGCTGTGGCAAGGCATCCAACAGGCAACTGCAGGGAGACCACAGAAACGCATGGTGAAGCCCACAGGGAACCGGCTACTGGTGTTGCCAGAACCGCAGCTCTGGGCAGCTGTGCAGGGAAGCCCCTCGCCTGGGGGGACCCCCCTCCACCCTCCAGGCAGCATTTCAGTAAGGGCTACCTGGGACCTGGAGGTCCCGCACCCTGTATCCCTCCTCACGGCAGAGCAAGGTCATCCCTGCAGCGACACGGACACAGACGCACAAAGAAACCCCAGACCTCAGGTACTGCCTTCTGGACTGCCTTATTCATGGAAACGGTGACTTGTAGCAAATGGGGTTCGATTAAAGCAGTAGGTTTCCTGGACTGGCAAGTGGGAAGCTTGGTGGGATAAAGAGAATAACAAGGGCTGGATGACATCCCTGGCAGGTCCTCGCAGAGACAGCTGGCACGATGGCCAAAGGGTGCCCACACGTTTGCAGTGCCACCTCCTGCACAGGGGTAAGGGGCCGCAGCCAGGCACCAGCCCCAGCCCTGGAGGGAGGGGGTACAGGCAGGACCCACCCGGGCAGTGCTCTTCCCACTCCGGGGGCACAGTCCCCTCTCCTGCCTCTCCTGTTTTTCCCTCCCTTAGGATAACTTTCTGTGCTCACACTCCTATTTGGGGATTTTGTTTGTTTTACCAAAGACAGTTTATAGCATGCACTGTTCTCTGTGTTGACATGGCTGCTGCGTTAATTTTATTATTACATGACTAGTTTTTTTATATATATATATTTACTAAATCTTTCAGTTTTCTCACTCTCCTGGTATTTTCTAAACCACAGACCAGGTCTCATTTTCCTATCCCGTACCAGCTCATGTCATGCTGGTTCATAAAGGGAAACACCTAGAGAAAGCTAATGCCATTGAGCCACAGGACAGTTCGGGCCTGCTGGTGGAAGGTGGATCCATCTGTTCCCATCTCTGGACAGAGCTGATCCCAGCCAGGCCTCCACCACTGCCGCTCTTCAGCCCGTTAGGAGCACTGAGGGCATCTGGGCTCCTCCGGCTCCCTCCCTGCCCACAAGTCCCATCCCTCAGCCTACTGTGCCAGCATCCCCCTCTCCAGGGCCGTGGGAGGACTAGGCTTTTTTATTATTTTTCCAGTGTGGTGTCAAAGATTATTTCCAAGGCTACTGTATTTTTATTTCATGTTGATGTTGACTCTGTGGGGTTTTTTTTCCTTCTGAGAAAAGTGCTTGCAGAAGAAGTCTGTGGTAAAATGTTAATTGGAGCCAAGTAATTAGACAAAGATAGTTAGTGATCTCTCCAAAGCAATAAGCTTTTGGTGCTTTGTTTTAGTGCTATAATAATTACTATCATTCCACAAAGTGCTTCAGCATTTGACAGGAGGGATCCACGTACAGCTGAACGCTTCCCCCAGGACTGACAGCACGGGGGACACACAGCTCCAGAGCACCTTGCCCACCGTGTCATGGGTATCCTCCCCTGGCCCCCAGCAGGCAGGAGGGCTCCCCAGCCCCCCTGAGCCCCCATGCTGGCCACCAAGCCCCCGCAGCTCAGGGCTCAGCTCCAGGCACCTTTTCCTCCATCCTACAGCTGCAGGGACTGTGCCCTGCTCTCTCCTGTTCAGCAGCACACTCCAGATTAGCTCCCTGAGACCAGCTCCTGTTTATACTGGCAAAACTAGATCCAGATTTATTGCTGCTTTTTCTGTTTAAAAAAAAAAAACAAAACAAAAAAACAAACAAACAGCCAAGGCTTCTTGCTGTTTCTTCCAGCTTCCCCAGCTCTGAAGATGATGGACGGCTTCAGAGGCGAGACAGAGCCGGCAGGTTGCTTGTGTGGTGCGCATACGTGATGGGGCTGTACCCCATCCTCCGTATTCACATCCTCCGTATTCACAGGAGCCCCCAGAGCCAGCCCAGCTCTGACAGCAGCCCAGCAGCAAGGAAGCATGGCAAGCATCTTTGCAAAGCAAGAGAGCCTTTTGTCTGCGTTCAGACTTTCCAGTGTTTTAAAAATATGTTCTCATTTAAAACAAAATTGCAACCTGAACGACCTGTTGATTGAAAGTGCCTTAGCCTTGATCAAGGAAACAGTTCTGCCTGCCTTCCTCTCCTCTCTGGTCTCAGTAGGCACCAACCAGGAACGGCAACACGCAAACCCAGGCAGCAGCTCCGCCAAGAAGGAATTTTCCTAACAGAAAATCATCAGGAGGTGTCTTCCTGCAAATGTAAACACTGACATAATTGCCTTCACTCTGCATTTACACTGCAATTCTGCAGGCGAGGGAAGTCCCTACAGCCTCATTATGCAAATAGAACAAGCCCTATACGAGCTGCATATACAACATGCAAATCAGATGTGCCGGACAGAGAAGCCTCCCAGGGCTGGGACGCGCTTCCCTCGAAGACAGGCTTCCTCCCTGCCAGCTGAAGCAGTGCTCCAGATCATTCCTACTGCAATCCCTACTTCAATCTTATTAAAAAAATAGAGATGTTGGAGGTGTTTTATGATTTGCAATAAGCCCAGACTGTCTCAGCTGTTACAAACAGGGTCCAGGTTAATGGAGGTAACCCAGCAACACTGCTAAAATAAATGCTTTCCTTATGATATGGTGCTGGGAGAATCAGGAGACAGGAGAGATCTTCTAACCCAGGGCTCCAGAGATCAGCCTTCATGGAAAGCAGTGCGAGCACTCGGTTAGCCCCGGCATGCCACCCTGAGAGCTCACCTGCCCATTGAAGCTGCTGCAGCCGCAGGGAAGTACCCAGACCCTCCAGGATCCTTCTCCAGGGAGATCAGCTCCTGCCCATCCTTGGGGTCAGTGGGGAGCAGGGCTGGGAGCAGGTGACCATCCCCACAAGGGATCACCCCCCACCAGACCCTCTGGCGGTCACCTTTATTTAAAAAACCCCAGCTCATTAAGCAAGCACCATCCTATAGATATTGCCAGATGAATATATGGGGCATCATTGTGCTGGAAACCTGTTAATATTGCTGCAAAAAAGTGTTGTACATGAGGAACACAAAGGGAGACGCACTTATACATATCTCCCTTGTGTTTCATACATTAGCTTTCTATCTTTTCATCAGCAATTGCAGACAGATTTTCTCAGCATGAGAACTGCCATGGAAATTGAAAGATTGTACAGCAAACATTTTTTTTCCTTGATGCCCTAATTGTGCTGCCTTTGATTTTATTAATCTGTTTTTATTAATATCCTGAAGGCAACAGGAGAAAAAAAAAAGAAAAGCTTTTACTTTCTGAAATGGCTGGTGCTGCTTGTATTTTATCTTATTAAATAGGGCAGTTATATGGTATCTAGGACAGAGCACCCATCTTTCTGGAAGGAAAGGAAAGAACCTCTCTGAGTGCCCTCTCCTTGCTTGGATGTGGAGCCAAGTACCAGCCTTGCAGACTCCCTGCAATTTCTCCAAAGCCATCTGCTGCCTGGTAGCAGGAGGAGATGCTGGAGAAAGGCACCGCAGGCCCATCTCACTGTGGCAGATTCACCCATGTACATCCCTGTCTGTCCAGACTGACTGTCTTCTAGCACTGTGCTCATCAGCCCATCATTTCTAGGGGTCTGAAAAATAGAAATGTCACAAAGATTGTGCTGAAGCTAATTGGTTTTACCTACCAGCAACCATGCAAGCAACCAGTGCTACTGGTCTGCATTAGAGCCGCTCCTCAAACACAAGCCAGGTCCCAGCAGATCTCAGACAAGACCCTGCGCAAGTCCCACAGCTGGGGAGAGGCATAACCCCTCTTGCCAGCAGATACCTGGCCTCTGGGGAGGTCAGCTTGACATTAATACTGTTGCCATTGCTGCTGCTCCATAATTTGCACATACCAGAAAGGCTCATCCTGAGCAGGGTCTTGTTAAACCATATGCTGCATAATCTATAGCAAAGCCTACCAAGCAGCTTGCAGGACAGAAGGCAGGCAGGCAAAGCTGCACGAAGAGGGGGGCTATAAGCCCCTTTACAAACACAGCACCCAGGCACAGAGGAGAAGAGACCCCACCAGAGTACTCAGCCCAGACCTGGTGCTCTCTCCAGTCTAAGCCAGAGCCCTCTGCAGCAGTGTGCCAGGCTGGGCTCCTTCCAGCATGCTCCAGGCATGCCACGGGCACACCACAGGGATGCACCATGTCCCTGCAGGACTGCCAGCAAGGAGCATGCTGCTCGCACCATGATGGGCTCTGCCCGCCCTGCCAGCCACTGTGGTGCTGCCCCATGGTACTGGCCACATCTTTTTTAAGCCTTATGGCTGTACTCCATTACTTAAAATCACTTCCTATTTCATTATGCAGTATAAAGTAGAGGAGTTTCTAGGTATTAGTTATTGAGTTTCCATATCAACAGTTACTGTGTGTTTGTTCTCAAGGGGCTGCTACCCCTTCAAGCCTCTGCGATGCAGAGACCAATATTGATACCATCAGTACAGACATATTAGAGCAAGAGGAGTTACTTTATCCCAGAGCCAACCATTGACCTTCAACTATTTAACAGGTAAGGCATGGGTTTTGCTTATATATAAATATGTGAAAAGAAACAAGTAAACTTTCACTTCCAAAAGCATGTTTTCAGTTTCCACCTCTGGTCTCAGGGCAACAAAACCTGCTTCATCCCAACAGGAAATTCTGGTACATTGGAAAACACAGAGGGAAAGCGTCTAAAGGTGACAGCAAGCTGCAGAGCACCACAGCCTTGCAACCGGGACTCCAGACTGCCCAACATCTGATACCGGAGGGCTTTGCGGGGGTCATTTCTGCCTGTAGTGTACACATTTTTAGCTGCAACAAAATCAGCAATGCTCTGTAGGCACAAACACATAGCTATAGGGTGCATGTTACTTACCAGCTCTCACACCATCACCCATTTAATGCTGCCAGGCATACACTGGGGAGGGCATAGCAGGGACAGTCCTGTCCCTTCCCTGAGCCCAGGGAGGCACTGGGCTTGCCATGACAGGAGAAACAAACAGGGCTTTCAGCTGCTGAGCTGGATCTTTATTTAAATGGTGAGAAGTGTGTAGTAATAGCACATGTGGGGTTATTGATGTTCGCTTTGTACTTGCCTGTAAAATGCACTGACACAGTATATTGCATGGTCAATAGGTCTTTAGGGTTTTTCCAGCAGTATTAAATATCATTTTAAATGACGTGCCTGCGTACCTTATTAGTTGCTCCCTTGGCAGAGCGCGAGGTGGTGCATGGGAAGCACCAGAGCCGGGCACGGGGCAGCCCTGGGGCTGGCAGGCTGCCCTGCACACGGGGCAGGGGGACGGGTCTGCTGGGCAGAAACCAGGAGAAAGATGGGGCATCTCTGGGAACTGCATGCTTATGGTGTAAAGCACCCAGCAGAGAAGCACGCAGAGAATCACACAGAGATAAACATGTCAGCTGCTGGAGCCAACATCAGCCACCCCTGCCCACACCACACTCGCTGTCCAGCGGAGGGCAGGGACAGCTGCCCAGGTCCGGTGCAGATGTCTCACCACCCTCCAGGATGCTCATGAGAAGCCACAGAGCACTGGGGTCACCAGCTCCCATGTGCCTCCCAAACCTTCCTCTGCACCTCTCCTCCTGCTGCTCTCCAGTCCCTCACATAGCCAAACCATACTGCTCCTGCCCCCAGAGTGGTTTCCTACCCCAGCAGGACCTGCACAAAACACAGCATGGGCATCTCTGCAGTGGGTCCAGGCAGCACCACTAGGCTTCAGGCTGTGGGAAGTGAGGACAGCCACACGGGGAGGGCAGATGCTGCTGTCCAAGAGCCTGCTGCAACAGGCAGGCAAGAACCAAAACGAGTCTTCTCCCCTTGTCACCCTACCAGGACACTCCTTCAGCAGTTTCTTGCAAAGTTTGGGAGGCCAGGAGGAGTGTTTGATTATCTGATTTGAAATACAACCCTCCAAAGAACCCTCCCTATTGAAGAAACCATAAAAAGAAAATCTTTCCTAATGTCACTCTTTCCTCCCTGTTCCTTAGGAGCCTGTGAGCGCTGCCATTCATCACCCGCGTGACACTTTCATAATGTAGTCCTAGATAATGGCACACCTTCCAACTTTGCAGAATTGGCTGTCAGGGAAATCGAAGGAGACAAGTGTGAGATACAGGAACAGGACTCCTTGGTGGATACGAGACCCACAGAAACACAGTCCCCCGCCCAGCTCAGCCTGGCTGGTGAACCCGCAGCCAGTTCCATGGTGGGGGCATAGGGACAGCTGCTTGCAGAGAGGGGACACAGCCATAGGGCAGTGTGGGGCATGGAGGAGGCTCTTAGCACCAGCAGCATGGGGTAAGCTTGGGAGCAGAGGCAGGGTGAGTCCCGTGCTCAGTCCAAGAGCATCACTCCCTCCCATGCAGGAGGGTCACAGGCACCCCCACCCCACTCCCAGCCCTGCAGTGCCTCTTCTTCCTTGCGTCAGGGCCAGTTCACACGCCTGAGAGGAGGGAGGGGAGCAGAGGCAAGGTCCCCCCTCCCCAGCACAGCTCCTTGTCCCCAGGACACATACATCCCTGCAGCACACCATAAAGCACCATGACCCCACACTGCCTCCTGCTCAGATACCCGCTCTTTGGGCCAGCCCACCCTCACCTTCTTTACATATCTTTAATTATCTTGATTGTTTGTTCAGGAATGCAGCCATCCCCCCACTTCTCCCCCTAGTCCGTCATGGAGCTTCCAGAGTCTCCTCAAAATCCCTCTTCAGGGTCCTTCTCACTCCACCTGTATAAAGTCCTCCCACATGCACAGCCCCAGCTCCCGTTCCAGCACTAGTAAAACCCCACACATTGTCTGTCTGTCTGTCCACTTCACTGCTTGGGTACATTGGGAAGTGCTTCACATCCCACTGACTCTACACCACCTCTGCAAGGCAACAACCCCATGTTTGCAGCCCTGCCCCTTCCCTCCCTTGCTCTGCAGCTCTCTGCCCAGCAGTGTCAAGGCGACTGAAGTCTCCCTGAACAATGCTCCAGGTTTTCCTGCCTTTTTTTTTTTTTCAGATACAGCCTCTCCAGGTGTGCATACACATTTTCTGACTTGTCAGCTCATCTTGCCTTGGGGGTTTCTAACAGTTTATTCTACCCTTTTTTTTTGCCTTTTCAAGTAGAACTGAGTGCATGATATCTGAATGATTGCAGCCAAATTGTGCATGAAAATATGCATCTCCAAGTAACAAGATCCTCAAAACTTATTTCACAGCTGTTGCAGTGAGCCCTGTTTTCTGCCCAGGCGCTGCAGGTCTCCCCTTACAGTCAGGGGCTGTAAGTCTGTTACTGAGGCCAAACGCCAGCAGAGCTCCCCGCTCACAGACACCAGGCAGCATCGCTTCCCCATACACAGAGGTGCCAACCTGCAGACATGGAGCCCAACAAGATCGGTTTGCTTGGCAACTATTTGTAACACACTTATCCTTGCACATGCTGTGCTGACACCTCCCGTACACACCATTCCTGGGGTCTCACACTGCCGTGGTACACGCACCTCTGCCAGACGGGAAACCCAACAAAGCAAGTTATCCTCTTTAGGGGCTGAAACTGCAACTTCAAGCTTTTTTTCCCCCTCCCTGAAAACTCACAGGTACGTTTATGGCAGAGCTAACACTATTAACAACTTGCCTTTTGTGACACTGTTCATAGATACAGACTCCAAAAACCAAGCTTTTTAGACATTAACCCTTTGTCTTATCAAATTCTCAACTCTCAAAAAAGCCTTAAAATCAATTAAACACTCCATCTGATTATTAGTTGAAAAAGGCACTGGGGCACACCACTCACCTAGAAACGCAGTTGTCTTCTTCTCCTACTAAAAGTCACATGTCTTTGCTTTAAACATCTTGAAGAGCCCTGAGCAGAGCTGGAGCCAGCAGTCATCACACCACCTTCCAAACAAACCAAGCCCTCCTCTCCTGAGCTATATATACACCCTGGCCCTAACGCCTTATTCCCCGCTGCTGCTGTTAACTAAGGGCACAGGCCAGGCTGAAGGAGTTGCCTTTCAGCTGGTGCTTGAAGTCAAAGAGGGGATGAGGAGGAGGAGGAGGAAGAGAAGCTGTCTGAGACGGTGCTGCAGACAGGGGCTGTTGCTGGCTCCCAGGTACATGCCCTACGCACGAGCACAGCCGAGCCTGCGCGGGAGGCTGCTGAAACAAGTGCATCTCAGTCCTGGGCCCCAAGCAGCAGCAAGCACAGATGAAGCTGTACCTGTACCCTCCCCCGGGAGACCTGGCCCGAGAACAGGGGGGCCCAGGAAGCGGTGGTGTTGGCACAAGGCTTGCACATTTTGGGGCTGGTTGCACTTTACAGGGCGCAGCACGCTCAGATGAGAAGAGAAAGTGAGTGCTGCCAGCTGGGTGCCTTATCTTTGTCTTTAAATAAATATGATTTTGTCAGGTTTATGAAAAATAATATAGCATGTTATTTTTCATAAGCCTGACTGATATCTCCATTTCCCATGGTTCAGCTTAGGCCATAAACATGACCCTGCTTGAGTGATTTCACCTTCCCCATTGAGCAAAGAACCTCAGCAGCACTCAGACCAAGGTCCTGACTGATTATCGACAAATTAAAAATATAAGCTATTGACCAGACACTGAGATAGAGTCCCTGAGCCGGTGTCCAGAATCTCAATGAGGTTATTGAAGTGGTACCGATCGATACTGCAGTTATAACACAGAGAGCGGGCGGATCGCTGCATACATAATGCAAAGGGGAGCGTGCTGGATGCTTAAGTAAATAGTTGTTCAAATTAACAAGGGTGCTCCGAGATGCATTCCTCCGCTTACAGCCTAATGACTTTCTAAAGTCAGAAAAACAATAAAGCAAGCCAGCGCTCCACAGGCGCAGGGCAGCGCCTTCACCTTCTGAGCGAGGAGCCGGCGCTGGAGGGATGGGGATGAGGACAGGGGTGGGAGGCGTGTGGATGGGGGGGCCACCCCAGGCTACCACTGAGGGACTGCCTGTCCTCTCCAGCACGGCCCTGCCCTGCGCCTGGGCCATTTTTTGCCATCCATCCCCGACTAGCAGAGGAGGCAGGCAGTTTGGGGCACCATGAGATGGGCGCAGATGGTCCTGTCTGCCACAAGCACTCGTTTGCTCGGCAGCAAGAGCACTTGGCGACCTGAGCCAGGCTGCCCGTGCTGCTGGTGGCACCACTTGGTAGCAGGGCCAGGTTCTGTGGGGGCAGCCAGCAGCACCATGGGGCACAGCTGGCAGCACCGCAGGTCTGGGGCTGGACCCCTCCCCAAAGGTTTCTCACCCTGGGGAGACTGCACAGCTTCACCTCCCCTATTTGCTGTGTTTTAGGGTGAGGGATGGGGAAACCTTGCTCCCTGCGAGTGCCAGCATCACACCCATGAGGGTTCCCTGGCAGATGCGTAGGTGAGAGTGAGGCATGAGCCACCTTACTAGGGAAACTCCATGTCTCAAACAACAGGGAGAGTCGGAGCCCACATGAGGCTCAAGGCATAATGTGACACCCCTGGTCCCCATCCCTATGGCAGCAAATCCTCCTGGGCAGTGCCAGAGTCAGAAGTCTCCTGTGGGCAGTGGCGGGCCCAGGCGGGGAGATCGCCATGGCTTCCCTGTGGCTTCCCCTTCTCCCTCTGCTCCCTGCTCTCACCCCGGTGCAGGCGTCTTTTGTGTGCTGGTTAAGTGATTTCTTGGCTCTCCTGCTACTGCTTGGTGACATTTATATTGCTTTAATCAATATTAATCATCTTTTGTCCCAAGTCAACAAAACCCATTTTTTTATTCCCTACCCGTTGGTTTGATGTCATATGGGATTTGTGCCTCTTTTTGCCCCCAGTAGTGGCACCACCAGGAAACTTCCCACCAGCTTTGTCCTCTTTAGCTCTGCCTCCTCCATCTCCAAAGTTTCCTTTTCTTCCAGCCACGCTCCCCAGTGCCAGGACGCTGTGAGCCAGGAGCCACCGGCACAGCACCGAGTGCCTGCCTGAGCCCGGCTGCCGCTGTGCTTCAAGAGTTAAACGCTCTGCTCGGAAGCAGCATCATTTACTGGCAAAACCCAGCGCACAGCGTGCGCACGGAGGCCCCAGAGCCCCGTCCTCTGGGGAAGGCGCCGATCAGATAGCTGCCTGCATGTTTGAAAACATTTATGTCACCGAGCAGGCTGCCGGCAGGCTCGCTGGGTTTCCTGGTACTGCCTGATCGACAGGGTCAGGTCCCAGCAGCTGTTTTGAAGGAAGAGGGACGCTCAGCAGCTGTGTGTAGCGATAGAAACCGCCCGTGATGGTGCCATCCACATTACTGCACGGCTCCTTCTTGGCCCTGCTTTTGGGAGGGATGCTCTGCCGTCTCAGCATACCCCCGGCCGCCAGCGCCTGGCGCGGGGGAAGCAGTGCTGGCTGCCAAGGCTGAGCACCGGCAGCGGGACATGAGGTGGCAGTGGCATGGCATGGCTCTGAGTAAACCTGCCGAGGGGTTTTCTGGCTGATTTGGGCTGGATTTGGTGCCAGGCAGTGCCCGCTTCAGTGCTGCCTCTCTCGACACCTCTTGCTGGATCAGAAGCCGCCGGGGTGCAGCACATACAGGAGCTGTCGAGCCCCCTCGCCTGCACCACGCAAGCCTGAGTGCAGCCTCCGCTCCCTCCCCAGGGAGCAAACATGTGCGAGGGGCAGCCTTTGTTTTCTCAAAGCTCCAGGTCCCGCAGTTATGTGAATCTCAGTCTACACTTTTGGTTGGGAGTGGGTTTCCAGACCTTTTGCTGCACAGAAATGTGGGAAAATGTTCAAAGAACAAAACAAAAATCTATAAAAACAAAACTGCTTCTAATTTTTAACCTCAATGTCTTTGGGGCAGTATTGTGATCACAGAGCATGACTCCCAGTGATTTAACACTTGGAGCTGGCGCTGTCCTTACACAGAAGACTGCATACAAAAATCAGGAGCACCCAGACACCTGTACGTCATGTTTTGCACAAGGTTCCCATTTGAGACAGACTGGCATCTGATTCCTCTCACAGCTCGGTGTGGCTCAGTCAGCTGATGGCTTTCTCTGAGTGCAGGCGGTAATGATGTGGAGTTATGCAGCAGGCAGCTAATCACGGCGGTGCTGCTCGGAGGTGAGGGGTAAGGCTTAAGCAGCCTCCTCTGTTTTATAAAATGCCGTGCTGCAGTTCCAGCGCTGAGAAAAGGTTTAAGCAGGGAGCAGCTACTAACAGATTCATTAAACTTGCTCCAGAGCAACTATAAAAAATCAATTTAGTTCACCAGGCAGCTTGAACTAGTGCCAGTGGCAGGGAGCACCTCCCAGCTGAGAGCTCTCCAGCTCTGAAGTGCCGCTATGATATTACTGGGATTGGAGTACAACAGCAGGCGATGATATAAAGCCAGGCTCCGCACAGGGCAGCGGAGCGCCCCGGCTGCAGGTCTCTGCTGAGGCCGTCAGCGCGTCCCAGGCGGTGTCCGTACCCCAGGGAAGCCCTTGCTTTAAAACCAGCCAAACAGTCCCAGAGCTGCGGCAGAGCAAGAGGGGGGTTTGTGCCAGGCTGGGCTGGTGCCGGCGCCCGCCGCAGCTCCCACACATGTCGAGAAGGTTCCTGTCCCCTCCAGCCCCGTGGGTCAGGAGCCAGCTCCCTTTGCAGGGAGCGGAGGCAGTAAAAATACTCTCAGTGACCTTTTTACTGGTGGTGGCCAGTGCTTCATGGGAAGGTCAGTCCAACCTTTCCTGCTCTCACTTTATAATGAACATTTTCTCTTTGGTCACGTATTTTTAGAGCCCTGAGGAAATCCAGGGAGTTATTATCAGCCTAGAAATTTAACTCCTGGTAGAGCAATTCCTGCCCTCCGCATATAAGTGGCCGGGTACCGCCGTGTCTCCATCAAGCCGTGCAGCCAATGCTCAGGTCCTGCCGGGCCAACCGGCCAGTTCTGTGCAAACAATTACAATATTGGCGGCTTTTCTTTTCTGGCAAGCAGAGCCCAGCCAGGCCTGCTTGCTGTGACATTCCTGTGTACGGTAACAAACATCAGAAGTGCTGAGCCCTCCACTCCGGTGTTAATGAAAAGGTCTGGTGTTTGCAGCATGAAATATTCATCATGCCCCTGTCCCTGCTCCCTCGCTGCTCTGACTGCGCATCTGACGCTGGCCCCAGTGCCACAGCCAGCAGGCAGAGCAGAGCGCTCAGAGCCGTGCCTGTGTTTCTAGCAAATGCAACTGCAAAGAAATACATGGATATATTCCTTCCTCTGCCTGCAAGGTTCATTAGAAGAGCTACCATGGTGAATTTTGTTCCTGGTGGGCTGGCCTGGCAGGCACCTGCCTGAAGGAACTGCTTAAAATACTCATTAAAAGTCACTTCAGAGACCGGCCAGAGGAAGGGGCAGCGATGCCAAGCAGAGGGCACTGGAGAGCATTTACTTGCACATGCATCGTGCTGCTGGCACTTGTCAGCAGTGGAAAGGAAAGGAGGGTGTTTAAATCGGAGGGGCCAGCAGAAGCACACCCGGCTGGGGGAGATTATTTCAGCTTTGCATCATCTAGCAAATGCTCTGCAGCAGCGGTGGGTCCCTGCTTTGCCTTCAGGAGGCCTCAGTGGGGGCTGCCAGACCCTGCCATTTGCATCTGCCTTTCTCCAGCCCTTTCACTGCATGAGCAGAGCCCTTCGGATCCTTCCTCCCCTCACGAGATGGGCACCGTGGCCCCATGTAGAGGGAGGAAATTGGGGCAGGGATGTTCAGCACCCAGGGAGGGGGGAGCCCCAGATTGGGTGTCTGCATCACTGCGATATTGCCAGGGAAGAGCAACGTGGAGCATAAACCATCAGAGCTCCCATTAAAACTGCTTCATCACGTGGCAGGGGAAAACCAGGGAAGGGAAGGGAAGGGAAGGGAAGGGAAGGGAAGGGAAGGGAAGGGAAGGGAAGGGAAGGGAAGGGAAGGGAAGGGAAGGGAAGGGAAGGGAAGGGAAGGGAAGGGAAGGGAAGGGAAGGGAAGGGAAGGGAAGGGAAGGGGCTGCAGGAGGGAAGGCAAATCCTTCCAGGCATTTCACTGTGGGACAGTGATGGGGGAATGATGCTTCTTCATGCTGCAAAACCTGTGCGAGCCCCTGGGACAGCACACCTGGGCATGGCGAGCTGATCCACACCCACTCGCGTTATAGCTCACAGGCAAAAATAACCACCGATGAAGAAAGGAGATTTTTCAGGAATGCATTAAGCTGAGCGGGTGAGAAAAAGGAGTGGGCGAGGGGCTCCTGTGAAATTCAAACGCTTCCCTTCATGCACTTTCTAAATGTAGCTGCTCCTTCCCCATCTGAGACGATGCTTCCACCTCCTATGTGGCAGCACTGGGGAGGCTCTGCAGGGAGGGACACAGGGCCAGCCCTTGGCCCCGTCCCCATCCCTGTCCTGTCCCCATCCCTGTCCTGTCCCATCCCTGTCCCGTCCTGTCCCATCCCACTGCAGCACCCACGTAGGAGCAGCTCCGTGCAGGTTTTTTAGCAGGGGCAGCACTTCTGCCTCCCCAGACAGGACTGGTGCAGCCACGCACGGACGGAGGGGAGTGCAGGAGCCCAGCCATGCTCACCTGTGTGAGCATTCGTCCAACCCCACACCTGATGGTGGATGGCACTGCAGTGGGTGACACGGGGCAAGCCGCTGGTGTTCGCCCAGGGTGGGAGCCACACCGAGTCCCACCACAGAGACACTGGCAGGATGGTACTCACCAGCCAGCGCGGCTGCCCCGGCACACTGTAGCCTGGTATCCAAACAGGCTCAGTGTGACCATGACACCCAAAGTGCCACCTCCATCCAGGCACGGCATCCTTGCTGTCCCTGTTAGCCCCGGGCCACCAGTGGGTCCCTGGCAGTGAGTGCGTAGGTCCCTGGGCAGGGGCTGATGGGTCTGCCTGTGGCCAGTCGTTTAACCAGTGCCCAGGTACACTGCAATTTTTTCCACTGCTCAGTTCACCTAAGTCATCTCATTTATCCAGACAGAGAAAAACAAACAGATAAGGAAAACACTGGGGCACAGAGGAGGGACAAAGACCTTTATTCTCCCTCACTAGTCACCTGCCAAGGGGACCGTCACCAGAGGAAAGTTATCAGCAGAGCAGTGGAGTCAGGCAAAAAGCAAAACTGCAGAGAAATCAGATGCACTTCCAAAGCAAGCACCCAGCCGGAGCTATTTCTTCCGGGAGCCCATTACGCAGGGGCCAGCACAGAGGCTGGAGGATGGACATCCCGGCCTCTCCCTTTGGGTCGGTTTTAACTGACCCAGATTTTGTAAGGGCTGGTTCGCATCCTCTCTTGCAGGTTCAGGAGCTGTGTGTGGCCTGCTGTTTCTCTTCGTGCTCTCAGCTGCACAAGACATGCAACGAGGACACTGGCAAAGACAGGCCCATGCTCTGGCTGGGTACACACATGGGAGTCTTGGCACTCGCCATCCCCACCGGGAGACCCACTGGAGCCGTGGCACTCACCGTCTCTGCCCAGCTCCGGGTGGCTGTGATGGGAGCTGGTGCATTGCTGCATAAATCCTGCTGACAGCACCTCCTCCGGGGCAGGGGTGGCCGAGCCTCTCCAGCAGCGGACGGCGATGAGAAAGACTCAGAACAAAACTTCAGCAGCATTTGTATTCCCAACAGCCCTGTTCTGTTCGACTTTACTTTTAAATGTGTTCCTTAAGTTTCTTTTCTCCTCCTGAAAATTTTCCTACAGTGAAAAATAATGCAAGGCGCAGGCTGGAATGAGCAAGCGACTTCCATCTCAATGACACGTTTAATGTGCCTGTGAATGGAAAGTCTCTTGCTCATTCTGGTCCCGTCCTTTGCATTTGGCTGTTCTGAATTTAGCAGGGCAATCATTAAACCTGAGTGATCTGGAGAAAGGAGTCTGAGCCAGCACGTTCAGGCAGCGAGGCAAGAAGCGGTACGTGCGGAGAGGGGCGCACCCTGTGTTTGGTGAGCCAGCTCCAGCAGGCTGGGGTCCCGCGGCTGGGGGAGAGCCACCCCTGCAGACCTGGAGAGGTGGGTGGAAATGGACCTGGCACAGGACTCCCCTCACTGTCCCCACCCTTGGCAGCTCCCGTGTCTGTCCACAGGCCAGGGCCAGGAGCAGGGGGATGCTTTTGGGATGGTGCCAGGGGCAGCAGCTCCTTCATCTCAGGATTTCACTTCTCCCTCTGTGCCAAAGCAGAGGGATGGAGGCTGAGCCAAGGTGAGCACCTCTGCTTACCCCAGCGAGGTAGCTTCTCCTTCTCCTTCTCCCACCCCCGGCCTCGGTCTTTCCTCTCCTGCCCCTTCTCTGCTCTCCACCAAGGGAGGAGGGAGGGTTTGGTGTGCGGAGCGTTTGACCGCAGCCTTGCTCTGGCTTTGAGCAGGGCAGGAAAGCTGCGGAGCAGAAGACTGCAGAGGATTTTCCTCCAGGTGCTGGTATTTGTATGGGTCTGGGGGTTTTTTTCTTCCTTTTAGGACTCTTGGCCAGACAGCTCTCCAAACCTGGTACCACAGGCAAAACAGGGGAAGCAGCGAGTGCCTTGGCACGGTACTTTATCAGCAGATCAGAGTTGCTGAACTTGGCACCTCTTAAGTATTTGGACTAAGTCACAAGTCACCTCTTCTGCCACAGCAAGCCGTGTAACGGGTCTGCTGAAATGTCCCACCTGGATCCCGGTATGGACCATGAATATATTTTGCCTGGACCTCAGCGAGGTCCGGGACACACGATGCCCCCTGCACCTGTGCAGGACGTCCCGTGTTTCCTGCTGTCCCTGCTGTCCCCTGGCACAGCATCTGGCAGCCGTGAGGAGCAGCCCCGAGCCAGCTCCTCTGGAGGTGCTCTCAGTAAAAACGAGCAAACCTTGGCGAATCCTTGCAGCAAGCCGCGGTATAAAGATCATGGGAAGTGCTGCCGTGCATGATGCACAGGTGAGAAAAGTTTGTGTCTCCCCACACTAACCATTCAGTTAATTAAGTCCACACTATTCTGAACCTTAGCAGAGTTATTTAATAAATAACTTCAGGACACAATTGTCACTGTAGGTTATTCTTAAGCAGCCGACTTGGAGGTCCAGGCTGACATTGGCAGGGCGACTCTGCTGTTAATTAGTTTAGTTCTCAGCCGTTGTGCCTTTTTTTCTGTTTACATAATTAATTCTGTGAATTTTGTATTCTCACTTAAACTCACTCTTTTTTTATAGAGCAATCACTACTAAAAGATGAATTTTTTATAAGTTTGCCTTTGTTACTTTAAATTTTTTATAAACTTCTTACCCTTAAGGAATATTTCTTATAGCTGGCAATAAACTATGTTAATTTCATTTGAAAAGGGAAATGTAAGTTTGTATTTTATTAAACACACACGCTACCCATATATCTGCACACACAGAGGGTGTTTGGGGCAGTGAGGCCTGCACCAGGAGCACTGAGGGCAGGGCAGGGGGCTGTCGTGACCCACGCAACCCAAACTGGCTTTAAGGGAGCACTGACGGTGCATCCCACATCCATCCCCCGCTGGACATCCCGCTCCCACCGCCCTGTCTGCCCTGGGGTGCCGGTCTTCCCAGCCCAGCCATGGGCTCTGCCCAGACCCGGGGGGCTCGCCAGCGGCTCCCCCGCACCCAGGGCCCCGTTGCACTGGCAGGAGGCTGCAGGTGAGCTCTCACCCGGGGCAGAAAGCTACTAATGAGCCCCTGTCTCCATCACTGATATCTCAGCAGGCTGTTAGCCACACTGAAGGGCCCCTATGAAAATCCCGTATTTTAGTGTGACAAACGGTAATTCGGATTTGTTTCAGCTTGGTGGTTCAGCTGCCCGAGGTCAACCATGCATGTCCAGCTTCTCCCTGCCAGGGTGACGGCAGGGCAGGCAGAGCAGCCCGGCGCGGGCAGGGACGCCTGCAGCGAGCCGTGCTGGCGAGGGCTCCCTGCCGCTCAGCCCGCGGGTCACCCTCTGCTGTCACAGCCTCCTCGACTGGATCAACGCCTGTTTGCAAAGGTGAGGCTGGCAGTGGGGCCACCTGCTCCCAAGCTGCAGGCTGTAGTGCGTTGTGAATAGCTATCCTTCCCGTTTGCCACAAAAATCTATATCTCTGGAAATGAAGCCCTTTTTTCACTTTGAAAATATTGCAGATTTTTATTCCTTCATTTGCATAGCGCTTGAGATAGTCGGTTCAATACATGGAATATCTGCAGAATCACTGAAATACACATAATATGTGTCTCATGCTAACCAAGGAGGCTGCAGCTCCAGCAGCAGAGGATATTACTGCATCATAAAGCACAAGCTACTGAAGGAGATAAAGAATGTTTTCCCCTTTGGACAAGTAACCAGCAACGCTCTGACATGTCCTCAGGTGAAGGCTGCTTGTCTGAAACTATCAAATGCAAGAACAAGCGGAGGGCAATCAGCAGTGACAAAGACACAGACGTTCTCCCTCGTAAAGCACCAGAGTAAAGGGATGTAAACACGCATCTGGACACAAATGCCTTGGCTGGTTATTGCATTATACATGGTGCACGGCGTCGGTGCTGCCTCCCCACACCACAGTGCTCGCACCAGCAGCTGGCACTCGCTGCTTGGCCGGGGTGCAACAGCTCAGGCTGTTGGGGCAGACCCCACCAATTTGGGGACTGGGGCAGCTGGTGAGTCTGAGCTCAGCACAGGCTGAGAGAGGGTCAGGCTCCAAATGCTGTGCCCACTGGTTTTCTGCGCTTTCCAGGAAGATGGTAATCATGTTTGAGCATCTTGCTGAACTGAAGCCATGGAGAGCAATGCTTTAATGACAGCCAAAGCATGCCTTGCTTTGAGCACTCCAGTTTCTGGAGCAAACACAAATGCAGCATGCTGGTGGGTGCAAATGGCGCCAGCTGTGTTAAGCCCACAGTCCTTCCTCACTCCTTCACCCCATGTTCACTGCACATGAAATGGTTTTCAATTTTCTTTGCATCCTACTTTTCATGCTTTCATTTCCTCAGTTTGCTTTCATAAAGGGAATGTGCATTATTAATATTTGCAGAGCTGCAGGAAAATGCACCCCCCTTCCACGCTCTGTTTTCGGTCTGTGCAGAGGCCAGCTCCCTGCCCTGCTGCAATAGGACCACCACTATATTCTCCAAGTGAACATATGGGGGTTATTCACCTATGTTGAGCTGGCTACATCATGCACAGTATGATTCTTAGTCCAGACAAAAAAAGAGCTCTTTGTTCTTCTCTGAACCGCTCTGCACAAGTGAAGTCCTTCCCAGGGACATGACTTAGCCGGGGCAGTGACTCCAACCCGCCTGGTTCCCATTTCCCCGGCGGCTCCGGGTCCCATGGGATGCAGCGCTGGCCATCCTGCAGCTCCCACGCAGCCTCACTGTCCAGCAGAGCCAGGGCTTCTGTCGTCACCTGCTTCACCTGCAAAGAGTTCTCAAACCAAACCTGCTCCAGAGCCCGCACACTCATAATAAATGGTTTAGGAGAGAAAATGCCAGTGTCAGCTTCAGTTGAAGATGATCTACAGCTACTCAGCCTCATTTGGCCTACTTGGAAACAAATCGATGGACTACTGGGTCTCCAGACTAATAAATAATAACAATGATAAAAATAAAATATAACTAATAGTAATGCAGTGCATTCATAGGACACATTCCTCACACTTAATAGAGGCTTTGCTATCGAGCTTAATTAAAAGTGACACCAAATAAACTGTTCTTTCACATTTGACTCGAAACTGTCGACTGCTTTCTCTTAAGGACAGAGGCCATCTCAGCTGCTAATTACCCAGCTGCAGCACGGCGGTGGCATGGCTGGTGCTGCCTGGCTTGCCTGCATGCAAGGGAAACGCCGCTGCCCTCCAAGGTGCCACCTCGAACCCAGCCAGATATAGGTGAATTCAGAGAACGACCCCAGAACTATATGCACACGCACACCAGCCAATGCAGCCTTATAGCTGTAATTCACTCTAATTATTTCCTCTGTTAGAGTATGCATTAATGACCCTGGTATTAACGTAGAGTGCTATCATTTGTTCCCATATGTACCAGATTGCTCATTAATACCCTGTAAATTGTAACAAGATGCTTCCTGGCTGTTAAGTATCACTGTGTATTTAAAGGGGTTACCCTGTGCAAGCAAGAAGACCCAGAATGTGTCTGCAGCCCTGACGCTTTTCTGGGAGGACAGGGTTACAGAACTGGAAAATGTTCAGTCGTACACCATCGAGTCACAGATATCCCTGCTCAGTGTTGTCTGAAAGCCCCAGACCTACCACCTCCTGGTTTCTTCTTCCCCTGGAACCAGATGGGTTCAGTTAGGCTTCCTCAGCTAAAACAGTGTCAAAGCCAATGCTTGTCCCAGATAAAATGTGCTTGAATCCCACTGCTCTCTCCTGCTGCAGGCCTTTGGCTGTGCTCAGCACTGTGGTTTACACTAAACATGATTTTTGTTGCCCACGCAGTGCCCGGACAATGCTCAGGGCTCTCAGCCATGTGTTGGTGCAGCGGTGAGGTTTTTCTTGCACCCTCCCTTCGCTCTGGGTTGATCCTGGGCTCTCACGCTCCACAGTGCACATACAGGGGTTTTACTGCACTATTTTTTCCCCAAGAGCAGTGGCTCAGAGGAGGCTCCCAGCCACTCCTGCTGGGACTGGGGCTTCATTGCAGGGCCCAGGCACCTCCCCTGAAAGAAGGTTACTACCCCAAAAAGCTTGTGCCAGCAGAAATTGGGCAAGAGGAAGGATGTCTATGCCCAGGTCACAGACATTGAGGTCTATACTACCTGTCCAAAATTGTAGCAGAAATAAAACTTTGGATCAGACCCCAGCTGATTGTCCCCTGAGCCATCCTTTACTTCTCTGTGGTCACCAGCAGCTCTGCAGAAACAATTCTGAAGAGCCACTCATACCCGAAGTGCTGTCGCCAGCAGCACAGCCCTTCCGCAGGTCTGCGGGTGAGCCCGGTGCCCTGTAAAGGGCAGATGCTGCAAACCCGGCCCACGCTCTCTGGCCAGTACTGCCACTGAAATTCCTGGGGAGCAGCACACTTTGGAGCAGGCGTTTCAAACACCGTGACGACTCGAAATCAGGAACCAGCTCATTTTAATCTTTCCCGCTTTGATGACTTCAGATCTGTATTAGCACAAGATGTTTTTAATCTGTTATCTATGGCATTTTGTTTTCCCTTTAATCACACAAGGTGGGCTTAACCAGGAGGATATTACACAGTTCCCTCCTGCTGCTCCTTTGTAGGTCAATACTCGCACATACTAATGTTCAATTATTTGTTATACAGTGTCTAATATTTTCTATAGTAAACAGAGTTTTATTATCAGTTAATGTATTGACGAAAGAGCATGAGTTAGCTGATTGAATATGTAATAAATACAGAAATATACTTGAACTATTGATTACTCCAGTTGCTTACGTGAAGTATTGATATACAGTGTGCAGATTTGCCCTCAGACTGTTGAGTCATGATACACCAGTCACCGTTTTTGATAATAAAGGGTGACTATTTTTGAACACTTCACAAGAAAAAATCCATTTGCTAAATGGGTTTGTGCGTATTGCTGGGACTACTCATGTGGAAACTGCGGGAGAGGAAGAAGGGGAAAGGTGCCAGCTATCTGCGTGCCTGAGGAAATACACGCCCAACTAGGAAAATGCAGATTATCCTCTGTATCAGAATTACATCAAAGCTGTTAATGAAAGCCTGTCAGATGTGGAAGTTGCAAAATCGATGTCTCCAAAGTTTGGATACATCAATACGAGGGCTGTCCAAACAGCACGGCTCCGCTCCGTACGTGGATCACGATCATTTCCAGCAGCACTGGAGCCTACGTTGGCCACGAGTGGGAATTTCACTTGCGATTTTCTGAATAATCCTGAAATTCAGGGAGGGAAAACACATTCCTTTTCAGACCCAAAATAGGTGTTTCTAAATGCACTTTGAAAAAACCACAATGTCTAACTCTGGAAACTTTGCTTGAGAGCAAGAAGTCCAAAGCCAGGACCCATGGGGCTGTCCTGCAGCCGGGCTGGCTGTTGCACTGTGGGTGTGCTGGATGCCCATGGACCCTCTGCCCAGGCTGGCCATGAAACCAGAAGTGCATGAGTACCGGGGGCTTCAGGGAGGCACGTTCCTTTCTTTGCACCCACCAACACTGTTCTGCTCCTGGAAACGGTTCCCCTCCCATTCCTCCTTCCAGCTCTAGCTGGGAGCTGCGCAGACTGACTGACATCCCATTATTCCCTCCGGCCTTCAGAGGCAGCGCATTTCAAGGGCAGCCCTCCTGGCACCCCGCTGCCGCCGTCCTGTGCTGCCTTCTGCCTGTGCCTGCAAGGGAAGTTTTGCTGCAGATGTCAGCTTGTGCAAGCGCTAACGCCCCAGAGAGTCATTCCCGTGGCTGGAGATCAGAAAGAGGGCGGTGGGGACGCTGCACTGGGCTGCTCCCATGGTGAGGGCAGCCCCGTGTCCCAGCTCCAGGCGATGTCTGCAGACACTGGCCACATGTCTTGCTATTTCTGCTCGTTGTTTACAATTGACAGAGGGATTACCACTTCTAACGGGAGCTTTGCTTGCAAGTTTTTCACAGGCTGTCCTGGCTGTCGAATACCCAGGAACACCTGTGATGATGCCCAGGCTGTGCATGCGGCAGAGGTGTTTCTTGGGAATTCGGCATCACTCACACTACAGCTGGGAGCAGAGTGACACATACATAAGGGTTCAAATCTAGCTCATTCCACCATGAGCCATCTCCGCCCAGCACAGAGCTTTTGAAAAGCCTTGTGTAAGTCCCTCTATGCCTATCAGCAAAATGTGGTCTTCCTCTTGTACCTGCTAAAAGAGAGCTTAAACAGTCTGAGGGGTCTTTGTGGTAGAGGTGAAGATTTGCTGGGATGCCTCATCCTGCAGCAAGGGGATTTCCAGTTGACAGCTGATTTCCAAGTTGCAATGTCTTCTTTTGAAATTTCTTGTACATACTAACAAAACTCAGGTTGAGAATCCCAATCAGATTACCACATTTGCAGGCTATGGTGCATCAGCTGGGCTACAGTAACTGTCTGTGTACGCGTTCTTAGTTTGCAGCAAGGGTAAATTTATATTTAAATCACTTTCTTGACATTTAAGATCGGTAACAGTACTTTGCAATTACCGTGGGATAAGAGTGCATACATGACAGTTAGCTTAGGTGACCTGTAGCAACCTGTTAAGTGCATTTACTTATTTGCAGAAAAGAAAGAGGGAGAGTAATGAACTGAAAAGCTGTGATGAAGAAAACTCATTGTCTTGTCATGACCTCGATATTAAATTCAGCCACAGCTGTGCTAGGGCACGGCATCCCAGCGAACCTCCACCTCCTGAAAGCACTCGGCTTGTCTCATCCCTCCTGATCCATTCATTTCAGCGTGTGCGACAGAGAAGTCCCAAGTCACTGAGACAAAAGGTCCCATGTACGGTGGGAAACAATGAACCACCCTTTTTTCCCCACGTGCTATCTCGCAATCAAAGCAGATTTCATGGCAGCACTGTCTGGAGACCCCCTTGCAGGCAGGGGCTGCTACTGCCCCGTGTAACCTTCCCCAGGGCAGCGCGGGACAGAGCAGCAGTGGCTCCGGGGCTCGATTCCTAGGGTTACATCCCCGTGTAAGGTAGCTTTCAGTGGAAAGAGGACCCAGGCTCTTGAAATCCTATATCACCCCCCACGTTCGGTGCACAGCTGCCCTTGTGTCTTTATTAACAGCCCCTTTCTATTCTACAATTCTAATGTTTCTTTTACCTCCCCATTTTAACCCTGAAACACTCCCCTCTTAGAGACCATGTTCAATTAATGTCTAATCTCCATGACTCTCAGCCAGGAGGCGGATCAGTTACTGCCACCAATAATGACTCCATTTACAGAGCTCTTTCAGCAGACGCAATGTGATCCTAAGCCCATGACTTTCCCAGTCCATTCACAAACTTCTTTAGACATTCCCCCTTATTAAAGAGTCACTCCTGTCTTCTTCTGCCCCACCTTTGCCGAGCACTATGGAAGAGACACTTACACCGTTTGGAATTTCTCCTACACAATGGCCGGTGACCAGGCAGTTTTAGGGAGCACATCCTCTTTCTGCCAGCTGCAAGGCTGGGTTTTGTTAAGAGGATGGCAGCAATCTGGAGTGTTATGGAAAAACCAAAAATTCAGGGCAATTGCCAGCCTGACTGGAACTCGTGCACTGAACCCCAAATGTGCTGTAAGAAAAAACTAAGAAAATCGATGCCAGTTCAAATTCGCTTGCTAAAGAAATGGGAGGAAATGAGAGATTTCCAGATACAGCCACGGTAGGGAAAAGCATCCAGCTACAGCAGGAACCTGTGGTTTAAAAAGTATGATAAAAGACAAGCAAAACAGAGAGACAGCAGATGGGATTTCACCATCGCTGCTGTAAGAGAAGTGGGGCTTGGGTGGAGGTAAGGTCATCCCAAGAGATACAGCTGATCTAGCAGAGGGAAGTAGGGTGGCCCAGAAACCCACCAGCTCCTTTCTCAATTTCGTTCCCAGCTTGAAAACATCCAGGAATCGTTACAGAACAGCGGACTTGGGGGAAGGGACAGTGAGATCCCCATCTTGCTGGCTGTGCAGCAGATCTGCCAGCTGAAGCCACCCCCTCGCATGTCCAAACGAATTACGCAGCGAGAAGTAGTGCAGCAAAGAGATTTCTTCTGGATTTTAGACAAGTCCGTGACACAGCAGCCAAAACTCACCAGAAAGGTGTTACCCAAATTATTGATTTATTGGTGATAAACAACCTAAGTGCAGATGGGACCGAAGGATTAGGATTGGCTGTGCTGTGCCAGCCTGAAGAGACATGATAGGCACATCCATTGCTCTTGTGTCTTCACTGCTTCTAGTTTTAATTTAGCTGAAATGTTAATTGTCCAAGTGAATGAATTTGCATATTTCTGCCGTTCTGGCCATCTATATTCGGCAGCTTGTCTGCATGACTGAAAACTCTTCTGACCTTTACCATCAAATAGATTTTGGATCCTGGGAAATCAGAGAACAAATTATGTTCATCCAAAACATTTTCACCCCAGAGGAGCAGTGAAAGACCCTGCTAGCCAGCCTCAGCCCTGGAAGGCAACACTCTTAGTTGTGAAATGAACAGAATTAATTCCAGGTAAATATTAGTGCTGGGTAAATGGTAAAAAGTGCAGCGGGTACTTTGTCAGGTTCAAAATATAACTTTGATTTGGCTGGATTGTTTAGCAAGCATCATTTATTGATTTGCAGTTTTAGAAGCTATAATGAAAAATTCTCTGCCCAAGAACTTAGGGCCAGTAAGAGCCTCTAGAAAAACATGCTAAGAGCAGACCCATCAATCTCCTCGGCATAACTTGTGTCATCCCACCCGACGCAGGGTGAGTAAAGCCCTTTCAAAACAATGGTGTCACTTTTTTTGATGGAAGCCATGACTTGGGGTTGCCAGACAAGAGATCTTTCCAGAAGTTTTCTCAAATTTTTCTCTACTTTTCAAATATTTTAAAAAATTCAGGTTTCCATTGAAAAAGTCAAGAACTGAGGAGCACGAGATTTTTGCAAATACCAAACTTTTGTTCATGTTTTCTGTACTTTTCACTGTTGTTTTCCTTTACTCAGAAATGTTCCTTGGGAAAAAACAAAGCAAAGCCGCCCTTCCCAACAGGACCTGGTGAGCTGTGGTGATCACAGAGACCCACAGGGACCCTGACGCCACCATCCCCCAGCTCCCCCCAGCACCCCTGCTTCTCTGGGAGCTGGAGTAGGGAGGGATGCTGGCAGGGGGGCCTCCACAGGCCCAGAAAACACTCTGGCAGCTTTATCTGCAGCAGACCCCATCCTGGTTTGCTCCCAGCACATCTGCCGCGGCAGCTCTGAGAAGACACCCCAGCGCCAATGCGCGGCACACACGACGGTGCAGCTCAGCACATGCCACATGTACGGCGTCTGTCACAGTCCCCTCTGCTGCTGCCTACCTTGCTGAGTTAGTTATGAAATTATCTTCGCATTTGGGGGCAAAAATAAATATTTAATTGTGGTAATGGCCATAATTTGCATTCAAATGTTTTTCAGAGCAAGAATTCCTCACCAAATGACACCAAAGGCTTTTGAGAATGATGAACTTATTTGAGAACATTGCTTTCTAGGCCGCTGAACGTCATCACCAGAAAAATGGCTAAATTTAGCAAATAAAAAAAACCCAAAGAAAAAAGAAAAAAATCTATTTTCTCAGCTGTAATAAATATAGCGAGTAGTAAAAAGGAGCATACTTCAGCTGTAAGTGGGGTATTGCTACTTGATATGTGGGAGAAAAAACAGAAAGCTAATAAGACATTTTTATACATAAAAAATCACGTAATCCTGGTGCATTATACATGTTGTACTTATTCACGGTCTAGCCATGGGCAGATATTTATTATTACACACAGCTATCTGTTACGTGAGGAGATGCAGATCTGAGCTTTCATACAGAGAATCTGTGGGTATCTCCTTTGCCTAGAGAGCATTTGGGTGTTATTTATCCCATATATAAATACGATTCTTTCCTCTGGTCAGGCTATTTCATGTCACCGTTCCTGCTGCGACGCCAACAGACCTTGTGCTCCTCAGCTCTGCCCTGGGCACGGCAGAGGCAAGCCGAGCTCTGCCCACAGCTCCTAGCCTGAGCATCTCCTCTCTCCATGGCTAAAATTCAGACTTTGTGTCTTTACCCTTTGTTCTGTAGGCTGGGGGAAATGTCTGCTAATGAACTGGGGTTACACCACACACTCGGGTGTTGTTTTCCTATGTGTGGCCCAGCTGCCTGGAGGGGTTCCCCACGCTGGGAAGGCGATGCTGGCCCGTGCACACACATCTCTCCCAGCAGAGACGCAGGAGCCCGTGCTGGCTTCCCCCGCTGCTGGTGAAGTCTGTGTGCGGAGGGAAAGATGCTTCTCTACTACCCTGAAATTTTGTCTCCTGTTTTTCTTTCATAGGCAGTGACTTATCTATCGGAGTGCTATTCAAAGCAACAAAAAGAGCACATCCTTTTAGTTTTGCCAGCTTTCTGAGTTTTTGGTTTTTTTTTTTTTTCCTTTCAGTACTGAACACTGGTTGCTGTATGTCTGCCCAGTCTGCTCTTATGTGGAGATAATCCCATGACTTGATTTTCAAGTACATTTAGCGTCTAGACAGAGCATTGCGATCCTTTGTCCTTCCCCCCCGGTTCCCTTATTAATTTCAATAGCTCTTCAGGCGCGGGCACTTTCTAAATTCAGAAATTGCCAGCACTGCGGGCGTCCCCACGCCACGTCCACCCCACCTTCATTTCAGGGTCTCCATGCCATTGTTCTGCCTGACTTTCTGCTCACTCTTCTCAAAAACAGCCAGGAAAAATAAAAATCTGTGGTGGGACATGGCAATTATAAAGGAAGAGGAAAAAGAAACCCTAAGCCCAGCTGCCAGTTTGCCCCCAACCTGGGAGCATCCCAGCCCCCAGGAGGGCTCGCAGCCGCCCCTTGGACAGGCTGCAGCACATCCCAGAGGTTCAAAGCTTCGGCTGTGTCCTGGATCTCCCCAGTCCCTGGGCAGGCACCCAGCCTGGCACGCACCCATGGCAGCCCCGGTGCAGGGATCAGCACCTCTGCGAGATCCGGCGTGCGCTCCTGCTCTCTGCATCCATATATCAGGACAACCCAATTAAGTCATTTACAGTGAGGACCTGGAGATGGCAGCAACATATAATCACAAACATAAGCAGTTTTTACATGGTAATTATATATTCTATTTTTTTATCAGTGCAACACAGACAGAAGATTATTTTATGCTTGATATCATTCTAATTTTTGATCCATTTTCCCCCCAACTTAAAAAGGATTAAGATTGGGCTTCCAGTAATAATTTGGATATGCCAACTTCATAAGTACTACACAGCATTGTATTAAACTGATTATTAGGTACTTTTTCTTATTGTTAACACGGTTTCTCTTCTTTGGGCTAACATCTGAAGTGTATGAAACCAGATGGTTTGAATGGTCAAGCCGAAAGGCCGGAATATTTTTTTAAGTCTGTTTTAAAATAAAACATACTATTGCTTTAAACTCCATCTGATAAAACAGACTCAAGTAGATCAGCAAGGAGAGAGAAACACTGTGGCTGGCTTTGATCATTTTCAAAAGGAATTGGCACATGTGATTTTCCAGGAGATGAAGGCACCAGGTGAAACTATTTCATATCCCAAGACCTTTTCTCTGCTGAAACTAACATCTGCTTCTTGTTTTCCCCAGGTTTGAAGAGCGGTCTGCCTGACCTCCCAGTTTACATCAATAATTGGTTTGTATCAATGGCTGGGCAAAGGGCAGAGGCTGTCACTGGGGCTGCTCAGGTCGGGCTGTGGCCGGCTATGAAGGCGCGGAGTGGGTAGGATGGAGAGGAGCTGCTCCTCCATCCGATGAGGGATGGGCAGGCAGGGGATATCTGCCCGCTGTCCTGACGACACACGGGGCCGTCACTGGTGGGTTTGCAGAGGGAGACCCCGGTGGGCAGCATCCCACAGGAACGGGGCAGGGCGGGGAGATTGCCACCCTCAGGAAGGTGGCTCTTCTCAGGAGGAGACTCATCCACTGCCCTCAGGGTGTGCCGGCCCCAGGCTGGGAAAATCGACTGCTTCCAGCCCCTCCTTCTCCCCAGGGACCCCAGTGTGAAGGCAGGGTAATGGCGGGGGGCCCTGGGGTGCAGAGGGACCCCGGCGCTGGAGGCAGGGCAGCTCAGGCAGGTGGGCAGTTACGAATGGTGTTTCACTCTTCTGTTCCTCAAAAGCCTTCTCCTCCTGATTTTTTTTCTTCCTTCACAACATTCATCCCCGCACACATCCAATGATTCACTGGCTTTCCACCACACAGCAGTGTCCATAGAAACAGGCGGGAGGGGTGGGAAATGGGAAACGACTTCTCAGTGAGGTGATGGCAGAGCCCCCACGCCGTTCCCTCCATGGGGGCAGCCCACGGTCACGCGCCCTCCCGGTCCCACAGGACACGTAGTGCCCAGGCAACGCAGCCCCACCTCTCCAGCGGTGGGATGGAATGCTGCTCCGGGACGTGGGGACCACCCTCACCCCGCACAGCTGCAAGGATGCGTAGGACAGACCCAAACCCCAATTAGTGCAGAAGGCTCTTGGGCTGAAACAAGCAGCCAAAGCCCTCCCTGCCCCAGCCGGCGGCATGGCCATGCCATACCACCCACCCACGGCAGCACCACTGTGGCATCTGCGTCAAATCAGGCTATCATCAAAGACAACATTAATTATAACTAGTTCCCTAATAGCTGAAAATAACTAATGTAATTCTCTCTGTTTGGCGCCAGTAGGGAACAAGTCCAGAGTAAATGAGCTCATGGTTAGGAATCAAAGATTAACAGACTATCTAGGAGTAATTTCTTCTCCACATGAATTAGCAAATCGTAGGTAATTATTGTGGACAGAGCTAGGCAGGTTCATTTTACTAGATCAGTTAAGAATAGCCTAGGATAATTAAATTGTCTCTAGAGTCAGTAACAATGCTGGAGTTAGAAAAGGCCATTTTTCCCTTGCTGTTCCTCTTCTGGGTAACTCGTATTTGCCCTTAGCGTTGCCCTCTGGGGCAGATCTGTGCTTGTAGGTGTGTTTATTTATTTATTTGTTTGTTTGGCGATGGACTAAACTCCGTTTTGGGGTGGTTGGACCCAGGGCTGCAGCCAGGCTGGTCCCCGAGGAGGGGTCCCGGTTGCCCACCCCTGCCGCGGGCGCTGTTCTCAGGGCCATCCAGGACCTGCAGGGTCCAGGCCATGGGGTGACATGCTTGGGCTTGCCTTGCGCAGAGGGCTAGGCAGGGAAGTGACGGCCATCCCTCCCGGCGCGATAAGTGCTGAAGTCGGCGACAGGCTCACCCAATTTCATCAGCCTTACACATGATGTCGGGAGAGACGTGGCACCCTCCGCCTGTCCTCCATCCCCCTCGCCCACCCTGTGAGCCCCCCGCACACACAGAAGGGTAAGATTTGGCCCAGTGGCACTTTGCTTTTTCCTTTCCTTGCAGATAGGGAGTGGGAAAAATTGTTTTAAAAAAGGCTGCATGGGAGGCTTGTGTCACTGGTCGGTCACTCACGCACTGGTGCCTGCCTGAAAGAAATAATCTCAGTGTCCCTTGGGAACTGATGCTTGGGGTGGAATAGGAGAGCTCAGGAGGCTCCTTTCTATATTTTTTCTCTGGCCATTACCTGGCCGTGGGATGCAACTTCACCTCTCCTGGTGCTTGATGCCTACTGGAAAAAGGATGCAGCATCATTAAAAATAGAAGCATGAAAGATTATTTACATTTCAAGAATAGCTAAGGTCTTTAAAGAAACTTCCATCATCCTTTAGAGGCTCTTAGTCAAATGCTGTTCATTATTAATGCCTGTTGGCTTTATTTAGCCTATGACTACAATTATATATTTATGAGGTAATCAGCAATTGGAAATTTCCCTGTAATGGTAACTGGAGCTTGGCATCCAAATAAAATGAACACCATTAAGAAAGTATTGCGGTCATTGGGGTGGATCAAGTGTGCTAATAGCCCAACTAACAGCAATTAAGTCAATTAACCATTCAGACATATGCTGCTCAATTTCCCTGCTTAAACAGCCCGGTGCATCTGCGAAATTTGTGGAACTTATTTATGGTGTAAGCGGCTGCTAGTCATTATTAACCAGGGGAAACAGTGAAAATAAGGGAGGCTTGTAAAAAATTAACTACTGCAGCAAAAAGATCCGCTAATTGCCCGTTCCCCTCCCTGTGGGGGAAGGTTTCGCTTTCCAGAGTATTTATTTATTGTCTTTTGAATGTCGCTACGAGCATTTAATGGAATTGCGTGTACAGGTGGATGGGCCATGAAAAGGTGAGGGACGCTGGAGGTTCCTCGGGTGCGCAGAGCTGCACAGGATGGGCTCTTGGTTGGGAGTGGTGCCGGGTGCTTTGTCTGTCTGTCCCGTGGGTCTGTGTCAGGGTGGGAGGCTGCCCCATCGGGACAGCACTGGGCTGTCGGGGAGGAGCTGGGTGCTCAGGCTTATGGGGGAAAGGTGTAACAGGGACGAGGGGGGAGACCCTGAGCAGCCCCTCAGAGCCACACACTCACAGCTCCCTGGATGCTGGGAGCATCCTGGGACTGAGCACCCAGTGCCCAGCGAAGGGTCCTTCCTCCTTCTCCTTCTCCTACTCCTCTTCCTGGCTCTGCGAGGCTGACCCTCCCCAGCACCCGTGCTGGCAGACCCAACAGCCCTTTCCACAGTGGCTGCAGGTCCCAGAAAGCCCCAGGCTGGAGACACCAGCCCTGAAGCCGCCGGCGTTGCCATCGCCCACCTTCACCTCCCGAGTGCTAGGGACTTGTTGACATAAAGCGCCTCTCCTCTTCCTTTCCATGTTTTGGTTTCTTGCCATCTGTCCAAATGAGGATGTTCCAAAGTTTTGTTAAGTGCCTGTTTTAATGAACCCCATTAAAGTTAACCTAGCCATATAATATACAGGAGAAATCTACCATAAATATAGGTAAATAGAGATTGTAAAGATAAATAACAATACCAGTGTGTGAGAAGTGATAATGTACTCTATTTACTGCAGGCCCATAAAAGGCCAGTAAAAGATACTGCACCTTTAATGACTTACTTTCTCCATGGCAGCCGGCACTCACAGTTAGCAAGCTAAGGATGCAGGGACACAAAAAGCTTACAGATAATTAAATATTGATTTTTGTTTTCTAATCCTATATAAAAATTGTCCTGGGTCTCCCAATGGTAGTTTCATCTCACTAGGACACAGGGAGAGCTATTAACCCTATTTGGTTTCAAGCTGTTGTAGAACAAATAAACAGGGAGTCTCGGAGAACCGAGGCAGAGGCTCTCCGGGCATGAGCCAGCTGCCAGCCCTCTGCCTGCCCCAGCCACGGGTCCTGCCAAGAGCCTCGCGTCTGGGAAGGCGGCCAACAGCAGCCTTGTGATTACAGCCACAGCTTTTTTGGTAAGGGTTGCATCATTTTCGCCTGCATGTGTGGTTCACATGACGCAGGAGCCTTGCAGCGTCCATGCAGACACGAGAGCCCTGGGCTTTTGGCAGGCAGATGCAAAGCAGCCTGGGCAAAGCAGGGGGCTCCGCCATGTCCTCCCCAGCTCCTGGAGCACCCCCGTGAGTCAGTGCATGGTCCCCTAAGCACGGCTATATTCCTGGTACCCGCGTTTTTTACTGTATCGCAGCTCTCCCTCTGCGGAGGTAACTGGAGCGCGGTGCCACGTGCTGCTCATTGCAAGCAGGGTGCAAAGTGTCACCTTGCCAAGCAGGTCTTGCTCGAAGGGTCTGCAGGCTGCAAAGCAACACCCCCATGCAGAGACGGGCTGGGGCAGGGGGTGATGGGGATGCTCCAGAGCACAATCTGTGAGGCATGGTCTGCCCCAGGGACCTCACTGGGGGAGGCAGTCCTTCAGGGCTGTGGGAGCAGAGGAGTTTCTGTTGTTCAGGAATTTTTCAATTGGCCGTCTGTTGGTTAGAAAATAGGAGATCGCAGAGCTAATGCAATGTGCTGATCTAGACGGAGTGCCCTCAGAGGGAGGTCTGTGGTGTGGGCTGGAATTTCTGCTGAACGTAAAGGTAAGCATGGGAAACCTCCCAGAAACATACGGTTGGACCAGCCCTTGAGTACATGGTCGAAGTGCCTGGTGTCTCTGATCAACCTATTTGCTTTTCTGAGATGCTACTGTTCTCACACTGGCCCCTAAATCCACCCTGTCCCCAACACATTTAGATCATCCCAACAGATTTCTCCTGGAAAATGATATTTTGAGTCTCATGCAGAACACATGTAAAACCTCAACGTTTTTTCACAAAGTTGAATTTTCGCTCAGGCATATGGGAGAGGGTGGCAGGTGGCTGTTCCTTACGAGGAGGAGACGGCTGGAGGAACAGAGGAGCAGGGGAGGAGGGACCGGATTGACAGACCGTGGTGCAGAGGCTGAGGGTGCAGCTATCCGGGCCAGGGCAGGAGGGAGCAAGGATCTCAAATGGCCTCGTTGCTATAGTGGGGGCAAGACAAGGGTTTGGCTCAGCCTGGCCTTGCGGCAGAGTCACGGCATCGAGGTTGATGGGGGGATCTTGCACCCACTGTGACAGCCCAGCCTGACGGTAACTGGTGTGGTGGGGAGGGAGGGGGTGACCCGGAGTGCTTACCAGAGCACACAGGCATGTTGCTCCACAACGAGAAGAAAGGTATTAAAATAATAACCTCTAAGTCTGCCACGCATGATGTTTTCTATCACTATTGGGAAAGCAATTGCCTCCAGCAAAGATCTATTTCCTCAGTTGCTCATTTACAAGCACGCAGTAAGTACTGTGTACACAGTATGAAATGGAATAAACCCCAACATTATACAATAGAGTCACTCATTCACAAAATGAAGCAAGGGGCCTCCTTTCCCAGTTATCTTTTCAAAAGCACCATGCAGCATAACTCACACTGTTTACAGACTTCAGGACGTCAGTAAATCACGTTGCTTTACATAATTCCTGTCCTGTGGTAAATTGTGCCTTTTCTGAAAGAAGAGAACATCCACTCCCCTCACTTCTCCAATGCTGTATATAAATGAGGCCGTCGCTCGAACATGCCGAATGAGTCTGATCGTGGGGAAAACAGCAAAACATCTTCCTGAAAAACTGCATGCACCATTTGCTGAGAAATCTTAAATATTTTACTTGCAAAAGCCTGTAGACTCAATGTTTTCCATGCCAAGTGTAAGCAGTACACTGTGTACACTAAACCCCTGCTCAGCCGTGCAGAGAAGTTCAAGCAAAATAATGAATTAAAGTGCACCCTAACTTTATGCTGATCACAAACCCCCAAGGAAGGTGAGCTGAGGTCTACAATTAACTCATTTCTGCATCTGCTGCAGGCTCATGTCTCAGTGCCTTCCCCCCTTGGGCCAGCCCTCCCAGCTTGCTCCATCCCACCTCCTCCCTTCCCCATGTTCAGAGCCTCTGAAAAGCCTGCTTGTCCAGACGCCCCCGAGGAAGGAGGGATGGATAGAGCAGCAGCCCCTGTGAGATGCATCTGAACCTGAGCAAATAACCACAAGATCTTTTGTGGTTGTCTGACTCCTTCTCTGCTCTTCCTCTGGGGGTTCATGACCTCATTTGCATGCTTTCCAGGCTAACCGCTAATCTCAGCTCACTCTTCTCCATGTCTCCTCCAAGGGACCTCTCTGCACTCATGGCCGGGTGGAGAGAACTGCTGGCAGTGCTGAGCTCGCTGCTGCCCTGCTTCAGCCCAGGCTGCTTCCCCATGGGTACCAGTGGGGCTGGGGAGGGACAGCGACCTGAGCAACAGCATCGCCTCTGCCCCTGCCCATAGGCACAGCCCTGCCCTGCTCTGCCCTGCCCCACCATCACCCCACCGCCCTCCCCGTCTCTCCTCCTGCTGCCCACATCCCACCCTTCCTGTATTTGGGAGCAGCATCTGCCCCAAATCAGGCAGCCCTGGCGTCCTGGAGACAGAGGGGAATCCCCAGCCACGGTTCTCCTTTGCCATGATGTGGGTCAGGAACATTTTGGGGGTATGAATGTTTAGAGGGGTCAGGAAAGTGTTTTCCTCATGAGCTGTGTCAGCATGCCAAGGCAGCAAGGACCCACTCACCCCACGACCACAGGGCAGCCATTCTCTCAGAGAAGCAAAGCAAGTGAACTATTGCCTCTGTGCTATCGTGCTTGCAGAACAACCTGAGGCCTCTCCAGCATCTTGGCTGAGTTTTCATTTGGGGAAACACAAGCAAAGGCACTGTGCTGGGCAAAAACACCTACGGGTGCCCTTTGCCTCCAGACAGGACAGGGAGTGAGTCCGGTTTGGCTCCCTGGACTCCACGTTCCCAGCAATCAAGTGCCTAGAGCCTGTCTGCAAGACCTGTGAGATGAGAACCCTCTTTAACCTATTGCAGCCCATTCAGACCTCCAGTGGCATTAAAAGCCCGAAGAGTGTGTGATAGTAAAAGCAAGTGTGTCACTGGTTATGATGGAGAATAGCACGCGGAATGCATCAGCTGTTGGGAAACCTGTTGATCCAGGACACCCTGTGGAGATGTGGGCTGTGGAGGGGCTGTGAGGAGCAGGAGGTTTCAGAGGAGAGCCGAGGCAGCAGTGCGAGGCTGTTTGGGGACAGCTCTCCTGCGCCCAGAGCAGCAACAGAGAGTGCAGGAGTCCCCCCTGCACTGTAAAGGATGCAGGGGTGACCAGTGCAGCCCCCATAGCCACTGCCCTGGGGACACACTACCTCCCAGCCCAGTGGCATGGCCAGAGCATCTCTCCCATCGTCTGTGCCACTGAGATTCCTGCAGCACAGCGACTGCTGCCCTCCCTCCTTTCTTCCCCTTTGCCCTGCCCAGCAGTCTCCCGCAGGAGCTGCGGACCCACTGCAGCTCAGGTTTCCATCAGATGAGGACACTGGGGACTCCCTGAGCCTGCTGCCACCCATGGCCCCAGCACACCAACCTGCATTGTGGTCTCACAGGGAGGCAGGTCCCACCAGCCTGCAGGTGAGCGGGACCAGGGAGCCATGCTGCCGATCATGTCGTCTGGAACGGCACCAGCACAAAACCCAGTGACACTCCAGGGCATCTGCACCCTCCATCTTCTCTGTGCAGCGAAACCATCCCATCCTAAAGCCAGGGCTACTGCCAATGCAGCCCTTGCCCCAAGAATGGTTTCGTACTGGTTCGTGGGTAACCTGGCAGCCTAAATGCTGGGGGGACTTTTCAGACACAGCCACCCGGCAGCCGCTGATTGAGACTCAAAAGAAATTCTTTGAGGGCAGCAAGATGTCAGGCCAAAGCAGGAACAGCAGCAGGTTTGAGACTACAGACGCGTTAGTCAGAGCTGATGAATGCTGGCTTGTCAAGTCTTCCCATTTCAGTCCCTGGATTGCCTTTAAAGTTTGCCAAGTCACTTTTCAGCATTTGTGTGGGCAGAAGGAGACGTGCAATTAAGCTGCAATTGCTGCACCAAAGCCGAATACTTTCAAGTTTGTTATTTCCTCAAAAATGACAAAACGCTGGTATCAAGTCAAAGAACAGGATGGGAGCTCCTGTTGCAAAACTGTAGTCAGCGTGGTGCTACGTTTGTCCAAAGCTGGATTTTGCTTTTGCTGAAGGATGAAGACATGTACATCAAAAGCTACATTAGCATTTGGGAGGCAGGCTGGGGAATCAAGAGCCATAATCAAACCCCACTTCCGAGCGCAGGTGACTCGCAGGCAGTCAGCCTGTCTGTCTGTAGCAGCCATCGTAGCCTGCGGAGACACGGGGCTTGTGCAACACCCCAAAGGTAGCTGAAGGTGAGTGGCACTGGTGCAGAGCAGTGAGGGCTGTGATGTGGCAGCCGCAGCCTTGCCTGAACCCAGATTGCCGAGGCCGTTGTGCTCACAGAGACCTGTCTGAGCCCAGCGACGGTGCGCAGCTCCCTCCATCCCTGGCTGCTGGGAGGGCGGCTCTGCAGGTGTGGGGCCAGCCCCACCGCAGGCACCACTCCCAGCATGCGGCCTCTCCAGGCTCTCCGTCCCGAGGTGTCCTGGGGAGGGTCCTACAGCTCTCCCACCACGCCGAGCAGTGACAGTGAACATTGGTCAGCTGCAGAGGGACGACAGCCTTTGCTCTTAGCAAGGTGGTGGGGAAGGCCAGCCAGTGCCTCTGCCCTGGCTATGACTTCTGCACATTAGCCATGGTGCACACCATGGAAGGGGGAAGGCAGGCATATCCCTACTGTCCCCCTCCCTCCTGCCCTCCGTCTGCAGTCCATGATGCTGCCATCCACCCTCCTGCAGTCCCCCTCACACGCTGTACCCAACTGCGTCCTTTCTCTTTGCTACCTTTCCCCCTTCCCCTGTGATTGCCCATTAATTGCTGTTGCTATCAAGAAAAAGACAAAGACAAGCTGGATGCAGCGCGTGGCTGAGCCGGGATGACAGGTAGAAAGCGAGCTTGCAGATGTGTCTCCCACGCAGTACAGGACAGCAGAGAGCTGCAGTGCTGAGTGTGGGCTCTGTCTCAGCACGGCTGTGATCAGAGTTTTCCTGCGAGGCTTTGGCATCCTTTTGAGCAGCCAAATAACTATTATTTCCCAAACATAAAAGGGATAGTTTTGTGGATACCTTTTTCCACAAGGTTTCCTTTAAGCAGCTGCAGACGTGTCAGCACAGTACCATGTGCTGAAAACCATCCTTCTTGGCCATAAAATATCCCGACTGCAGAATGAATCGATTTGGAGCCTGTTGGCTGCTAAAGTGAATTAATTTCATCCTAAAGGGCCTCACTGAAATGCAGTGAATACCCCATCAGGAGACCCAGGGTTGGGAAACAGCTCTGTGAAGGCACCGCTCTGAAAACTCATCGGGCATATCGTGATAATATCTGCAAATCACCAAGCAACAGGGGACAAGACTCATCCATTTGGTGCAAAGCTTTTCGGTAACATATTGCTTTTTAATCAACACTTAAACAAGAAATGCTCTTTTCCGTCTAATGCCTGGGATGATTTCATAGCAACTCATCATGCCACCCAGTTTTAAAGCAGAGACCAACTTTTTCAGAAGGGAAGGTTTATCTAAAATATGTGATTTAATTGAACAGTCATTTTCTGCCTTCTTTTTGCTGACTTCAGAAAGCTGCACTTGAATGCGAGCTGCTCTCATGCCAGCTCAACTTCTCTTCCTGCTGCAGAGAAGCAACAACAACTACAAGATAATCAATTAACTTGCATAAATAACCCAACAGTGGGATGGGAGGAAAAGAAAACCTTAGTTTTTGGTAGTGCGTTCTAAGCCTTGCTGCTGCTGTGATCACTGCACACACGCAGGGGAAGCGAACTGCAAAACTGTGTCGTGAGTTCTGGAGACTGGGGAAGAAATTCGGATTAATCCCAGCGAATGCTGCGATTGACTGGAAGCCTAGAGCTGGGCGCAGGCTTGGCCTTTGGACCCATGTCCACATCATGACTAAGCAGGACCTGTGCTTGTAAGCGAAACGAAAAGAAATGCAGGAATGAGTCAATTTACTCAGTGGAATGGGAGCGTCTGCCCTTAACCAGTGCCATCCCTGCACACCAGTGCCGTGGGGCTCACCATCACAGGGGCTGGCTGAGCAGGGCTCAGGCTCTCCAGGCAAAATGTAAAAGTTTGGTGAAGTCTGGGCTGGAGCACCCAGCACCGCCTGCACTGGCCCTGGCAGCTCCCTGTGCTGCCCTCCCGCAGTGCTCCCACAAGGCCAGTGCTGGCTGCGAGGTTTAAAACAAGCTACAGGGCATGGTTATTATTTTAAATATTAATGGCGTACTAAATGCAAATCACGGAAATGCTGTGTAAATAAATGGAGCCCAATTTATTTTGTTCTGTGCCATGGTTAACTAGGCCAGAACAATTACAACCAGACTGTGTATTTATGCCTGGTTTAAGACTGTTCTAATCCAGAACGGAGAAGTTAAAAACCACAGATTTACATTGGCTTTATTAAGTAATGTGAAACAAACCCTGCAAAACTCGCTGTCATTGTGAACATTTAATGAAAACTGAAATATCTTTGGAGGCTGACTGAATTTGTGCTGTATCCCGGAGCCCAAATTCCTGGTCCGCCTTTCTGCAAAAGCTGTTTTTCCCAAAGCAGTGCTTTCTTCCGCACGCCTGCGCCTGCCGGGGCTGTCGGAGACGTGACTGGCACGGCGAGAGGCTGCTCGGGGCCGAAGGCACACCGTGCTGCCTGCAAATGTGTATGTAGAATTTGGGCCACGGCATGTACATCAAGCTCCCACCGTCCCCTTTGAGGTCATTTCACTGCTGCTAGTCAAAAATGGCAAATCCAGAAGCCATTTCTTTGGAAACTGCTGGTTTATGGGAACAAACCTTCCATGGCAGCATGTGATTTTGACGAAGTTTAATTTCAAAGGAAATTGAAACAAAGTATCTCAATAATGCAACAATGCTCTTCTTAACATTTTCCAAATGTCACATTTTGATATTTCGCTTTCAAATGTCTTTTCTTTAGAAATTTATACTATTTAAGAAAATTAAGATAAGATTAGATTTCGTCCCAAATCATCTGACTGAGTGCAATTTCTGCAGGAAACTCTACACTTGTGTGTGTGGTGGGTTGGGTGGTGGGACCTGAGGGATCCCAGGAGGATCCATCCCCGTCCCTGCTCCCTGGGGTGCCCGTGCCTCCCCAGGGCTCAGCCCCTGCCACAGGAAAGCCCCTGGCCAGGCTCTGCTCTAACCAAAGCTATCGGGTTTGTAGAGATGCAGACTGGGATGTGCAGGGCAGATTGCTGGGTCTGAAATCCCTTTTGACCTTGGAATACACAGATGGACAGAAAACCAAAAAAAAACTGAAGCTTTCCAATTGATGTAAATCAGACTATAAGTGTCTTGAAGAAAATTTAGAAATGCAAGGTTTGCAACCAGTTCAGAGGAGACATATTTCACAATTATAAAATTAACAGAGAATGGAAATGCTGTCTTTTACTTCAAAGTAAAAATGTGAGAGAAGGAAAGAGAAAGGAAGAGCCTGTTAGTAGGTCACAGCCTGTTTGGGGGAATTGAATCCTAAGAATAAACAGAACACAAGGCTTGCAGGGTGATTCATTTGGGTTTGGACCTTGCACAGCAAGTCTTCCCGCCGCAGAGCAGGTAGGAGCCTGGAGGGCTGTGCAGCACAGAGCCCTTACTGCCCATTTGCCCAGTGGTGATACTGGAATGTACGGTGCAAAATCAAAAAATTAAGAAGGGAGGGAAGAGTGTCACTTTACAGTCCCTGCTGAATGTGGAAAGGGATTTTCTGAGGGTCTTGGAGTATTTTACCTACAGGGTTGTGTAAAGTATCAAAGGTGGCATGGATTATTTGAAATTTCCTCATAACAGGCAGCAGAAAGGAGCTGTGGGCACTCTTTCCTGGAGGAGGGGGCCACAGCAATGCTTTGCAGCCTATTTTAAATTACAGTTTCCAGCAGAGTTGGAGAAGACAATGACAGGAGGAAAAAAAATGCTAAAAAAAATCACAGGCAGCAATAAATTTTCCCACAATGGTCTGAAGAACAAAATGCTTCCTAAGCAAGTTCAGCTGAAAGCATGTGTGCAAAAGCCATATGGACAGTGGGAGTGCATGGGTGTGCTTGTCAGAGGTGCCGAATGCCCACTCCTCCCTGGGCGCGACGCTCAGCACCTCCCAGCATCAGACTGGGAGAAGGGGAGAAGGTGGAACAGGGAGCATGGGAAGGGCGGCTGAGCGTGTGCGTGCATGTGTGTGCATCTGCGTGTGCATGCTTTGCTGCAGGCAGCAGGGAAGCGGGCGTGTGTAGGTGTGTTGGGGAGGAGTGTTTCTTTATTCAGAAGCCCGCTAATTCGTCAAGAAAATGTTTCTTACATGTAGTGTTCATTGGCTGTCACAGACGAGTACATATTTATTTCTATAGTGGATCATGAAACTGTGGTGTGGGAGGGGACACTCCCTTGAGAGTAAGCATCTTTATCCCCTGGTTTTATTCAGAGGCCAGCTTCACTTTTCAAATGTGTTTCTGCAGGACACTGAAATAATAGCGCCACTAATTATACAATTATAGGGTTGTTTCACCATGGTATTAATGCCCCAATGTACACTATATATCTGCACAATGGCACCAGGTGTCATAAAAGTCAAAGCAATCACAGGTCGTTGAGGAGGAGGTGTGGGAACCCAGCAGGCAGGGCACCGGCAGCACTACCGTCGTGCGCCGAGCTGCCTGCGACGTGGCGGGACCCTGGTGAGGCTTTCGGCAGGGCCAGGGGAGTGGGCTGGGGCATGCGGGAAGCTGGCGGGTGCCATCGGGAGTAAAGGAGCCCAATGCAGCTGCTCTCCCTGGTGCTGGATGCAGAGCAGGATGACCCCCAGGACTCCCGGGCAGCAGAGCTCTCTGCCCCATGCTCCCCAGGCAGGGAGAGCAGCCAGACTCTGGGCATGGGCTCCATCGGTGCCTCTCCCAGCCCCAGGACAGTCGCAGCTGGGAGCTCCCGGCCAGCAGAGGATTTGGCTCAGTGGGAGCATCCCTGGGTATGGGGAGAGCTCGCTGCTGGGCGGCAGCTACAACCAAACCAGGCATTTGCTGGAGTTCACTCCTCCTGTGAGCACCTCAGCTTCCCCGGGAAACCTGCACACAAATGCTCCATGCAAAATCTTTTGCTGTGGCTATAGAACAGCTTCAAGGAAGTTTTCCCACAGGAGTTGCCAAGGTCTATTCAGTTCCAGTCTGCTAAGATCCTGCTTTCTCAGAAAAGGAGAAAAAAACAGACCCTCAAGGTCAAGGCAGTGGCTTGCCTGGTTCCCGATGCCGGAGACAGCTCTGGAACCAGCACACACGGACGCAGGGCATCCCCCAGCGCTCCATGTGCCTTCTGCTGATAAGAGCGGGGCCAGGCGACCCGCGCAGCGCGTGACGGGAATAGCGAGAGCCTTGCTATTCTTGAGGGCTGTGAAAGGAGCTACTGCACACTGAAGATGAAGTCAGCCTCAGAATAGCAGATAGATAAGGGAAGGCAACAGTAAGCCACAGGGTATTTTTTATACACATTTAAAGAGGAGGTTGTGCCCAGTTTTGATGGTTAGGATAGTGGATCCTTACTCCTTCTGATATTTTAAAAGGCTACAGGAAGGCTTAAAATGTAATTCCAAATTCAGATTCATGTTTCCTCTTCAGCTCCTTCAAACACCCAAAGGAACTGTTAATATTTCAGAGGAAAATTTCTCGTCTCCAGCATCTTTGGCATTGCCTTTGCTTAGTAGCCTGTATTAAACACTAGGAATGAGAAAATAAAACACAACAGGTATATTCTGCCAGTTTAAAATCCACACTCCTATGCAGACCAACAGAGAGTGACAGAGGAAGAAGGAGATCTCAGGCTTTAGCTGTGGGTGGAATAGAGAGGTTTGTTTAGCTAGTGATGAATTTCTTCCTTGCTTTGCTGCCCAGAGCTGCACATAACCTCGCACTCAGAGCTGACCATTGCAATGGAGTTTCTCCGTCCCCTGAGCAAAGGGCTGTGGGCTCTGGGCTACAGCAGCTGCACAGGGGGAGCTGCTATGGGTGTGCGAGGAGGATGCTGAGAGCATGGCAGTGCCTGGCACGGGGAGCCCCGGGAGGGAGCAGCCCTCCCCACTGGACCTCGTTTGAGCAAAGGCGTTGCTGCCAGCGGGGAGGACCTGCCGGTGCTCTCTTGTCTCGCACTTCCCCTCAGCTAAAGGCGAGCCGAGCTTCGGTCTCTGCAGAAGCAGACTACGTGAGAAGCATTCATGTTCCTGGATGCTTTGTTTTGCAGAAATTGAGCTGCTGTTTTAAACTTAACTTTACTACTGATATCTAAAGTTTCCTCTCCAGCCCCTGGTACAGCAGTGCAACATCCTGTCCTGCCATTCCCGTAGCCATGGACAAAGACGCCGGCCAGGCTCTCCCCTCAGTTACGCTGGTATAAATCCATACTCAATGAGGTTACTTCAGATTTATGCCAGCATAACTGAATTTAGCAGGTTAATAAATGGCTCCTCCATTAATAAATGGAGAGCTGCTTAAGATCATGAACTTCATGACTATGACAAGGTCATGCCCGCCACTTCTGTCCTCATAACTTTTCCAGCTTTAGTATCTCCTGCATTTCAGTTTCTCTGTGTATCCCAAGACAGGGAGAAAGGATGTCTAAATGCAGGAGTGATGCCCCAGAGTGCCTTGGGATGAATCCCTGTGGGAAGCAGAGCTGAAGTGCTGGCATGCCCCAGCGCTGTGTGGCCCCTCTGCTGCTGACGCCGCTCTGCAGCACGGGGTGTGTGGGGTCATGCTCCTCGGGTCTCGCTTCCCCCAGTGACTTTCTCTCCCCCTCTCCTTTTGTGGCTCCTGCTCTTGCAATTATGTCACTCTCTTCTTTAACCATCTGGCTCCTGCAAACAAATATAAGTCCTCCTACACAGACCCGCTGGTAAAGGGATTGATCCTTCCCTGGCTGACACCAGCATCCTTCCACTGACTTCGATGGAGCTGCTCCTGCTCTGAGCAACCATCCCCTGGGACCAGCCGCCCTCCCGGAGCGGCTGCTGCACCAGCCAAGGCAGTGCCCCGCTCTTGCTCCCCCACCATCACCCCCTCTTCTTCCCCGGTGCTGGTGCCGATGCAGTGGGCTCTGCCCCAAGCATCCCCCAAGCACGGCTGGTGGCAGCAAGAGCGGGCAGGGCTGGCTTCACCCCGCATTCCCCCAGCCAGCTCCTGCACCCACCCGCAGCGGGATGGCCAGGGCACAGGCCAGTGCCAAAAGGTGCCAGGGCCCCATGCACCCTTCTCCTCCCAGGTGGTGTCCTGACAGGCAGCAATCTCTTTGCAGATGTACACATTTAGGGAAGGGGTGTTTCTGCATCGTGATTCCCCGGTCCAAGTGCGAGCTAGACAACAATTACCAAAGTGTTTGCATCTGCCCTGTACCAAGGCCCGGGTGCTCTGAGTCTCCCGGGACCCCTGGGTGGCACTGCCTCTGCTGGCGCGTCCCACGGGGCTGCTGCAGGGAGGGGCTCCCGGTGGCACTGGGGAATTCTGAAGGAAATCCCCAAATCCAAAATTTTCTTATGCTCCTGATCTGAACAATTCCTCCTCAACAACTTCCTGGGAAAAAAGAAGTGCAGCTTGGGTCAATAAAAACAGTCAGCTGAATAATGGCCAAAAAATATTTCATTCTGACTTTGATTTTTAAAAACTATTAGGGAACAAAATGAATTTGAAAATGAAAATCCAGCAGTCCCCTCCAATAAGGCCAACAGATAATGCTTTAACCTTATTAAAAGGTGGGGGGTTTATTTCAAAGCAGAAACTTATTAACATAGAAATGTTCCTGCAAAAATAGTTTCAATTTGATACATTTTTGACAGGTAAAAATTGAATTGCAAAACTGTCAACCAGCTGTGTTTAGATCCACCACCTTAACCAGAGTTTGAAGGAATACAAAGTAATGGGATTTTGCTTGCACTCAAATTGTATCTTATGTTTAAAGCCATGTGAATAATATATTCTCCAGTTCACAAAACACACAAAAAATAAAATACAAATAATTTTTGACCTTTGATGAATTGAAAAGTCTAACAAGCTAATTCCAAGATGAACAGAGCAACTGTTTCTGCAGAAAGTTACAATTTCATTTTGAATATTATTTTGATTTTGGTTTGACTTTAGTCAAACAAATTTTGAAAATAATTCCAATTAACCTCATTTCTCTGAAAAATGTAAAAATTGCATTTGAAATGTGATGTTGAAATAATTTTTTTACTCTGTTTGCATTTTCCCCAGCAAGTGATCTGGTGGTATGAAATCATCGCATGCCTCTCTACAGCCTTTGTCTTTGGAAGAAACTTTGCCTGTGCCACCTCAGCCCGCAGTGATGGAGCAGGGGTGGCAGGCTGCTCCTCGCGCCGCTGTCACCCGCCTCTGCGATGGCCGAGCTCGTCCACCCGCCGGGACACCCACGCACGCCCTGGCCAGGCACCCCCTCCACTCCCGCCGGGTGAGAAACTTCTTCCCAGCACAGGCTCATCCCGGGAAGCGTCCGCTCGCTTCTTCCCCTCTTCTATTGGTGTCTTTTGATTACAAGTCTGCTTTGAAGAGACACTAATTGTAGCCTGCACACAATGCTTGTAATTATGCCTATTACATTTTGATTCATTTCCATATGTCAACACTACTACAAGGGGGATGGGGGGGGGGGGAAGAGCACAGTTTTATAATCGGTTATTGTCTGCAAAAAAAACCTGCACAGAGCATGAGTGAAGTGTTCTTTGTGGAAATTGAAAATAAGATTATAAATAAAAGTCTTCCTCTGACATCCAGAAAATGGACACTTTAAAATAAATTGCCACTGTTGATCAAGAAGATTGCTAGCTACCTTTTACATTAATGAGGCAAATACTCTTCAAGTCCCTAATAGCAATATGTTTGAGTATGTCATTTCAATAGCTTCTTTCTTAATAAAGCTTGACCCTAATATTCCCTTTCCTGTCAAAGGCATTGTCCTGCCAGACATATCTGTGATTTTTAGCTGCTAATCAGAAGAAAAAAGGGGGGGCAAGAGCAACTGTTATGCAAAGAGCTGCAGAAACCCGAGCGACGAGGCTCTCCCCCTCAGCCGCGATGGGACCCTGGATGAGATGCAGTTTGCTGCTCCAGGGCCAACGTGCTGAGATTGTCACAGTGAAGGGTGCCTGAGCCAGCGCAGTGGTGCTGGCGATGGAAGCCCACCAGGAAACTGCTTTTCCAGCAGTTTATGCTTGGGCGACCCAAAAATGCCAAGGTGGGTGTGCCACAAGCATGGGATGCTCCCGGGCACGGACCTTTCCCGGGTGCCCACTGCAGGGACAGGGGGACCGTGTTTGGCTCTTCCCCCTCCAGGTAGCTCTACGAACTAATTATAGTACTTGCAAAAGTATGAGCAGAGCTTATTCTTTTGCAATCAATCAATACAAGTTAAAAGGGCATCTTGTTTGTTTCTGTAACAATGCTCTTTAGAAAATTGGGTCCTTTTACATTTCCTGGCTGATACACCATCCGTCATATGTTGCATCAGTCACATCATGTTATGTTTCAAAGCATAATATAACATGATGTGACTGGTGCATCAGGCAGGAGATTCACAAAGGGAGGCATTCTGCAAGACATTATATCCACTTTTTTTTTTTTTTTAATCTGAGTTTGAAGATAAAAACAGTCGACTTTTTGTACGAAGCACTGTGGCAGGACGGCTTTTTTGGCATCACAGGCAATTATGGGGGTAGTCAGAAGAGAAGCGAGGCCAGGAAAGCGCAGCCCCCCCGTCTGCATGCCCCCAACACCACCATTGCCCCTGCAGCACCACGCGCTCAGCACCGTGCTGCGGTCCAGCACAGGCTGTGCATGTGTTTCCTTCAGGTCCTGTTCAGCAGGGAGGAAAATGGTGCGAGAGAAGAAAGGAAGATGAATGCAAAAAATTTAGCAGACAGGGTGTGCTGCAGTCACCTGTGCCAGCAGGGCAGGGCAGGACAGCCAAGGGCCGGGGTGATGGGGGAGACGGCTGCTGCACACTTTGTCAAATAGAATCATAGAATCATAGAATCATTGAGGTTGGACAGGACCTTTGAGATCATCAAGTCCAACCATTAACCTAACTGCCTGGGCCACCTCTAAACCATGTCCCTAAGCACCTCATCCACATGTTTTTTGAATAGTTCCAGGGACTGTGATTGTACCACTTCCCTGGGCGGTCTGTTCCAATGCCTAACCACTGCCTTCGTGAAGAAAATACCTGCTCTGCTCCCCTTCCCTCCCGCTGCCCACACAGCCCTTGCCTGCAGAGCCTGCCAACGCGCAGGGCAGGCACAGCCACCCGCAAACAGGGGCTGCAGCCCCCCTGGCTGGCCTGAGAGCCAGAGAGCCTCGGGCAGTGGCCTGGCACTAAACATCTGCCTGAAAAATAATCCAGACATTTTAGAAAGTGGCCATCTGAGGGTTTAACTGCTGCCCCTGGGCTCTGTGAGAAAGAACAGTGCGCCCGCAGCAGCGGCCACCAGCAGATGATTGAGGACATGTCTGCTCGGGTGAGTGGGAGATGTGGAAGGCCCAGCATCCCTCTGCTCTTTGACAGAAATATGTAAAAAGAAGAGTGTGGCCATAGGGGGAATTCTGAAAATTTTGAGAATTGAAGAGAAAAATAAAGCTGATCAATAAGAATCCATGTTGGACACTTTTGGACCTTCTCTTATCTCTGATGGAGATGCCCAAGGAGCAAGTACAGCAGCAGTGGCACACGCAGCATGGCAGTGCCATGGGGCACCCACGTGTGCCACGGGGCACCTGCCTGCACCACGGGGCACCCGCCTGCACCATCCCACTGCCCCTCACGCTGCTCTGCTGAGCAGGACACAACCTCCCAGGCAGGAATGCATATTTTCTGTCTCTGGGATTCCTGGTATTTCAAAGGAAAGCTTTAGAAGATTTCATGAACAAAACTGCTCCTGGGTTTTTGTCACACGGATGAGATCACTGTCTTTCAAGTTTTTAAGACACTCCTGTTTTAGTGAAGTGAAATTGTAGACTTCAAAATGGCAGAAAAGCCACATTTTCCCTGGAAATAATGGTAGCAGAAAAATTTCCTGGATTTGTACCAAGCTGGGTTATATAAAAATGAGATAACTTAAAAACATAAGGGGATGTGAAGTGTTTGATTTTTCAGGTTTCCACGCTTGATCTGAGCTTTTGCACACCTTCAGACCTCCCAGGGTGGAATGAAATATCAGAAGACTCCTGTTGGCATGAAACCGAAATATAATGTCCGAATTATAATTAGCCAAAGTTTGTTCTCAAAGTATGACCGTGCAGGCTCCCTGAACACCCGTCATGAACCCGGGACTGCACAAACGCTAATTTATGGCGCCTATTTCTGATCCAGCCCCACCGAAGCGGCTGCTCTAGGAGGGACCCAGTGGAGCTGCGGAGGGTTTCAAGAGAGGAGGGAAGAGATGATGTATTCCGTTTTTAATTGGGGCTGCGGAGAATATGCAGGCAGCTACCCACATAGGGATATAACCTGGATGTAACACACAGGCTGGTAAAAAGTTTCTGAGAAGGAAACATTGTGAGTTTTTCCTACAGAACACATTAAACACTCACCCAGTAAAAAAATAATGATTGGAAGATTCCTTATTTATTCTGATAAGTTATCATCAGTGTCACTGAGATGAACATTTAGGCAGAACAGCTCCCCTGCCCACACACTGTGTTTGCTTTTTAAAAATATTGCAAATAGCTCAGTGGCTTTAAATAAATAAATAGCTAATGAGTCACACCAATAGGAATTTAATGTCAAGACGGAGGAAGTGCCTGCCTGAGTGCCTAGCCTAGAAAGTTTATTAGTATTTCTTAACCGCATCGGTGCTGCTCCCGCTACCAGCGTGCTCTGGCAAACCAGCCCTCTGGGCACCCTCAGCAGTGCCTGCGGCTTAGGGCAATGCTTGTCCAGCAGATGGGGGTGCTGCAGGGCACCAGCAAGGAAAGGGTTATGTAGAGCTTGTTGGAGAGCACCTGGAAGGACAAATATTGTTTGTCTGCTCCCTGTACAGGGCTGCAAACCAGGGACACATCAGTGCCAGGGAGTCGTCTTGCTGAGATGGAAGGCACCAGCCTTTTCCTGGAACCACGAACAGAGCCCTCATTTTACTCCTCCTGGAAGAGGTCCCTGGGCAGGCACAAAATGCCCAGGAGAAGGCTGAGACGGCATCGCTGGTGTTTATTTTTGCAGCTGTTCCTGTAGTCCGGGGGTGAGCATGGATCGTCTGTGCTGGGCACTGGGACAGGGACAAGAGACAGGACTGGGGCCAGGGACAGGACTGGGGCCACCCCAAAGGCAGCCTGTCAACCCCCGTCCTGACGCCCCGGCATGAGGGGCCTGAGCTGGTCATTGGTGCCATGAGGATGCTGTGAGCACCAGCAGGGCACGGCCGGTCCCAGGGTGCCCCGGCACAGGCTGGAGCATGGGGCTGAGCTCGGAGGAGATGCCAGGCCAGTGCACAGGGCCCTGACGGCTCCAGAGAAACCCTCCAAACCCGCCTGTGTGCCTGGGAGTGATTCATGGGAAGTTTGAAAGAAATTCCACTTCTGTTGGTGTGCCAGGGAGTGAGTGGGAGCTGGAAGGTGACAACATCCCGCTCCTTCATTCATCTCTTCATCTGATATAGCTGCAAAAGCCCTCCAGTTATGCAGTACATGAGGTCCCCTCTCACCACCCACTCAGCCTATATTGGTATCTGCACATTTATAACAAGCTGGCTAGCTCGGGAGAGCAGGCTGAGTTTAGCAAACCCTGTCTCACATGAGGAGCTGAGCTCAGAGCTGAGCCCACCCGCCCCGTGGCCAGCTCCAGGGGGTCCCGCTTTGTGCTGACAAGCCACGCTCCCGCTGCCAGGAGCATGGGCTTTTCTCCAAGGAAATCCCGCTGATATGAGAACAAAAAATTTTACACCACCAATCAGTTTGAAAACCCAGACTCGGATATCATTTCAATTGCTTCCCCATCCTCAGTGAATCAAGTCTTTCTAATGACGACCCATTTAAGGGGTGAGGAGAGGAGCCCCAGCCCAGGGTGAGCACAGCAGGTCTTCGCTCCTGCTGCCAGCCCTGAACTCCCTGCGGAGCAGGAACCCAAGTGCTCGGGAGAGACCCGTGTGGGGTTAGATGGGACAGTGGCACAGGGAACATGGGGTTTGCACTCAGAGCCTCTAGAGACCCTGGACCAGGAACTGCCACCACTTTGCAGAGGCCAAAAGGGGAGAGGGCCCAAGATGTCTACACTGAGTTATGTGCAGTCTGAGACATTGCTGCGATGTGCCATGGGCCATGGCTTCAGCCCTCTCCTGCTCTTCTTCCTCACTGCCTGATGGCTGCCGGGACCCTGCCGCTCTGCTGCTGGCCCTCCTAGGAGATCTGAGAAGCTGCAGGGCAAGGGGAGGTGAGCACAGCCCAGCTGGGGACCCTGCGAGTGGAGGGGAGCCCTGCTGACAAGGGGAACCCCATTAATGGCAGGGACAGAGGGACCCCTGAGGGAGCATTTCTAGACTCAATCTTCTGGAGAGGGCTGCTCTACCAGGAGTTGGATTATTTCAAAGGAATGTCAGTCTGTCCTGCGAAAGAACCCAATTGTCAAAAAATATCCTTTTCAGTCAAAATAGTTATAAGGGAACATTTTCAGCCGACTGCAATTTCCAGGCAGGTGGCTGGGTGCTCCCAAGGGATGGGGCGCAGGAGGAGCTGCTCAAGCGCTGCCCTGCAAGAGGAAGAGGCGAGGGGAGCAGAGGTCTGGCAGACAGACCACCCGCAGCATGCAGACACCCCTGGCACTCGGGGGCTGCCCACTGGCTGGCAAACCCTCTGCAAGCCCAGGATTTTTCGGTAGGGGAGGCAAGTAAGGAATGGAAAAATCATCACACACATTGCACAGATGGAAAGAGTTTACAGCCCTCCTCACTTCCTCATCCTCGTGGTGTAAATTATACGGACAGATGTACAATCTGGGAAGTTGTCCAGATTTTCTTTTTTATTTTTTTTTAATTTTTTTTTTTTAAGAAAGAGGGATGCTAAAACAACACTAGCTGTGCCATGTCTAGTCCTTGGCTTTCAGTGTTGGCTATGGAAGAGAAGAAACCAGCGCTCCTGGCAAGTGGTGAATGATCCAGATAAGCGTTGAGCTTGCCTGTGGCACCCTTTCATTGCCCAGTCCTTCTCCAGCAAACAAGGAGGTGCAATGCCGCCGTGCCCTTGGCAGGAGGCAGGAGACAGGACCCGCTGTGCCCACCCGGCTGCCAGCTGGGACTGAGTGCTGGAGGTGTCCCTGCTTCTGGTGCTGGGCTGGGGTGGCTGCTTTCCTGCGCTCAGATCTAGGCAGCTCCTTGGATATTTACTCGATTGCCAGGAATGAGAGGGAGGAGGCGGATGACAACATGTTTCCAGTGCTTTGCTTTGTACAGATATCCTCAAGGCAGCATGTGTGTGTCTGCGAAGGGCTCAGTGTGCTTCTCAGTGCTGCTTCCAAACAAGGATCAAGTAAATTTTCCAAAGCATATTCTCCCCCGTCAAACACTGCTCTCACTTTGGAGACTGTCCATGGATTTGACACTCCTGTGGGTTTTCTACCCCCATCCTTGTGCCAAAGATTCCTTGGCGTGAGCAGCAGGTTGAGCTTGGCTTTTGCTGGAAAGAAGTGAAGCCGACAACACCACGCCTCGAGGCTGGGCTTGTCCCCGCATCCGGGCGGCTGAGCTCCCGGCTGCTCTTGGCTTGGCCACTTACTGGGGACAGGCAGGGGCTGCGGTGCTCCCCCATGAGCATCGCTCACTGCCATGAGTGGCTGTGGGTGCTGGGGGTAGCTGGGATCAGAGGCAAATGTAAAGGGTGTAAGAATCAGAGTGTGCCTGCCTTAAATCAAGCTGAGAGCGTGACCACATCTGGGCTCGGTTGCCTTCCTTGGCCATGCATGACCTTAGCAGATGACCACTTCCAAAATTGAGACTTGGAGACTGAGTTGTGACACGCCCAGCGGTGATGCCCACCCTGCTCCCCACGGTCCAGCGCCCACCCCACCATGGGGCTGCGCTCGCTGCCACCACAGCAACTGCCCCACCAACACGCATGAGTGTTTTCGGACACAAGTACTCCAGGGCCTTAGCACCATGATTCAACCACCACAGAGGATGAGCTATAAATGCAAGTTTTACTGCTGCGGTCTATCATGGTTTTACTACCTTTATTTCCTGATCCATTTTGTGCTTTCATCTCCTTCCCTCAGCACGTGCTCTGCAGCACCCAGCTGAGAGAGGGGTTGGAGGGGCAGTGGGGTGTTCTGGGGCACAGCCCCTCCGCGGGCAAGTAGAGCCTTGCAAGGCTCTGCCTTTGGTACCAAGTTTGGAAGTTCAGCGCTAAGACTCTTGTGGGACATAAGGGAATAGAGCAGCGTTATCTGAAAAACACAATTCCCACCCTATGGGAAACAGCAACATTTTCATCTCGTTTCAGTCCAAACTGGACAAAAATCTGCAGATTCTTCACAGAATAAGGAATTCCAGAATTTTTTTGTTTTGACTGCACCACATTGAAAAGTTCAGCGGAAAGGTAAGCATCGGCTGTCTCCTGGCCAGCCAGTGCTAAGGGCTTCCTGAAGAAATGCCAAGCTGCATTCAAACTTGCTAAGAAACCATGGGGTTTTCTAATCGACATTTCCCTTCTTAGAAAATATTCTGATTCCACCAAAATACACGTCTTGATCTGAAAGATTCTGACCAGCTTTAGGGAACAGTAAATAATAAATAGCAAATAACCAATGAAGTAGAGATCATAGAGATGGTTGTGCTATAATCTGAGGTGCTTAGACAGAGCAGATCCATATTTACAGGCTTTGGTGGCTGATATTGTGCTGGTTTCCACAGCCAACTGTTGTTCCAACTGCAAAACTTGGGAAAACAGAGGACCAAGCAGTTCCACGGCACACATCACCAGCAGAAAAAGGAAAAAGAAAGGGGAAAAGATGGACAGTAGACTGGACTTTGGGTACTGTTGGACTGTACAACTTGATCACCCTATTCTCTGGCTTCTCCCTTGTGTGTTAAAGCTCATTAACATCCCTTGTTATGGCACTGCCACAGTCCCACAGCCTGTTTGGGACAGGGACTCTCACTTTCTGAGTGTTTTCACAGTATTTGTCCCTCTGGAGCTCCAGTCCCTTTCTGGATGCTACTTTAAGACAAATAAATAACTAAGGCTGACGAAATAAACCCCAGTACTTGCAATGAGAAATCTGCCTTGAGACACATAGGTCCACACCCAGTTTGCCGGGCCGTGCCACCCAGGAGGCAAAGGTCTCTTGTGAGCAGCTCCTTGCTGCCCAGCTATCGACCACGCTGCCACTGGCACTTTTCTGATGCCCTCACCCCCTGTGACACCCACCAAGCTATGGCTGGGCTCCGTCCTTGGCTGTGCAGACCTCAGAGTACGCCTCTGGTCCATCAGTTGCGAGCAACAGCCCTGCAGAGCTTTGCATTCCTGTGGAGTCTCACCATGCCAGAGCAGCAGCCCGGAGGTGGACGGTGATGGGTGCAGAAGGGGAGGAGAAATGGGTGCTGGACATTGTCAGGACAAGGGGCACGTGGCACCCCAGAGAGTTTCATATCTGCATTGCTCTGCAAGAAGCCACCCTGGCCCTTCTTTTGGGGAATGAATCACTGTACGAAACTCAGCAGGTAATTAAAGGACTGGATGATTGAAGAGAGTAAAGGCTTTTTTTATGCCCCTCTACAGCAGGGATTCAGAGCTGTTAGCAGGAATTCCCAAACCCAGTCCTGCTCTCCTTTGTTCTTAATGGAGATGGATTTTTATTCTAAACCACCAGAGAACCAGCAAAAAATGCAGACTGCACATTGGTCTCCTGTGACCCACTGCAGCACGATGGTAAACATTTCCACACACTGGCCACAATGTTCTTCACCTCAGCTCCCTGCCTCTGGGATCTTACCCAAAACCCATGTTCTGAACTGCACCCAGCCTCCAGCACCAGTGAAAACAAGTTGCTCCAAAGCAAAGAATAAAATCTGAGGCATCTGTGTGCTTTATACTCTAAACAGGAACTGGCCTGCCACCTCAAACTCCATACCAAATCACAAGCAACAGAGCAGAAAACCAAATTATTCTCAGCTGTTACACTGCTTAATTTAATATTTCCAATGAGCTCCTTTTCCTTCTCTTCAAGAATGAAATGCATATTTGTGCTGTGTCACAAAACATTAGATTTTGTCAAGGCAATTCATTTTTCAATGGTAATTTGTAAGTGCACACCATACCACACACGGTCTGGGGAATTTTATGGCTTCTTTCAGAGGCAAGGAAAATAAGAAGCACTCAAACTAGTGATGAGAGCATGGAAAAAAAAAAGTGAGAAGAGGTAACAATAACAGACAGAGCATTCATCTCTCTCAGCCACACCAGCCTCGGAAAGAAAAGAATATCCAGGGAGTAAACAGGGCCCGTGGGCTTGGGTGCTCCAAGACAAACACCGCGAGCGTCACTGATGGGCACGGAGCATGCCTGTTTGCAAAGCTCCAGCTCTACACAGAATTTCAAACACAGAATTTAATGGGGCATAAAACGGGCTAAATAACCTCATTGGCTTAATAATAAAACAAATAAAAATCAGCCTGTTTTTTGGCTTGTTATAGCATAGGAACCCTATGGAAGACAAGGGGTTTATGTAGTGGCACAGGGAGTACAGGCATGAAGGACTGGCCTGTCTCGGGTGTCAGCGGGGCACAGGGTTTGTTCGGCTTGGATGTTCCTAGCTCAGCCAGATGGTTGGGATCCATCCACATTGCCCACTGGCCAGGTCTGTCCCAGGGCAGGAAGGGATGGAGAGCTGTTGTCCCCATGGGATCTGTTGGAAGACATGGCTGCAATGGCTCCAAACGTGCATGGCAACAGCCAGCACCATCATGGTGAGGTGCCAGGATTTCAACAGCAGCTTGTGTGCTCTGCTTTGGCTTCCAGCAGAGCTGGACCTTGGCTCTCCTCTCCTCCAGCCAGCCCCACGGTGCTGCTGCCCCTGCTCACAAACTTGGGGAAGGGCTTCCTGCACAGTGCCTGTGGGTACCGGGAGAAGGAGCAACGCGGGGACCATCACCGGTCACTACACCAGTAGCACCTGCACACTCCCAGCAGCTCTGCAGGAGGGGTTCCAGAGGGACCACCTCTGCCCCAGCCTCCAGGTTCTGGCTGTTTCCACTCCTGCGGATGCCATCTCCTGCAGCAGAACCCTCCCTTGCTCAATCCAGTGCAACTCTGCACAGCCCAGACCGGCCTTCCAGGTAAGGTCCTGGAGGCAAGACGCACAGTTGGCCTCAAGACAGAGCTTGCCCAGTTCACAGGAGGAACTGCATGACAAGGCAGGGTGATCCTGTAATTAAACCTATGATTTGAGGCTTGAATTATATCACCAACAGGGGCAAAAGGAGACTTGATGTACTGTGTTTGTTGTACTGCACTCACAGGCAGCCAATTAATTAAACTCGCTTAAGGGACTTCCACGGGCCAGATGCAGGAACAGGAAGGAATCCCCCACCCGCCTGATGCACACATTGGCCTCCAGCCTTGTTCTGCTTTTTCACCTCTCCCTGGAGCATCAAATACAGCCACAGCTACAGAAAGGACATTGGCTGCATGTGCTGCTTCTTCTAGTTCTTGTAGCTGACAGCTCTGGTGCCTGAATGCTGTATCAGGATTAAACTGATAGTTTGGTGTCAGGAAGGAATTTTTTCCAAATCCAGCTGTCTGGCACCATTCTGGAGGCTGCTTCTGCCTCATGCGTTTTCAGAAAGCCTGCCCTCCCGTGTCTGAGCTGAGCGTGCCAAAGCCCAGGGCTACTCTGCAAAGCCGGTCTTGCAGAGCCATACCCCAACCGCCAGAAAGGGCATCCACTCTGGTCCTGGCACTGCCTTCATTCACCACCTGTATTTTGTATTTGCAACTAGTCTGCAAGTTAATAGCGGGTATCCAGCCTGTCAGAGGCTGACATGTTGTGACATACTGTAATATGACAAGTCCTGAGTGATGCCACTAAACGGGATCTTATTGCATCAGTGCCAGACAGACAACAGGATCTTTCAGGTTGGTATGAAGGCCCTCATCTCAGACAAAGAAGTATTCATTAAATACCACCTTGCTTTGGATGCTTCACTCGGTCTTCTTGCCACCAACAAAGATCATAAAGAGGGATTATTGAAAGTTTAAAAAGACCCCGCAGCCTGGCAAAGCTGGATCTGCAGGCTAACAGCAGGCACCTGGCCACGAACCTGCTTGCCTCCCTCCCTCCTTCTCCATAGAGCACAAAACCCTGAGAGGAGAGATGCTTTTCATATTTTTTTAAAACCACGTGGTCTATGTTAGTTTGCACATTACAGTGCAGCATAAAGCAATGGCATGGGGTGGAACACATGAGCTAAATATATTTGTGATACATCTTTCTTACTATTTATATTTATTTCTCAGGAACTGGTTAGCTCATACAGCTCAGAAATTCAGGTGTGTCACTGGAGGCAAGGCTCTGTCACACAGCAAGGCATGAAGGGAGAGGTACTAAAGCACCACGCTGGTAAAACCCTCCTCCCTCACATTTCATCAGAAGCTGAGTAGCACCAACGCAGCAGAAACCACCCTGTGTACACATAGAAAATACAATTTAGCAGGAATGGCTTACTGTGCTGTCCAACCCAAAAAAACAGCTGCAATATTGAGTATCCGTGCATCTTGCCTTTGAGGTGCAAACTGTCCCTGAGCCCCAGCGTAGGAAGGTCACAGGCCCAAGGCACACACAGTGCTCCTGAAGATCTGGCACGTGAACAACCAGTGGCTTGTTGTGTGGATGGGCTGGTGTTTCCTCTCCACTGACAACACAGATTTGCCTAGAGGAGAAGATGCAATTGCAGGGTAAGACACACCACACCTCAGTGACTATGGTTTTAATGTGGTTTTCAGGATGAAGAGATGAATAAGAGATATTTTGAAGCCACAGACAAAGCACAGCCAAGGAGACTGGAATTACCTATCCACCAGCTAGCAGCCCTCTTCCACTGCCAGAAGGTCGGCTGGAGACCTCAACCTTGTGGTGCAGCACTGATTGTATGTCTCAATGGGAGGACAGACCAGGGCAAAAGCACCTTTTTTCTGCGATGCAGATTGCAGCCTGCCCCAGAGAGCAGAAGAACACCCTGCACCCCCCAGCCCCTGCACCCCGGGATCTCCTGGAGCTCCTTCACCCTGTGCCAACGAAGCGTGCCCTGCTGTGCACAACAGCCTCGGACAGCACAGAAGTCTGTTTGCTTTCTCAATGCTCCATGAGCAAGTAAAAGAATAAGATTTATAGCATATTTTAAGGTTAATCAGTAAAATCTTTCAGGCAACTAACTGTATAAGCTTCTATTCAAATAGCATGATTTATAACACTGAGGAGAAGTGATTGGGAACAGCACGGAGAGCCACAGGAGGAGATGCTTGCTTAGACTCCCCATTTGTCAGTGCAAAAGACATGCTTACAGCTCAGCAGGTACCAGCAGAAGCACCCTGCCCCGTGCCATGGTCCCAGAGGCCACGGCAATGGCCGCTGCTGCTTTGTGCTCCGACCTAGCCTGGAGCAGGAGTGAAGTCCCTGGCAGCACCTTAACCCTGCAGAGTCGCAGGAGAGGGATGGCCTGCGTAGACCCGTGCAGCATCACGGCCTGCCTGCAGGGAGGCGTGACCGGGCTGCTCCGGAAAACCTCCAGAAAACATCATTCTTGCACAGTGCAAACACTTTGCAAAACCATGACTATTTTCCCAAAATGAAATTTTGGTAGAAGCAAGGGAAACAAAGTAGAGTTACAACCATGTTCAACCTTTACTCCTGTAGAAACTTTTAAAATTACCTGTTGTGAGATTTTAAAAGTCTAAAAAGAACTAATTTGTTTTATCCAAAACAGTGCTTTTGCCAACTTATCTATCAGTCTTCCTGGAACAGGGTTTTGCTACCATCCCAGGAATTTTCCTGAAAAACCCTTCTGGTTTTGTTCCAGTTAAAAGGAAGCCGAGCATCAAAATCTCCATATCCCTTTGCAAATTGACTTTCTGTCCTCCTCCCAGCTCTGACAATACCTTCCTCCTTACAGTTCAAACACTTGTGGACACAGTGAATGTGCCGCATGTAATTAATTAACTTAATGAATTTAATGACCTACCCGTATAACCTGGATAACCATAGCTAAATGCTTCCTTTAATAGATTCTCCTCCTCCGGTGGGCCGGGGATGGAGGAGACCTGGAGTGCAAGGTGTAGCAGCTGCTTTCTGAACATCTGGACAGGTCCTGCAGGCTCCCCTGCATCCTCCTTCCCTGGGTGGACCCCAGGGCTTCAGCAGCACTTTGAGGACGTATCCTGGCCCAGGGTCTACGGCCATGGGATTGGCTTTATGGTGCTCTTATGCCACATTTAATTACACATTGGTCTTTAACCACTGCGGGGAAAACAGGGCCACTCGGGCACCGGCCTCGCAGCTGGAGCTGTGCCATAGCAAAGGGAAAGCAGCGTGATGGTACTCAGTGTAGAGAGTGGCAACAGAGCACGGATATCACCGGGGGGAACCCGGGCTCTGGAGAAAATCAGTCAGTGTTTAAACAATTATTTCAAACCCCCAAATTACTGAAAAGATGGAAACCCAGAAGTGGTTCCTAAGCTAGCAGTCAAGTTCTTGGGGAGCAGCCAGTGAGGGGACTCCAATAATCACTAACAGTGTTTATTTGCCTTACTTAAAAATATAAAGATTTTCTCTCTAGTTCTGGGCAGGGGGAAAGGTTAATGAATTCCTTCAGAGCGAAGAGATCTTCAGACCTCTCAGTGGAAACAAGGTCAGAAATCAATGCTGGAGGTGGAGCAGGGAGGGCAGGTTGGAAAATAATGAAAAGGAAAAAAAATACATAAATAAAGAGGCAGGAAAAAATTATAAGCTAAACAAATGGCAGGGTGACACTTGCTCAGCTCCCCACAAAGAATATTGAATTATTGTCTATAATTTGGGCTATCGAACCTAAATTAGGGCCTCCAGACTAAAAACTGCTGCATTGTGTGAGGGTACATCAAGGGTCAAATGCTCCTTTGGTTTGCTCATTATTTGCTCTGATACTAGGCTGTCATTAGCGGCAGCAGTGCTGAACAAAGCTGCATTACAAAGGCAGTACACATCAATGGTGCTAATTAATTGGATTAATGGAAGGGCAGCACAAATTAGGTCTGGCTTGGATAATTTCAATGAAAACTGAATACCAATCCCCAAAGTCATTGGAATATGGATGAGGCAAATTGAGTTAAAATAGAGGAGACTGCTGCATTCATTAGCCCGCCCACCCTCTGAAGTAGTTGTTTAATATGCAAACTATTAATATGCAAATGAGCACAAATGAAAAAAGTGTGATTTTTTTTTTTTCATTCTCCCGAACACAGGCAGCTGCCTGACGTGAAAGAGCTGCGCATTTCCGTGCTGGCAGAGGATGGAGTTACTGAGAGCAAAGAGCAGATTTTATGTCAGAAATTCACTTCTCGTAACCCGTGCTGCCCTTGCTCAGCCACATGCAACCCAGGGAATGGAGCCACCTGGAAAAATAACTCGTTAAAAAAAATAATCTTGCCCCAAATCGTGCCTCTGGGTCTCTGGGGGGGTCTGGCCACAAGCCCTGCAGGCAGCAGACAAGCCTGCCCAGCAGAAGGGGCCCGCGGGGCCAGGGCACTGCTTAGCACGGCGGTCAGGAGCCCAGCAGGACCCTGAGCCCGCAGGTAGGGTGGCACAACTCCGCTCTGCACAGCGGCCAGTGCCTTCCCCAGCAGCCAGGGAGCTGGGAACCTCACCGGCAGCTTGGGACACGCTGCCATCCCCGGCAGCATCCCAGACACCGGGGTGGGGTTTGCCCTCCAGTTTTGGGGTGGGCACGGTCACTGCCTTGTGCCTGCTGCTCTTGGCATTAGAGCACTTTTAATCATTTAGTTCGTTAAGGAAAGGTGATAAGGCAACTTTCTCGCTTTTTATAACTACCTCCCATGGGAGCCTCAAGGGGTGGAGAGCTCTTCACCGAGGCAGAAATGAAGCAACATTTGCTCCAGTTCACCCAGAAACACGGGGTCTTGGGTAGGAGATGCTCAGGCAGTGTGAGAGCACACGTGAGATCACCGTTAACGGTTCCCCAGAATCCGTAATCCAAATTGCCTTGGCCAGCATATGAACCGCTGAATCCATAAAGATTAGTAATAATTCCCAAACCATTTCTGACTTCACGGTTCCAGCCTGTAAATTACAGCTCTATTGTGGTGCTTTCCCAGCGCTGCTGCGGCACCGCGGTGCCAATCACCACCCTCTGACAATTACAGAGCGAGTGAAAAACTTCTTAGAAACTGTAATTACCCCTAAGAACTGTTTCCCTCTTTGGCTTCCTTCGCTTAGCGGGTGACCCTTCAATGTTGTGACAAACGCCTTGTTTGGAATTATTTTTTCATTTCTAGCTGTTAACTAGACATGCCACCATTTCAGCTTTTGGCTCATTTTTCTTCTTGGTTAAATAAGGTTATACACGTTATCTCACACCCATACGCCCACTGCTCACCACGTGCACATGCCATTTCATGTGCCCACCACGGGTCAGGGTCTGCCTGGCTGCCACACGGGCGCCTTCCCCCTGGTGCTGCAGCAGGGCTTCTCCACCGCCGTGCCACCACGCTAGATCATGGCCCGACAGCGCTTTGTTTTAAGCGAGCAAACTGTCCTGTTGATCTGAGAGGGATTAGATGCTTAATTTTAGGAGTGCACGTGGGATTCCTGAGCTTCAACAGAGCAATGCGCTCAAGCTTCACTGAATGCATTTTTATGGTCCAGATACAAACCAGAGGGAAAGAGCAGAGCTGCAGAGATCAGAGGAAGGTGAAGAGTTTCCACACAACGGCAGTGAAATACTTGTAGTGCTGGTGACCGCAGCAGGTACTTACAGAGCAAGGTCTTGCCCCATCCCCTTTGCTGCATGCTCCCTTGTTAGCACTCCGGAGCACTCGGACCACTCACGGCTCTTTCCCCCTGGCCATTAACTGGATTTGCAGCAGCATATTAGACAGAGAGGGCTCCTCCTTGGCAATGGCACCAGCTAATTCAGCTCCTGATAAGCTTCACATGTGTAAACTTATTCCACAGCACCCTATTGTTTTAATTGAGATTCCCACCTTGTTTAGCAAACCACACTTGGTCAACCCTGCTCCCTTTAGACACGTGGAGTTTGGTTCCCTGTGGCCCTGCCTTGCATCAGGGGAGGTGAATCCCCTAGCGCAGGGTGAGAGCAGACATATGCTCTGCAGCCCTGCTCGCTCGTGGGCGTCTGGGAGAGATGAGGAGGCTGCACACCGTCACCGTGCACCCAGGGGCTTCATTTGCAATCACGGGGTCCCCAGTTTCACACCACTAGCTCCTCCTTGCTGAGAGGTTTGTGCTGGAGGACGAGCTCTAAGCCGGTGGCACGCAGTCCTGCATGGCAGCGCTGGGGAGCATGCGGGGCTTGTCTCCTGGCACACACTCCTCCACCTCTTGGGGAGCTCGGCTGGTGACGAAGCAATGGGCTCAGGCTCCTGATAACATCGATTTTTCCCTCTGCAGTGACGATGCTCATGCACCGGCTCAGGGGCTGAGTGCAGAACTTTGGATTCTTCCATTTTTCCTCACTTACTGTTTTCTGTTCCTCGATGTCCTGGTTTCATCTGGGATAGAGTTAGTTTTCTTCTTAGTAGCTGGTAGAGCGCCGTGTTTTGGATTTAGGATGAGAATAATGTTGATAACACACTGATGTTTTGGTTCTTGCTGAGCAGAGTTTACACTAGTCAAGGACTTTTCAGCTTCTTGTGCTCTGCCAGGCGCACAAGAAGCTGGGAGGGGGCACAGCCAGGACAGCTGACCCAGACTGGCCCAAGGGCTATTCCATACCATATGACATCATGCTCAGTATATAAGCTGGGGGAAGAAGAAGGAAGGGGGGGACATTGGGCGTGATGGCATTTGTCTTCCCAAGTAACCGTTACGCGTGATGGAGCCCTGCTTTCCTGAGGATGGCTGAACACCTGCCTGCCCATGGGAAGTAGTGAATGAATTCCTTGCTTTGATTTGCTTGTGCGCGCGGCTTTTGCTTTACCTATTAAACTGTCTTTATCTCAACCCATGAGTTTTCTCACTTTTACTCTTCCGATTCTCTCCCCCATCCCACCAGGGGGGAGTGAGCGAGCGGCTGTGTGGTGCTTAGTTGCTGGCTGGGGTTAAACCACGACACTCGAATAAAGAGGAGGAGACGAGTGTTTGTAGGAAAGGGGCATGGTTTAATTCTCATGAATCAAAAAAACCTCCAGTGACAAAGCAGTTCAGTTCAAGCGCTGCTGCTCCCACGGCTGGAGCCGTCCCTCCAGGCAGAGGGGGTCTGGGCAGCGCCTGCCTCCGGGGGGGCACCAGCTCCCGACATGTCCGCCCCACGCTTGCAGGGGGCTCTCCCTGCCCTTCAAAGCCGCCCCGGCACATCCAAACCCTGGGCATCTGCAGCCTGGCTGCTGCCAGAAGATAAGCTAGCAGGGCTTGGACAGGCAAAGTGCCCACTTGTTAATATTTTTCCTTCTTCAGCCATTTCCTTTTAATCTTTTCTTTTTTCTATAGGGTCTTGTACTGCGCTCACCACTTGTTTCTGAGCGCCCGATCATCACAGCGTATACCTAAGTGCTTTGTGCAGAATTAAGTTGTTAAATATTTCAAGGGATAGGGCATCTATCTTTTCCTCCAGGAGACTAGTGAGTCTAATAAATTCCACTGTCGGGATGCCTTTTACTCTAACTCAGCACTGTGGACTCACCAGTGGGTTCAAGCTCACCCCTTGTCACTCATCCCATGCCAGGATGGCCAGAAGAGAAAGAAGTGCTGGAGCATTTGGGAAAGCTGTGGCAATGCCTAAGAGCAGCCAAGCATGAAAATACCACCTTTTTTTTATCCAGCAGTATAATTTTACTAATTTTCTTAGCACTCCGTCCTTATCGGTACGATGGGCAAGCACAGCTGTCCCCAATGTGCTCTGGGGCACGCTCCACCGCGTCCTGTGCCGTGGGTCCAGAGGACGGTGCAAGGGGACATGCAGCCAACCCAGCCCTGCACAGACCTAGCTGGAGTCAAATGGAAGCAAAATATCAGGTAATTTTAATGACACTTATCATGAGTACAAACAGCCTTTCTTAATTAAAGTCAGATCGCCTCCTCAGGCAGAATGAGCCCGCAGCATGGCAGCTATTTTCTCGGCAATTTCATTTGGTTTGTTTTTCTGTGCATAAGGGGATGTTGCTGCAATCCCTCCAAGAGCTGGCAGAGCCTCCATGCTCTTGTCACCCTGTAACAGCTTCCTGGATTAATGATTCTGCAAAGGGCTAATTCTTAAGAGGGCAATGTCTTTTGCAGGCTGGTATTGATCTTTGTCAGCTTCCCCTTGAAAGAAAGAAAATATTGGCTTATTTACAAAAGGTAGCTTTTTGCTCCTGGCGAGTCAGCCTCAAGATTCACAGCTCCTCGCATCCCTCAGAAATTGGAAAGACTGAGGGTAGTTCCTCGAGTGTCAAAATCAAAGTCCTCGAAGTTCACAAACCCCTGCAGAGTGTATGTGATAGAAGGGGATGGGGTTTACCACCGAGCGGGTGGACAGAGGACCCTGTGCTGCAGAACAGACCCCAGCAAGCAGGGCTGAACCAGAGCCACGCACAGGGAGAGGAGCTGTGGAGGAAGCAGTCGTTCGCTTCATGGCTGAAATGCTGCACTTCACCTTTGGTTTGTGTTCTAAAGGGGAAGAGAATACCAATTTTCAACAGCATGCATTAAATAGATTTTTTAAAAAAATCTTTTCTATGTTCATATAACAGCAAAATAAAAAATATAAAAATGTTCAAAATTCAAAATGAAAAAGAATCTAAATTCTGAAAAATCATTTTAGCAAAAACCCAAGAAGATACCCTTTGGTAACCAGCACTTTGTGAAATGGGAAGGCTCTCACCAACAACTTTCCTTTCAGAAAATGGCCTTCCCACCGGCAGGAGCCAGTGCTGGTTGCAGACGGGCAGCTTGGAGTTCCTGAGCACAGGAGCCGGTCCCCTTTCACCCCGGGGAGAGATGCCCACCGAGAAGCGCAGGAGGCGCCCACAGAGAAGCTGCACCCTCTCTGCCTCCCCAGAACAGAACCTTAAAATATCTGCACATGAATAACCAACCACTGGGCTGATTCGCAAAGTGAGCCCAGAATAGTCCAGATACATGTGTGCATCTGTGCATATGTATATATATGTATACACATAAATAGAGAAGAGGGCATTTTCAGCTCAGATAAAGGAAGAAACATGAATTATAACATTAAAAAGATACAGGAAAATGCATGGCTGCAGCACGCCACCTGCAAGTCCCAGGGATGACAGCGGAGCCTGGGCCTGCTGTTCCCGGGGCTGCCCCTGCCCCTTCTGCACCCCACATGTGCTGGGGGGTCTGGGCCAGCCCAGGGGACGGCAGGAGCCACTCAGCCCCCCGGCTTGGCCACGATGGCACCGCAGCACGGGCGAGGTGGTTTGGGATCGCTGCCGTGCTCCTCCAGCAACAGACCCAGGGGTGTCCCTCATCGGCTCTTGACCATTCATTGGTGCTTCAGCAAGAGCAAGTTGTTATTTTGTTTTCAGGGTTCTCCTTTTCCCTAGAAAGAATGAAGTAAAATAAAATCAGATTTAGAAAGGGACTTTGCTGTACCAGGGTGTCTGGTAACGTTCACGACCAAATGGGTGCAGGGGAGGAGGGTCCCACCTGAAGGCGCAGAAGCTCCTTCCCACGGTGGGCTGTTTGCAGTGATGCTCAGAGGAGATCCCAGCCCTGAAACCCTCACCCATCCCCTGCCTTGCGTTCGCCCCTTGGGAAAGCCACTGTTCCCACTGGATGCTGCCTGCCCGGCTCCCCGTGCCCAAAATGTCCCAAAATTATTGATATTACCATTATGACTGAGCTCGAGGCTGTGCCACCAAGCATTAAACTGACCCAATCATTGATCCTTTCATCTCTGACAAAAAGCAACTACGATGTCATCATCAAAGGTACTGGGAGTGCCGGAGCCCACGCTCCCTGTGCATGGCTGTGCACTCGGGCCGGCCGGTCCTACAGGGGCCTCGCTCTGCATCCCCTGTTTAGCACCGTGCTAAACAAACAATATTACACACTAAAACAAAACAAAACAAAAAAACTAAAAAGCTCTTCCACCCACTAACTCCTGCTGTGCAGAAGGTGCCAAATCAGATTACAGCGCACAGTTGCCACATTATCCTGTCTCGACTTCACTAACGCTCATTAAGCTTCTAAAATCCTTTTTATGGTGTTTATAACACCTCCAGAGGAGTTTACTGTGTAAATATTATTCTACCATTAAATCCTGCAACAAGGCAACCGTCAACAAGTGGAATTTGTAATGGGCCTGCCGAGAGGGCTCGGCTCGCAGGCTGCGGCGCCTGTGAAGTGAGGCCAACGAAAGCAGCCAAGAACACAGTACGGAGTGATAAAGCACTTCATTTTGATGCTTTAAATCTCCTACCACTTGGGCCTGCTTAATGTAACAGGCCCACTGAGATATTAGATTTGGGCCTGGAGTCAAATAAGCTACAGGGAGCCACTTACTGAAAGCAGCCTTCCACGCAGCGGCAGCATTAGCGGTTTAACCCAGCTAATCCGGCGCGGAGCCGCCGTGGGCTAACGCACGCCTGGCCGGCAAAGGGATGGATCCGGGCGGCCCCTCAGCAGCGGCCACCCTCGCCCCCCGTGCGGGATGTGCCGTTGGCATGCCCGGGGTGAGGGTGGGCGTCCTCCGGCTGCCGGCGTGCCCAAGGATGCTCAGGCAGTGCCGGGAGGACAGGGACCAGAGGATGCTGCGGCTGGCAGAGGCTGGACTGCCCCGGGCAGGCTCCCCAGCGGCTCTTCCAGCCGGGAGCAGTTGGAGCACTGAAGCCCTTCTCCCCACTCCCAGCCCCTCTTCACACCCTGGCTGGGAACAAAAGAAATGCAAAAAGGAGAAGGTCGCCTGGAAAAAAAGAAAAAAGAAAACAGCAAAAGAAAAAGCCAAAGGGGGAATCTGGGCAGCGGGAGCGGAGGGAAGGAGACTCCCTGAAGATCCCGCGGAGCTGGCAAGTGTCAGAATAGCAACAGCTGTTTCCAGAGCACAAAATAAACACAGTGGAAACGCATGCTATTTGCAAACCTGCGCCATGCTCTCCCCGCCGAGCCGTGCTCCCTCTGCTCCCTGCCAGGCCCCGCGCCGGCGCGGGGGACAGGGCGCATGGGCATGAGCGCGTCCCCACCCCCTTTCCAAGTCGCACCCAGTGGGTCCCAGAGCAATCCAGACAAATCACATATTTGCTTTTACTTCAGTGGCAGAAAATGAACCCAAAAATAAGCATGTGGAATTTTAGGGCGACGAATAATTAAAAGGCTGTTTGGGGGAAAGCTGAACATTTAGTTGAAACCGAATTGAAATATTGTGTTTCATTTCGAGATGTTGTGCCCCTTTCCTCAAGCCTTTCCTCCAGAAACAAAGGCAACCCCCCAACCGGTACTCTAACTGCTAAATGCCACTATGAAATGCATAATCTCATTTTGAAAATGGCAATCTGATATGCTTTGAGGTTTTGGAAAAAAATGATCATTCCTCCCTTCTTGGGCCAAAATATTAGTCTAATTCAAGATCAAGTTTACAGATAACTTTGGTTCCTCCCAGGCGCGACCATCCATTTCTACCAGGCAGCTTTCCCACACCGGGACTCACCAGGTCCACCCAACGCACCGGTCCCGCACCACCACGCTGCAGCGGGCACCCACCACCCGCCCCGGCCCCGGCCCCGGCCCCGGCCCCAGCCCTGGCCCCGGCGCGCAGCCGCCGCAGTCAGGCAGCATCCCCCGGCATGCCTTGGCAAACTGTGCTTCTGTAAGAGAAAAGATGACCAAGTTTGGAAATGTTGCTCAATAATTTTTACCATATGTGTTTCCTGGTGCTGTGTCAGTGCCTGCATCCAAGAGCAAGGCTCGCTCAGGTTAGACGGGGCTCGGCTCCTCCTGGGTGCCCCGTGCCGACCGCAGCCCCCAGCATCACCTGATGCTTTCACCCTCCTCCTCTCTCCCCCACGAGCCCTCTCCTGCACTCACAACGGAGGGCTGAATAGCATCCATGTGAGCTGGAAATCAAAGTCACCCAGCGGATCTCCTTCACAAATTCCAGGTTTCAAAATTGTTTTTTGGAACAAGAGCAGAAACAAACATTTTTAAATTGTCTGTGGAGGAATATGCTGGAAATCATTGCTGCAGCTTAACTAAAATGTTTCAGTTTTGACAAAATTGCTTGGATTTTATTTTGATTTTGACTTCAAGCAAAATAATTTATCATGCAAAATTAATACAGAAGACAACAGTTACAATGCAAAACACAAAACGTAATGTGATAAATAATGAAAATATTGAAACACAAGCTGTTTCAGAATTAAAAATTGAAATTACTTGATACGAAAATGTCACGCAGGATGCTGCAGTGTTGATTTTTTTTCCAGCTTTCCTCCAAAACAAAACTCTGCCAAAATCCGGCCAGTTCTGCAAAGCACCGGGGTGCTGGGGGTCAGGAAGGAGCTGTGCACCCCTCTGTTTTCCATGGCATCCCACCACTCCCCTTGGCCCTGCAAGGCTGCTGGTGCCCGTGGCTCCCGCGGGATGTCCCACGTGCTGGAGGTGTGCAGGAGCAGTGATTGCTATGGCAATGGGGCAAAACAGCCCCAGCTCCCCCATGGGTGGCTGGGGACCAGGCACAGGTTGGGGGCACGGGATGGAGCCACTGGCCTGCGCTCCGGGGAGCGGGCAGGGACTGAGTCCCCAGGACACATGGGTGATGATGATGAAGCCACGGCTCGGTCAGAGTAGGGCTGTGGCATTAAGAAATGAGGGAAAAATATCCCCTTGTGCCCCTCTTAAAAGATCACAGCTTGGTAGCTCTCCCCCAAAAGCTGCGTATTTTAGCAGGGTTGTCATCTGCATATTTATCATCTCTATAATCTCCTGAGCACAAGTGAGACCGGCAGCCGGAGGTCACCACCGATTCCTCGGCAGGACAATAGCCTTGAACAGGGTCAGCGAGAGCAGGAGAGGAGAAGTCCGTCCTAGGCAGGAGCCCATCACGAAACATCACCACCGCAGGTAACCTCTGTCGTGAATCAGGGTGGTCTGAAGTGAATAGTCCTGCGAAACCTAGTAACATTACCAGGATTTCATAGCAAGGCACAGCACGTGCGATTAAAGTTAAACCAGGTTTAAGCAAATGCTTTGACACCGTCACTGACATCAGACAAGGGGACACAAAGGAATAATGAAAGGGACCCTTTCCTGAGGTGGGGTTCAGGGGAGAAGACCAGAGGCCCTCGCCGGGAAGGGATGGGAGCCTTGTCTGTGCCATAAAGTGCATTTGGCAGTGCGGGAAGACTGAGCTGAATGTCAAAGCCTGGATGCCTTTTAGACTGTTTGGAAATGAGTTGTCTTTCCATCGTGACAAGTCGCAGTGTGATCTCTCCTATGCGATAAAACCCTGATATGATACTGCAGTAAGGGGCCAGTCGCAAATGCCCTCCTAATTAATACAAATTGTTTGTTTTCCCCTGACAAACACCAAAGACATGTTTCTTCATAAAGACGAATGACGGCCCCACATTGGCAGCTCTCTCCCCACCAGCCCAGCAGGCAGCCACTCTGTGCCGGCTCTGGCGAGCCTGCAGGATGCGGTGGCAGCCTGGCCCCAGCGCGCCCGGGGATGCTGGGGGCAGCGGGACCTGCTACCCTCCAGCTACCGCCTCCCTCCCCGTGCAGCCCCCATGCTCAGCAGAGCCTGAGTGCATTATGAACATTTCTTCTCCTTGCTGTCACGTATCACACTGCAGTGGCTGCCCAAACACGGCTAAAAAGAGGAGGGCACCCCAGAGAGGAAGAGGAGTGCTTGCTTGTGGGCTGTCCCCATGGGCCCAGGGCACTGCAGGACGCTCTTGTGCACTTTGCACAGTGCATTTTGGAGCTCAAAATACTCCGACCTGAGCAGCAGCGTGTGAGAAAACAAATGGGGCGCTCAGGGCATTACAGCGCATAGAGAAAGCTAATTAAAGGGTTTCCAGCAAAAGGCAGGCTTGGGTAAGGTTCCCAATTATCCCGACAGGGATAGGGATTTTAATGGGCACCAGCACGTCCAACAAAGGTCTGCACGCTGCTCCTGACACAATCCCATTCAGGCAGCTTTTGTGCAGCTGAGGGGTGCAGGGTTTGGGAAAGCTGCCGTCCCTCGGGGCAGAGGGCATGGACGTAGCCAGGTGGCTTTGCCTTTAGGAGGAGGCTCCAGGGCAGGGAGGCACCAAATTTCCTCCTGCCTGTTCCAGGCGCCGCATCCCAAGGGACCATGACGCTGCCCTTGGAGACCATGACACTAACAAAGTGCCTGCCATCGCACTGTTTCCACAGGGCTGCAGGTGCTCTGACGCCCTTTCCTGGGAACCTTCCCCTGCGGTCCCACTCCCCAGCCTGGTGCCAGCCCACCGCCTCAGCGGAGCCCATACCCACCAAACGCCAGCTGATGTCAGCAGTACCCGTGCCATGGCCCCGGCACACGCCTGGGGAGCCAGCGGTGCAACGGCCTCGTGGCGGCCGCCCGAGCGCACCGGTGGCATCGGCAGCGGCGCAGCGCGGTGACTCAGCCAGCAGGAATGTGGGAGTTCTGCACGGCTCGGCGCTGAAAGCCTTTTAATTCCAGCTTGGTGATGAATGGGCAAGGCCTGAAATGAAATGTTCGGAGGCTCAATGTACCAGGCCTCCCGCTTGTAATTATTTTTGTACAGAATATGTCAAGTGTCGTGCTTCACAAGAACTCGTTTAGCATGCAAACATTTTGTGATTAAGTGAGGCTTACTTAATTAAGCACTTTGTAATGACTCTTAAACCAAAGAGTAGTGGATTAGTGCGTCCTATTTGTGTCTATCATGTTAAAGGCGCGGTAATAACAGGTTGCTGCAGACAATTAGGGTTAGAATACAGAGTGGATGGAGGGAGAATCAGCAGGCACCCGGAGCCCCGCCACTTGCTAATGTCCTGATTTAAAGCCGCCTCTGCAGAGACAATGCGAATCCGTGCCCTGCATCTGCTACCACATCCAGCCCCGCGCCCGCTGCCGAGACCCGGGCACGCTGCACCGCTCGGTATTGCACACCAGGACATGTCTGAGGGGTCCCACAGCAAAGAGGCGGCTGGGTAGGGTGGGCATCACCCCAGGATAGGGTCCCCACTCCAGCAAAGGTCACGGGCTGAGGATTTGCTTGTGGCACTAAACCACAACATTTGTGTGCTGGCATCAATAAAGCAGGGGCATACACCCCTTGTATGCTGGCACGCAGCGCTCCCCCGGGGCGCAGTCTGGGCTGAGGGCCTTCTTCCACAGAAGGGTGCAAGTCCCCAGGGATGCAGTGTGCAGCAGGTGCCTCCGCATGCCGAGAGCACTGTCTGCCTCCAGACTCGGAGGGCAGCAAAAAATACCTGAACTCCCTCTAACTTTGTCCAGCTTGGAGGGCTGCAGGACTGCACCAGGGTGGCTGCTGCTTCCAAAGGAAGGAAGACGTGTGCTACCAAGGAGAGGTGGCTCCTGAGGTTTCTGGCAGCTATCAACACTGGTGGGGATGCCACCAGACCTACGTACTGACCAGCCCATCTTAGCAACTCTGGGTCACCCCACAACACTGCTCTTAGTGAAATCATAGCAGATGAATGTGTCCCTCTGCCTCCAGTGCCCCCACCAGGCTTGGGGCCATGACAGCATATTGACACCTCTTGCTTTGGAGCGAGGCATTGCTTCATGTCTCAGCTTCAGGCCGTGGAAGGTGCAAACCATCTCCTGTGGTCATCTGTGATGTTTTAGAGGCACTACAAGCCAAATTCAGAAGCTGGTAGGTTGGAAGATGCAGGGCAGGGCAATTCAGCCCTGAATTGTCAGTGCTAATGCTGTTCATCATGAGCCAGACAAACTCATCAGCAGGCCAGCTCTGTGGGGCCCCAGTTCTTCTGCCCCATTGGGATGCTTACTTAGGAGGAATTATTGATTCTTGCTATCAGAGAGGCACCAAGTACACAAAATTACAGTAAACACAAGTCTCCTGGGCACTCCGGGTAAAGGAAAGCAGCATTTGTGCTGTTCTGTGCTGGAGCAAGCCCGACTATTCTCCAACCGGCCCCCGTGCACACCACGCCTTGCAGGGGAAGGAGCACACATCAAGCAGGGGAAGGAGGCACGGGTGAGGGACTCAGATGCCGTCCCAATGGCAGGTCCTTGGTACCACAGTCCTGGCTTGTGAGCTTTCCTCTCCTCCTCTCCCTCCCGGCGCCCCAGTCCAGGACCTCTGCAGCCTGGGCGGCAGAAACCTCTCCCTGCCCGGGGATCCCCCACGACGGCAGGCACCGCCAGAGCCCACGGCGGGGTGACCAGCCCTGCCTGCTGGGGGGCTCATCCACACTGCAGCGGGATGTGCAGGTGGAGCAAGGTCCAGCCAGAACAGCGCATCCCCCCCCTTCCCCATGTCCATGAGGAAGAGCAGTGAGGATGGGCTTTCTCCTTTAGCCCTTTCCATGCCTCAGGGAAACCACCGTCGGGCAGCAGGGGGGAGCCTTTTGTCTGACGGTCCGAGGACAAAGGCGCTGCCGAGCCCTTCCCCGGGCTCTGGAGGGCGTGCAGGTACCGAGGCTGCCCCCGGGGCCCGCCGAGCCCCTGCCCCCGCCGGCCCCGCGCTCCTGCGGCCCGGCCCGGGCAGCACCTGCGGCGCCCCGCGCTGCCCGCCCTCCCGGCGCGCGCAGGAACACGGACCCGCCGCCGGCCGCGGCCTGCGGGCGGGGCGGGGGCGGCGGGGCCGGGGCCGGGGCCGGGGCCGGGGCCAGCAGCCGGCGCGGGCGGGAGCGGCTCCGCGGGCCGCCGAGCATTACTCGCCATGGTAACCAGCCTGACAACAGGCCCGCGAACAGCAACTTGTTTGGAAAACAAGACAGCACTCAGCCTCCTCGCTGCCTCTCCCAGCCTGGTGGGTGGCACGCACGTTTGTCACAGGTGACACCGACCCCCCCATGCATCACGTGGAGAGAGGACAAATTATCTCATTACTCCCCAACAACTAATTCATTTAAAGGACAAAAGCAAGCAGCACATCAATCCAGCAAGTACAGTGAAGGTGAGAGGCAGAGCTGTCTTTACATACGTATTACACACCAGAAACCATGTTAGAAGAGCACGGGGCTAAGGCAAAATGGAGCACCCTGGAGTTGGGGAATGCAAGGACTAAGAGGACCGACGCAGCTCCGGTTTGCCGCCTCGTGCCCTGAGCAGCATCGCTCTGGTTTAGCTGTTAATGACTCGGCAGGCTCCATGGGTGCCGCAGCCAGAGCTGCTCCGCGGCTGGAGCGAGGCGGGGAAGGAGGCAGTGGTTCTTGCTGCAGAAACTGGGTGGGAGATGCACAGCGAGCGAGGCAGAGACGTCGGCCGTGAAAGCTTTGGATGGGCAGTGCTGGCCTACAGCGCCGGCTGCTCCCGCCCCTGGCACGAGTGCTTGCGTGATGGTAGGAAAAGTTATTTAAACCAGAAAGTGTTCACAGCTGGCTGCTCCCTTCACAGCCCTGTCTGCCGAGCACCCAGCGTGAGATGCCTGGGATTTGCATGACGTAAGAGCTGAACGCTCACAGATGTGAGCGAGCTCGCTGCAAACACAAAAGGTGCTAGGCGAGCAGACCTTGGGTCCCGCAAGCCTCAGGTCGGGCATTTCAGCATTTCACCACCACGGTAAAACATGCTCCTTCCCAAGCGAGGGCCAAACGCAGAGCCCTCGCGCTGGCGGCTGCCGGGGCTCGGCTGACAGGCAGGAACTCAGCCCCCGCAGCTGCACTGCTTCCAGTGCTCCATCCAGCGCACGAGGTTTACTGTAGTTGTTCAGAGAGCAGAACTGTTTTATCAGGTTTTATGGTTTCTCTAATCTGCCTTTTTTCAGCCCTGGCATCCTTTCTTCATCCTGAAAAGGAACAAGCAGCTCAGGGGCACCCTGGGTGCAGTGCCCAAGAGCAGAGGGTCTTGCTCTCTCACCTCCGACCCCACAGGTTGCTCCCTTATTAGCAGTGTTAATAAAGCTGGCTGACACTGTAATTTACTGCGTTTGCTTTTCTGTTCACCTCTGAAACAGGAAAAAAAGCAGGCAGTACCTATCCTGGAAAATCTTTCCCTTTGAGCTGAGAAAAATTTCTGAGTTCAGCGAATAAACATCCCTTCCTGCATGTGCACGGGGTAATGGAGCTCAGAGCCGGCAGTCTGATGCATTAAGATCAATTCACTTTTTTATCTCAAAAAGCAGAAAACTAATTTTTTTTTTCTTTTGATAAAACAGCGCTACGAGCAAGCAATGCCCTTAGAGCAGAAGGCAGCACAGGCGGCCATGGGAAGCTCACAGGCTCACAACTTTGATACCACTCGCCCCCTTGCCCCCAGCTCCTGGTTTTCAAATGCTCAGAAGACAACAGGTAATAAATCTGGATATTTTACACTTTTTCATTTCCTCTTACCTCACATTTAATGAGATTTCGCCCTTAACAAAGGTACTATTGAAGCTGACTCTTAAAGAAGGCCAGACAGGGGCTGAAATATTTTGGGAATAGGTGGGGGAGGAGGAGGGCTGTAAGGGGGGGGGGGGGGGGGGCGGTGAAGAAAAGGGAGCTTAGACAAGGGTCAGCCTGGCTTTAGTTCAAGCTTTGAGTGAAGGTTTAAAAGGGATTTTATTTTATCTCAAGCCTGGAAATCATCCCCTTCACTGGTGTTACCTTGGGATGAGCCTGGTTTTAGCAAGTCCCAAGCAGCCCAGGCATCTGAGATTTAGTGCTACAGTGACCACAGCTCCATCACTGCAGGCGAAATTTATACTGGTAAGAGAGACTCCGGCTGAATGCCCTTGCTGAACATCAGCAGGGGGATAAACAGTGGGACTTACATTAGCATAGTTCAATCAAGATTAATTTTGAGTGAATTCCCTTGGAGCAATGTCTCACAAAGGAAAGGCTGGAAGCAGCGCCGGCAAGCCGGGGGAGCGGTGTTGGCAGCGTGCTGGTTGTGCCACGCACACAGGCTGGGCGCTGCCTGTGCCGCATGGAAATTCAGTGTGCTCTTCGAACCCTGCCTAGGGTTACCTGGCTCTTCAAACCCTACACTGCACCTGGGGAAGACATGTCATTTTTTCCAAAACTGAATCCACCTCGAACAAGAAGCAGACCCAGCAGATGTAAAACTAGAGGAAGAAAACTCCCGAACTCCAACTGCAGCTCTGAACTTGGAGAAGCCAAAACATTTTGCAAAACCTCCCACTCCACAAGGTTTTCCCAGCCCTAAATACTTGATATTTTAGTAGCTGTTGAATTTCAGAAGTTCAGTATTGCAACTGAAGGCGATTAACGAGGAGAGGAAAGGAGGGAATCAAAGCTCCCGGTCCTGCGAGTGCTCTCAAAGGAGATTTCAGGTAGAAGTGATACTTCTTATGTTGGCTGTGATCACACCGCCTCTGTTAGATACTGCAGCGATGGCTCGGCTCTGCTTGCACTCCCCTCTCTCCCTCTCCCTTTTGTTCCCATTGCCATTTCCTTTGTACAACTCCTCCTTTTTTGTGTCACATATTAAGAAGAAAAAAAAAAAAAAGGATATTTTAATCTGCTTCGCTGTCCTTCAAAGATAAAGGGACCGGCTGTTCGGTCCCATCCCCGCTTCCCCACCCACCCACGCTTGCAGCGCACTTGGATGCTTGTGCCTGGAGGGTGCAGCTCGGCAGCAGCGGACTCACAGCAGCACCGTGACCACAGAGCCCGGTCCATGCGGGGCGGGATGCTGCCAGCCCACTGCCCTGCGTGAAACAAGCTGATGGGAGAGAACTCCTCCGAAGGGGGCTGGGAAGGGTGCCCTTCCCCACCGTCCCATTCTCTGGGGAACAGCAGGAAAAGGTTTCACTGCTAGTAACCTACAGCGGCAAATGCACCCAAGCAGGGCAATAAAAGGGGAAGAGCAAAGTACAGATATGATCGCCGGGGCGGAAGAGCAAAGCTTCTGGGGAGTAGCCCCAGCTGCAGAGTCAGTCCTTCGCAAGCGCGGTGTGCGCGGTGTCTGACATCTGCTCGTGCTGCGACGCTGAGCTCCAGCCCACTGGGTCTGGAAAAATGCTGCTCTGTTTTAGTAACTCTCGGCAGTTGGCAGTTTCACTTTAAATTGCAGCGTTAATCAGAAACACATTGTCCATATTGTCAACACTTCGTTTAACCACTTCTATAAATTCAGTATTAGTGTTAAAAAGATTCTGATTTGATGGATGAAATAGTCATCCTCCTGCAAGCCAAACCCAATAAAAGAGAGCTAATAATTCAAGGAAATAAGGCAGAAGATACTCAACGGAGGCACAAACGGGTGAGATTTCCCTTCATTTGCATCCGGCCGTGACGGCAGAAAGGCGAGAGAGGAGAGCAGCTCCGTGCTGGCTGCCTCGGCAGGAGCTGCTTTTCCCCCTGCGGTAGGTGGAACGGTCAGATGCGAGCACGGAGCCCAAAAACTGCACATCGACACGTTATCAGTGATTAAATGGTGTGAACACACCGTGAATATTTCCTCCGTTAAAGATGGCACAAGCTGCCCCAGCACGACAGCTTTTCCAGGCCTTTTCTGGCTTTCTGTGGTGTGAGTCCATGCGATGCAGGCTGAGAGCCCCCTGCTTCCCTGCATGATGGCAGCAGCCATGCCAAGGGAAATACCCAGGAATAAAACCCGTCTCCTCCAGGATGAGGCTTGTTTTCTTCCTGGGAGGATTGCCCCTCGCTTCCCCAGGCTGCCAGTGTTCCTGGGCACTGGCTGGATGCAGCATGCTGGATGCAGAGGGGGGGCTGTGATGCCAAGAAGCTGGTTTTGGGGGCATATTCAAGCTATCTTATTGTTATCACTTTTTCTGGTGCCTCTCTAACCAGCCCACCCTCAGCAGGATTGCCTGGCAGAAATGTCCCATGGCTAGCGGGGGAAACGGGCAGCTCCTGCAGCCCGCCAGGAGCTCGCTGCCCACACCGCTCTGTCTGAGCCGTTGCTCACCGGGTCAGCTCTCTCCAGCCCGGCCAGCAAGGGTGGAATACCCTTGATAAACGATGGGATCTCAAAATATGTTTTAAAAGTCTTATTATCTCTGCAGGCAGTCCATGCATGTGGGAGACTGGCTCACCCATTCAGGGGTGAATCTGGGGGAGCTGCGGGGAAGCGGAGCTTGAGAGTGCCAGGAGAGGAGGTGCGACACAAGGGATTCACAGTGCTGCCGCAGCTCCAGGTAAGCACAGCATCCAGCACCCAGCCACCAAACTCCCCTGGGAGAAATCACCAGAAACTTTGCTGGAGCGAACAAACAGCCTCGCTGCAGCCCAGGGATGGAGCACCTGGGACTCCGGGAACCCTCCATCACTGTAGGTGCGGCTGCCATGCTTTTCCTGCAGCAGGAGAGGTGTCGAGGTCGCCACCAGCCAGGTGGCTGCAGGAGGGGAGCAGGCAGAGGCAGGGTGGGCTGGAGGGCACCATGGAACCCACCTCCGCCAGATGTGCGTGCCCAGCTGGGCACGGCCAGCAGCGGGGTCCTGCCTGCGCCCTGGGACACTGCCTTTGCACCTCTTGGTATTGGCCATGACTTCTCAAGCGTATCCCCAAGAGCGGGATTAGCCTGTGAAGCACTGCAATGACCTGAATTTCCTACACCTCCACCCCTTATTAATGGAGCCTTCTGAAAACACTTTTTTTTAAAAAATGTGAGCCAGGCCCCAGATTCCAAATCTAATTGCATGAAACGAGAGGCTTTCAGCACTTCTCATCCTACACAAATAGTTTCCATTTTGATTCCCAATCTACTTGACAAAGTATTTGAAAGTTGTTGTTTTTACTGCAATATGAGTATAAAAAAAAATAGCTCCACTCAGTGAACTTGGAAGTCATGGAATAATAATCCAACAACACAAGCCTTCTTGGAAAACTCTTCTGAGAATAACACTGCCCTTGGGCATGTCTAGAGCCTTGTTTATTAAAACAATATAGTTTAAGAATTAATGCATTTATAAAGCAGGACTTATTACATAAGAATATTGTACTTCTTTCATCATTACAAAGGATCTAGTTACTAAATTAATGTAACCCATTTTAAAGGTTTTTCTCTTAATCTTATTTGGATTTAGGTAGCTGTTTTTGAGAAAAATATGGAAGAGGGGATAAAAGAAAACCTTTCCACAAATACTCATGTCAGCCAAACTCTTCACGGGTTCTGCTTCTTAAACTGAAGAATGCAAGAAGAGATCAAAATTAGGGAAAATAAATCACATTTCCAGAAAAATCTGTATTTGTGTTGGAACAGAGAACGTCTGATGGAGCGGGGAGATATTGGGGGACTGAGCAAGTTGGGAAGAATTAAAAGAAAATTAAGGTTCCAATTCTGCAAACAATTATGCACATGGCTAATTGGTGCATGTGAGCCAGGCTGTCTGTTCCATTGCCCGCTGACGCTGAAAGCTGGGCATATGCATGTCTGCGGGACCGTCGCCCGAGCGCTCCAGTGACGCCGGCCAGGTGATCTCACCGGTGCACCCACCCTGCTGCAGCTGGGGCTGGGCAGGCGGCTGTGGGCAGCTCCCTTGGCACCGCTCCCCCGGCCAGCGGGCGCAGCAGGGGCGCGGTGGGCAGCGGAGCGGGCACGATGCTGCCTTCTCTGCCGCCGCCTCTGCCGGCTCCAGGCTCAGCCCCTGGCAGGGTGGATGGAGCGGCAGGACCGTGGTGTGCAGCTCAGGAGCTGAGGTTCAGTGAAATCCCTCAGGAGTGACTGACACCGGCACAGCCGACCCCGCCACCCAGCCAGGTGTGGTACGGGGAAATCGCACTTTTGCAGAACCGCTTTTCTGGTTTCACCTGCACTTCAAGCCCATGGGTAACCAAGGAACTACAACAAAAATAATCTTTTGGGTCAAGCTGAGCTGAAGGAGCAGTGCTGAGTGAGAGCCCCGAGCATGGCAGCTCCAGCTGTTGCTGGAAGCCCAGGGCGAAGGTGCCCCCCGGGCTCTGTGTGGGAGGGGACAGCCACGGCCAGGATGCCCCCGCTGTGACGCTGCCGGCTCCCGAGCTGCCGAGGGTCCGGGAAGGAGCGGCAGCCCCCAGCCAGCCCATCTGCCGCTGGGCAAGGGCTCATCCTGCTGCTCCACACCAGTCTGTACCACGCTGGCTCATTCCCTCCTTCCCAAAAGGCTCTGGGGATCGTTGCGCTGCTCTGGATTGGGTTGGTTGTCCTCCTTTTCTTCCAGGAACTTGATGTGATAAATCAAGGGAGAAGAGCCCTGCTGCTGACAGCACCTGTAATGAGCCAGCCGAGCTGATGACAGGCTCTTGTTTATAGGTGTCTCCTGGCTCCCGGGGGGGCCAGGCACGGAGGAGGGATGGGATGGGACAGGGTGGGATGGAATGGGATGGAATGAGATGGGATGGCTGCTCCCTGTGCCAGCTGAAACAGTCTCCTGGCCCGCATCACGCTGCCCCTCCAAGGGCAGGAACACTCTGTTATCTCCAGTCCTTACGCCATGGAGGCCCCAGGGGGGCAGGAAGAGGGGCTTATTTTAAAGTCTCTTTCAGTTGGGAAAATTCTGGGTTTCATAAGCCCTTTTCAGTGTGAATTTTTTGCAATTTTTCACAGTGATATCACTTTAAGTTTTTCCATAGCCTCGGAATTTCTTCCAATTAATGGAAAAAACATTAATGTCCGTTTAGGAAAATAACTTTTCCATTGCTGAAGAATCTCTTTGGTTATTCTTCATGCAGCAGAAGCCTCCAGATGAGCATGTCCTGCAGATGCCCAGAACCACAGCCTGGGGGACCTGGGTGCTGCCAGCAAGGTCATCCCAGCTCTGCAGCCAGGACAGGAGCAGGGACATGGGGGTGCTTTCTGGACCCTTCCAGCAGAACAGAACAACCCACCTTTCCCTGCTCCAGCTCTGACCCCAGTCCTCTGGAGGAGGGAGCCATCCTGTGAAGTCAAAGCGCTTGCCATTCATTCAAAGCCTGGGCTGGCTACACCTCTCCGTGTGTGTTCAGGGGCCTGATCCTGCCTGCACAGGGGCACAATGGAACCAGCCGAGGGGCTGGGACAGCCCTGCCGAGTTAGGGGCACCCTGAGCTGTGCCCCAGCCCTGCACCAGCCGTGCTGTGCCACGCCACCCGTGCCCGGGTGTGTTCCCCATCCCCTCCTGCCTGGTGTGCCAGGGGCTGTGGGGGCCGGCAGAGCAACTGATGGCACTTTGCTTTCTCACAAACAAACCTTACTTGCCCTTTGCAAATGCAGGAGTTAATCCACCAATAAATGTCTCAGACACAGCATATGAATAATGAAGTCTGCAGTTAGCGTCCCTTTTCTCACCTGAGGAGCATTGCTGGATTCTGCGTTACATTAACTACTTCAGGTCTGGAAACCCCATCCCGGCTCCTGCCAGGGGTGCAGGGGCTTACCACCTCTTGCCATGCTCTGGTTTCACTGCCGAGTCCCGCCAAGGCTGGCAGAGAGCTCTGCGCATCGCAGCTGGGTTATCCATGTGTACCGCCTTAAAGCTCTGGGCCAGCACTGGCTAAGGCTGGCTCCCAGCCCAGCCCTAACCCCAGCCCCTACACGGTGCTGGGAACTTCACACTGCCCCGGCACAGCACACACAACCAGCGAGTGAGAGGCAAATACTCAGCCTTCTTATTTACCTTAATCTTACTTTAAATAGCCCTGTTTCTTAAGCAATAAACCACAGAAAAAAATTACTTTGGAAATGCTGAAATTAAAATATTTCAAATGAAATACGTAAAAATCTCCAAGTTGACCATGGTACTGGATAGGAAAACACAGTGTATATAGTTGCATGGGCAAGTTTCCAAATATTAGGGAAAAGCCACATCCTACTGTTTCTGGAAGTTAAACCGGAATTCGTATCTAACAACATTTCATTAACCTTAGTGATACAGAGAAACCTGGACAGCAGCACTGCTTGGTGAGGAGCACGTTGGGTTTCTCAAAGGAGGAAAACAACCCAAAAGGTCCTTTCACCCTGTTGGTCCCCAGTTGGCTGGGGTCTCCCTGGAAAATGCTGCTCATGCCCACGCTGCAGCCATGAGCATGTTGCTGCCTGGCCGTTCCCATCACGAACACTGGGATGATGCTCAGTGACAGACCGGGACAGGGCAGAGGCACACAGAGTATTACACCACTGATATGTCTTTCAGTTACAGAAATGTTTGCTCTCTGGTGCATTTATTAATAATGAATGGAAGGAGTCCAATCTTTATTGTTTTATTTTCTCATATTCCACCCCTATCTGGTAAGGGATACCAGCATGTTCAGGGATGTTATTCAGAAAAGATAAACATCCTATCTCATATGTGAAGTATTACTTTTATAGGAAACATTGTCATATAAAAGCTACTTGAAGAACTCGCACTCGCTGGAGAGGACGAAGCACGCAGCAGACGCACAGCTCTTGGAAATTTGAGGTTGTTGTGAGAACATCACACTGCTCCTCCCCATTCTTCCAAATAAAAGAAATTACAGGGTTTTTTCAGTCTCTGATATCTTCAGCCAGTCCCCAGGACAGTTATCAGACATCGTAAACAGAATATGCTTTAACGGGACTGTAAATAAAATTTATGGCTGCTGTAACTTACAGCATTCAGACCACAGAACTCTTTTAAAAACACATGTGCCTTTTTCTTATTTAGAGATTTCGCCATTTGGGAACATTTGATCCCCTTTCAGTTTTTGGGATACTGAAATTTCTATGATCAATGTTGAAAAGCTGAAGAGTATTTTGGTGATCTGCACCTGCTTTTCTTTCCCACGCCATGTGCTGTTGTTTTCTGCATCCTCAGTTCAAAAATATACATCCTTTTTCATGTGACAGAATTGAAGTCCATAGTTAATTTTCAGCATATGTACTGAGGCCAGGGCTCGACCTCCCAGGGGCAATATCCCCAAGTTAGGGTTCTACCTAGAAATAAATTCACTTTCTCCACTCACTTGTGTGTCTGCATACAAGTTCCGTAATCCGGAATCATCTTTTAATGCAACAGGACAAAGAACCTGGGTGAAAATGGGTGAAAATGTAAAAAAAAAAAAAGAATGACAGCAAACAGCCACACACTACATTGCTGAAGGGTTTCCCTTATTTCCCTTTCCCAGGGAATCTCCAGCTGTTCCTCTCCAGCCTGTGCTCGGAGCAGAGTTGCAGGTAGCAGAGAAAGCGATGGACGGCTCTATCGCCCACCCCAGCGCTCGGGGCTCCAGCCCCGCCAGGCACATCCAAGCCCAGACTGTCCAGCTGGGCTGAGATGGTGGAAATTTTGCTCCTTCCAGCTTTGGTTTTTCAGTTGAAACTCCTGGCGAGGTTTCTGTTTTGTTTAAGATCAAGTTCCACCTTTGCCCTGTGGTGTAAGAGCTTGGCCCAGGTCTAAGAGGTCTTCGGCATTGACAGCAGCCTCCAGAGCAAGTGGAAACTCCCAGGGTTCATTTTGCTACTGCTGATATTTTTCATTTGGGCTTTATCATTGTGCTTCATCAAATATTTGACTAGTAAGAAGTAATATTTTCTAAGAATATCAAATTTCGGAAAACTTTAAGGCATGACTTTCTCAATTCAAAATATTGTTTTATAAATAATTTTCTGCATAAGATACACCCTGGTTTCTAACTGCTTTTAATTTCAAAATGAAAATTTTGAATTACAACGAATCATGACATCATTCCTGCTGTTTTGCAACGGGAAGCTCTTGCCCTCAGTGGTGTTGACGCACACAGCGATGTGGCTGCATAAACCAAGCCGACAGAAGGAGGACACACCACTGCCACATTTATGGCAGGTCGTTATTATTTTTCAGACTGTAATCATGCACGGTAAGCCAAATGAGCAGTAGGAGAAGCTAAGGGGAAGCAAAGCTGCTGGGAGTCCCTGTGAGGCCCCGTGAGGCTGTGGCTGTGAAGGGTCCCCATTCCCTCAGGGCCAGGCTCTGGTGCAGCCCTGGGGCAGCGTGGCAGGAGGACCCACAGTCCGGGGCATGATAGCCCTTCCCTGTGGCGTCCCTGTGGATTTATTCCGGGGACTGCTCCCTTGCCATCAGCTGATGAGCCAGCACCTTAATCAGCATGAATGACTGAAGGAGACAGGGAAAGGGAGAAGTTACTTAAGTATGCACTTTTTTCAGGCAAAAGAGGCAGGGAGGACAGTTTAAGAAACTTCTATTTAAGGAGAAATCCCCTCTTGTCAGGGAGCTCATTCTGTGCTTGGCTTTAGGTCCATGGATGGTGCTGGCATGGAGGCACCCGTGGCACCCAGGCTCCACAGAGGGGAAGAACCGGGGCAAAGACCCCAGGTGCCGAGGAAAACTTCCACAGATGCACGCAACCACGTTGTTAAACTCCTCCATGGATTTGTAAGCAGGCGTGATAACGGCAGCGATAGCGCGCAGCCATCAGAGCTGATGGATATCTGGCGCGGAGGCTGAATAGGGCCATGGTCTCCGAGAAGCTTTGAGCTTCCGAGCCTCAGAGCCTGAAGGAAATAAAGCCCTTGGTAAAATAAGCGGATCAGATAAGCTGGGAGAAAAATGGAATTGCATAAAGTAAAAATAACTGATCTATCTGGTTTTCACCACATACAAAAAGCAAAAGCTGATCCTAAAAGATACCTGATGGATGCATGCTTGCTGGTTCAGAGGCAAGGTTTCTTCCTTACTTTTAAGAAAAACAGGGAGATCTGTAGCTGGGGCCAGTGAGTCGCACTGCGCAGTACTTTCAACCAGCATTCAAAGGCCGCCAGACTTGAAAGCATTTAAAAGCCAGGAAATGCTAATACTATATTTTATTACATTTTAAAGACACAAAAATCCTTTGGCCCAAATCTGCTATGCAAAATAAACAATATTTTAGTTGTGAACTATGCACATTGAGTCTGTAACGTTCACTCCGCTGTGCAGATAGGCAGCTGTAACATAATGCTTTTCTAAGGGCTCTGAAGCTCCAGTGGGGCCCCTGTTTGACTCAGGGAAGGAATTGGGTTCACATAACCCCCACTTAAAAAATAGACTGGCACATTTTTGCTTTATCAAACTCTCTTTTGCAAAAGACTAGGGCTAAATGATCTGAAAAGGTTATTTTGAAGCAGGGTCACCCTTGCTGCCACAGGTCTAATAAAACAAAACTATAGCCAAATTAGAAACATATTTCATCTAATAGGGGAAAATATAATTGGTGAATCTGTCTGGTGTTTGACCTACAGTATTTATGCTAAATGAAAGTTTAAATATATCACAATGCAGCATGAACAAGAAAAGCTGCATTCACTATATATTCTGTGGTTTGATCCCTTCCCATTAACCCTTAGCTTCGCATGAAAGCCAACATCAGCATTAGCTTTGGCCGCGCTGCACAGATGTTATGAAATAAAAGTGATGGCCAAGATTTGCAGAAGTGATGAGTGATTCTGGGTAACTACCCGGGAAACCAAAAGGGGGTTCAGAAAATGCTGAATGCTGTCCCTCTAAAAAATAGGCTTCTCGGGGCAGGGAGTTTGATATCCAAGCTCTGATGCTCTCAACGTTGCAAGTCAGATTTGAAGCCAGTACTTGATGCTTGGCAAGAGGAGGACATGTGTCTGCTGTGCAGGGGGTCCCGGCACTGTTGTCCTCATGGGCACACGGAGCGATGTGGTCATGGAGTAGGTACAATAAAAATGCAGATTCTGCATCTTCACAGCTAAAATATCATGCCCTGGCCATAAACGCGGAGAGCAGGATTGAGCTTCTGGGGCTCCTGAAAACATGGGAGCCGCTCACACAGACCCCAGTCCAGCTGCCCTTCAAGCTGCTTGTGGAAACCCAAACTTTTCCAAAGCTGCTCCACACCGGACACGGGAGTCGCAGATGTGGCTACACACAACAGCCATGCCGTGGGCAAGTTCTGGGGCTGATGGATGGTACCAGCCTGGGAGTGTCCTTGGGGCGGCTCTCCTGAAAGCCCCGAGACTACTCTTGCCCTGCAGTCCCCAGCCCCGGCACGGGTGCTCGTGGAGGGCAGTCGCTACTCTCATGTGCATTTGCTGATGATGCAGGAGGTGTAATTTGTGGTCAACCAGCTGTTTATAATTCCCACTGCCTATAGAGCCCCTCCCCCCTCCCCCGATAATTTATGTTCTGCATAAAAGCAAGAGGATCCTTGAGCAGCAGTGATGGATGAAGGAGATTATTAACAAGGATATCATTTTAGAATCATGGAATGGTTTGGGTTGGAAGGGACCTTACAGATCATCTAGTTCCATCCCCTCTGCCTTAGGGGAGGAGAGTCTGTCTTTTGGTTCCTTGCAGTTACAAAACATTTCATAAATTTCATAACAAATTAGTTCCCAACTCGTTAGCCTGACAGCAGGCACCTCAGCCAGCCCCGCCGGTGGATTCGAGGGCTCCTGGGCTCTATCTGCACGGATCTGCTCCCTGTGGACCACGCAGGTCCTGCCCCAGGCAGTCCTGGGCCTGACTCAGGTGCTGCCGTGAAAATAACTGACGATAACCTCAAGGGTGATGTTCTCATCAGCTCTTGCCAATGCAGAGAGGAAGGATTTTCAGGTAAGATCTTTGACAACACAGTGGAAACAAGCACGGTTTATCCAGGTCTAGACATCAGCTGCAAACCCTGAGTTCAGTGTCAGTGCTGCAGAGTCCCCATCCAGCATCTTTTGCCAGGACAAGATGCCAGCCCACCCCCCCAGCTCCCCTGCCTGCCCCATGCAGCAGGGAAATGCTCCACTCCTCAGCCCCCCATAAGTTCCCAGTGCAGCCCAGCACAAGGGGAATGGTTTGAGAAGGGGCACTGTGCACCGTCTGCAGCCCCTGTTGCGCCGCAGCTCCCTTTGCCTTCTCCCTGCCTGCAGCCCCGACTCAGAGCAGCCTTGGGGGAGACAGTCTCCCCTTTCCACGGTGGAAGAGTGGGATGGCCACAGCTGCTGATGCAGGGAAGCCTCTATGCAGGGATATACGGTATTCGTTAGGAGCGCTCTTCTGATGAGGGACATGTGCCAATCCCTGTGTTCCCTAGCATTCATGTGTTTCAGCAAAACCCGTGTATGCTCAGCCAAACTTATGTAGCTGTGATTCATCTCTCACAGGAGTTCAGACTAAAAACAAGAATCTCAACCAAACAATCCCTTAAACTCCAAGTCCCAGTAAATCGACTCCTCCAGTGGGAGGAGGGATGCATGGCTCCTTCCACTGAAACGCCTGGGGAGAGCGCGGTGCACAGGCAGGACCAGGCTCTGCTCCCCTGGGCTTGGCTTTCCAAGCCGGAGATAGACTAAAATCCCAAATAGAGCAGCAAGGCTACAACAATGAGCTGAGGAGATGGACTTGGAAGACAGGGAACTTTTTTCTTTTCCTTTTCTCCCCTCTTTTTTCTTAAAAAGCTTCATGTGGAAGAGAAAGAGGCTAATTAAATTCTTTTGCTGAACATATTTAGCGAGTCTTTCAGAGAAGTGATTGCATTTGGCTGCTGTCCAACAACAAGGAGATAGGATTGTGTTCAGGAAGAAGTGAGAGCAGAGCACTGATTTAGGAGGATCCAGGCAGATGACCAGCTGACAGGGTCTGGCCTGTCTCAGACACCGAGGGAGGAAGGATAAGGGTGGCCAAGGTGGCTTTCTCAAATTCCTAGTGCATGAGGTTAAAGCAGATCTTGTCTCCACGACATCCTCCAGTGCTTAATTTACAAGTATGCCCCAAGCATGCGCTCGCAGCCCGTGCACCACGCTGCCTCCACCGGTACAGGCATTATTATTTATTCAGTACCAAGCATTCCATGCATCCAAAAATAAATAAAACTGTTTGTTGCATCAGCAGCCCCGAGGCCCCACTCAGCACTGCACTGACGCTAACATGTACTACAATTTCCAGCCTCATTCATGTTCAACAAACATTGAATATGCCGCTGAACTTGGGTGCTCATCTGAGCTGAATTTCCAGGCTGCCTTGCCCAGCTCTGGCTGTCCCAGCACATGGCCAGGACCCCCCATGCTGGCCACCGCAAGTGCTTCCATCTGGGGGCATGGCACCGTGCACCCCTCTGGGGTCTCAAGGGCACACCGCAAGCACCGGTGTGCTCAGGACCCCAGGGCCACAGCACCAGCATGGGCATGTGGGGTGCCTTGCCGTGCCACATGCGAGGACGGGGTGCAAGGCAGTCCAGACCCTAAAACGCTGTGCATCCTCGTAGCGGGCCGGTTCCCCTGTGGCAAGCCCCCATCCCATGAACCGTGGGGTACCTGCCCCCGCACCGCACCAGCTGCCTGGCGGGACGCTGGCTCCTGTGGGGTGGCACATTTACATCTCTTCACCTATTTCCGGGGCAAATTGCCTGGTTTTATGACGCCTGACCGGCTCCCTCGGGGATATCATTAGGCAGGCAGTTAGTGAACCACGACATGAGGTTTTGCTTTTCCCACAAGGTTCCTGTGAGAAAGCCCTCCCTCACTCCCCCCGCATTTGTCTTATCTCCAAGAGCAGCTGAGCCTAGTTCCCGGACCCTTGGGTGCTGGGGAGCCCCGGGAAGCTCCAGGAGCACCCACCAGCACCGTCTTTGTCCTCAGCGGCTGCGCCCTGATGTTCGTCTGCTCTCTCAGGCAGCTCTTCCCTCGGATTTCAGCTCTTTGGTATGAGCGGTCTTTGTGCAAGAGGAGTCTGGGAATGGCTTTAAAGCCTGAGCCACTCCAGATGCGATTTCTGCTGTAGCATCCCAGGGCTCTGAGCATCTCCAGCCTCACAGACACTGGGGGGTCTGCCGACACTTGGGTCTGGCAGCCGGTGCCGCACCGTTCCCAGCGCTGCTGTGCGTGAGGAAGTGGCCATGGGATCCCCAGCCCAGCCCTGCACAGGTTGAGCTTTGCCCTGGTACCACAGTGGCGGTGGCTGTGCTGCCCCACAGCATTCCCGGGAGCGCTGGAGGTCCCGTGGAGGTGAGAGCCCCAGCATGGCCGGCCAGACACACTCAACAGCGGCCGAAGTGCTGGACAGCCGGCCTCCCGCACACATTCCTCAGCACTGGGGCTCCCACACCATCGTGCTCATACAAGGCGCTTTACTGGGAAAGTCTTAACAGAGAGACAGTTTCATCCCAAGCAGATGTTTCAAATTTGTTGCTAACCCATATTTATTTAGACTAATAATAACAGGCAGCCCTCCAATTGTGCCGGGAGTTTTTACAATAAACTCAAGCTCACATTATCAAAAGCAAATCAATTAACAGGCGCTATCAGGCCCCACCCATCCGTGTGATTCCTGCTGTGCAGCACTGGAGTGGTCAGGTCTGTCCCGAGATGGGAGCTCCCCCGCAGTGCTCATCCCAAACCCGACCAGCCTTCTCAGAGAGTCCCCGCAGCGCTGCGTGCTCCCTCGTCCCCTTCCCTATCTAAAGCTCCTTTTTAATTGACTTCAGAGAGAGGAATAGTGATGCTTTCTAAGGGGAGGATTGATTTAGACATGCAGTTTTCTCCACAGACTTCGCAAATGGTTGTAACAAGGTCACAGAGAAAAACAATTTTATCCTCTGATTACTGTAACATGATATGAGCTTGGAATTGCATCCACTTTGCCTATTTATTTAGGCATTGCTTGTCTGGTCCCTGAAAAAAAAAACTCAGTGCAGGAACCACATGTGGATGGGGCCAGGATTGCTCCCCAGTGCTCCCCAGTGCTCCCCAACCATCTGCAAGCACAGTTTGTGGGTGCTGCAATGGAGCTGCCACAGCTCCCAGCACTAGCTGAGCTCAGCACAGTGTGAGTCCTAACCATTCAAAAAATGGGGTGCATTTTTGTGAGATGGTCTCTGGATGAAGAATATCTTTCTGCGTCCTTTTTTATTAGTCCAAAATGGTCTACTTCTTAGAAAGTGAAACAGGGTAAGCATACGACACATCAGCTCTTCTTGATCAACCTAAATCCATGCAGAGAAATTAATACAGCAGCTGTACCTACCTCACTTTGTGAGAATACTCATCCACAGCGAAATATGACAAATATTTAGTGAATTATCAAAATAATGGGAATATAACAAGGTCAAAATACTAAGCCATCTTATCATAATCAGGCCTAATTACAGCAAAACCACATTTAAAGGAGACTGTTTTGTCAAAGGTTTTTCATGGCCCGATGGCTTTGTAGCACAAGGTTGTTTGGATCAAGTAATTTCTGATGAACATTTATTATGGTGAGGAAATGTCACATTCATTTTATGCTGTGAAAGTTCATAAACTTTCTCAGATAATTTAAAGACTTCTCAGCCTGTAACCTGTTGCCTTAGGAATGATTTAAATGCAGAGGACAGGTGGAGCATGAGGCTGGGACACTGGTCATGGCACCCACTGAGGAGTGCTGGGACCGGAGGACATGGGTGCTGTGGGAAGCCTGGGGATGCCCGCCTGGCACGGCTGGCACAGAGCCCCCACCACCGCCTGGGCATGGACCAGGGAGCTGATGCAGCCCAGCGCTCAGCATGGAAAAGCAGCCACAGATTTCGTCATTGTGGAAAACAGTGCCCAGGGGTGATCCCAGAGGGAGGAGACATCCCGCAGGTGCCCCGGGGTGCCGGCAGGGGAGGGTGGGTGCAAGCAGCCAGGAGCCGCTGGGGGAGCAGTGCCCCGAGGCAAGGGACAAGCCGGCATCTCTCAGGGGTAGGAACCAGCACCTCACGACTTCCCTCGCCTCAAGGGTTAACTCTCCCGTCAGCGAGTGGTGGGGGTTTTGCTGACTTTCTACTCTTACATCATGGCTGTGCTATGAGGCCTGGCAGGGGTCTGTTTCAGCGGCTCTGAGCGCTGTGTAATTTTTGGCACAGGGGAAGGGAGCCTCGTCTGGGGCAGCACAGATGGGGCAGAGGCACCGAGCGTGCCTGTCCCCTTGCTGGGGCTGGCAGGGGCTCACCCAGAGCCCTGACCTCGAGGGTTTCCCCTGGGGGAAGGAAGATGCCAAAAATGCTTGTGCAATTCCCAGTTGCTAACTGGGCTGAGGGGCTGGGGAGACTTTCTCTGCACAGCACGACTCTGCATGGCAGCATGGCATGGCGTGGCATGGCACAACATGGCAAGGCACAGCATGGTGCAGCATGGCAGGGTGTGGCATGGCATGGTGTGCTCCCTCAGATGCCCTTGGTCCATCAGGGAAAACTTCATATAGGGGCATTTCCATGGGACCAAGCAGAGCCGGAGCCGCCCCAGCCTGGCCGGAGGTGCCCAGCTCCAGCCCTGCACTCCGACAGCGAGGCACCAGCCTCCCAGGTCCAGGCTGTGGGAATGAACTTACAGAGCAAAACCAGGCAGCCTGAGTCAACTACTCCCTAAAATCATCAATTACACCATGACAGCCCAGAAGAAGAGGAGGGGAAGTCAGGGACATGCTGCGTAGGGGAGTGTGAGGCCAGAAGGAGAGAGCAGCAGTTAAAAAACACGGCTGTGAATCAGGAGGCAGCAATGGTATTTCCAGATGCACGAAGCCTTGGGTGGGTGTGGAATGGCTCCAGAGCTGCCCCGCAGCACCAGCACCATTCACCTGTGGGGCCGCCGGGTGTTTCTGGAGCAGGAGCCAGTCGGGCTGCTCCTCCTGCCCTGCACAGGCTCCACGGGAGCTGAACTGGAGCAGCGAGATGAGCGTCATGGGGGGGAATGGGGTGGGTGCGGCGCCGGCAGGCGCCAGGACTAGTGTTGCTTATAAGCACCATTAATACTCTGAAAGAGAGAATAAACACACTATCAATAAAGTTGATATCAATAAAGAATCAGCTGGGATAAGTTGCAAATACCACCAACAGCACAAGACAAAGGACTTGGAAGAATTAGGAAAATGCAGAATACAACCAAGAGAAACATGGCTGGGACACAGAGCAGCCGAAACAGCTGAGACACGAGGGAGTGAGAGGGAGGAAACAGGAAAATCTGGATGCTGTTCTGATGGGAGAGGCAAAAAAGATTCCAGACAGAAAATTTGGGATGAGTCTGCAATGATGGATGAAAGCAAAGATCGTTTCCAACCCCGCTATCATTTCAGTCCATGGGAATGTGCCGGTCTCTATTAGCGACTGGAGCAAAGCTAGGTGCTGTGCATCGGTCAGGACTCCTCCGTGGCAGGAAGGGGCTCTTGGAGGAAAGCAAGAGCCACCAGGCACTAAACCAACAACAAGGCTTGGTGCTATCTTCCAGCTCCTCTGAGCAAGGACAGGAGGAGGGGGAAGGTAGTGTACAGGCTGCCTGCTGTGCCAATATTTGATGAGAGGTGTAGATCTGGACCCAAGCATAGATTAAGTATTCCAAATTTTCTCTTTTCCTGGCAGAAAGATGTATGAGACACCCAAGGGAAGCAGTAGAAACTTTCATTTTGCGTGCTGAAAACAAAACAAAAACACAAATAAGAAGACAGACTAAGTATCGGGAAATACACCCTGGAGTGCAATCTCATCAGGTGACCTACCAGATCTTCAGCACCTCTGGGTCTAGAAAACAACGAGGCCAGTTGTGAATTTACTTATTATTCAGCACAACAAAGTTAATTGGAACATGGGAAAATCATCAGCAGCAACTTCCTTTCAAAACTTACTTGTAATAAAAATAGTCCACAGAAAAATAAAACACAAGTATGCACGGGGCTAATATTAAATTACCTTGGTTGTATCATATCTGAACTGAGAGGGGAAAGTAATGACATCTGGACAAACCATTAGCGGTAACAGGCTTAGCATTATGACTGAGGGTCACTGCAGTTCTTCTTTCCAGCGTGGCAGCAAGAACGACTCTCGTCGGTTCAGGCTGGAGCACAGGGTTGCATTTCCCACACCAGGGGCTTCCGACCTCCGCAGGAGGAAGGGCTGGTTTCAGTGGAGAGCACTGCACCGAGGAGAGGAGGAGAAACAGGCCACCAAACTGGAAATAGTTCCTAACTGGTTTCTTCTTCTCAAAAAGTAGGTTACTTCCCCATGGCTAACATCACTGTCACCTTTTATGTGCCTTAGAAATCCACGGACTTGATGGATGGAGAGCAAAACTGAAGTGAAATGCTGGGAGATAATGGTCTCATGCACTTCTCCCCTTTTCCCTGTACCCAAGCTGTGGGCTTCGTAAGGTTTTCAAACCCAGGAGCACCCTGCCCTGCCTGTGGAGCAACCTCGGTGACACCGCAGCCCCGTCACTGCGGGTGCAGGAGGTACCCACACAGGAGTGGTGCTGGAGCAGGAGGCCTCTGCACCCAGCCCTCCCCCACGCTGGCCAGGGGACCGTGCCCTGGAAGCTGGGAGGAGGTTTTGCTTTAGAAAAAGGAAAAGAATATCAAGTGTAGTTCACATTGATGAAAATAAACCCTTTCCACAAAAACTGTGTAAGAAAACCCTCTTCCCATTCTCTGCACAGGAGCCAAGCATCCCCACACCCAGGAGGACCGAGGGCTCTGGGGGGACCCACACGACTCCATTCCTCCCTACCAAGGCAGGGGGAGACAGCACCACCCCAGGGCCAATTCCTCACAGCCAGAGCGGCATGAGATGCCACCAGCAATATGACTCCATCACGCTCAGCAGCAGCTCTGACTCCTCATTTGGTGCCATGAGTCCTGCAGAGTCTGCCCATGCTCTGGTTTGTCCCAGCGCTCTGCCATGGGTGACCTGAGGACCAAAGCAGGTCCGTGCAGGGGCTCTGAGCTCCCCGCTGCCCTGCCACATCCAATGCAGCTGGGGCAGCCCCACACGTCCCTGCCTGCCAGCAGCCTCAGCCCCCGTTGACGTGGGGCAGGATGCTCGTGTGGGAGGCAAGGATGGACAAGATCATCAGGTTGCAGAGAAAGGCAAAGGAAACATTTAATGAGCCTGGTGTGAGCTTTAAGCAGCATGCTGAAGTGTAAGGGGGATGTATGTCCAGGCGCTCTGCTCCAGACTCCTGCATGTAGTAAAACAAACGTATGCAGCGCTAGCAACCGAGTGCATAATTATAGTGAACAGCAGCTCGCAGTGGCTGGCACTGGGACGGGGACTGCGGAGCAGGAGCACCACCAACGCCATGCTGCGCCGGCAGGGACAGCCCCGCAGCGCCTTGACCAGCACCAGATTCGTCCAGTGCTGCCAGATCCATCAAGGACACTTTGTTTGCAGCTGCACAAGGCTATATGAGCATCTTTTTATTTAAAACACAAAAATATCCAAAAAGAACCCGCAAGCGCGTTTATTCAATTTAACATCTGGAACATAAATAAAAGATGGCCGTAGAACGGGATTTCTTCGGAGAGTAGGAAACAAAGTACCTTGCCACTAACTTATTTTAGCAGTTCTCTGTAATATAATTTCCAGTTCATTTGGTTATCAGAAACACTGATTATTTTCACGCTGAAGAGGCGATTTCAATGCCCAGTGCAGTACGTCCCGTGTTTGGGATTCTGTGTTAGTTTTTTGATATCCACTAATTTCTCCATGCTGAGGCAAATTTGTCACACGCATGGGTCTGTTTGATTTCATTAAACAGAATATTTAAGCATAAAAATTGTTTAATCGCCTTGTGTCATTATGAGATGAATTTCATTTTGCATACATTTGCATATTTCATCAAAATTAAGGCTGCTAATATGCAAATGAGAGACAGGTTGCGGCTGAGGTGTTTATTGTAATAGCTGCAGGCTGTTCCACTTGAAAAGCTTCCGGGCGGTGCAGTGGAAGGGGGTGCAGAGACCTCTCTGAACGCCTTTTAAAATCAATTTGCTGCTATTTTTCCCACTAATGTCCCCTGCAAAAATGTTCCAGGTTTGCAACTGGCATTCGGTCTCTCTCACCCCCAGTGCCTCATCTATCAGAGCTGGGAAGTCACTGTCTTTTCCCTCCACCGCAGTAAGAATCATTGAAATAAAAATACCCCCCCCAACCTCAAAACTGTCATGGAAAGCAGGGAGGGAGAGCAGAGCCCTGGAGGTCAGGGCTGCCCCCTGGGATGGTTCCTGGAGCCGGGACGAGCCCCAGAAATGGAGATTTTCCCCCAAAGCCTGGGGAGCGAGCCGTCTCCCGTCTCTCATTGAACTCAGTGAAGGTCAAGCACCAAGTTCCTCCAGACTCATTTGAGGGGCCCAGACAGACAAATCATGAAAATCAATCCACAGTGGCTAATTAATGCAGACTTCATTAGCACGCAGCAGCTGAACGATCCGCATCCAGCAGTTATTGTGTTGTGCAGTAGGCCCAATAAATCGGGATGAATCCAGCTATCCCGGCCAAGCACCAGGCATTGCTTAACTTTTATTTTCTGATCGATGCAAAGGCCTCCCCTGCCTTGTCACAGTCAGCACTTTTACTGCTCAGAGCGTGAAGCTCCAGAAATTTTATATGATATGGCATCAGTCCCTTACATTTTATTTTTAAAATATATTCTTTGCTTGTTATTTATGAAGAAGGATATTTCACACTTTTAACCCTTTATAGAGCCCAATTTTTAAAAAAGTCATTCTGTACCTTTAGCAACTGTTGTGTTTTAGAAGCTGGAGTAATGACGTCTAAAATGTAAAGCCCATGATGAGCGATTAGCTACTTCGACTTGTGTATAGTAATTAAACCAAAATTAACTGGTGAACAGTCGCAGCCATCCATCCTGAGCAGGAGCCCGTTCTGCTGACTCTGCACAGAGCACACAATGCAGAGGCACAATGTGAACTCTTGCTAGGGGCTATGGACAATGGCTGAGCAGCACAAAGAAAAGAGCTTATGTGAATTTTTAAAAGCCTTTAGAATTAACATTTAAAGCACAATGGGTTTTTTCAGCACATATTAGTCAAATCAAAAATTATATCATTGCTTCTCCAAAGAGAACTCTAGCAGTGTCTTTCCTGTAGTGCTCAGAGATAAGTGCTGCCTGTATATTAGAACATGGGTATTCCTAGGTTTTTAGATTTTTTTGGTAAATATTAGCTCTGAATGGCCACTCTACAGTGACTAATAAGGGAAGGTAACCCTGCACTCCCACAGCACAATTGCAAAGGAATGCAAATCCCAGTGCTATTCTGAGCATTTCTCTTCATACAGAGGAAGGAGAATGGGACCACCTTAAGTCCTTCTGAAAGGCTAAGGCTCAAAGGTATGTATTTGCTTAAAAAAAAAAAAGTGTAGTGATTGCAGAGAAAAAGAGAAACCTGAGAGCTTATTCTTGAACAGTCAGACAGGGTCACCAAAACCAGACTAAATAGTCTGACTGCAGGGCAAAGCACTGGGGCTGTCTGAAAAATGATCCTCTGGATGGAGGGAATAGCAAGAAAAAACAGGGAAGGAGGGCTGGGTGGGAATGCAGAGCTACTAGAGACCTGGCCAAAGGAACCGCAGTGTGACACCGAGCCTGAGGCATGGCAGAGCACACCACAGCCCCTGCAAGTGAAGGTACTCTCTAGGGCTTCATGGGACATCGAGGATGCTCTTTTAATAGTTAAAATATTCAGATTATAAAGAATCTGTGTTCTCCTAATAGCACCCGCAGAGCAAGACCAGCTCTTGCACCACCCAGCAGGAACCAACCGACTCTGCACCAGAAGCCTGGCAGCCCTCAGCACTCGGCTTTTACTCCACCTCATTCCACATCCTTTTGGTCAAGTACCTTGAAGCAGATCTTGACCCTGGCAAGGGCAAACTCTAAACCCCTCCAGTGCCTGAGGGAGAGAAACAACTGAGAGAGAGCTCATAACTCATCCTTATTTCAGAGAGATTAAGCTTGATCTAGGAACCACTTGAAAGCTCACTGCATTAGGACTAGGTAGAAGTCTATGTTCTCCTTATTGCTCACATCTTACCAGTACACTGCTATTAATTCATGCTTTTTTTTTTTCCAAAGGATTACCTTACTCTCAGTCTAGAAAGACCTTTCCAAAATTGTCTCACAGAACAGCTGCAGGAAAGAAGCTCCTATAAGCAACAAGCAGAAACTTCACTCTTTAGATAAAGCTGAGTACCACCACCTGCTAGCAGAATTGCAGACCAGCATCTCACAGAGCACAAGAACTTTTTTTGTTTCAGAAAAAGCCTAAACTAAAACCACATGCTTGCCCTTTACCTTAAACTACAAGACCAATCCCCACAAAATTTACCCAAACCCACTTTCTTATAGGGCTGATGCCCTTACCCTTATATGCTTCACCTACCCTAGGTTTCCACCTGTGAGGAGCAGGATTGCAGGAACAAGCCCCCCCAGCGCCCTTCAAATCCAGCTGCAAGCACTATAGTAAGATACCAGGCTGTAACCAGGCTGTGGTGCTCCTGTGGGGGGTTCCCTGCTGTCTCCTGCTAGGTGCTGGACCATGACATGCTATGCTACACCATCTCTAGTGCCATCATATTCCTGAAGGTACTTGCCTGGGCAGGCTCTCTGTGTCTTTATAGCTTGCTGCCCTTCAGGGTTGGGTTTTTTTTTGTTTGGTTGGGGTTTTTTTTTGTGATTCCTTTTGCTCTTCTAGACTTTTGTAACCTTTTCCTAGTATTTGGCTTCATTCTTCCCTCTTTCAGCATGGAAGCCTGCTTTCTGATTTCCTCTTCGATGTCTGGTATCAGCAATTGATCCTTGTTTCTCTACTGCTGTACCCCACTCCAGCATCCCCGCTCAGCTGCCCCTTTCCCAGCAGCCTATGACAAATTCTTAATCTTCCTGCTAGCTTTTGGTTTTGCATAGAAGTTTGTGTTTTTTCAGATTTGAGTCTGAAATCTGTTTATTGTGGTCTTAGCTTAGGAAAGCCAGCTGCACTTGAGAAAGCGCAAGTGTACCTATGTGTGTGGGTGGGTGCTGGCTCCAGCAGTCATTTCTTTGAGTGCAGAAAACTCTGGAAGATAAAGGGCATCACACAAAACCTGATGTGTCCGTGGCCAGGACAGAGGGAGCATGAAGTGGGTTAGAAAAACCTCCCAATTCAGCTGAATCAGAGAGGCAGATGACTGAGTAAACATGAGGTGTTTGCCAGATATTAGGCAAGCAAGAAACACATGCTCAATTCTTTTAACTTATGACTGCACTTAATTACTGCTTTTTCCTCCCATCATAAGCTACATATGGGATTAATAATAATGCTGAATCAGATATGCTCCCTTTTTCACTAAAAAGAAGGGAGCAGTAAAAATGAGCAAAGGAAGCTCTGATGAGGTAAAATACATATGCTGTGGGGAGAAAACTGCTTTTTTTATAAGGGGGTGGTGATCCCAGAGGAGTCAAGTTGGCCAAACTGTGCCTCCATTTCCCTGCCTGTAAAGCAGGTGCCTACTTGCAGGTAATTCTGGTGCCACCACTGGAAAGTGCTGTGGGTGCCCTGGGGACTGTTATCCTGTGTCAAAGCCTACAGCACCTGAGAGCTGGAGCCCTGTGCCCAGAGCCGCAGGCTGGGTGCAAGGAGGACCGCGCTCTCTTTGCAGATTGCATGAGTTGCAGATTGCATGAGATGCAGCTAAAAAAAATTGTGCAGCCTTGTAACCCCTGCAGGATAAAAACATCTAAATGCTGGAGTTATTCAAAATTAGCCTGAATATATTCATATAGAGTATCTCATGGCCTCCGGCTAGAGGCGAACAGGTAAGTCACAACATAAAATATCTCCCCTGCTGGGTACGGGGCATGGTGCTGGTGCTCACAGCTGGTGTGGGGATGCGGGAAGGGGCTGAGGTCTTGGCTGTCCCTGGGAAACTGGTTTAAGCTGATGAAATGGTGGTTTAACTGGATGAAGTAATATGATGTAGTCAAAACCAACAAATCAAAACATGGTTAAAAGGGGTTGAGGGATGATGGTCAAAGCTCCAGCAGCCCATGCAACGGTGATGTTTATGTTCCCCCTGGAGGTGCCGAGCCCCTGAAGGCACCGTGGTGCCGATGGGTTTGTTTAGCTGGGAGCTGGAGGAGGAAGGGGATCCCTCATGCATTTCACTCCATTGATTATTATGGGCTCTTTATCTGGGCATGCCAGTGGGTGCAGTGCTCAGGGACACTTTAATAACAGGAAAATTTAATTCAAAAAGCCCAAACTATGTGCTAGGCTGTGTTTGACTGTTTACCTGCTAATGTTTGCCAACTGCTATCTCATTAGCTGTACAGGAAATAGAATTGATATTTCTGTAGAGACATGACACTTGTGCCTCTGCTGAAACGGGAAGGTTTTCTCAGTGCTTCATATAACTCCTGTTTGCTGCTTCCCATAAGTGATACTGCCTCATTTTGGGAAGGAATCCAAGAAATAAGAGCTTACCAGAGAGGCCTCTTGAAACTATGGGCAGCTTTATGTCAGCCTGGGAGCTCCCTCGGACACAAATCTTCTGGAGGAAAGAGTGGATTCTCTGCTGTTTGCAAAAGGGCCACAAATGGGAAATAAAATGTTTGTGCAGCTCTTTAATGTGAAAAACATCCATTTTGGAGCACAGATTCTGTGTCTAGTCTGGGTGAGACTGAGCAGGCTGTGTGTAAGGGGCTGGTTAGGGGGAGGCAAGCGGCTGTTTTCAGCGGTGCCTGCAACCCTGACCGTTGAGTCGGGACATGGACTGGTCTGAGCCCTGGTAACTGGGATGTTCCTGGTCAATGCAAGGAAGCAGCGCTCTCATCTGCAGTGCACGTGTCCACATCTGGCTGCTGGCATGCGGTGACTGAGGGCCTGTGTAATACAGGACAGTGCAGCAGGTAGGGATGCAGAAGACCCTCTCCTGCTCTCTCTCAGCCCTGTCCACTAGCTGGGCACCAATGAAAAGCAACACAAGTCTGCAATTTTAATTCCTGCAGTGATAACACTTCCCAGCTAATTACTGCAAATGCCGCACCTGAAATTTCACTCTACACAGCATCATTGAACATCTTTTGTCATGAAAAGGTATTTTTGCCACTGCACTCTTTTTCGTCCCCACACCCAGTCAGTGTCTGCCAACAAAAGGGGCAAACGCTGCTTTCCTTGAAGGATGACCCAGGGCTGCAGGAATCCTGCCTGGCACTGGGGTGTTGGGCTGAAGGGGCATCTCAGCTGGTTATGTTCTGACACCAATGAGCAGCAGAAGACATGTGGTGCTACAGAACAGGGGGTAACTGGAAAGAAAATAAGCAGCATTTCTACCAGCAGAAGGAAGCAAGTATTTAGGGGAGAGCACACTGAGGAGCCATCCTCATCTGTTTCCAAACCTGAGTTAAGCAGATATTTCTGTATACCTGTCTACAAGAGGACCTATTCCCTCAAGACACATTGCAAACCTACAGGAAAGAAGAATTTCTGGTTTGGTGGCTTTGTGTCCTCATGCATTTCTGTTCTTCTTTATTTTGAGCAAATATGGGGCTCCAGTAAATGGAGGAAATCTGTGCAGTGCATTAGTGTGTGTTGGGGATGCTGTGAAAAATGGCTTTGCTGACATGGCCGCTTCCTTGCTTCTCCTTCCACTGATGCTATGATTCCTGGTGTTATTTCTTGCCATAAAGGCTCATCACCTCTCTTTTGAGATTTGCATATAGTTCATACATAACAAGGCTTTTTCCCCTGGAATGAAATCTCTTGAAATCTGATCCATGAACACATCTAAACAGTAGCACTAACAGGAAACTCAGAGATATGGAAATGTAAATGATTCCCCAATCAATAAAGATAATTATAGTGAGAGATAGACTGACATACAATATCTTGAGGCTTTTTTTTCTTGTCTTCCAAGGGGCTCCCCAGAGGCACCACAGACACTGGTGAATGTCTTTCCAAGGCTTACTATGGTTGGGGAAAATTGTTCACTGAAACAGGCACACGAGTGACACTGCCAAGTTAACAATGTGCACATTGCAGCTGAAGCCAAACTTCTCCAGCAGACTGGGGGCAAGGAATGCGAGTGCAGTCATTACCAAGGGATTTTCAATTCCGTAGTTCATTTTCTCATTGACATCCTATTTTTTGCTGTAATTATAGACAGCATGATAAAGAGATCAGCATTGTTCAACTCTCTTCCTACCTTTTAAAAGATGTCACTAATTTTGTCCAATTAGCCTTGGGTTTTAGCAGGCTCTAAATACAAACTGCTGTCAGCTTCTGCAGAACCCAGAAGGAGAGAGGGGTTGATTTCTCCTCCCAGGTTGTTGGCTGTCAGTGAATGCCTCGTTTGCACATTTCTGGAAGGTCTGATGCGGCAGGTCACACAGGATTTTCAGATGTGGCCAGCTGGTTTCCCTTGTGGTATTGGGAGCAAGAGAGTGGTACATCCTTGCAAGGAAGTGCAGAAAAGCCTGAAATGGGAACAGTAGAGAAGGATCAATTAAACACACAGCAGCTTTGTTTGAGTCAAGAGCTTCCTGAGCTGGGCCACCGTCTCCCTCTAGCCCGTTCTCACCACGACACCCCTGCTCTCACCCCCGTGTCCGAAGAGGCTACTGTTGAATGCAGTGCTTGTGGCTGCTGGCACTCGACTGATGGCAGGGAACGTGCACGTCCCAGTCCAGTCTGCACGCAGCTTAGCCGTGACTCTTCTGCTAGATCTTGATGAAGTTGCGCTTAAATCTGGCTGCATTTCAAGAACATTGTCCCTTGTGAAAAAACTTCACTTACTGTCTAGCATTTAGCTGGATGGTCTTTACTTGGAATAGGAACTTTTAAACTTTCTCAACAAAGTTCATTTTATTTGAACTAGTGAAATAATTCCTAGTGCGAGCTCCAAAAAGACCTTTTATATTTTCCTGCTTGAACCTCAGTCTGTCGCATGAGGCATGATGGACACTTACAAGGTCATCTCCCCATCTGCTTTCAGCTCCTTCAAAAGACACATCTGACAACTTTGACGCAACCCAAAACCCAATGCATATCTTCCTTCATGGCACTAGTTTAAATATATATATATACATACACTTGGAGAGGAATGAAGCTGTGAACATGGTGGTTAAGGTCATGCCATTAAGGGTGGTTAAGGTCACACCATCTGACACATGTCAGATGAAAAGCTCGAGCAAGAATATTCAGCCAACTGCTCAGTGCAGTTTTTCATCCTTTCTGTGGAGGGAACAGCCCGTTTCCCATGGAGCAGCTCTCAGTAGCACGAGTCCAGTCCTTCCAACTTGTGGGGCAAGGAAATGTGTATTTCACATAGTACACAGAATAACTGTTCACCTTTAACAAATGTGGCACACGTGAAAATGCCAAACTTTGCTTTCCCTTTCTTCTGGCTGGCAATCACCTCTAACGGGGTAAGAGAGGAAATCGCTTTTACCCATTCTCATTTGCTTTATGTTCTCCCTGGGATGAGAGGGTGCTCTCGAAGCTTGCTTTGGAGCAGTGCAGACCTTGCTGTAAGGGACCAGGCTCTGCTTCGCAGGTGTTGCTCAGGGTCAGCCCTGTGCCCTGATATCAGCAGTTTGCACTTTCCAGGTTGCGGGAGAGGCTGCGCCCCGTCCTGCTCCCTGCTGGCTCCAGCCCTGCGGGGTTGCTGTTCCGATGTGCTCATAGCACGCCGATAGCAACTGATAACTCGGAGCGCACCCCAGCGCGTGCACCAGGCTTGCACTATTTCTGACTCCAAAGTACAGATGGCTCTGGGGTGGCTTTTCTTGGCACCTCTCTGCAAAACCTAGAGAGGGCATCTGCTGAAAACAACTGCTTCAAAATAGCTGATTCCTCGCCCTCTCCCTCCCGGGTGTTCCCATCTGGATCGCCCACTGACCTCACAGGCTGCGCTGCGCTGGATTAAACGCACTTACTTTAGTTATGTACCTCCAACATCTTCAGGCAACAAATGTATTTCATGCGCAGTCCTCCTGTACCTCTCCTTGATGTTCTAAGGCAATGAGAAAGAAGTGTTAAATTTGTTCTTGGCTACTTTTCCTTGCAACTCCCAAAGGCACCGGTTACAAACTGAATCAGTTATCAGCTAGTTAGGCTGGCAGTTCCCGAAGGTACTGCATGAATACTGATAGGGACCCATGCATTATTCAGTGCGAAGAGCAGAGGAAAATGAGCAACACGTCCAAAACAAGAACAGCAGTGGCAGTAAGGGAATAATTAGCGAGCTGTCACTTGTCCCTGTCAGTATTCCCTCCCTTAACACATGAGGCAAAATAATAAAAAAGGGTAAGATCATCTTGCAAGCTCTGCTCTTAAATATGCAGCTGGTAGGTTAAAATACAATGATAAAGGGGAGAGGATAGAGAGCTCTGATACAGTTTTCAAAAGATATGGCCTCCATTTCCATGGAGACTATATTTTTTTTTTATTTTTTTTAATCCCACAGGCACTGGGTTATACAATAAGTCCCTGCCTTAAATATCAGCCCATGTGCAACAGCATGAAAGGGACATGGCTCTAACATGGGGGCTTATCCCAGGGAAAATATTTAGGTTTTTTTTTTCCTCCCTTTCTACAAAACACAACTGAATTCAATGTATTTTAGAGAAACCAGGTTCACTGAAATTGGCTCTGCTGAACAAGTCTGCAGCTCCAAAATAAAGCGTAAGAGCGGGGGAATCCTGCTAGCCAGGGCGCGTGTGCCCTGTGCTATTCCCCCAGCACATCCCCATCACTTTCTCAGCTCTCCAGAGAGGATGGAGGTATTGGGGAAGCAGCTGAAACTGCAAACTAGAGAGCTCAAATCAAGTTTATCTGGAGTAAATTATTAACTAATTAAGCAGTTTGTGGATTGATGAGAATAGAGTCATTCTGCTGTAATCTATCAAATAGCCTCCAAATCTTCTCATGAAGAAGCAGGGAGCAGAGCTGGGCGCTGGTGCCCACGGGGTACAGGTGCGCCGCTTCAAGCAGAGCTCTGCCCGTGGGCTTGTGATGCCAGGGGAAATGGTCTCTGCGCCCCATGCAGCCTGCGAGATCCGGGTGCCGCTGGGTTTCACAGCCTGAACCGCAACGGCGGAGGATCACGGTGAGCAGTGCCTGTGCGTTGTGCCAGCGGCAGCCTGTGCCGCATTCACCTCTGAGTCTTCTGACGCCTCGGTGCTTGCAGGCACCATGGTTGGGCTCTTGTTAGGACAACAGCGAAGATGCTGCTGCACAGAAAGGCTCTTTCCCTGCAGACCCAAGCAGGTCCATCTGCCTCTGCAGCAGGCACTCCATCTTTGCCTGCAGCAGCCCTCAGAAAGCTCCAGCACTGCCATGCTAATTCTGATCAGGGAAGGGATTTGTGCAATGCACAGAGAGATTGTATTCACAGCAATGTTAGCAGTGACTTCCCTAAAATATCCTGACATGGATCCCTCCAAACAATCTGCCACATTACAGCAAAGCTGCAGACTCGATCAGAATGGGGAAGCGAGCAGGTCTTCAAGCATGTGGCCCACCACGGATCTGAAAATGTCAAGATCCGCCAGCAGACTTCAACCCTCTCACATAGAAAACTACCACGGAGATCATCGACAGTGACTGCAATGTTTAGAAAAGCTATTAATGAGCCCAGCTTATTTCAGAGATCTGTAACACTTACGTCATTGAGGACCCACTTCCCTTGTTCTCTGCCCTGATTTCTTAAAAGGAAATTTTGGAGAAACCACAGGCAGCAGCAGAGTTCCACGGGGAGCGGGGCAGAGGGACAGCTCCTGGCGTGGGGCGCAGGGCCCAGGGTCCTGCAGGAGGGATGGGGGAGCCAGCTCTGAAAACAGCGTTAAATCAAAACAGAGGGAAAGAAAACGATGAGGAAAGGCTGGAAAGGCATTAGCAGAAGTGTCTGCAAGTGGCGCCGGTCCAGCTCCCCCAAAGCCAGGAAAGGTTCTTTAACAACCCTCTTCCCGCACTGGGAGGACGTCTCCTTTGAAGTCCCTTCTTTTTCCCAAAATATATTTCATTGTTTTTCCCTGCTTCTGCCTAGCAGCCAGTGGGATAACAGTGCTCCATATATAGTCTCATGCTATAAAAATGCATGCAAAGCAAAGCGTTTTCATGTCAGGTTTTTATAAGCCCTTTCTAGCTCCTGACTAATCCATGCCCAGCCCAGCCTCTGACATGCCAGAGTTCCCTTTGAGCTTGTGCCACAGATTTGCCCAGATGACTTTGATTGACACAAGATGTTATAGATAGTCCCCTATTTAACCCTTATTCCAGTACAAATTCACGGGAAGTTTTTTTGCTCATCGAATGTCTTTCTTGGATGTCCTTAAACCATTGCCTAGGTGGCCATTTTCTTTTTCTATCACATGTGCTGTGCGTCATTCTAGGTCTTTGATGAATGATTCTGTGGATAATATATTTCATCCCACAAAGCCTGTGTATGTACTGGGAGAAGAAAACTGGGGAGATTTCACATCAACTAAACAAGCATCTTTGGTGTCAAGTGCCTGTATTTTTGCATAAGCACCCACAGGTTCTTCAGTCTCCCTTGCTGAATGAGATCCCCAGCGTGGATGAATATTCATAAGAAATAACTGGGAAGAGCTGTGATTTTCAGCAAAGCAAACTTTCCTGGGGGACGAGGAATGTACTTTCTCTGATGCTTCTCTAGTGTATGTTCAGCCTCAGGTGATACCTTCCAAGTTCCTAAGACAGGGTTAGGAAAGCCGCTCACCACCGGCACAGAGCTTGGCGCTGAACAGAGCCACAACCCATCGCAAATCAGTGCTTGTCTACCGAGGCCAGCAGTGTCCTGCTGCTCTGTCCCCATGACCTCAAAGGAGCCATGCTGGCTTTAAACCAGCCCGAAATCAGACATGTTATTTTTAATTCAAGGTTGCAGGACAGACCCTGACCTCCAAAATCTGAATTCTAAGGGTAAAAGAGATTTCTGCCCCGCTCTCGCTTGGTTTTGGTTGCTCAGCCCTTTCCATTCGATGCAGTTCATTTTAACTCCCGTATTTCCCTGCTGCTCTAGCTGCACAGACGGCAGGGCCGGCTCTGCTGACGGTATCATTATTGCTGTCACATACCCGTTACTGACAGGCGGTGGGGAGCACCGGGAACCTGATGTTCTGCCACTGCCGCCCGGCTCTTCGCATCCCCACTCAGAATTACAGGACCTTTGTTTTCTGCCCGCTGGAAGAGGCTGCGGTTTGATTGCAGAAGGATACGCGATTTAGCCAGCGGAGAGTGAATAATTTGGCACAGAGCATTCCTTGTTATTCTGTCAAGGAGTCTGTGTGTCAATCGATGGGCTAACAATTATGATCAATGTCAACAGGAAAAAACAAAAAAACACCATTAAGCAGTCAGTAATGTGCGCAGGCATGAAACAGCCTTGCTGCTGCCTTGCTGTGGCTGCCATGGCTGCGGGAGCTGCCTGGGGACAGTGTCCAGGCAGTGCAGCCTGGGGAACGGACAGGGAGCAAGGTCACAAACCCGGCTCCTCCTTCGCCAGCTCACCCTTGGTTAGGTCCCTTCTTGTCACTTTGGATTTTAATTACCAAGATGCAGGATTCGGCAGATACAGCACACCCTTTGAATACGGCACACGTGGAGCGTGCTCCTGGAGAGAGGCTGGGCAGGCTCCAGTGCACGAGTGGGCATCCACTCTTCTGATGGCAGCACTGAAGCAGTCAGTTCATAACCGTGCTAAAGCCACCGTGACTTCTCCAAAGAAACTGAGCTGTGACCTGCTCTGGCTTTTTTACGCTTGTGTTCCAGTGCCTGAGACACGGCCAGTGTGTCAATGGGCTGGAAACCCTGGGGAGCGCATGGTCCTGGCACGAGAAAGGGACCAGAAGGGCTGCTCAGGTGGCCCCGGTTCAGCAGAGCAAGCCCAGGCTGGTACCAGTGCCTGGCTTTTGAGTCTGCTCCTCCAACCTCTCTGCAGGCACCTGCAGTGGCCAGATCCCCCCCAGCTCCTATGAGATATCCTAGTGCTGGTGACCCACCAGCTCACATGAGTGTTTGTTGCTCCTGCGGTTTTTGTAGAGCGTGCCCTCCGTCTGCAGGGATGGCGAGGGGGTTGTGGTGCACGGTGCCAGGGCAGGATGGCATCCCGAGCAGCTGAGGCTTGATGTGAGCATGCACATCGTGGGCTGGCAACACCTTCTGTAATTAATGCAGCTCAGACACACCTGATGTGCCATTCGAGGGAGATGCGAGAGCATTTCAGAAGAATGCTTGATGCCCTCTGTCACTCATTGCCAGGAATAATGCTCCTCTCTGCTGTCACACTACGCTCATAGGATGTTGAATTAAACAGCGGGTCTTTTGATGCTGCTGAAGTAACTGTTGCATTAATTATCCATAGAATTTGCACATGCACCTTACATAGTGAAAAAGGTACGCTTCCCCAAGACTAATGCATATTTGAATTCTCAGGCCCCCCCCCACCGAATTGCCCATCAAGTCACTTGGACTTCCAGAATACGTTGTGCCGACTCGCTTTCATATTGTTTATTAATGAACTGAACCTTGAAAGTGTGAGATCTTTGCCAGAGGTTATTTTTACTACCACGTTAGTTAAGGCTGAGAGTATTATTTTACATGCCAATGAATAATTTACTTGCCATTAAAAAACTTACTCTGAAACAATCATCAGCACTAGCTGTCCATTACCTGTACAGCTGCATGTATGCAGCGAGAACATGCTGAAAGAGATTTCATAGGTACAGCATGTTTCCTGCAAAGCTGCGGTGGAAGGAAGGTCTTAAATGGCTGTGCAAAATAAAATGTCCACAGCACCACAGTTTTCATGAGGTGTGGCGGAATCTCAAAGTTTATAGCTTAGAAAAAAAGAATAATTGTGATACCACATTTTTTGCTTGTGCTTTTTCTGAGATCTCTATTTTCCCCTTAGATTCTCCACACCTACTGATTATTTATAGCATACCAGAACTCGAGCCTTATAAAATACCATGCCTGACTTCTCCTTGCACTCAGTGCTAAGGGAGACTAGGCACTATTGGTAAAAGATTTAACTTTATTAATAGAGTAAAGCTAGAACAAAGCTCTGTAATTTGGTATTAGCTTTCCCAACCTGATTGTGTTTATTTAGAAAGCAGCTAAGACACAGGCATGTGGGGCTATAAATCAGCAGAAAATCAAATGCTAACATGTAAATAAATTGCAAATCAGCTGAGAAATTGGTTTCATTTTGAGACGATAAAGCATATTTCTCCTGTACTGATTTTATAAGGTGCCCCTTAAGAATTGTAATATTTCTGTGTGGTAATGATAAACATTAGTGAGTTGCTTTAGAAATGAAAAAATGGCAACCCTGTGGGGATTTGAAAAACATATGCACTTCAAATTTGAAAATCCAATTTAACTGTCCATTATATCCAGAATAAAAAAAGGTAAGGATAGGATAATTTTGCAGTTACACAGCATTTGACTAAATCTGATTCAGGGATGACAGCTACACTTTAAAAGCTACATGTCTGAATGTAAGGAGACAGCAAATCATTTATTTATGATTGTAATCTAGCTCCTGTCTAACAAGTTAACAACTGTGCAGAGTGCTCCCTGAGTGGAGGCAGCCTGTGTAGGCTTGTCAGTTAGCACTTTTTAAAACACTTTTCATAGAATTTCTGTAAAAAAAAATAAAAAAATAAAAGAGACAAAAGAGAGTCCCTGTCAAATTTACCAAAACAAGCAGATGTTAAAATTGCAAAAGTTTGAAGAAACAAATCCTGTTCTTAATTTCATACAAAGCACCTTTTGCAAAAGGTATACAGTAATCAGAGAGGCAAACACAGAAGATCTGGTCTCTCGCACAGATCTGCACTTCGCAGCAGCTCTGCCGTCGGACCTGAACACCAACCCACCGCTCCTGCCTGCGGGAGCCTCCGTGGGCTCCTGCAGGCTCCTCAGCCTGCCGGGCACCGGGCTGCGGCACCGCGGGGCTGCCGTGGGCGGGGGTCCTGCACCCTGTGTGCCTGACTGCTCCATCAGGCACTTCTTTGCTGGAGGTGTCACTTATTTTACATTGAGGTCTTGACTCCTGTATATACCGTGTCCATGGTATTTTGCAGTTAGTGGTGCCCGTAACACACTTTGTCCAGCAGTTTCCGTACATCTTGACCTCAGAAACTGTTTCAACTGTACCTTGGGTCAGGTTAACGCTGCCCAAGCCCAGCAAGCAGAGCAGTGTAAGCAAGTAGTTGTTACTTGTCTCAAAATGAAGTGTTGATGTGAGAAGTTCTAAGGCAACTAAATCACCTGAACAGTTATGAAGAACTATGAACAGGTAGTATTTACCCAAGAGCTCTGATGTGATATAAGTAATCTAATATTGATGTTATATATACTCTCGTTTTAAATCCTCTTGGTACCAAAGGTCTAGAAAACGAATAATGCAACAAGTTTTTCTGAACAGTAACAGGGAAGAGCTGGTGAACTGTTGTCCATGGCCCTGGTGTCCACATCAGAGAACCTGGTAGAAATGATCACAATATATAGGACTATCCACCAGCTGGAGAACTGGGACAAATGGGGAAAAAGCCAGTATGGCACTGGAGGAGGGCGTGCTTTGCAAGACAAGCTCTTTGGGTTTCTTTAGGAGAAGCTGACAAGTGTGTGATGGGGTGGTGTTGGGCAAGGTCTTCAGCAAACTCCTTAAGAAGGAAACTGGCCCAGCTGGAGGCAGTGTCTCCATGTGGCATGGCTAAAGGACAGTGTCAAGGAATAAGAATAAATTGCTGGTTTTCAGAGGGAAGATTCATGGGATCTGTGCTGGAGCCAGTGCTGGAAGACAAGACAGTAAATGATCCAGAAAAAGGGTGAGATGGCAAAGTTTGTTGATAGCACACCATGATCTGTCTTTCTAAAGGCAGGGACAGCTGCAAAATTTGCAGAGTTATCTCACTGGAGTGAAGGGCTGGGCAGAGGCAGATGACATTCAGGGTAGATAAATGTAAAATCTTGAACTCTGTGGGGAGTGTAGAACTGGAAATCTCATCTTTACGTACACAGAGGACTCCATACTGATGGTCAGCACCCAGGGGTAAAAACTGAGGGCTGCAATAAGTAACTCTATGAAAACACTAACTCAACATCTAGCAGTGGTCTAAAAACAAACCAAATACTGGGAATTATTAGAGGAAAACCAGGGACCAAAGAAAGAGCACCATGCTGCTGTAGACATCTTTATAGCATCCCTACCCTGGATCCTGCATTATTCTGTCCTTACTCCATAACACAAAAATGGTGATAGAAATAAGAAAGGTCCAGAGCAGGGCCCCAGGGATGAGCAAGGATAAAAGTGGAATTTCCTGGGTTAAGGCTTTTCAGCCTGGAAAAGAGATGTCTGAGGAGGGTTACAACAGAAACCTACGAAACCGGGACAGTGAACAAGGATTCGCTGCTGATTGTTTCTCACCATACAAGAGCAAGGGGTGTGAAAGGGGTCTGGCAGGCAGTAGGCTGAAACCAAGCAGTAAGGAGGGCTGGTCTCACGTGCGTAGTTAAACAGGAGATGTCTTTCACTGATACTGTGAAAGCTAAAATTTACATGGGTTCAAAAAGTTACCGGACAAATTAATGGCAGAAAAATCCATCATACATCCATACATAGACATTATTTCTGGCTCTGAAAGATCTTGAGCCATAAATTACTGGAGGTTAATAGAGTATTTGATGAAGTATCATTGTTCACTTGCTCTGTTCTTATGCTCTTCAGTGGGTGTTTGCCATTGCTCTCTCCCAGACATGAGCCACTATAGCTATTTTTATGCTCTTAACATGTTCTTTTACCAGTTGGAGATGTATCTAATGTTCAACATAAATCAAACATTCTCGTTTGATCTGACTTGTCTTGGCCTCCTTGAAGCCTGTGGCTACACTCCCATTTGTTTCAATGGGGTCTCAATTGTGCCTGTTGCACTCAAATGCAAACACCTAACCAAGCACGCCTGGTGCCACGCTCCTCTGGGCTGTCCCCGCTCTGAATGGTAACAGCAGCCCTTTCCAGCACCCTGCTGTCCGTCCCACTTTAGGGACTATTTCCATAAATGGGTTCCTCTTCTCAACTTCTTGAAAAAAATATCCTTGGTTAGGCAACGTCCCCTGCACGTGTGAGCCCTCAGCCGCCCCAGGGATGCCCTTGCAGGGTGATGCCATCTCTGCCCGGAGAGCTCAGTAGAGGCAGTTGGGCTTTTGGGAGGCTCACGCTGACTCTCTGCATGTTAATTTAATTGGAAACTGGCCATAAGACCAGGTTTGATAAACTTCAGTGACAGCAGTTTAGACCGGACTGCCCCCAGTTTAGACTGGACTTTACACTGCCACATAAGGGGAGAAACAGCGGTTTCTTGTCAGTTAGAGGGTGTGTTGGACCTGACCCCTGGACACCTGCAGGGTCTAGAGCAGGTCCAGTTCCACAACCTGCTGTGTCCCCTTCTGGATTTGGCTGCCTCTGTTATTGGGGGAGTCCTGGAAGCACATGCAACCCCTGAGCTCCCTGCCAGTGGTTATGCGGGCTCTGGGGTGGCTTTGGAGGTCGCGGGCACCCCAGGGTGCATGGCGGGGCAGGCTCATCACCCTGACCCTGTCCTGGGCAAAGGTCAGAGGGAAGATAGCTTTGCACAGGGACATCTGCATATGAAAGGTCAGGCATGCTGTCCTTTTTAAATTGAATCAGCACTTTTCACTTTGAGAGGGGTTGTTTTATTACAGTCACAGAACAGGGGTCACTTTTTACTTTGTATTTCCCTGACTTGTGTTCAGTTTTAAAAAAGAAGAAAGCTAAAAAACCCCTTGGTCTGATTATTTGCTGTTGCATGAAACCCTTTCCTCCTGAGCAGAGGAAAGCTACCTATTTTTGCAAAAAGTTGTCTGCACATTTGTACGCCGTACCCTTCCCCTCTGCTGATGGACAAAACCTCCCTGGGTGTCTTCCCGCTCACGGCAGAGCTGTCCTGCAGGTGCAGAACACTGCTCCAGATGTGTGCGAGGAGGCAGGCTGGCTGCAAACCCAGTGGGAGCTGGTTTGTTTATTGTGCGTGAGAATCACAAGCAACTAAACTAAGGGGAGAAAGTTTGAAATGGTGGTTGTCAGATAGTATCACCCTCACACCCTCTGCTGAATGTTAATAAGTGTAAGTAAACACAAGAAGTCTCTGCCTGTTTATTTATCTTGGATTAGGTCAGTGGCTGAAAATACACAGTTTTGCTTTTTCGGATAAAATAATTCTTTTCAGATCAAAAATGCTGGGTTTGTAATTCATTATTTTTCCTTTTTTGATGTAGCAAGAGAAATGTAACTGCAGAGTCTTAGTGATGCAGGTAAAGTTTGGTTGTTTTTAAATTATGTTCTGCTGATAAGAAGATATCTAAAAATATGCTTTGAAAATAGCCATCAGCAGAGTATTTTGGAAAAAACCTGCACTAGAAGAGTCAGGGCTGTTTACTGCACTCTTGCTGGCCACTCACTGAAGTGATTATTCTTCTATTGGAAAGGAATGCCTACAGTGTTACTTAAATCAGATTAAAAGTAAAAGTGTTTTGGATAGTGTAGATGTCTGCCCCACTCTTTTTTCTTAAGGGAGGGAGACAAAAATTTCAGAAATCAATTATTTAATTAGGATCGCTGAGGTCTTAGGTAATTGCAGCTTTCCCTCCCTGTGTCCTCATGCTTTCTGTGCCTCAAAAGAACAAAAAAAATGTTATTACTGTGTTTTTGAAAATGAACCATTGGTTGCTATCGTGTCATTGTGCGGAGGGGACGTGTCCCTGTTGGTAATTACTACAGTGGAGAGATTGGAAATATCTGCATGGCTGATTGACAGCTTCGGCTAAGCAAACAGATCCTTCGGCAGTCGCTCGCAGTCTGGACTGGGGCTGGGCTTGGCTGCAGCTTGGCAGCAAAAGCCAGGAGGCCGTGGAAAATGGCACTGTTAAACCAGCCAGCAATCTGTGGGGTCTTCAGAACCTTATCATCCATGTGAGTCAACAACTGTGCTAAATTGAAATTGTAGAGTTGATTAAACGACGTATTTAAGGCCCCATAAAAGAAAGCAAGCAAGCCAGGAAGGGAGCAGTGCGAGCGCGGCACGGGGGGAGCAGCAGTGTTGGGAGGGTTTATCTCACCATGAGCAGCAGGCTCAGCCACTGATCTAATCAAATTATTCAGCATTAAAAAACTGCCAAGGCATTCCAGTGCTGCAGCTTCCAGAGGCCCAGCTGGGATCAAATGCTAATCAACATCTCCACGATATTTATTCCCACTGTCAGTCTGGTACGTGTTTGTTTTCCGAGCACTGCATACTAAACTGAAAGATCAAGATGAATCGGTGGAGACGGGAGATGATGAGCAGCCAGGCTAAACATATAGAAAAAAATACCGGCTATCGGGAAACAGGGGAGGCAGGAGATGGCTGGAGGGAGATGCACAGCCCTGGCCAGCGGAGGGGCCGGTGACCCCCAGCCATGGCAGAGCGCGGCCGGGATGCACCCACCAGCTGGCGGGGAGCACCAAGCTGGGCACCGCAGCGGCTGCGCAGGGTGGCTGGCATGGGGTGCAGCAGGGCAGCACGCCTCGTCCCCTCGCACTGCGGCCTCACACCCATCGGACCCAGGTGCCGCTGCTGCACTGATGCCCCTTTTGTCCTCGCAGCATCGCTGGGCTGGTCCTGCACCGGCTCCTTGGCACAGGTGGAAGGACGGCGCCCAGCGGTGTGTGGACGGCTGCACCAAGCAGTGGCCCTCAGGACCCTCAAAGGCCACATGCAAACCAGTGAGGTCCTCCTTAAGCGCTAGCCGCTGGAGCGCTAGGAGACTAATTAATTTCCTTTTTGTTTTTCAGAGTTTCATTTTTAAATTACAGTCTTCCCTCCTCTCTAATAAATACTCAACAATTAAAGCTTTTTTTTCCCCGACATGCGATTCCAACATCTCAGTGTCCCACCCTCCTGTCACCTTCCCTGCCATAAACAGATTCGTAAAAACTGCTTTTGACGCCCCAGCTGCCATTAGCCACTTAAAATCCCATAATTATCATCCTATCATGGGCCTGTTAACGAGCAGTAAAAATAAGGCCATTGAATATGGTAATTTATTCGTAAATTAGCCTAATGAGAATAGGTTTCAGACACTGTTTACTTTCTAGCTGCCTGTTTCGGTGCAGTGCAGGCTGGCTGCACTGGGATGGCAAAGCTGTTTGTCAGTACGGGAGCCTCTGCCTGGGTGGCAGGCGCAGCTCCCGCGCTGGTGGGGACAGCCGTTACTCCAACGCCAGCCCCGCTCCCGCCCCGGGCTTCCCGTACAGCCTTCCCATGACTCTCCTGCTCTTCCATCAGCGGCAGCGCTGCCGGTGTCCCCACCACCAGCACCGGACGCCGTACCACGGCAGTGCCGTGGGGATGCCCTGGGCACCGCCCACACCGACACGGCCCTGCACACAGACACTTCTGGTGCTGATGATTCCTCTCCGCTTAGAGCACTAAGGCTGGGAACTGCGCTCGCTGCTGGAAAACTGCACTGTTGGCTCCCCAGGAGACCTCCCAGCCTTGTCTGTGGCGTCGTCTTTTGCTTCCTCAGCCTCTTAATTTGTGGAGGTTAAAGATACACCGCCTGAAAAGCACAAGCCAGCTCAAAGCAGCAAACACTGTCTCGTCACAGAGCAGTTTTCTGCAGACCGTCACGGCCTGTCCCTGTGTTTTCTAGAGCTGGGTAAAAATACCAGAATAAATGCAACAGAACAGTGTTGTGCCGTACCCTTGCAATGCAAAATAATAAGAACTTGTCAGGGTCCAGCTTTAAGAAAGCAAAGAGTGAGGATTCAAGGGGAGGAGGCAGTGGAAGGAAGCCTCAGTACTGCAGAAATGAATTAAAGGGAGAAATCTGTGGGTGCTCTTGGAAAGCAGGGAGGGCTGCAGCAGGGTCCCTCACCCTGGGCAAGGGGACGCTCCCTGATGAGTTTCGGCAGGGTTCCTCAAGCAGCTCCTCAGGCCAAGGCAAGCAGCACCGAGGACCTGGCCACGGGAAGGTAATGTCAGTCGCTGCCTTGGGGACAGCCAGGCAAAGCCCAGAGGTGTGCTGTTCGCCCTGCACTCTGCTCAAGGGAAACCTCTCCCAAGAGCTGCTCCAGCAAGGCTGGCACCCGCAGGGGACACGGCAATCCCTCCTGCAGGCTCCTCTCTGCGTCCTCTGGCCCCTCCGGGCACCAGCTCGCCAGGGCATCACTGCACGCTGGCAAGAGCAGCAGTGGTCCCCATGCCAGCACCCGCCCTGGGGCCATGTGGGTCCAGCCCATGTTCACATCCCCTGTCTTCTGCTCACAAAGCTGGAGGTTTAACCAGGGCTTGTCCGGCTGCGCTGGAGGAGAAAAACCGCTGCGGAGCAACCTGCCTGGCTCACTCAGGGCTCTTGCCTGGAGCAGCAGTGGGCAAGACATGTCTGGTCCCATTTCTCCAGCTGTTTTTGAGTGCTAATTCCCAGTAAATATAGAAAAGGGCATTGCTCACAACCTGCTGTGTTTAGCACCCCAAACCCAGGAGCTAATAAAGATGCTCTTTGGTGGCCAACCACCAGCTAAAGCCACCACCTGGTCCTCCAAATAAAATGCCCACCAATCAGGCTAGAAGAAGGAAGAAGAGACCTGAACTGGCTCTGCTTTGAATCCAGAACTGATGGGTCTAAGCACTCTGGCACCTGGGCGGCCTATTTTTTCCAAGCTCCATCTTTGCAAACGGTTATTCTCAGGCAGTGGAGTGGTAATAAACCTCTGAATGAATGAGGATGAGAGGTCCTTTCAGGGAAGAGGTGAAGAGCTCTTGACTATGAGCCTTTCACCCTCTAGAGTATTTTCATTCCGAGGCTGGCTAAAAGCCAGGAAATAAATCTGCAGGGCCAGAGCTTTTCGGCTGAGTCGCTGAGCCAGAGCCTGTAGCACCCTCGATGCTGCCACCCACTCCTTCTCCTGGTCCCCCCTGGGGAGGAGGCTCAGACCTGCCCCTCCGGAGCTCACTGCCACTCCACCAGCTCCTGCAAAGGGCCGGACTGTGCTGGGGGTGTTGGGACGCAAAGAGATGCGGCTCAGGAGAAGCCTCGTGCAAATTAGTAATAGCTCAGCGTGCCCTCGCGGAGGAAGGAGTCAAGTGCATGCACACATCAGCTCCTCAACGGCAGGGGAAGCCTGGTTATGCTGAGCCTGGTCCTGCAAAGGAGCAGTCCCTAGTGTGACTGTAAAATAGGGTGAATTTTCCAATCCTGGCTTCCAACTGTGACACCCCAATGCTTCCACTGAGGCTTTTACCTGGGAGTATGAGGGCAGCCTGGGCATCTGTGGCACATCTGGAAGGGAGAGCACTGGCTTGGGAGAAACCTGTGCTCATGCAGAGGCTGCTGTCCCTGCCCCGAGGCAGAGCTGGAGCGCTGGGCTGTGCTGGAGCTTCCCATGCCATGGGGAGGCAGTGCCCTGCCTCGGGTTCACCAGCTGGCAAAGGGGCTGCCAATAACCCCCGACTTCCAGGAAAGCAAGTGGCTGGCAGTGAGGGTCTGAATGGACATGAACGTCAAGGACACTTTCCAGGAGCTTGCGCATTGGTAAAAGTGCCTGTGGCCCTGGGTGCCCCGCTTCCTCCGAGCAGTGGGTCCTTCCCAAAAGAGCCCTCTCTTGGCCCAAAACAAAGGCAGTCACAGACCTCAGCACCGACTGTGTGTGCAGTGCCTGTGATGGGGACCCCGCAGCACCCTGGGGACAGGCCTCTCCACACTGCCAGCACCAGCCCCTGCTCCCGTGTGCCAGTGGGGACGATGAAAATCTCGTGCTCCAGGAGCAGGAGACTTTTGTCATAGCAAAAGTCCATTCCTATTGAGAATCCTGACTGGTTTCCAGTGTCCGATTTCTGCATCATGCAGGAGGAGCAAGGTAATAGCAAAGTCTTCGTCATGGTCCCAGCTGTGCTGCCTCCGACTGCTCCTTTTTGCCAGACGGCAGCTCCCGTAATCGCACTCCGCAGTGGCTGTACTCCTGCTTTTCCATCTCCTAATTTAATTACAACTTGTTTCTTTACTAATTATAATGCTCAAATCATAGAAGAGCTTAAGGCCACTGTAGCAGGGAGGCTGGTGGCTGTCTCCTTTTTGCTAAGATGGCCCCATTATAATTTCACTTCCTTCTGATGGAGATTATAAACACTTTGTGTCAAACCACTTCCCAGCAGTTCTCACAGTGTGAAAACGATTGAGGTCAGGAGATGCACACAACCTACCCATCAACTCAAGTATATTCCTCAAACACTGACACGCAGTCGAACTGCGGGGAGGTCACCTCTGTAAGAAACAATCCTTCCAGCCACTGAGCAAGTACCAAATTGCAATGCTGGAAAATAATCATGTGGAACACATTGAAAATAGCTCCCTAGGTAATAAATGGTTAACAAAAGCAGCCACTTCCATCCAGCATAAATAGGAACATAATCATTGTAAATAAGTTAACCTATTAGTGTATTGTAATAAAAGAAGCACATCCCATAGATAGGCACGAAAGACACTCTAACATTTGACTCTCGGAAGAGCCCTGTCTGGAGAAGCTGCGGAGGACATGAAACGCTCCGGTGCAGCCTCCGAACGCTGCAGAGCAAGCACCGGAGAGCAGCAGGTGTCTGCCGGATTAGAAAACTGGTACGGGCTCTCCCCTTCCCCTCTTTCCTCCTCGCGCATCCTCGCGTTTGCAATTTTGATTTGAATAGAGATCAGATCAGGTATGAGACTTTCTTTTTGCGGTTTCCTACAATTCCCTTGTCTTCTCTATGAACACACATGACTGCTCTGGTACAGGGCAGCAAACTACAGCCATGTGGGTATGCGGTTCATCAGCGAGACACAGAGAGACCACCTTCAGCGGGCAATGGGCAATGAGCTACCAGCTGCTCCTGGGAAAGCCTCTGCCAGCCCATTCCCTTTCTGCCCTGACAGTGCTGGGGGGGGTCCAGGCAGCCAAGCCCCGGCCCCTCGGGAAGTTGGGGGGGTCTCCATCGGGAAGATGGGGGTCTCTCTATCGGGAAGATGGGGGGCTCTCCATCGGGAAGGCAGGGGCTCTCCATCAGGAAGATGGGGGGCTCCCGCTCCCTGCCTGCCGCCGGTCCTTTGTGGAGCCGCGTCTCCCCGGGGAGGAGCAGTGGCATGCTTCACAGCTCGGCGCTTGGCGGTGATCCAGCCCCAAATGAATGCATGCAAATAAATGGATCTTAGATCGTTTACTGATCACATATGGGCCTATTTGCAAGTTTGTAGCAGAAGTCGCATATTTTGTAGATTTGGGGGTTGCTTTTCTGCTTCCAGGCAATTTTTTCATCTCTCCAGTTATCAAGCATTAAACCAGTTCAGGGAAGGCAGTTGTGTACCTTTGTCACAATGCTCCTGCCTGGTGTCCCAGCACCTCTTTGTGACCGGGGATTCACTGGGGCAGCCAACATGGGATTTAGGCGACTCCCAGCCGTAGCTTGCTGAAGTTGTTTCGTTTGAAAACAAAGATTTTCCTCCTGTTCTTCTGTGTTAAATATCTATGATTTTCTTCAGCCCTTTGACAAAGCAGAGGCCGGTAGCCAATGCACAGTGCAGGGGCGAAGGGGCAGCTGAGCGGCGCTGAGGAAGGGATGCTTTCGTCCCCCCTCCCTCCCGCTCCCATCTCTCCCGGCAGTGGGTGGGCAGTTTCTGAAAAGCTGTTTGAAGAAAGTCTTGAGTCGCCCCTGCTCATTCCAGACTCTTGCCAAAATTAACAGATTTATGGCACAATGCTTAGTTTGAATCAACTTTTTAATATGTAATTTACAAGAGAGACATTTTTTCCTTGCTCAGACACGTTATTTGCCCATTAATATGCACCACAATTTCAGATGCCTAATGACTGTTCAAATCTCTTCCTGCTCATATAAAGTGTTGCTGTTGTTGTTGTGATTAAGGGCAATGCATCGCTTCGCAGTACAAATATCCTAGAGCCGTAAGAAGGACAATTAATTCTTAAAAGAGGGAACTGATCTGCTGGCTGCGAGGGGACCAGCTCCTGCCACGCATGCGCCGCACCGTGCCCCTGCGGCTGCTCGGGACTTTTCCTCTGGGTTAGAATTTCACAAACCTAATTCTAACCAAAAGGCACATCTTCGGCCCCACGCACTGCCCAAGGCTGGACCACCGCATCCCTCCTCCTTGGTTCCTTGCAGGCAGCCGTCTCAGCAAGAGAAAGCCCTGGAAAGGGCTGATAAATCCTTCCCCTTCAGGGGTTTTCGGGGTCAAAACAGCAGAAAGCTGTTGCCTTCAGGGGCGAAGCTCTCCCTGCAGCAGGGACGATCGGAGGCAGCTTGGGGATGGGCGCTGAGTGCTGCTGCCAGCCCTGCTCAGGCTCCCCATCCCCACTCAGGCTCCCTGTCCCCACCGGGCACTCAAGCGCAGTGCTGCTCCATTTCTACTAGCAGTATTAAAACCACAAAACAGACAGAAATCTCCTTTTGATGGCTGGACGCGAAGAGAGCTACTATCACTGCTGTTTGAATGCCCTTACATATATTGACATTTTGGTACAAAGGTTAATTATAACTGGTTATTCTTAAATGAAACCACAAACACCCTTTTCCCCATGTTTTATTACTTTATAACTCACCATATAAACCTGATTCCTATAACCATAAAACAAAGCTGAAACGAGTTGGACATGTACCAGTGAGGAGAAAAAGAAATAGCCGGAGGGGCCTCTCAGCTGTGCGGTAATGTATATCCATGTGGATTTCTGCGTCTCCTACTCTCGCAGAAACTTAATATTCCAATCAGCTACTGAGCTACTGCATTAAGAGCCAGCGAGCGCATCAGTGCCCCTATAGCTGAGGGAATATTACTCACCGGGTCATGGTCGGCTGAGTAAAATACAACCCTCATATATCATCATAACTGCCAGCAAATGACAATTATAATTGAGACGGCAATAACTAGGAAAGAGTTCTTTAATTTAACATCCAATTATTACAAGTTATCACTCCTTAATAAATGTAATATAACAGACAATCAATGTTGCATGCGACGGGCCAGGCTGCATTGGGATGGGAAATTTATATCCTGGGGAAAAAATACTGTGTGTGTGGGTTCTGCTTTTAAAAGTCTGCAGTGGTTGTGATAAGTGTAGCAGGAACTTGAGCTATAAATAGCTGGCTGCCATTGCCACATTTGCATATGTACAATAGCTCTAGGCCAAGGGGAGGAAAAAAAAGATTACTTCTCCCCTGTGTAGTAAAATAAGAACAACAATAGAAAGCAAAGCATGTCGTGTGAGCGCGCCTTCCCTGCTCCAGCTCAAATGAGCACTTTAAAAGAAGAGTACAGCAAAACCTGATAAAAATCACCTTAATAGCAAAGGACATGATTCTGATCAGCTTCAAAGGGGAACCATGGTGAGCAAGCTATTTAAACCTTCGTGAAATCAGATCATTTGGGTATTAATTTTTTTCCCCGTGCCCTTTCTGAGTGTTTTCACGGTAAAATAAGCTGTGCCTTTTAATTGAACCCCAGAATGCTCCCAGATGAGTGGGGAAAGCAGTGGATATTTTCAGCGGCGAGTGTGGGAAATCCAGCTCTGCTCCTGTATCAGCATACAGGAGCTCTTTGTGCGCCGGGTTGCAGGTGCCAAAAACCTCCCACCCATCCAGCACCTGCCTGCTCCCGGGTCCGGCCACGGCTCCCGGGCAGGTTCACTGGGTGCCGGCTGTGCAGGGGGCTCCCGCCTGATGCTCCCTGGCGCATCCCGGCCGGCTCGGGACCCAGCACCCACTGCCTTTCCAGAGTGCTGGAACTGCCTTTTTGTTAAAACCTACCACAGCCCACATACACAGGCTGATTGTTTATTGTACATGGTTCTGCATTTGGAGGGAAGGAGTGCTGTTAGGTACTTTTTTTTTTTTTTACCCCCAAAATCAAGTTTTCAACAAAATCAGGTTCATATTTTTTCTGTTGTCTCTATTGCCACAGATAACATCTATTTTGGTTTTGGTAGTCTCAAGTTTTTGGGCAAAAAGTTATTTTTCTTTTCTCCTTAAACCAAAAACCTCGTGCAGGGGGAAACCCAAGAGAGGAGAAGGTGTTGATCCAGACCTACGGCGTACAGTGGCCCGGGAAAAGCCTTTCCCCACAGCACCGTTGGGGCTAATCCTCTGCAGAGGGGATCTGGGGGTTGCCCCTCCTCAGCCAACCCTTTCAGGCTTCAGTGCAAATTTTCCTGCACTGGCCCCAAATAATTGTTTACGTGAGCTGACCGCAGCGACACAGCAGCCTTTATTTCTTTGTCTCTATATGAAGCGGATCTGCAGTAAATTGGAGAGGCTGGTTTGTTTGGTTGCTGGGTTTTTGTTGGGCGTGTTGTGGCTTTTTTTTTTTTTAACAGACTGATTGGCTGACATCTATTTCCAAGGAGATCATTGACAGGGAGAGAATACACAGTTTACTCAACCACGGTGGAATACAGAGCCATTTGCATCAAATAGAAAAAAAATTAATTCTACTTGAAATGCGTGTATATGTCAGAAACACTTGACATATAAAGTAGAAATAACATTGCTTTGAATCTGTAACATTTATTGTACTGCACGTGCTACACAAATAAAATACATAATTACTAGACAGGCACAGGTAAATTAGCATCTTAAAAATTTCACTTTTTTATCACATACCATTTGCAGCCTGGAAATTTTGTAGCACCAGCCTGTATTTTCAGGTGTCTGAGGAAAGAAGACAACCCTTGCGTGGTCCTGATTCTGGGAGGTCTCAGCAGCATGCAAAGCCACGCCAGCATCTGCTTTGTGCTTGCCAAGATCACAGTCTCGGCTCATGAGTTTAGCCATAAAGTGCTTTTAATAATGTATCTTAATACAAATTAAGGGAATTTTGCTTTTTCAATTAAATTTCTTTTAAGTAGTAAAACATCAACTGCATCGAAACCCCACCAGTAATTACAGTCTCCTTTCAAGTTGTGCTCATCTCCCCATCAGGTGTGTTAGCCAAGGCAGGGCAGAGGAGCCAGGTGCCCATGGGATGTGCAGCAGCACCGCCAGGGAAGGAACATTTCTGGGGCTGGGCTGCTCTTCCTAGGATGGGTCTCGGGACCCTGAACCACAGCTCTGATTTCACTTGCACATTGCATGTGGAAATTCCACTTCCCGATGGCTTCCCTCTGCCACCGGCTGGAGGCAAAAGCTGCTTGCGTTGCCGCCTATGCTTCTGACCCAGAGCTTGTGTTTTGCTGGGGGATGCAAGAAGACCTGGCCTTGCCCCCACCAAGGGACACATTGTCCGCCCTGCCTGCACACGGCTGGAGTTGAGAGTCATTTCTCCGTGATTAACAGGGAGCAGGAGAAACAGTGACACGAGAAAATTAGTTGCTACTTGAGCAAGATATTGCCAGCCATTGTGTCAAACAGCCCCTCTATGGCAGGGTGACAGTACTGATACCAGCAGCGGTGCTAATAACCACCGGCTTACATTGCTTCAGAGCCTGAGGTCCCCAAACACAAATGAAGCCCTGGACAGCTTACAGGTTTTTTCAGGACAAGACTATATAAGTGGTTGTAAGAAGCAATAAGGAAAGAAAAAAATATTGATCAATATAGTTGCCCGAGTGAGGTCAATGTGATCATCGACAGGTACAGGCACTGCTAGGAGGTGTAAAACCTGGAACCAGTCACTTACCATTAGCAAATGCCTCAGGGTGCTGCCGCTTCACTGGAAGGAGGCAGATCCCCCTGAGAATCTCTGCATGTCCCAAAGAGGATTAGTGAAAAACAGTTCAACTGCCTTTTGGCTTTCTGTTCCCCAACTAAATTACACATTGTTTTAACTTGTCTGCAGCATCAGATACCAACCCTAACTTCTTTAGAAAGGATTCCTGGTTTCATTTCCTCTCATTCAGCATCAATTATAGAGCACCTGAGCTACGAGATGAGAGGTGTAGCCCCCTCCGCACGCCTCTGCTTCCCTTCTTTGAGAGACAGACCGGGTAGGCTGGTGTCTGCTGCCATACAGGTTTCCCTGGAGTTGTTGAGCTCTCGGGAATTTCACATTTTCTGCTGCAGATTGCAGACCGAAGCGGCAGGCAGGAGGCCAGGCTGGCGGTGCGGAGGTGGCAGCAGCACTGCCTGGCTGGCCCTGAGCAGCAAGCCAAACTACGGGCGGCTCGGAGCAGCCCATGCTTCACAGAGCCCTACCACTTTCCTGATGGCACTTCAGCAACAAAACAGTTAAAAGCCGCATGGGAATGTTTCCTCCTCCCCAACTCCCACCAAAATTGTAGTATCATCTTAAGTAGAGGCATCAGACAGACAAGATAAAGGCAAAGCCCTTCTCCAAGAGGATTTGTCTTTCAAATCTAGATTAGCAATTGGTGTTTGGGGAAGATGGGACACTAATCTGATTGAATAAGGGGAGTTTGTGTTATCAATCTCCTTGGATCCCATTGTCTTTGTGCTGCTTTGTAAATTAATATTCATTTTTGTCTCTACGTTTATGCTGAATCTCTTGTGCTTCTTGTCTCTCACTGATGAATTGCAGTCCTATGTATTGGACACTGTGCACAAGAATTAGCGTTATATTGTGTTTTACCTTTATAGGTGTGCTTAAGCAGCATGAGAAAAGAGCTGCAGACAGTGCAGGCTGCAGGCTGGGGAGCTGCAGCTGCCGGCAGGTCCAGGGCTGGGGACTGGTGCTGATGAGGGTGTTTGCAATGGCCCAGCCCCAGACGCTGGCTCTTGTCTGGTGCTGGCGGCTGCTCCAGCCTGGTGCTGCTGAAGCCGCCCCTCGCCTGGCCGATGGGGGAATTCTGGCTGCTGCTGCCCTGGGTGCTGCCCCGGGTGCTGCCCCTGCCCCTCTGGGGACTCAGCCCACCCTCCCGAGGCCTGTGCTGGATGGGCTGGTTCAATCTCCAACACAAGCTTTCCCCAGCCCGGCCCATAGCTGGCAGCCCCTTCTCGGGGCACTGTGCTCCTGCAGTGCCGCGGTAGCTTCCTTTGCACAGTTCACTGTCGGCACCACCTTCCCCAAAATTCAATTTTTTCCCCTTCCCTTAGAACATTGCATCTTGTTCAATCCTTCCCCTGTCACACCGGCTCTGGCACTGTTTCAATTGGATTCCAAAAATAACCTTTTTATTCACACGGCTCATGCTATTATATCGTAGTACAGCTCGGGCAGGCGAGGGGTCATTCCATTATCCAGGAACGAGATAACTGAGTATTAGGGCAGCCAGGCTCTTTGACTCTCTGCCCTGTGGTAATGGGCCTTTTTTAAGGGCATTAACCAATGTTTCTACTTAGGTATTTGACAAGAGTAAAGGTAACATTGCCATTTAATCCTCTCTTTTCTTTTTTTTCCTTGCCTATAGACAGCACTCACACGTTTACTTCTCTTCAAGTGTTCAAACTTCAGCTCAAAACCACAGAGCTCATTTTCTCTAAACCCTTCCCCTGAAGTTCTGGTTACCGGTCGGATTAAATATTCCAGGCACTAAGACGCGGGTAATCATTCCTGCTCCGAATGCTGTCGCCGGCTCTCCTCCCTTTGCCAGGCAGCGTGCCACGCTGAGCCCACCGCCCCCACATGCCACCCGCATCCCTGGGGAGACTCACACAGGGTCCTGCCCGGCAGCGTCCCACGCTCCTGTGGCGCTGGCTGCGGCCGCCCCTCCTGCACGCCGACGTGCTGGTGAAACACAGGCGATGGAAGAAGGTTTTCCCAACCCGCTGGGTGGTGGCTGCAGGGGGAGCAGTGAAGTGTCCGAAGGGGCTGGCGAAGGGACAGGCTGCACAGAGGCTGTGTCCTGGCTGTCACTTGCAGGCTCTGGGGACACGTGCAACATGAAAGGCTTGTCCGTGAACACAGGCTTGTCCAGCAAGTGCTGGGCAGACATCACTAATGAAGAAAGACCAGTGTACAAGTGACATTCTGACTCACGCTGGTCTCACGCGCATGTGCATGTCTCCCTGAAAAGGCTGCAGCCTGTGAAATATGCTAAAAAAATTAAGGGCAAGTTTTTTGCCACCTCTCACTTTGTCCACATGCAGTACCTGGAAATGTTGCCTTCAACCGCTGTTCATAGCAGGAAAACGCCAGAGATTTGGGAGAACATTAATGAGTGGAGGGTTTGTAATATTACCTTATCTCTTCCTAAACCAGACCAGAGAACAGGCAGAGAGGGGACTGAAAGCAGGAGGGAGGAGCAGGAGAGAAGGGCTGACAGAAGAGACAGCAACAGGATGGGATAGTCAATTTTGAGTCGGTTAATTGCTAGGACTCAGAGCACTGCAGGAGTTTAAAGGACAGTGTGAACTGATCAGCCAGGCCTCTGAAACCCAGCCGGTGTGGTTGTGAGCGCAGAGGACGGCAGCTCTGTGCAGCTCCCATCCCACCCGCCACCACCCAGCACGGCGGGAGCATCCTGCTGCTCCTGGGCAATGCCACTTCCTCCGGATTGATGATAAAAATGTCCCAGAAATCCTAGGAGCCTTTGAAAAAAATCACGTATTGCCACTTCAAAGTTTTTTTAAGGAACAAAACAAGTGGGATGCCAGGGTGTCCAGACAGTTTGTTTGAGGGGTGCACTCCCACTCTGCTTTCGTTAGAGCTTTGTTGCTACATGTGTGCACAGAGCCATGGGCAGCAAGGATCTGGGGCTGTTGGGTCAGGGTAGAGCGACTCCTCCATTTCTTATTCCAGGCCAGCCATGTCCTGACTGAAGGCTGGAGGCAGCTCTAGGATGGGTTAGTTTGTGAATATCTCAAGCATTTCTTTAGCAACACTTCTCATGTTTTTCTCTTCTGAGTCTCTCAACTCACACACAGATTTTTGCAGGCAAGGAAGGTTTCAGGCTGTCCTCCAGCACAAGCATGAAGCCCTCTGTCAGAACAGCAGTGAGAAAACAACTGAATAGCCGAGCTGCCTTTCTGCTCCCATTCTTGTGCTGTTGTCCAGGTAGAGCGTCTTCAGCTTGGCAACGAAGTAAGTGCGGCTGAATGTTTCTTGAAGGACTCGGTGCCAGCTATAAATTGGCATTTCCCGGTGCTAAGCCTGAGCGCTGTAGCTGCAAGCCAGGTCTCAGCTGTCCCTCCCTGGGCTCTGCTGTTCTCCCCACACAGCACAGTGCCTAACAAGCTCGGGATGGCCCTGGCATCACACCGGCACCAGCAGCTCTGCAGTAGACACCTGCTTGTGTGTCCAGATGAAATGGCGTCCCTGAAGTTTGTAATGCCAGCATCTCACCTCTTTAAGAGTGAAAATGTATATACCAAAGATTGTGGCTTAATTGATTGATTAATAACAGAAACCCTAATTGAATCCTCCCAGCTTGTACATAAGATGTCTTAATGTTAGAGCCTAGGGAGTAAATGCACAGCATGGAAGTATGAACTGCAGCACAACCAGTAACACTTTCAATTTAAAAGTCAATCTCATTATACGAGAAGCTGTTTTCTCTATCCCTCTGGAAAGGCAACAGCAATCTCCCATCTTCTCCCTACCAGAGCCACATGGTTTGTTAGTGTCTGTGGGAGATGCAAATACAAGCTTTTTTTTATTTGTTCCCACCGCTGCATATCTGAGCAGTTCAGTAAATATTCATGAGGCTGCCATTGTAGGAGCTCTGAAAACAACAGAAAATATGCCCTCCGAGGTGACATGTAATTTGGCACTTCCCGCATGGAGAGGCAAAGGATGCAGCCAGAGCAGAAATATCCTAATAATTAAAAACCTTGCTGCAACCTAATCTTTTCTGTTTCTCATTAAACACAAGACACCTCAAACCTTTTCCATATGCAGGGCCCCCTGTAACACGGAAGTTAGCAGGACTAACGGAGAACAGTAGATTCGCGCACACCATCCGGGAGACCACGCCGCATCTAAGGCCAGGAATGCCTGGAAATTCTTCCCAAAGTCACACTTTATGGTCATGGTGCCTCTAACCATGGAAAATAAAATCACTCCACGCTGAAATGCCTCCAGATCAGAACAGTCACTTGCATACAGTGTGCCCCATGTTTTCCTTGTCCTTAATGGATACTGCTCCTGCACTTTTATCTCACTAGGCAATCTTGTGTGTTCCTGGTTTATGCTTCCTGACACACACCGAGCTGAAGAGGGTTTGAGTTCATACTCTGGATTTGACTATTGCAAAGGCTTAAGACTGCTTGCGCCCTCCTAGAGCTTTCCAGTCCCCATCACTTGATGTCTATGAAAAAAAGCCAGACAGTGCCAGAAAAACAACAACATTAAATGAAAAAAAATCACCCCTTCAACCTTCTCCATGTTTTGCTCCAGTCCATCATTTTCGTTTCTAAGACTCAAAATCTCAGTAGACTGGTTCCTCCATGTTAAAATAAGGTAGTATCCCTGAGCCAGCATAAACCCAATGTCTTTCCCGTCAGGTCCACAAGGTCATTCCAGACTCTTCTCTGCCATGAGGGCAAGAAACCAGCTGGACACCAAGTTCCAGCCTTTTCCTCATTTTCACCTTTTTTCATATCCATTTCAACAGCCTCCTTGTACAGAAGATCTGCCTTCTTCTAGACAGCTGTAATGTGGTCCAAAAGGTCAGTGTCCAGAGTGGTGTGGAAGGAAATGTTACTTTTGGCCATTTTATTAAGGAGGTTAATGAACTGTTAAAGTGGATTGCTCCCAGACACTCATTCTTGGATATCTGCCTGGGGCAGACTGCTGCGCCTCTGCCCAGGAGCCAAGTGCTTGCGAGGCTCCAGCCTCTCGGTGCTAGACATGGCACAAGGCAGGTCCTCGGTGCTGGAAGCGGTTTTCCACCCTACCCAACATGACCTCAGGCAGTCGATGACTCCCTGGGGAGCTGGGCAGACCTGTGCAATGCGACCTGCAGAAGAGCTTTGGGCACTGGTGGGGTGGGGTGTACAGCAGGGGTCCTCCCATCTCCGCATGCTGCAGCGAGGGCTCGGCCATGAGACACACTGAGGAGAACGGCTGAGGGCTTCGGACACAGAGCCTCTCAGATGCCCTCCTGGCCCAACACTGTCTCCCTGCCTGCAGAGCAGATGTGCAGGGCATCAGTGCCCATCTGGACGCTGATCCCTGGAGCAAGGCAGGAGGGTCTCTGTGTGGAGATGAGCTTCCACCAGGAGCTTGCCCGGTCTCCCAGGGACGTGGGGGCAATGGGGGGGTACTCTGCACTTCATCCATTCAGATCCCTAGTTTGTGGTGCAGAAAGCAAACACCTACTAATGGTGCCACATGGTGACGAGACAGCCCCAGAGGATACTTGATTGAATCCCATCTTGTCCCTGCTTGCAAGATGTGTCTATAACATCCCCTTTATAGATCCACCAGCTGAGATGTCCTGCCTGCTGCTTGTCCTGTTCCCTTTAACTACACCATCATTGGCATTTCAGTGTCATTCACGTCGTAATCTCACAGCTATCTGTTTCCTATTTGGATTCCCACCTGTCAGAGCACCTCTTTCCCACTGGCGGTATGGGTAGTGAATGACCTTCAGCCAGTGAATGGTTATAGCCTTAAGACAACACAATTAAGCATGTTTTATTGCTTAACACACTGTGTCAGGAGCCTTAGTTGTGTTTTTGTTCCAGTCTTCTATCGTTTTCAGAAATGCCTGGAACTGTGACAGCTCAAAGCGTCCGTGTACTTCTGCTCCCAGGTAATCAATAGAAGGCCTCAAGGTATCTCACACTTCCGTCAAATATGGGATTTTTAGCATGAAAGCATTTCCAAGACTTCTTTGGTCATTGCAAGGCTCCCCCCACCCTCCCTCTCTGAGAGTTATCATGGCAAGGACACGGGGCGGCAGCAGAACAAAGCAGCCTGAGCTGCTGGCAGGAGGGTCCTCTGGACAATTCCCAAGGAGAAAGGCATCGCAGGCTGCGTCCTTCAGCAGGGGCTCCCATAACACCTGGGTCCCTGTGCCCTGGGGCAGCCAGCCGCCACGTGGGGAACCGCTGGGATGGGACAGGACGGGGCAGAGCTGGGGACGGGCCAGGTCCACGGGCAGGTGGGAGACAAGGCTTATGGGATATTCACAAGACTGATTCAGGCTGAAACCCAGTTATTTTCATTAGCGGAGATACTCTGGTTTCCCTCAACTTCTGGGTTGTTGTTCTGGTTTTACCTGTCTTCTGGGTTTTTTTGAAGACTCCTTGTGAATTAGATCCCAGCAGTAATTTACCTGTTTTTCAGAAAAACTCCTGTGTTCACAGTAGCAGCATTCCAGGATGAAATGTTAGTTTCTCTGGGTACAAAAACTGTCTTTCCACTTGAGAAAATTATTCCAGGTGAAAATTAAACATTTATGTATTTTTTAGTCTCACAAAGCTTGTTTTTTCTCAGATGAAGAAGACTTTCCACTATACCCCATTTGTATCATCATGGGCTTGGTTGCCATGTCTTGCTTGCTGAATATCTGCTGCTGCTGTATCTTTTAGCACATGGCTCAAAACCTTTGGTTCAAACCTCCACCAGGTTGAAATGGAGGCTACAGACATTGTGAATAATATCTGATTTCTTTGTAGAGAGTCCGCTTTCTGTTATGGCCTCTGTGAATTATTCTTCGCTGTTTCTTAAATGCCCACTCTGTGCAAAGTCAGGCTGTGTGATTTGTATGAACTTTTGAATAAGCCCTCTCTCAGACCGTCTCACGTTTATGATGTGTAAATAACTACTCATTTCTTGAATGCCTACCCAATTGTCTTCTGGAGTTGCTGTCATTAGTGGTTTTAACTGCATTTAAATTGTGGTGATCTGCCCATGAGTTGTATCGGTCAAAGAGCAGTTGTTTGACACATCCATCATTTCTGTCTTGATCCAACCTCCAGATCTCCTTTGTTGCCAGCAGTAAGTGCTTTCGGTAGTGACCAACGGGCATGGCAGGGGTCTGCCGAGCCTGCGCTAAGGTGTGAGGTCTGTGCACACAGGGCAGGTCCCACAGGAATTAACACGTTTTGTTGCTGACCAAACTCTTTTCCTATTCCTCCTCCTGTGAGAGCTGTTTGCTGCCTCGGTGGCAAATCTCTCAGAGTGAGATGATGCTTGTTCCACATGCAGATTTTATGGGAGTTTTGTTTGCAGAACCCAGAGCAAACTAACTAAAAAATTAAATTGAAATTGCTAATTAGACTGAGTGCAACGCTGGCTTTGCTTAAAGGTTTCCTGATGGGCGAGGATGTCCCTCACCACAAGCAGGACCCTCTTTGCTGTGGTTCCCCTTCAGATCCATGTCCAGTGCAAGGTGCCAGCCATCCCAGCACGCATCCAAAGGCAGTGTGGGAGGCAGAGGTATTTTTTTCTCATTAAAGCTAAATTATGCTTTTAGACCAGAACTGTCCCTCGGCCAGTGTTTGTGGCATCAGCAATGCAGGGCTGTGTGCAATTTGCTCCTCTGCAGCTGCTGGGGATGCAGTGCCTGGAGGCGGATCAGGTAGCCTGCACAGAAAGCTGCTAAAAACCAACAAGCTCCCCTCTCGGGGGTGTGGCTGACCATCCTCCGCAGTGACATTTTCCTGAAAAGCCAAAGTGAGCATCCTGAGGTGGCACTCAATAGCAGGAGGCTGGCACTGCTGGGCAGATCGCAGCATTTCATTCCTGGTGAGGTCTGGAGAGCTCTGCCTGGGATGAGGAAGACCAAGCCTTCCTCCTTTGACATGCAAAGCCACTTCTGCAACAGAAGCAATGACACTGCTGCGTAGCCCAAGCCGAGGGCAGCTGTCATCGCTGTCCAACCCACAGGTCTGCTGAGCACCCCACTCCAGGGAGCCTGATTTTGTCCACTTCTCTCATCCCTCCGGAGGTGGCAGCTGCCTGTCCGCTGCTCCCAGCTGGCAGCAGGCTCCACTGGACCACCATTCTCCAGAAGCACGTTGGGTTGCCTCTCCACGGCAAGCTTCTCAAATACTTCAAATGCCGCTGTTGCATGGCAAGCTGGTTCCCTTCCTTCTCCTAGCTCCGCGTGCCTTCCCTGGGGCCAGACTGGTCAATGCCTGAGCCCAGCTGAACACGGCTGCAGAAAGTGGCAACTGGGGCCCCAGCCGGGCACAGGGTCCTTGGTGGCACTGGCCAGTGGCGAGTGGGGAGGCCACAAGAAGCCAAAGCCATCGTCCTTGATTGGAGAATCCTGACACAAATGGCAAGAGAAAAACAAATAGGGAGGGAAATGAACAAATTATACCGATAATTGGTTTAAAAAATGCATCAAAGAAAAATGATATCCAATAATACTGCTGGTTCCTAATGAATGTGTGTGTAATAAAATCAGGCTGTTTGGGCCGTGGTTAGCCCTGCACTTCACATCCCCAGATTAAAAATGGAACATCTGTGATGATTTAATTTACATGTTAATAACAAACAGGCCTCCAGAAACCAACGAATAAATGCCTTTTATTGCCGGCGTATCTTTTCCACTGCAGCTTGAATGAAAACTCTGGTAATTAATTGTTTTAAGCGATTCTATTAAAAAGTGTCTGGAAGTGCTGTGTGCCGAATGTTTATGTGGGCAGGCAGACGAGAAGAATACAGACGAGGAAGCAGCCTGCTAATTATGTGCCTTTTTAAAATTCACTGCCTTAAAGACATGGGATACTTTTAAACATGGAAGTCGACCCGGGCACATTTATTTTTCCCCATTGTTCCTTTCCAGTTGAAAAGTTTGCAATTTAAAATAAATAGCAAATCCCGACGTTGCTGTGTTCCTTCCCAAAGTGAAATGGAAGGGAAAGCGCCTGCTCTGCCCGGACACGCGGGTGCTGGGGGAGCATCGAGGTTTGGCTGTGGGGTGGCCATGTGTCCCTGCAGGCATTGCCACGTGGTGCCCTGGGACATGGGACACGGGACACGGGACGTGGCACCCTGGCCAGAGATCGCCTGTGCATGCACCAGCTCTGCAGAAGCAGCTGAAGCACTATGAGATAATTGCATGGTGGCTTCAGCCTTTCTCGCAAGATGTGTTTATTTTTAAAAGGAAACTCTTTCAGATGCTCTGTGTTCAGAAACAGAAGGAAGGCACTTAAGATGTCAAAATGCAGAGATAATACTGAAACTCTTCCATTTCTCAAGCCCTGCAAAATTCAGGATGAGGGCTTGGGTATTCAGTATCAGTCAATTCTCTTCTCCTTGGCAAGCAAAATTCAGTATGTGTTTGCAGTGACCACTCCTCCTCTGCATCATGCAAAGCACTGAGTTCCAAAGATGGAGAGATGCTAAATCTGCTGCAGTGGTGGGCTCACCATTGGGAGGGTCACCATGATGCTAGATGCAATTCAAGGATCTATAAGGAACGGAAAATAAGGAGAGCTATCCGATATAGCAGTCACACACTGAAAGTTTACTCATTGCTCAATGCCGAACAGGACAGTGTAAGAGATGGTCTTACAAAAGCGCAAATCCTTTTGTCTGAAGAGCCGCTGCCCTGCAAGGTCTGCGCTGCAGCAGCTGTGGAGGTGTTACTGCAACGCTGCAGCTGCTCAGTCCACAGGCACCGCAAGGCTACTGCCACCCCGCACCGTGCCGGCAGACTCTGATGCTGCTGCTGCGGGCAGCCTGCCTTGCCGCTGGCAGGAGCAGGAGTGAAGCAGCACTGAGCACTTCTGAAGCTCCGAAGCCAGAATTCACACACCTGGTACCCAGGAGCAGGAATGGGCTTCTCTTTCTGAGGTGCTGCCTGTAAAGCTACTTTCATGCCCAATGCATTTCCTTAAATGAACGTCACAGTTGCTGTTTTATCACAAAATTTATTCAGTCTGCTCTGTAGACAGCATCAGCTGGCAGTGAAACTGCTGCCCTGGGTAAAGGACATGCTCTAGAAAGAGAGGTAGCCTTATCTTAGAAACAACAGCCCCTGCGGAGACGTGGCAGTGCATGGTATCGGCAAGCCTGTGCTAGTTATGGTAGGGATGCTACAGGCAGCAGAGCTGCTCACAGCACCTGGAGACAAAGCAGTGCCCAGCACTAAGACCCACCTGGGGATGTCACTGGCTCTGCCACCGGCTGCTTGCCGGTTCACCTCTGAGCTTTGTTTTGCCACATCTGCCACAGGGGTGGGGGCCCGGTTTGCAGCAGAGCTGCCCTCGCTGCTCACTTTGCAATGGTGGTCTCCAGGACTGGAACATCTGGGAAAAGCATCACAGCCCCCAGCAAACTGCTCCACAGCTACAGAATGAATTAAAGCCTGGAGCCAGAATGAACCAGTCAGGTAGACAGCATCCAGGCTGCAGGCAGCCTGTCAAACAGCCGTGCAGTGTAACAGCCCCGCTGCAGAAGAGCCAGCTTTGCCAGGAGGCTGGGTGGGACCGGGACTTGAAGTGGGTGGCGAGGTCTCTCCTGCGTCTGAAGTGCCAACACATGGCTGTGGGAGCAAGCGCTGCAGTGAAGTCAGTCACCTCTGCAGCCCGAGACCTCCATGCACTACCTTCTGCTGGGGGCGAAGGTAAATATTCTTCTTTTCTTTTACCTCTCATGATTCTATATTTCATCTCTAACAGAAGCAAAGTAAGCAGAAAGCTAAAGAAATCAAGAAATGTCCTTTTTACAAAATAAAACAATGGCAAAGTGTCTGGATATTCATTCATGAAAAATGTTGACCACAATGCCTACAGCAGTTCCCTCCATGAGACAGCTCATCTACCTTCAAAAAAGACAACAAGCATGCAGGGGTGCATTGCAGCTCTCCTCATTATCCACTGAGACGAGAGGACCCGTCCTCAATATTGCTAATTAGGAATAGTCTGCTTGCTAATGTTTTCCTTTCTGCTATGACACATTGCAGCCAGTTTCATAGATAGATAAACTCTGTCCTGAATTTGCTTGCTTTCAGTTTGAGCATCCTTTGTATGAAAAACAAATGGAAGCTCCCAATGAAACTTTTGTCTCTGATTTTATATTTTTAGGCCTTTTTCTTGTCCTCAGGTAACCAACACTACACAGAAGCAAACAAACGTAAATATTTCAGCACAAGCTTTTCTCCCATTGTTATTTTTGCGCTGGAAAAGGTGTCTTCCTATCAAATGATACCCTTCCTTTTCTCTCTTGATGGTGGCTCATACCTGTGGATCAGACACAAACCTCCCAAATTCCTTCCCTCTCTAAGCACCGTCACAGTGCGAAGGAGCCGCGTCAGAGGCCGTAACCCTGTGTTTACAGCTTTTCACTTTGTGTCTACAAATGTGGTAACAGACAATATCCCATCCCAATAGGGTGCGTAGGTCCAGTTCATGTAGCATATCTATATCTGCTCATGGAAAACTTGTCTGTGTGACTCTGTTACTGGCTTTGGCTTCTAGAAATGCCCCTTTGAATAAACAAGCTGTTTCCTCAGCTCGCTGCGGGTGTGAGGATCACAAGCTGACTCCAGGCGATGGCAGGGGCTGCATTTCCCTTCATTAAAAACACTCTGTACAAGCACAAATTATTGTGCCTCAGATTACCATGAAAATGAAGGGGAGCTGCAGATTCAGCATCTCCGAAGCTCATGTCCGGCTGCTTCCAGGAGGGAGAAGAGCTGGCAGCCGAAAACCAGCTGCTCCCCAGGCACAGAGGGGCACGGAGCCACCAGCTGGGGGGTCCCGGAGGCCTCAGGAGCCCACGCCGGCCATGGGCAAGGTGCTGGCAAAGGTGGCTGATCCTCACCCTGTGCTCCACACGTGACAGCAAACTGTGCCGTGGACCAGCCGCCTTCGACGGCCATGTCGCGGCATCACCACAGACAGACGGGCGAGGCTCCGCCGCCTCACTGTGCAGACACCCGGGTGCGAGGCGCCCACGACGGCAGTGAGCCTGAGCTCAGGTGTTTGGTTGCTGGCCCAGCCAGTGAGGAGTGCCTGGCGGTGCAGCCCAGGCATCGCAGCATTGCTGCTGCCCCGACCCAGCCCACAGGTGGGGTATGGGGAAGGGAGGGCAGGGCAGCGGGGCGGCCACGCGGGGCTGAAACGGATGCGCAGGTTATTTATAGTGGGTGGCAGGCGGACAATTCTTCCAAACTAAAAATTACTCCTAAACCACAGCATAAATTTTGGCTGACAGCAGACAGCCGGTGAAGTAAATGGGGAGGAAGCTGAGCAGGCTGCAACATTTCTGTTGTTGTTTGCTATTAAAAGATAGGGGCAAGGAAGACAGAAAAAAATATCTGTAAGGTGTGGGATTACACATTTCTTGGAGTAATTACATCCACAGTTCTACTGGGGTGACAGGGAGCTCCCCATAATCACTGCCAAAGAGGCTACAGACTAATGTGCTCTAATGAGAAAGGAAGACTTTTTTTTTCTCCCTCCCTCTCTGCCTTTCATGTCATGATTGTTCAGAGCTGAGAGCTGCCCCTCTTCGCCAGGGGTGCACGGCATTCAGTATACGCTTCCTAGCACCACAGAAAAGAAAAGCCCACTCTCCCCCTTTGTTTTGCACATGAAAAGCTCTCTTTCCCTCTCTGTCAACTGAATACCATAAGACAAGGTCCTTCAGCACACGCAGAGTTTGGGCAATCCTTGCCATCGCTGGCTCCCCCCGGGCTCCCTGTGCAGGGCGGCACTGAAAATAAACATGGAGGAAATCTCCAGTTCCATTCGAAAAGCACCTGGGAGCGTTTAGGGAGGCTCCTCTGTGGGATGGAGAAAACCTTACCTCCTTCCTACCTTCTCCTTTCTCTTTGGTGCGAGGCTGTTTTCTGCTCAGCTCCACCGTGTTTGTTCCCCAGGGGCGGAGGCAGCTTTCCCGAAGATTTCTTCCCCCAAAAAAAAGAACAAGAGGAAGGCTGGTTAAGCAAGGGAAGCAGGAGGAGGAGAGGGAAGCAGTTCCCTCGGGATGGGTATTTGCAGAGGAGGCAGCAGGAGAAAGGGTGCTCACAGGTGCTGGCTGTGCGGCCGAGGGGATGTGGTGAGAGGAGCTGCGGTGCCAGGGCAGCATCCAGTGCAGTGCTGGAGGTCCCCTTGTTTGTGGTCCCCTGGGATGAAATCATGCGGTGAAATCGCAGCTCAGGCACTTCCCTGGGGCCAGGATTTCACACCCTGCGGAGGACCTTTGCCAAAGCAGCAGGAAGGGCCTTGGAGAAGGGAGAGGAAAAGCCTGGGAGCGGGAGGGACGGTGGGTGCCTGGGGTGGTGGGTTGCGGCTGAGCACTCCCGTGGGTGCTGGGGATGGACATAGCTCCTGGCCCCACGTGCCGACCAACGGACCCCTCAGCTTGGGAGCCGGTTGCTGCAAGCAGGAGAGGGCAGAGCACCAGTGCCTGTGCCCTGCCCTCCCTGCCCATTGCTGGCTGCCCACCCACGTGGCAGTGGCATGTTGGGACCCATCGCTGCTGCGGCACTGTGCCATCCCCGGGGCCAGGCGCTCCCCAGTGCCTTTCAGACACGGCACTCGTCTGGCTGCGTCCCTGAGGCTGCAGTGGTTGCAGCCCCGAAAAGCAAAATTCCCTCCCTCTGGCCCAGTGGGCGGCAGGAATGGCTGTGTCCCCGCAACGAACAAAAGCAAAGAGCCACTTGTCAGCTCTTCAGTCAGTCAATATTTCACTGAACTTTGTTTTCCCTATTTAGTACAATTAAAATCCCAAGGAGAAGTCTTGTATAAATCAAAGTTCTTTTAAAGTGTACCACGCAGACATGCATATCGGTGCCTCTGCACAGCGTGTGCCAGTAAAAAATATGCAACCCCCTTTGGCAACACAAGCAGAAATAAGCAATTTAGGATCTTAAAAGATAAAAGATAATAAAAGTAATTAAGATAATTAACCACCCTGAAGAGAGAAGAATTTACTGCTGTAAATTTTGTACTTAGTTTTAGATGGCAATATCACAGCTGCCACTCCACTTAATATACAACACATCAAGGCGTGCTGCCTCTGCCAGCATCGTTAGCTGAGAGAGGGGCTCGTTGCAGCATGGTTGTCAGCGGTCACGCCGTGAAATGTTTTGGAAAGGCTTGCCCAAGATCTGAGCTGCTGGCACTGCAGGTCGCTCACCTCCCACCTGGAAAGCGAACAGCTCTGGGTGATGGCAAGGCAGCCGAGCATCGAGGATGGGACGGGACGGGACAAGATGGGACAGGACGGGATGGGACAGGGCTGCTCAGCTCTTGAGCAGAGCCCACTTGGTCCCTGCTTGTGCTGGGGCGAGTTCGTTGTTCACACAGGACCGGGAATAGACAGGTGCTCCTTTTCTCATCAACCATTTGCCAGGTTTCCAAACAAGTGTGTAGTCTCATGCTGGCTGTCATGCTTCAGACGAACCACCTGTGAGCATCCCAAAGGAACCGAAACGCTCCGCGAAATTCTCCGTTGCCACCGAAGCTAGGCTGCTGCTGTGCTTTAGTGAGCGCACATCATGCTACTGGTATTGCCTTGTTGTTTCCTCTTCTCCCCATCCGTCTGTATCCATCTGTTGCGACCCAGCTCTACTAACAAGCTTTCTGGGATAAGGAGTGTTTTTAGCGCCATGTTAAGTAGTCCCCAGCACAGAGCGAGCACAGCCACAGCTAGGAACGCTGGCCAACGCCAAAACACAAACCCGTTTCTTCCTCCTCTGCTTTTCCTAGCCTTTTACCCAGTGCAGCTTTGCCCTGTGAGATGCTGCACAAGAGGGGTCAGGAGAGCCGTCCTGCTCACGTGTGCAGGGACTGCCACGGGCCAGCGCCACCTTTGCTCTTTTTGCTCTCTGTCTCTTTGCAAGGAAATTCTTTCATTGCACGAATATCAGCAGGCCCATTCTCCTCACTGACACCAGCCCTTTGCAGTGTGCACTGTTTCTCTGCAGGATCAACATATTCTTTCTCCAATTAGCTACACCAAAATAGCCCTGGCTGGTTGGATGCTGAGGCAGTGGCTCTATATATCTTTGTGTTTATTCTGCCAAGACTCCACAACCCCAGTGCATGCATGGTCTGATACACAGCCCTCTGCTCAGCGCTTTGCACAGCACAAACCTGGATACGCCCTGGCCTTACCGCAGCATTAGGAGACATTCACACAATTTCCTTTATGATAAAAAAAACAATTTGAGGAGCAACCTGCTGGTGACAGCCTCCCAAGTGCATGCCGCAGAGCTGGGAGAAAGCAGGAACTTTGCAGCCCAGTTCTTCTCACTTCAAGCTCCAAGTTTTGCCGTGTTGGGCTGCCCGCTCTCCCTTCCCCTCCTGCCGGGCCCTCTCGTTGCTCCCCATCATCAGTCCAGCCCAACTGCTCGTCCCCACATATCTGTGCTGCAGTGCACAGATGGCTGAGCCAAGCCCAGGGGTCCCTGCTGCTGACAGGGGGATCCCCCCTGCTCCCAGGGCTGCTGCCTTCTCTGGCATCACCTCTGGTCATGCCTGGACTTCTCCAGGAACCATTGTCACTCATTAATGTGGCAGAAAACTAACCCAGGGAAGGATCCAGGTGGGAGCTGACTTGATTCATTAGCCATAAGAGAACCAACAAGCTCAGTGCCAGCATACCTGAGATGCAGGGGCCTGTGGCAAGGAGCGAGGGCAGAACAGCAGTGGGAGGACGTCCCCCTGCCCACTGCGGTGTGTGCCCTTCCCCGGGGGGCTGGCTCTGCGGATGCGCAGCTGGCAGCGGAGCCCACCAGCTGCCTTCAGCCGTTGGGATGCTCCCGCGCCCGCGTTTCCGGAGAAACCACATCCTGAAAGCACCATCACCGCTCAGGAAGGGAACCCAGCTGTGACGGCCGTGCAAGAAAGATAGAGAGGGGGTGACTTAGCACATGAGCAGAGGTATCACCTGGATGTAAAAGAGGGAAAGCTGCAGTTGAAAGCATTCCCTGGTGACACAAGGAGGCTCTGAGAGGCAGAAGACTGGTCATCACTTGCGTTAGGTGATAGGCAGTGGCTTCACAATAGCATCAGCCCAATGAGCCCCTCCCACCATGGATCCAGCCTCCCTCTCTCCCCCCAAAACCAGACAGTACATGGAGAATGACCCCAAAAATCATCAACTGTTCAGACTTTTCCACACTGTCCATCACCATACCGTGTTTCCCATGCCCTGACAGTCTCACAGCTTCTCTGGGGTCCCCTGACTGCCAGCAGAGCCAACCAAAGCCTGTGGTTACCTCTCATATCGCTCACTGCCCTTAGCTCCACCTGGGCACCTTCTTGGTTCCACCTTCCACCTTCTTGGCTTCATCCCTAAGGACCTAAGCAATGGTTTCACATTCCTCCTCTGTTGCCCGTCCTTGTTTCCACTTCTCGCACGCCCTCTTTTAGCACATTCACTCATTAGGAAGCCCCTTGCTCAGGCAAGCCGGCCAGGCAGAGCCAGCCCCCAGCAGAGCTGGCTGCTCTGCATGCGTGGACATGAGCTGGACTGGGAAGAGTTTAGAAAAGAGTTGGAAGCAATTACAGTTTATTGAAACCAGTCTGTCCAGTGAGTGTAGACATGAAAAGGGGAAGCGACACCAGGGCTATGGGGAGAGGAAGATAAGATCCAGCATGGTTTTAGCTCAGTTTTCTAATGAAATGCAATTTATGTGATCGGGCTGTCCATGCCTGTCTGTATCTGGCTACATGTCTGCTATAATAACTTTTTAATCTCCTGGCAGATTTCAACCAAATCTGACAGAAGCGTGGGAACAATGACATTCCTCCATGTTCCATGACAAAGGGCTCCTGTGTGGGGAAGGCTGCCCTGTCCCTGCCTGGGGCTGGGGCAGGCGGCTGGCAGGGCTCACCCGTCACCACACAGAGGAGGACAGGCACAGACGAAGGCTCTTACAAACCGCCCCAACTATGGAAAACCTTTGACAGAGCTTACAAATGACAGTGAGAGACAGACTCGTGAAAAACAGGGTCCAGTTCATGAAGCCACTGGTCCCTGCAGGGAGGTGCTGGTGTTGTGGATCCAGCGCGGCCACCCAGCCCCAGACACCCTCCTTGCAGCCCAGAGTGTCGCTCCTGGTTTTCCTCATCCTTGTGCAGGGCAAGGTTGGCAAAGGCTGTGACCATGGCTGTTCCTGTGCCAGTACGAGGGGAAAGCAATGATTTGAGCAGGACCAGGAGCTCAAGGGAGAAGGAAAGCAGCAGGGAAGGGGGATTGCAGCAGGGCTCAGGGCAAGTCCTGCCCATCTGAGCGTGGGAAAGCCTCCACCACTGCTGGGTGAACATGGCCATGTGAAATACGGGGAATATGGGGGATGCTGACATGTGCAAACAGGGAACAGCAAAACATGCAGCAGCTCAGCCCAGCCCTTGCTGGCTCTGCTGGGTATCATTAACCTGAGAGCAGCTCATTGCAAACATGCAGAAAATGTTTATTTGCCATAGGAAGCCAAACTCCCAGATTTCCTTCTCCTTATCTGCCATCAGTTAACACAATTTATTGTATTGTAAATCTTGGGAACGGGCATGGGTGAGCCCCCGTCCAGAAGCCCCTGCGGCCAGGGACCCAACCGAATGGGCTTCTGAACCCAGGGCAGGTACACCACCAAACCCCAGGCCCTGGCCAGGAGCAGCTGGGGCTGAATTTCTGTTTGCAATGGGGGGGTCTGGACTGAGCGCACAGCCCTGTGGTGGAGGGAAGCAGACGGGATTATGCAAGAGACTCTTTTTGGCTTCCGTCTCTGTGGTTCTGCACAGTTCCCACAAGCTGCAAATAACAACAGAGGAAGATGTATTTCCATTAATAACATATCAAGCACTCCGTCTGCTCCGTTGTTTTTCCTCTTGTGTATTTAAGCATGGAAGTTCTGCCCATGGTGAAGGGGGATGTGGCAAGAGTAAGCACCTGGTGTCCCCAGCAGCCCCCACGACCGAGAGCCCAGAGCCCTGCAAACACCCGCCGCAGCCCCAAAGCCACCTGCAGCCCTTCAGCCCTGCCCATTGCATCATCTCTCAAGGGCACCCGAGCCTCAGCAGCGCAGATATCCAGCAGAGACAGCCCTGGAAATCTGAATATTCACCAACCCACCTTGAACTACAGAGTCAGCTGTAAATGGACAATTAGCTTTACTTTTTTAATGACATAAATCGTAGAATTAAGAGAGAGAATCAACCCAGATGCTTAGAAGTTAACGAAAAGTCTGACAAATGTGTATTCACCAGAAAACAGCTATCAAAACCTTGTAAAGGAGGAAATTTTTGTGAATGTCACAAACTTTTTGTGACTATCTTTAAGGAGGCAGTATCTGGCTGTAAAGTATCCACTCCATGCTAAAAGACACACCTTGCACTTCCAAAAAGGAGAGTTTTTCCAGAAGAGAAGAACTCATTAAATGTCTCTTATTTTATAATAAAAAACAAAAATAGCAAAATTTAATTATGAAATTTGAGGTTGCTGTTACGTGACAGAAGGTCCCCAGGGGCAGCAGCACACCGCTGCGGGGGCTGGCTGAGCCCCTCTCCCTGGTGCATGGGCTCCCCGCAGCCGTGCCACGTGCTGCATCCACAGCCAGCTGAGCTGGTTGCATGGAGGCACCTTGCAGAGCCCGGTAGCACCGTGCTGCCCTTCCACCACCCAGAACGCTCCTATTGTGCAAGATGGTCAAACTCTCCGGGTTACAGAAACGAGGTGAGTGCCTTTGCCCCAGGGTGAAAGAAAAACAAATCTCAGTTGCTGGGTTTCCCCTGCTCAACCACTTGTGCTCTCTGGGCTCATCCAGCAGTGCTGGATGCCTTCCGTCCCATCTCCCCTTTTCCTCCAGCAGAGAGTGAGAATCCTTCAAGTATTCCTGAAAATGCAAATGATACTGTATTTTGCTAATTGTCTCCTCATCCACCCTGCTCTTGAGAAACCCAGAAAGTGTCGAGGTCTATCATCTCTCTTTAAAACACTCTTCAGTTTGAGGCTGATGGAGAAGGGTGAATGTCTGTATTGTGCACACAAGCAATTTCTGCAGCTCGGGAGCCTCTTCATTTCTTTTAAAATACAACCTTCAAGTATTCTCTTCATCATTTTTCAAATCCTTTTGTAACTGTCTGTTGTTCAGCACAAGCAGCTCTTAGGAGCTGAGGCTGAGTTTCACTTAATTACTGAAACACAGAGTGAGTGGTGGTGAACACTGCCCGTGCCGGCTCCCCTGCCCTGCCCGGCACGCTGCTCCGTGCCCGCCCGGTGGACACCCCCTGCCCAGAGAGAGGACACCCCAGAGAGTGGGACAGCCCTTCCTCAAAGGCATCTCCCAGACCTCCAAGCCCAAGTCCCATGTTCAAAAGTGACCTTGCTCTCACTGAAAATCGATGGCATTTACACCCCTGTGAGCCAAATTAATTTTTGACTGTGGTTTGAACTTTTGCATCACTCAGGTGGTTTTGAAGTAACTTAAGAGCTAAAAAGTGGAATCAGGCTGAGGGTTCCTGGGTGCTGACTGAGCTCAGCAACCACGTCCATAGAGAGAAGGTCAGAGGAACAGCTTGGGTTTCTCAGTGGTGCTGGAGAGGGACGAGCATTTCGGGCTCTGAGCACAGGACAGACACACTTGCTAACTGCACTGCTGCGTAGAGCTGCTAAGCATGGAAGCTGTTCTGCATCTCAGCAGAAAGGAGATGAAGCGAAGCAGCCCTGAAGCAAGCATGCGCTTTCATTTACCCTTTGCAAATCTTTGTCCAGCAATTCCAGTATCAGAGCTGGCTGCAGGGAAACCTGAGAGGGAGGAGTTAAGCAAAAAAAAAAAGTAGAAAAATCAGTTTATTTTATTCCAGAGTGACAAATGTATTTTGAAATGAAATCCAGAAGTGTTGCCAATGAGCCTTTGTTTGCTCTCACACAAAAGTCCCCCCGGCCGGGCGCTGAGGAGCGCGGGTGGGAGGAGGAGGAGGAGAGGAGGAGGAGGAGAAGGAGGAGGAGGAGGAGAAGGAGGAGAAGGAGGAGGAGGAGGAGGAGAAGGAGGAGGAGGAGGGCAGCACTGCTGAGGCCCTTCTCAGCTGCATTCCAAGGGGCTTTCTGAAAAGAATGAAGTGTTGAGCGTTTGCCAAATAAAGGAGGGGGGCAAAGGTTGCTATTTATCCCAGCAAAGTAGCCAACATTATGTCTATTGATGGGAAGGAACCTGAAGAATTGTGGGAAGGAAGAAAGTTACTTCAGCTGCCAATCAAGGGCCCAAATTTCCATGAGCTGCCAATCATAATTAAAAGGAATGTGGCAGTTCAGGAAGGTCGCGGCAGCAAGGATCTCCCTGAATAAACACTGGGTCCCAATTGAAAACCACTCCAAAGGCTTCGAGTGATAAAAACACTAACATCTACATTGATAAGTGTTGTTGTTAGTCTCTCGGAGAGACTACTATCTTTCCGTGATGCCAGGGATCGTCCCTGGACCTGAGCAGTTTGTTTACACTTGTAGGGGCACAGATCTGTGGTGCAGGTGGGATCCCCAGGGCTGCTCCACTGCGGGGGTGGCTGTGCTTGGTGCAGGCACCCACTGCCCCATCGGCATTCCTGTGGGAATGGGGGCTGCGGGAGGGGCGGGGGCTGAGGGCATCACTCGTATGTGGTGGGTACCCAGTAAGGAAGGACCTGGCACAGCTCTGCACTGGGTGCTCCCCACTGCACCGCACACAGCACCCAGAGGGCCTCCAGCCGCTCTCTGCCGTGATGCCCCGGCAGCCCCACGGGGCCGGCACACCACATGGGCCATGCTTCGGCCCTGCTGTGTAGCACAGCGTCGTGTCACCCTGCCCCTCGGCTCTGCCATGGCCTGGGGAGTGCGGGCAGCTCTGCCTGCCCTGCTCCAGCAGAGCGGGGGTCCCCTTTCCCTGCACCTCTTGCACCTCCCTAACGCACCAGGGACAGCTTGCAGCAGCCCAGCCTGACCACTCCCTTCCCAGGAGGATTTTGGGGTGGATTTCCCACAAAGCAGGAAAATATTTGTGTTGTCTGGCTAATGTAAACCTTTCCCAAAAGTGGCTGTGCCCGATGCTGAGAGTGTCTGAACCGCTCGCAGCCCCGGTCAGTCCAGCCCGTCAGCCCGCCATGTCATCTTATGCTATTTTTGAAAACAAGTGTAAATCCTCTCACCTCCTCTGCTCAGCATCAAGGGTGACTTTCATCATGAGAAAAAATGCAGATGGATACAACACAGGCCGCGCACAGCCCATCAGCGCACTGCAAGATTTAGGCTATTTAGACTTTGCTTGATAACATAACTTTTCTAACTGACAGCACAACTAACTGGAATAAAGACAGCTCAGCATGCTGGGAAAGATGAGGCTAAAATCTGCTGTGAAAGCCAGCTCTATGGAGGGTCTGAGACCACAGCGGAGTGGGAGCTCTGCAAGGGGCCATGCTGCAGGAGGCAGCGGGGCAGGACTGGGCTGACTCCATGCGTCCACCCGTGGGATGATGCAGTCTCCAAGGTCAATCTGGTGTCCCGCCCCGGAGGGCCAGGCAGGCTTCCGCGGTGTGCCACGAAGCTCGCCTGTGAGCCAGCCCACATCCTACTGACGGTTTGCAATCCCTGCACTGTTTGCACGCATGGAGACAAGATGACCACCCTATATTGCAGTTCTACTCACAGTATTGGACCACAATGGCCTCACAGCAGCTTTTTGTACTGGAGATGTTTCCCACCTTGCTAAGAAGGAAGCCAGTAGTCTGGAATGTGATGAGAGAAGTACTAGAAATAAGCAATGAAGCATCCACCCCCAAAATGGTTTAAAATAAGACACCGGGAGCATGACACTAACTACCAAAGCTGCAACTTCCCACCCAGAAGAGCAGCCCTGTGAATGCAGCCAGAGCTGGGAGCACAGGCAGCCTCAGCTGGCACATTAGCTTTCCAGGAGCTGTTCTCTTGCAACCACAGACTGGTAAGGAGAAAATTGTTTCTGGGCAGGGAACCAGCAAAGGGCCCCCAAGGCTGAAGTGGTCTGTAAGGGAGGCACAGACGTGGGCAGGACCCCCTGCCAGCGGTAACTGCACCCTCACCAGACAAATTCTCTTACATGTTCAGGCCTTTTTTCAGTACCAGCCACACACTTCTTTTGCCCCAGGATGCTGCTCAGCACCCAGTGACAGCAAAGAAAATCTCTTTTGCATCCAGCCGAACTGTTTTGTTCTGGTCTGCTCTAACCTACCCGACAGTAAAGCCATGCAATGGGTGCTGCTGATGTTTAAATATTGCTTCCAATATGCACACAGCCACCCAGTTCCAGTGTATGCACATATAAAAAGGCCACCAAATACCAATGGACTAGATAAAAAGGCAGTATGTAAGCTGTAAGTTAGGCACTATGCAAGACATACCAGCGCTTGTCTAACATAGCTGACAGTAATTCCCTGTGCTTGCAGACATAATGGACAGGCAACTCATATATAGACAGTGACATTCACAGCAGAGAGAAAAGCTCCTTTCTGTGTTTCTCCTGTGGGCTCTTCCAGCCTCCACATCCCCTAAGGTGAAATTCAGTGCTGGCCATGACTTCTCTTGGTGCAATAAACTGGGTTTAGTGAGCACAGCCTGCAGAGCACTGTGTCCAGCTGCTTATAGCGCAGGCACTTACATGCAGGCGCGTGTGTGGGTGTGCACGGCTTCTTTGGGTCTTCCCTGGGCTGCTGGAAGCACTTGACACGTGGTGATAATGCAATGTGACTTCCAGCTCCGCGCTGCCTGCTGCAACATGCTCCCCTTCAGACTGGCACAGATGCATGATATTTCACTCAATGCCTTCAGAGCCTTTTTGTTCTAAATGTATTTAAAAATTAGATGTTTAACTGCCTCCACAGAGATGGGGCTTTAGAGGCAAAAATGAAACGTCTAACATGTCTTTAACAGAAACAGTGATAAAATGCAACTGTGAGCTTGATTGAAAAAATATACTGTACAGTAATTTCCTCTGCAGCCATAATCATTCAAATAGCCTGGCACTGGCAGGATAATATTTAAAATAAATTGAAGCAAACAAAATGCATTTTATGCCCACTCCTATCTTCAGTTGTGCAGTGTCATGCATGGAGGCAACTGGCAGAAATCTTACTGGAGAAAAGGACTTTAGGACCATTTATTGTACTGCAAAAATATCGAGTAAAAGCCTTAGCATTTAACTTAGTGCCCCCCCCCCCAGACCTGTCAGCATGGGAAGAGCCTCTGTCTGCTGCCACCAGAGCAGGGCAGACATCTCCAGTGCTGTGCAAGGAGCTCTCACTGGGCAGGGGCTGGGTCAGATCCATCTCATCTGCCCTCACTGGGATGTCTCGGTCTGCAGAAGCTGTCTCAGGCTGTTTGCAGGCGAAGGCGATGGATGGGCATCTTCCAAGGATGATGCAAGCGACATCCTCCCAGCCCCCCAGTGCCTGGGCTCAGCACCAAGGCTCTCACCTCACTCCGTGGGGATGACAAGAGAGGGTCCGGCAGAACCCTGCCCAGTGCCATCCCTGGGCCGGGGTGCCCCTCAAGGTGGCCCTGCTGGGGGTGGCACGGGGGGCTGGTTGCATCCCCCAGGGGTCAGTGTCCAACCAATGCCCCGTGCACGGCTCATCCATCATGCCCTTGATGTTTAATTAGGAGGAAAGTCCGCTCCATCTTACCACTCGGCTTGCACCTCGGCGGGGCCGGGGAAGATAAGCTCTATGACATGCACATGATAGAGTACAAATAGTGTCTGTCACATGATGTATAGAGCCATCTGCGCAGCGTGCGCTCCGCTCCCGCTCTCCCTCCCTCTCATTCACTCCCCTTCCTCTTTCTCTTTTTACGTTCATTTACTCTGTGGTCAGGTGCCGAGTGTGTGTCTGGAGATGTCTCATTTGTCCGGGCGTCAGCGCCGCTTAATGCACAGGGGAGCACTGGGGGGGCTGTGGCATGGCATGGTTGTCCTGCTCTCAGGACTCCCTGGACTCCATGCTCCCCACTGAGGCTGGGGTGGCCCCACGGGGACAGGGAACCATCAGACACAGCTCTGAGGAGAGATGCCCAACGAGGGCATCTGAACAAGGCAAGTCCCAGGGCAGGAGCTGTGTTTCCTATGAGGGTCTGGGGGTGTCCCCTGTGTCACATCCCTGGGGCCACCCCAGGGCTCACCTGGGGACAGCGTCCTGCCCACAGGTGCCCACGCCCATGCCCTGACAAGAGGCACATCGTGCGCCCAGAGTGCACAGGGCCTTTGTGGCGCTCCCAGACCATTGGACAGAGCTTTAGCCATCATTTTGCAGTGCAGGTGGAGAGCCGGTCTTGGCATCCCTAGCCGGGCTGGACAGGTCGGTGTGGAGACCGTGGTTATAAATGAGTTACATAAATCCAAGGCCGTGCAATATGAGAGTCAAAAAGGAGTTCATCTCAAACGTGCAATCGTCTGAGCAGTGTTAACCAAGCCCGTCCTGGGCACACAGCGCCCTGAGTTCAAACCCAGGCCCCCAGGAAGCATGGACCGCACTGGCGTGGAGGGGCCAACCCTGCACCCGCTGCTGCGCAGCCACTGGCGCCAGTCCCAAAGCGCACAAACCCCCTCGAGCAAGCACATTTTCGGGGGATGCTGTAATCTCACAGGCTGCCCTCCCTAATCCCCGGGGAGGTTTCACTTTGCTCCTCCCGCAGCAAGTCAGTAACAGCCCTCCCCGCAGCTGTGAGCTTTTAGGGAACTCTTAACGTGTAACAGGATCCCACCGCCGTCAGCCTCGAATGGGAGCGTGGGTCAGGGATGGAGGCAGAAGCAGCCCCACGCCCCAGCTGTCCCCACGCGCCGAGGGGTCACCCCCCTGCCACGCACACCCGCACGGGGACATGCGCGTGCTTGCACCACGAGGGCATCAAATCTGCACCACACCGGGGTCTGGTCTCCCTCCAAGGTGCCGGGAATGGCGTTCAGATAATCAATACCAGCAGCGGTTGGGTTTACAAATTGCATATCATTCATGCAAATGGAAAATTATGAAAAATAACACTTAACTGCCCTTTGTGCGTAGACAGCTGGAAAAGTTTGCCCTTTTCTTAGTGTTAGTTAAGGCTAACATTAAAATACTTTCTACGTTCTTGGTGCCTGTTCAATATATTTTATATAAGTTTAATAAAAAAAAATTGCTAAGATCATTGGAAGGGTAAATAACTGCCATGCTGACATTGCTTCTATTTAAATCAGCTACACACTGCGTGCGTACATCGTTTGCATAAAACAATATTCAAGTAGGGTGATTTTAATGTTCTGTGCTATTTCTGACTCTCTCTGGATTGCTGTTTGCATATATTTGCATACCCTAGGAGAATTAAACTAGGAGTATGTAAATGAGCTAGCAGGCTCTGTGGTGGAGGAGTTTCTTCAGTTCTACAAAGCAGCTCCTCCAGCCTCCCCTGCCGCCAGGCTGCCCCTGCTCCACAGCCAGGGCAGGGGCTGGAGCAGAGAGACCCTGTGGGCAACCGCGCAGTTGCTGGGGGGCTCAGACAAGCCTGGCTGGGGCGGAGGCAGGAGCTGAACCGGGGAGGCACAGGGCAATAACCACCCTCGGGTTTCTCCCACTCCCGCTCCCTCCTCTCGTGTCCCCCCCCAAGGATCTCGGATCTCCCACACAAAGCTCCAGCTCTGCACCTCACTTCTCCCCCAGGACCCGGGTCTCATTTCCAGTGAGGGTTCTGGACAAAAGGGCAGGCATGCATTTGAGAGCCGCTCCTCGGCATTATCCCGAAGGGGGAGCAGGCAAAAGGAGCGACGATAGTTGTTTCCACAGGGGCTGAGCAAAACGTTCCCATCAGAATAAATCCACGTGCCTCCTGCTGGACTGGGCTGCTCTGCACCCCACCACCCCTGCCATACGGCACAGCAGTACAAAACGCTGGGGCATCTCTGCAGTTCCCGGTTCCTGCTGAGACACTGAGGTCCAAAAATCCTAAACAAAGGCTCTTCTGGTGCTCCCTGCCTTTCCAAGGGGAGTGAGGATAGGGGGAACAATTTTCAGTGCCGTGTGATGAATCTCCAAGAGGCCACATGGGGGCTTAATTAAGCAGCCTGGTGAAGTCTCAAATTTTCCTACTGATAATTGCTGAGCAGTCTTTATACAGTCTGCCTTTCCGCACTGGCATAACTGAGAAAACATAGCACGGGTCTTGGCCACAGCAGGGTTGCCTTTGTGGTGTCAACAGCCAGGTGCCCGGCTCCTCTGGTAGCACTCAGAGAGCATCATGGTGTAAAGCACGGCACCGGGTCTGCACTGCTCAAGCGAGGGATGATCGTGCCCCTAGTGTCAGCTGTGCATTTAGGGAGACGCATCTCCCCCAGGCTCTGAGACCAGGCAGCCGGCGAGGGGAGGTTTGTACACACCCTGTTCAGCCTCTGTCCCCTGGGCACCCCGGGCTCCGTCCTGAAGAATTAAGCTTCTGACCCCAGTGATAATTTAAAGGACATTTGATTATTTGCAGCAGTTTCCTGCCAGTCACAGAAAGCTGTGCCCCAGCGCGGCCCACGGCTGGCACACCGCTGGCAGCCAGCTGGGTGCTTGCCCAGGAGCACCCAGCTTTTGTGGACAAACCCACAGATTCGCTGGTACCTAAAATAATATGGTGCCAATACCTGCATGGAGAAGTGCATTAGTGCCCCAAGGGACCTGCCAGGCACTCTGTCAGTGCTGCTCTGCACTCCCGCTGTAGCTGCAGAAAGGAGCGGCAGTGGGTGGGAGGAGATGGGCTCGCAGGATTCCTGCCATTGCCTGGAAGCTCCCTGGGGACGAGGCATGTCTTGGGCAAAGCACAGCTGTGCACAGGCACTGTGGACGCAGAACACATACAGATGTGTGCAGGTCAGGGTGAAGTGTCCAGGAGCAGGTCCCAGAGGACTTCCCGGCTTAAGGGCTGAGTGCTCCTGTGTCCCAGTGAGACAGATGGAGATCCTGGGATTTGCAGATGGATCCAGAACTGTTCGTGCACTTGCACACAGGCCAGCAGCGGTGGAATGCCCTTCATTATCGTCATCCTTCTGTCCCTCAAAGGGCCAAATCCAGAGTAACAGCTGCTGGCCAGAACGTGCATGAGAAATGCAACGGCCTCTCCATAAAGGAGAGGCTCCTCTGAAGCCTGGAGCAGAGTGATGACCACAGGCCACCCTGCTCAGCCCCCCACGCTGGTGTTTCGCAGAAGACAAGCTTGTGGCTGCCATTCCCGTAGCCCGGTAGCTCCACATCCTCTTGTTGAAGGCTTCTTTTCAATAATTAAAGAAGTATTGGCTTGTTGAGCCAGAGAGAGAGATCATCACCGTGGAGGGAGTGGTAATAACTTTCCACCACAGAAGGACTTTTTCATTCTCCTGCTGATCATGACTTGGCTTTACTGTAAATTAAACACATCCTCACCGACACCTGAAGGTTAAGGGGGATTTTCCTGCACTAAATCAAAGCGGACACTGGTTTCTTCTGCAGGAAGAATCTGAACTGGCTTAAAAGGTCAAACAGTTTGACACAGGATTTGGATGGTTGTTTAAGGTCATCAGGCAGACTGCTCTTGTCAATACATCAATTATTAACAAGTCATTGGAGTTAAAGTGAATTAGTCTTTTTTTTTCCCCATTCCATTAACAGGATTAGCAAACAGTAAATAAAAATAGTTGTGGAGGTAAGCAAATCAGGCGCTCAAAGGAGCTTGTGCAGCTCAAAGGTATGTGCCAAGGCAAGGTCTCCACGTTCACCCACATAGCACCCCACATGCTGCGTGCCCGCCTGGGGCTGGGTCCGCCCAGGGCTCCTGAGCCTCTCCTTGCTTCCTCACATCTCTGCACAGCTCATGGCTGGTCACCAGCTGTAAAATACTTGCCAGCCTTTGTGGCCAGGATGGCCTCAAGCCCTGGTCCCTCAGCAGGGAGGGATGCTTGCTGCAGGACCAGTTGTTGCCCAGATCTTCGGGCCACCCCTGACGCCAGGCAGACCCTAGAGGCTCTCAGAGATGCCGAGTGACCTTAGGAAGGGGCTCTGCAGTGAGACTCACTGCTACGCACCTTGCACTTCACCCAAGACAAGTTACAACGCACCTTGTTTTTCCAGACACCATGGCTAGCACAAACTGGAGAGGGACTGGGCAGAAATTCGGTGGTGGGTAACTACCACCAGCTAACACAGGAGACAGAATTTATTTCCAGTTTATGGGCTCAGACTGAGCTGCAACAGCAAAAAGTAATTAAAAGGACAAGAAGAGTGAGACTATGTGAGGGATTGATTACATGTTTAGCAAAACAAAATACATTTTCTTTCCTGTGCCCTGTTGCTGCAATAGTGCTAACATTACATTTACATTTCCTCAAGGGATGGATGGTTACGGCAGCAATCAGTGGAATACATTCCTGGTGAGTCGACAGGACGGGCTCTGGGCTGTCTGCAGAGGTGGCACTGGGAGGGAGCTCTACCAACTCCGACACCCAGCACTGGGTTTTGGATACTTGTGCTGGGATTCTCTTTTTTTGGTGGGTGGAAAAACATTAAGCATATTTACATTTGTTCATGACGTTTTTAATTTTTCATATCCAACTCAGACCAAAATTTTGAAACCCGGGAAAACTGTCAAAGATGTTACCTCTTCCTTTCTTCTCAGTAGCAAAATAGGAGTGTAAGGGACTGAAGCAAATGGGAAAAGAGAGAAAGAAAGAAAGAAAGAAAAAGAAAATTAATTATTCTTTCCCAGGATTTGTGACATGCTTAAAAGAAAAAAAAATAAAAAGAAACCCTACAGGGAAACTTTTTTATGTTTTAACAGTCTTTTTATCACATCAAAATTTTAAGATATATTTTTGTCTTGCATTAGTTTTAATAAATGTGTCTTAGCAGTTCATATTATCACTGTTCCTGGACTAATTAAATGTACACATACATTTTTAAATGTTCACTTTACTTCAGCACTCTCTGTTTCAATTTTATTTAAGAGCTTATTTAACACCTTGCACAAAGCCCTTTGAAATTCCTTCCAGAAAATGTCACACCTTGCAGAGAGAATATATCCTTTCAAGAACATAAAACTACATTTGTACTAACATGCAAATGCATAAATACGCACGGGGGCGGGTGCCCAGATGCTTGGGGAAGGCTCTGGGTTCACTCCTCTCCCAGCTCTCAGTGGGTGATTTCTGCAGCCCCTGGGGGCACAGGGCTGCTCATCGCTCCCCGAAATCCATCCTGCTCGAGAGCTGCCCCTGACCCAGCAGCCGAGCCAGGGGTTGCAGGGAGCAATGAACCAGGTGAGGTTTCTCCCAAGGACGAGGACTTGTCCCCAGCACCTACAGAGGGTGGGTGGGGAGCCCTGTCAGCAGGCAGCCCGAAACCTCCCAGGAAAACTGCGGCAGAGAGGAGTTGTCCATCCTCCCTTCCCGCTTTCTGAACAGAGCACGAAACAGGTAGCTGCCAGGAGACCAAAAGGAGAACAAGCCTCATCAGGGTTTGTAACGACACGCCAGGCTGTCGGGGGGGTCATAATGCTGTTTCTGATATTACACCAAAACACAAACTGCGTGGATCTTGCTGACAGAGTCATCGTCACCAGTGTTGAGCAAGCACGGTAATTTAAAGGTTCACGTTCAGCCTTTTTCCCATTCAGTTATAAAAGATCCCAAACATGTGGGGTTTGAAGGAGTCACTCCAAACCCAGAGCATGTGTCCAGGTACCTGCCCGGCTGCCCTCCCTGCCTGCCCTTGGCCAGGCTGCCCCGGCACAGGCAGCACCGCAGCCCACCCCACTGCCCTGCTCCAGCAGGTGGGCTTGAAGGGACCAGCACGGACAGAGCAGTGTAAAATTGAATGCATATTAAAGCAGCAAAGTTGAAAACGAGGTCCCCTCTGTGGCTTTAGCATGAATTAAAATGTTTATCATCTACACCAGACTTTTCAAAAACGTCAGCCTGAGTGTCTTCACCAGCACTCTCCAGCATCAGATCGCAAGTCCCCATTTGTCCATGGCCTAAAATGCCCCCTCTCTTCCAGAGGTAATCCCTCTCCCCTAAATCCGTGGTATTATTTGTTTAAAATAAGACACTAGAACTTGTCAGGAGACTTTTTGCAGCATATTGTTTTAAAGAAGACATTCAATTACCTCAGCTGCAATGCTTCACTGTGCTCTGATGATCTACTAAGGGAAAAATAACTAATATGTAGCATGTTGTGTCATAGACAATTATAGAGAACATCGCTTTTAAGGAAACAAGACTTGTGCCCAATTGTGCAGGATTTATTAAGTTTGCTGTTTTACAGCAACATGGCAAACTAAGGGAGGGGAACACATTTACATTTCCTTCTGCAAAACCCTTGCTACAGGAGGGGAGGACTATTTTTTCCTCCCCTTATTACAAGCCAAGGAGCTGGTAGGACTGCAAATGATTGAGATAAACATCTCAACAGACACACGATTATTTCCTCCTTTAGTTTTACACAGCATGAGATTCTTATGTGGAAACAAAGTGATTTGGCTATAGATTTATAGAAGGAGCAAATGATTTGGTCCTACATGATGGAGCATATCATGCATATTTTGTGCCTTCGCTCGTGGGCATACTCAGCTCTGCACACAAGACTGATGGAAGGGAGGCAAGAGGGAGAAGAGCTTGGGAAATGCGACATTATGCACAAGAGGAAATGCTGCTAGGATTTCACAGCTCCTTTGGCGAACAATGTGACTGAGAAATGCACTTACCGGAAAGGATAACTTAATTCATCTACCATACAGCAAGCATCTAGGAACCGATACAACAGGCAGAGGGGCCAGGAAAGCATCAGGAATAGCAATAAATGGGACAGCAGCGCGGAGAAGCCCCTGACAGGCACACAATCCTTCCTGCCCCTGCTGCCTCCTGCTCTAATACCCATTAACTGTGTTTCCTCAAAGACCAGGGTATTATCGTGACTGTTTGGGCAGTTCTTAGTAATGTTTTTTATTTGAATGCTAATCTCTACACACACAATGAAAGACCCTGCTCCAAGGATCTTACAGTTTAAGACCTTGATCCTGCAGACTTACGAAAGTGCTTCATTTTAAGCGCATGATTAACGCTGTTGACTCTGGTGCTTAAAATTCAGCATGCACATAACTGTTTGGGGCTTTAGCTGACAACTAGAGTTCTCTGGAGATGTTAATGTGCTTTAGCAGAAAACATAACAGTGCATCCATGGGAGGTGCCTACAGAGTCACCCAGAAATAGCACAAGGAACAGCTATTTTTTCCCAGAAATAGGAGCCTGGGAGCAGTGATACACGCTTTCGGTTGGAAGGACCTGAATTTGATAGGCTTTGGGGTGGTGGGCATTTTTGCAAGCATTTGGATGCGAGACATGAAGAAGCTTATGGGGTATGATTGATGGGTGATTTGCAGTCTTCACTAGGAAAGCAAGAGAGGACTAAAAACAATGAATAAGTCTTTATGGAATTCAAAATTCCCACCAAACGCATTTATCTTTTCCGTTCACTATAAATGGGCCAGGAGTGGGATAGCATTATTTCTCCATTGCTGGAAAGCGAAGGGCAGCCTTCACACCACCCACCACAGTGATAAACAATGTTCTCATGAGCCCACTGCTATTTATAGAAGCAATCCTATTTCTCACATATTTGCCTCTCGGTTACTGAGCAAGGGCACTTTCATGGCCCTGATAGATCTGAGCACATTCAGCCGCTAATCCCAGGGGAGGGGTGCCATTCCAGGGATGCATTGCTCTGTCGCTGCATAAACCATCACCTGTTACAAGCAGGCTTTTCCCAAGCGCTGCGCAACGCAGGGTGTAATTCTGTAGCCAAAGCACATTAATAGCACAGGTACAATACACACATCTCTGTTCGCTTCCCACCTATGCTGGAGAGGTAGGAAAGGAGAAGGGAGGGGGGGAAAGGGATTTTAGAGGATGAATGATCTGCTTTCTGCTGAGAACTCAGGCACATCCAATAACCTCAAGCAGAGAAAATCTCAGCCTGAATTAAAGGCTCTGCTGGTCTGAATTCTCCTAAATATTCTGCACTGGTTGCAAACACTCCAATTTCAGCCTCATCTGCTATCTCATTGTAACATCTCATGAGTTAGTGTCCTTCCTTGCTCTGAAATGCTGTAGCCAGAAACCAGCTAGTGTTTGGGGGAAGATGTGCCAGCAAAGAAGAGACAAAACAGCTAAACGTTGCTAGCAATGGAAACGCTGATTGCTCAGAAAGCAATGGTTGATCTGTTGCCTCTCCCCAGGGAAGCAGCACCTCTGGCACTCAGCTCCACCACCTTCGCAGGGCAGCACAGGACAAGCGTGCCTTCCCCACGCCCCAGGTTCCAGCTGTTTCCTGAGCAGAGGGATCCAGTCATCACCACCTCCACTTTACAGGGCCACATGGCGAGAGGGAAAAAATGAGTCAAAAGCCAGAGCCAAGAAGAGCTTTGAACCGCTCACCATCACCATAACACCGTGGCAGAGCGGCATGGGCAAAACCCAAACAAGAGGTCACAGGGCTCTTGGCTTTTCTTCTTTATTTACTTATAAAAATCTGCTGCCTGAGATAGGCACAAAGTACACCCTTCTGGCCTAGGTGCTTTATATTTGTGCTTTGCTTGTCTTGTTTTCCTCAGTGTGATATGCAAATCCCAGCACAAGGGAATGCACTGTACTCTTCCCTCTGTAAATTTATCCTGCCCAGACCCAGAATACCCTCCTCAGCAGATAGCCCAGGAGACCCCTTTAATTAAAGCTGCCAGGCAAGGGAAACCGTCGCAGTATCTTCTCGAGATGCGGGCAGCTCTGCGGTGGCACTATCTCGTGTTTCTCAGGCCGGGTTGTCTCGCAGAAGATGTGTGAGCATTCCTTGGTTAATGTGATTTTGATACAAGATGATATTTTGTCCTGAGTAAAATCAGTGTCCTATTATGTCATCTGTGGAGGCTGCCATTTCATAGCTCAGAAACCAGCCAAAAAAAAAGGTCTGCAGCTGCACTACAGCTGGTCAGGAAACAGAAGGATGGCAGCACAGCCAGCCCCTCCTCAGGTACGTGGCTGAGACCTCAACTGTATGGGAAAAAGTGGCTCCTAAAAGCTGTATGCTTAAGGGTACAGTCTGCTGATATCAAACCTCAGTGAGCCCAGGGCCAGCTTCATGCTGCATGCGGTCCCGGCGCCGAGAGATGCTCAGCCCCCGAGAGATGCTCAGCCCCAAGCCTGGCTGTGAGGACGTGAGCCTCAAGTCCAGGGCACGGTGTAGCCAGGTGCTTAAATTTTCTGCTGTCTTTCTGCATGGGAATGGAAAAGGGGAGTCCAGAAGTGTCAGATCCATCTGACTCTAAGAAAATTCTTATAAATAAAATAGTTCCCATAAAATCTGTATGAGATCTCTACAGTCCATCTAATATAGACTGTAATAAAGGAGAGACGTAGTAACGACAGCCAGAGACACCACCTTGTAGCAAGAAATCTTATTTTAAGAAGTATAAAAAGAAAAGTAATTTACTCGCTATTAACATTTTAAAAGTGTGTTAGCAACAAGGGGCAATACATTACTGACACTTTTGGCGATCCAGAGAGGTCTAAGGAGCTCAGCAGGTGCAGACAGCATTCCCGTGCTGCCAGCCGGGCTGGGAGCTCAGCACAGGGACTCCCGGGACGCAGCAACAGCAAACTGCGCTGGGTGAATCACTGCCACCACCCAGGTCACCAGCCTTTTCTCCATCAAAGCCTGAGATTTCTTGATTAAACTGACTCTCCCGATCAACCTGAGAACTAGTCAATATTCCTATAGGTGAAAGCCAAAATCCAAACGTGTTAGTTGTTTCTATCATCTTTTGCAAATCAGAGACATTGTTCTGTCAACCCAAGCTACTCTTCCATTTCTCTGTCATAATGTCTGGAAGGAGCACTGGGTAATTATATTCAATGTTACACAGATATTTATTCAGCTCTTATAAGGCATGCCTCACCTGTTCAAACCTTTGTCATCAAAGCATTTAGAGCATGAAACCCAATTAAAGATAAACCTCTTGCTGTTACAATGGAATAGCTACAAGAATTAGCACTTAAGCTGCATTAGCAGGAGGCATTTCTAATGATTATGCACCCAAATTTGTCTTTGGTGATTACTCAGGGCACACAAAGGGTAGCTCTCATTTCTGAGTACGTTATCTATCAGGCAGCACTTTTTTCCTGCATTCCTGTACTACACTGAGCACTGTGCCTGCTGTTCACCCTGCTGCAGGGTCAGATGTTCAAAGTCATCCCTCGGGAAAAAGGAGGACATGCCAGGTGAGGTCCCTGCAAGAGATCTGCTGAAGGATCTCTCCAGCGAAGCAAACAGAGATGGGTGCAACAGCTGAGAGAGAGCAGAAAAGCTGAGGCCAGAGCATGTTTGAACAAGACTGGGAGTGATGCATCAGAAAACTTTGTTGAGAATAAAGGCTCCCTTCCAAAGGAGATGGAAATGTGTGAGCTGGCTGGTGGCAACACATAGTCTCCAAGGGGTGGCTGGGGTGCTGACACAGATCAGAGCACTGGCAGCAGCTGTCTGAAGCCATTCCATCTGAGCAGCTCGGTGCAGCAAACAGCTCATGGCAGCAAGCACAAGCTACAGTTGCATTTGGGGTGACCGGTGCCCTTGTGGAGATGGAGAACTCTGGCACCCAGGGAAGCTCCATCCTTTGCCTGCGCTGGGCTGAAACCCAGACCTGCCTGGATAATTCCTGGTGAGCGGTGACTCCCACCCTGACTGCTGAGACAGAAGGACCTCTCCCCACTCACCTGCCGGCTCACACATGCATGCAAACCAGGGAGCAGAGGCTATGACCAGTTGCAAAACTCCCAGAGAGCTGTGTCTGGATGGGAGCCCTTGCACGGAGGCAGCGCTGTTGGGGCATGGCTGGGGCGGCTGCTGCGGCTCTCTGAGCTGCCCCTGCACAGGCAGAGGGGCCGTCGCAGGGGCAGCAATGCTCGTAGGAGATGGGAGCTGCAGGTGCCTGCGACTCTGTACTGAGTGTGTGTCTTAAAAATAAAAATAATTCTCAGCACCACTGCTTCATCTCTGAAGCACTCTGTAAGCAGTGATTGAGCCATTCTGCCCTCTAGCAAGAGAGGTTAATATTATTCACTCTGGTCTGCGGAGAAGGACGCAGAACCATGAAGAGGTTATGGGCCAGATAACTAAAAATGGCTTTTAGTTCTGGGCACTTTCATTTTACAGTGTCTGACCTCTGAGATACTATCAGTCTGATTTTCAAAGGCATTGAGCAGATCCTGCTTTCATTGACCTTAAACACAGAGGTACACAAAATTAAAGGCAACTATACAAACGCTTGGCCGAAGCAAGCTGCCCACGACTCATCAGTAAGAGGAGGAAGAGAAGAGGGAGCCGGAGATCGCCGGAGCTGAGCCCAGTGTATGTCCCTAGCCTTTTTGCCTTTTTGAGAATCTTTTGCAAAATCAAAGGCCAGCACTGGTGTGGGAACAGACAGGTATGAACTGTCCATTAACTTATTTGAACTGAAAATAAGAAGGAAGTTTTCTGCCGCCAGTGTGCTGAGATGCAGGAGCAGCACTCCCACCCCCCACCCCACCTCCTGGGTGTCTTTCAACATATGTCAAGCAATGGTTGATAATAGGTCCAGCGTGTGCAATGGGATGACAAAGGCCTTTACCTCCCACTGCCCACCCCAGAAAGGTGCCCCCCCGCCTCCCTGTCTGCCCGCAGTGCGCAGCCTGCATTCTGCCTGCTGAGCCACCCCCGAGCATCACGGCTGCTCTTCGAGGAGGCTAGGCAGAGCATTTTTATTTAAGAGTTAAATAATATTACACGTATATTACAAAAGTTAGGTAAATTCTTCCTCTCAACTGCCATTACCTAAAAAGCTTCCCAACTCTAGATTGTAACTATGTACATGAATAATGAAATTAGCATATCCATCAACTAACTCCCCGCTTGCTGTAGATATGGGAGGCCTTTGTGGGAAGTCCTCTGTGCTCAGATTCAGATCAGCCACAGCCTCCAAGGCCACCGTGGGAACTGCCACGGTTGGCTCTGGCTCCCGCGGCTCATGGAAATCTAAAGTTTAACTGGCATCCAGTGAGAAGATGGTGAAGCTGGGGACCGGCAGCCTCGCAGCACCTGCATGGCTTCCCGCCACCCCAAGCATCCCTGTGCCCCAACAGCCAGGCGGGATGCGGTGAGGCACAGGGCCAGAGAGGGATGGCAAGGGGGAGCCGCTTCCAGGATGGCACGGTGTGCCACGGCCACATCAACAAAACCCCGCGACTGATGCAGTGTCTTCATTCGGTGACAGGCATGGATGGAGCGACAGCCCAAGCAGCAGTGAAGGGAGCATGGCAGTGGCTCCGTCTGCACCACGCACTGCCTGGGAAGGGCCAGCAAGTGAGGAACCTGCACTCGCACGAACCAGCACCAGCTCATTTAAAAACCTGTTAGTGTTTCAGGAATGCGTTAAGGGAAATGTATATGTAGGAATCTCTTACAATGGGAACAACCTTCCCGTGCGCCAGGCTACAGAGACTGTTCCTTGACTGTAATTGGGGACCTGGTAATTAGATGATGGCAAAATGTACCAGAAGCTCAGTTTTCATTCTGTGGTCCAAATTACAAACCATCATATTTTGAAAGTGATGCTGACATTCCTCAGCCAGGAGGCTTTGCCAAAAACAACTCGAGCAAGGCTTGTCTTGGCACAAAATCAAACTCAGGGCCTCAGGAGCGAAACTGAAAACATTTACACAGCTGGACCCAAATCACCCTATTTTCTAAAGAGTTTGTCAGAGCCTGAAGCTCTTGGTATATTTCTGCCTATTTTAAAGGGTCCTGTGTTCTTGCAATCTACCAGCTATCCACATATAGGAAATAAAATACACTAGAAAAAGTGGGTGGTCTTTCTATTACAGTCCAAAAAAATAACCCCGAAAAACCTCATGGGGATAATGAGAACTAGTCCGGTATTTACCCAGTCCATCAATATATGTGCCAGACATATTTTATTTGCATATATAGATATGGAAACCTCATCATTTTGCTGTATGTATGTAATGGCTAATAAATGCATTAGCAAACCACTAATGAAAACAAATTGAAGCCAATGTCACAAATTACGACAGTGTGAGGAATTACCTTTCTGCATTTTTTCCTATCTAAATGTCCTGACTATATTTTTTTATTACATCAGTCATACACGTTGCATATGCATTATACATCAGTCACTATTACCAGGGTAAATATCATTCGGTCTCTTTAGCATCGTATGCGCCGGCAGCGTGTGCTCGGGCACAGGCAGACGCAGGCAGGCTGCATGGCCGCTGTGTGCAGAGCCACCCCAGCACCCATGCCGGCACTGAGCCTGCGGCTCAGACCCTCCCCACGCTGTCAGAGCAGACACAAGAATGCCACCCATGCCTGCAGAGAGCCGCCACTCCACCCGTGACACCATCGTTTCTGCTGGGAGCAAGGGCCAAGTAGCAAATTTTCATTTTGTGCCAGTTTCTGTGTTTGCCCGTGGAAAACGGGTTCAGTTTCACCAGATTCAGGGTAAAGAGCCTGGCAAACTGGGAGAAATGGCAACAATTCGTACCACCCCTGCGAGAGGGCTGCCGGCGCCCTGCCTGGGTGTGTGGTACAGGCTCAGGCTCCCCCACGCCTCTGTCTCCCCCTTCCCACCTCAGAAACATGTTTGGCATTGGACGTTTGCCCCTTTTTCTTTCCCTTCCTGCATGCTGCTTGATTATTTTTTTTTTCTACTCATAAAACCAATGAGAGCAAATCCTCTTATGCACCCAGAGATAGTATAGAGCTGGCTTTGGCTGGGATGGGATTTCTGTAAGATACCATAGCGGCAGCCCTCAACTTCACGTTGCCTTTGCAACAGAGTGGGACACGACAATTAGTGAACTTACCTAGTTTGTTTACTCTGAAGTCATCATATTGATTATTTACAATCCTGTAGCACCCAGCAGTGGATTCGGTCACCAGTCTCCAAATGCTGTACAAACACAGTACAAAAAACCCCAGTCCCTGCCCCAGGAAATGTAGTTTCTCCTTACAGCCGAGATAATTAACAGACTGTTTGACAGGAATCTCTCTTAAAAGCCCCTCCTATGCTCAGCTGTGATTGCTACCAGAAGACATGGAGGAGCCATTTTTCATAGCTTAACTTAAATTTTTGTGGCTACGTGGGGACCTCAAAATCTTGCAAAATTAATTTTTTTTAATGCAAAACCTTTTAAGTAAAAATACTTGTAATTGCAACCTAAAGCGATGTGGGATCTGTGAATGGCTCTCTGATTAATTCTTCTGCTAGGCTAGTCTTTTCTCTCTGTTCTACTGAACAAGCGTACACATATTATTGGGATTAATGCCGCATAATACATAATTAATGAAACTGCATAAATATGCAGATTTGCAATTGCAGATTGACTGCCACAGCTATATCCCTGAACGCTATGGTAACTGATTGGATGTTCATTATTGCCATATTTAAAACTGTTTCCCTGTGAACATGTGCAAACAAATAACTCCAGAAGGGCAGACTGCATTGTTTCAGGCGTTAAGATGACTGCCTCCAAAATCGCAGTGAAGGTTTGGCATATCTGCCAGGTACAGCCCCCCAGGATTACGCAGAGCTCACATTCTCCCTGCAGAGGGTCTTGGGCACCAGAGTGAAATTATCTTTTGAATGGAAACTGAAAATAACGCTCCTTAACTGCTTGCTTACGTTTACTACAGACCTGCTTTTCTGCAGACATCCAGAATCCAGACTGGGAGTTGTATCCTCTGGACAAGAACTCCTTGCTCTCCTGCTCCATAACAGTACAGAGCCAGAGCAACTCACTGCGCCTGGGGCTACAAACCTCCCCACGCCTCAAAAGCGCCTGGGAGAGCCGAGGTCTCTCCAGCATGAGGAAAGCGGGTACACGGACACCCCCCTGCAGCCCATTGCTGACCGCAGGCAACTCCAGATAAATGGTTTGAAAAGCCGTAAAAGGGGTATATCTGGTGGTGGGAAGTCAGGACGCTGTTGTACTGGTGTCATATAAAAGACACAAGAGGCCAGCTAGGGAGGAGGGAGGGGAAAGCTCGCTGGGGATCTGAGTCCAGTAGCAGGCACCAGAGGGGAGAAAGGCTTTGGTAATCAAGAGGTTTCTGGTCATTTCCACAGACCTTTGGGATGGGGCATCAGCAGGAACCTTTCAACAAACCGTTCCCAGTCAGTTCCCAAATGTCCTCCATAACACGCCAACAGCCTCACCATTAGTGACTCACTGAAACTGCACCTGGGATAAACACACCGCGTGCACAAAGGAAATGGGAACCAGTTATTTTGGCTAGCATGGCAAAGGCTGCACCCTCCAGGATCAATCTGGATCCTCTCCTTGCACTTTGCTAAGGGATGTATAGAGATTTCCTTGGATGGCTTCCAGTTCATCAAGCAGCCATCAGCTGTTGGGCTTTAATGCAGTGCTAGTGATGGGAGAGTCACGAGCAGAACCACGGAAGGTCCGTGTCGGTGATGGGCATCCCCTGATAACAAGTGGGAGCAGGAGCTTGGGATTTGCTGGTGGATGAAGCCGACTTAGAGCTATTAGTGGTTACGTTTCATTGTCTCTGGAACAGCAGCAGATGGCTTGGTTCGTTTTGTGCTGCCTGTTTGCACTGTTGAGAATGTCAAGATTTATTGCATGCTGATTTGGATATCCAGATCCCACGCAGGGAGTTTGATCTGTAGAGCTCAGAGTTCTGCCCAACGAGGACTGCAAGCATTGTTCCCATTTCTCACATTTACAGGATCAAATTCTTACTTGGAGAAAAGGAAATCTTCCCCAAGAGATATTTGGGAAATGTTTTTACTTTGAAGTACAAGTTTCCTACAGATACCTTTAGGTGTTTATTGAGGTGGAATAAATGAAAGTGTAAGTATACACTGTCCTAGGAAGGCTGAGAATTGCAGCTCTGTACACCAGAACCACTCAAAAGCGCAACCAGGGCGCTGATCCTGCCTGAGATGACTTCTGTGCAGGAGATGACCTCCCCCGCCAGCCCGGGCTCACGGAGAAGCATAGCACTCTGCTTCCTTCAACCAGAAGACCTCGCTGCTCAGCATCAACACAGAGAGCAGCCAGGCAGACTGGGGTCCCCCCTGCCTGTCCCCTTCCTCTCCACCTCCAGAAGCACAGAGCCTTTATCCGGCAGTTCAGCAGCTGCTGAGGAGGTGTTCCTACCTCCCGATGCCTACTACATTTTTAGGCTGCCCTAAAAATGAGAGGAGCTTCAGAGAGGCTCTGTGCCCAGCCACATCCCAGTGGACCCTCTCCCTCTGCCTGCTCTGCACTCCCCAGCTCCATCGGCCGCCTCGCCAGCACTGCTTCTCCAGCCAGTGGCTCCCAGTGCGGCCAGCTGCTCTGGCAAGGAAGCAAGTGGGAAGGGGGGAGGAGAAAATGTGGGGGTTTTACCTAAGTCAGGCTTAATTCTTTCAATGTAGAGCAACCTGTACTAAGTAATGAATTTAGCCTGACTACATTTCATGATCAAATATTAATATGCTAGACAGATATTTTCCCTTCTACTTTCGTTCTCCTCTCAGGGAATGGCTACACCTTTCGTCTTTGCAAAATAACTTTCACTGCAAGTGCTACAAGCAGTCCTTTTCTTCTGAGAAATACCACACGGCAAAGCAAAGCAGCAGCTTGACCCAAGCTTTGGGAACGTGTGTGTGAGTCGGCTCAGTCAGAGATGGAGAGCTGGGGGCAGGCCTCCCCCAAGCCAATCAATCACAATACTTGATCAAGATGAAGACATGCAAGTGAGAGATGAGACCCTCAGAAAGAGAGGAGGGGACAGGTGACCTTAATTGGTCTACTGTTATTGATAGGCCAACTTGTCTTCATGATGCAAATTACCCTATAAATAAAAGTAAAACAACTACAGGAATCAATTTGCTGCTTTGTTAGAGTCAAAGCAGACCAAAAATTAAATCGAGAAATAGCATGGCTAATTCCACAGGGCTCTCTGTAGTGCCTCTGCAGGCAAGGCCAGAAGCATGGACCTTGGAAGTAAACGGAGTCACAGCTGCCTTGTGTGGCCTCACGAGGACAGGGCGATCACCAGTGCAGACGTCCAGCTCCGGGACTGAGCCTCTCCTTGTGCTGCTGCCTCTTGCACTGGTGGTTGGCGGAAGACATCTGCTATGTGATGAACCTCCAAAGAAGCATGAGCTCTTCTGGCCTCTGGAGAAGGCAGGGGACAAACTCTGCATCAGCGTAAACAAATGCAGCGCTGGTGGCAGCCACCCGCACCCACTGCGCCTTCTCCTGTGGCTCCAGCCACACCTTCTGTGCCTGACAGCCGTGTCTCTTGATTGCTGTTTTGTTCATGAGGTTTCCATGAGGCACCAGAGGTGAGCTGGCCTGTGCCCCCCCGGGGACGATGTAGTGGCTGCTTTTAACTGGCTGAGCCAGCTCGGTTGGACTCAGCACAGCTGCTCATTATTGTTAATGGGAGCAACGTACCCAAGTCATGAGCACTTTGCTAAAAGCATCTTCTCTGACACCTTAAGTGGGTACTAACTCTTGCCTTACGTTTCTAAAACACCTTTTAATTTACAGATCATTATATCCAATATTTATTTGTCCACTGAAGGAGCCAGAGCCATGCCCAAAGGCTTCTCCAGAGAGGTCCTCCAGCTCTCTGACGACCACAGCCCGGCGTCCCCACTGTAACAGGAGCGGTCTAACGCCACTGCTTCCTCATCCCTCTGGTTACTGTGTTTTCCACCTCTCAAAAGTGCCTGCGCTCACCTCAGCATGAGTGGACACTGTGTCGTGTCCCTTGCTCCCAGGGCCAGGGCACGACCTGACAAGGACAGAGCAGAAGGAGCAAACAGGAGGAACTGGGGATTTTCTTAGCTTGCTTGTACCAGGAAAAATAAAACGCATTATTTTGTCACTAAGTTGCAGCTTTTCTCAAAATACTAGAAGTCACAGAGATTTTCTTGAGCCCCAAAGGAGCACTTTTAAGTGCTTCATTTTAAGGAGATACTTCTTTCCCTGTTTTTTTTTTTCTTTTTGTGTTTGTTTTCAAACCTGTCGGAAAGCACTAATATTTCGAAGCTTTTTTGTTGTTGTTGTTTTCCTCCTAATCCTTTTCTTTTCCATTTTTGAACATCCTTGCTAGTTTTGAGTGAGTCCCCTGGAGGCTGCACAAGCAGCAGGACTCGATCACAAAACTGGCTGCCTTGCTGGGCGAGCTTCTCCGCTCCTCTGAAGCTTTGAAGCTGCCACTTTAAATTCATGCAGATGGATTATGCTTTTGTTTCTTCAGGAAGTCATGAAACACTTTGTGAAGCAACATCAATGGGAATAATAAGGGCAGCGACACCCCTCCAGCAAATCCCCGGTCCCTGCGCATACAGCCTGTCCCAGAAACGGCGCTGCCCGCAGATGGTGGCTCTTGGTTTAAGAGCCAGAAGAAGCCATCGCATCACACACCATGGCTTCTCTAGCTCAGGTCACTTCATTTCGGCTCTCTCCCCCACCCCTAGCCAAACAACTTGTATAGCTCGCACCTAGCTCCCCGAAGGCCACAGTGCCTGTCTTGGATGTGTGAGGAGATGGAAAATACTCAGCTTTCATGGGTAGTTTTTTCCAGTCAGTCATTACTCTCCCTCCCAGCAGTCTGAACCTTATTTCCATGTTAAATATCTGTCTTCTGCCTGTAGCCTTTGGCTCCTACACTGCGTTTTCTGCTAGACTTGAGGCCCTCAGTCCCTGGTACTTTCGCCCTGAGAAGGTACTTCTGGATTTAATGAAGGCATTCACTCTTCTTCTTGACCTTATTTGAGCTCTTTAATCTCTTTTTCTGTAACTCATTTTCTTCATCTCATAAACAATTTTGTGGCTTTCTTTGACACCCTCAACATCCCTTTAAAAACGTTGACACCAGAGCCATAGGCAATATTCTAGTGTCTATCTCACCAATGCTGTACAAGTTTACTATGCCATAAAATCGTTTCACCACTCCTACTTACTAATCCTTTCTATATATCCACTGAATGAATTAGCTCTTTATCACAAGGTCAGGGACGTACGCCTATGGCCTCTGTCCATTGCAACGCTCAGATGCTTTGCAAAGTTGTTAGGGAACGTGATACACTCTCCTGCTCTGGCCACAAATACATCAGTCTGTATGATGTGTATAATTTTGTATTTTCTTATATTAAAATACATTTTATTTCAAAGGATGCATCTGTCTTCAGTGAAGGCTCCCTTTTCTTCAAGTCTTCATCAAGTTGGTCCCACATCAATGTCTCCATTAGTCTGCCCAGGACTGATGTCCAGTTTATCATTGTCCGAGTGGGGTATCTCACTCACCTTGCACACTTTTGTAACACAGCCACTGGCCTTGCACAGTCTTATCCACTATTTCAAGATTTGTTAAACTTGAGCACTAGCAGCCCAGTGACCTCAGTCGGGTGTTTTAGCACTCTTGAGTGCACCACAGCTAACCAACAGGTAACGATGACAAATTGCTCATCCACATCTTGGGCTTCTGTTCCTTCCAGTTCCCTCCTCTTCAACTCAGAAGCAATTCACAAACACGTGAGTTCGCTGGGGAAATACCATGTCTGGCTATTCAGTTACACCTTCTCGTGGATAAAGAGGGATTATTCATCAGTAATTTCAGACTCAGGGACCCAAGAGAAAAGCCACATGTTCACCAAAGCGATGGACAAACAAACTCCTTGCCTCTTGCCAGGGTAGGCACCCAAACCCACCCACACGGGAGCAGCCGACAAACAGCCAGGCCAACCATGCAGCTCACCAAGTCCCTTTATCTGCAGTTATGGGACGCGGAGGATTTCCTTCTGAGCACGCCTTTTCCTTCAGAGTTTTTCTTTCAAACATAAAAGTTCAATGAAATTCATAAATAGTTACTTTCTCTGTAATTAAATTTTTTTCATGTCTGCCACAGGGATTCAGTTCTTTTTTAAAACAAACTAACAATATCTTTTTCCACAGAAAAAGCAGCATGGACTTGTAAAGGGACTAGGAAAACAGCTCATGCAAACCTGTGCTATACAGAGGTGTGGTTATGGAGTAAAGGTAGTATGTGTGCCTGTTACCTTTTCCACTGGTGGAACGTACGAAGAAAAGCAGAGAAAGCATGCCAGAGAAATAGCTCCTGCAGAGCCCAAAGTCGATAGCTCTCCAGACCTAGCTGTATTTTCACTGTCAGTATTTGATTTTTATTCATTTCTATTAGATGAATGCCTGTGGCATCAATAAGGGATCAATCCCCCTGCACCAGGCACTGTTCAAGTTGTAGTACAAGCTAACGCGTGCTGTAAACTGCTTACGGTGCAGGAGCAGGGGAGAAGGAGTGTGCATGTCGACACTGTGGTTCACACTGTGCCCAACACCTCTCGGGAGCAGGAAAGACAAGACCAGCTGAATTTAAAGATGCTGGGACCAAAGTTGCCCATGGTTCATCCTGCCCATGTCCCCACCACTACAGGGATGTGGTGACTCCATGTCAGGGATGCCATCGATGGTGCTCCACAGTTCCATTGTGGCCATTTTTCCCCTCCTGGCTGATTTGGAGAGGGGAAAGCAAGGAGCCACATCAGCACAGGACTCGGATGGGCAGGCTTTCCACAGCAAGCCAGCAGTGGCTGCCGGCCGTGGGTTTTCAAAGGGAGATGCAGAGACAAGGCATCCGGTCAGTCTGGCAGGGCTTCCAGTGAGAAGACCGAGGTTCTGCAGCAGCTTTCTATGAGGAACAGCAAGTGTGAAACCTTGACTGCTTTTCAAAGGGAAACTGATTAGTTTATCACAGCCATCATGACGGCAGCGACTCCAATAGCATGGGACCCTCCAGGAGGGCCAGCACTGACCACAGTCATCTCCTGCTCCTCCTGTCCTGCAGCACTGCCAACAGGACACAAACACAATCGGGATGTTTGCTGTGGCCATCTCATGGCTGACGGGAGCCCTGCTTTGTCCCTCCCCGTGCCTGACGTCCTTCAGTGCAGATCACATGTGTTTGGGGAAGGGACTTCCTCGCACCCAACGCTTGCTGGGTGTCAGCCACAGTGAGGCCCCCATCTCTGTAATGAACATTAGGAAATTACTTGCATGCAACGCCCACAGAAACTTTGCTCCCAGGTTTCCACCTCAGGGAACAGATTTTTTTTCCTGCATTTGGGAATTCTTTTTCTCAGCACTGGTCACCATCTGATATTTGTCGTTCACAACGTTCAGTGCCATAGAGCAGGAGGAGCTGGCAGTGGCAAGGCAAGCTGTCATCAGGGCTCCCACTGGGGATGTGTGTGGTTGGAGGTTCAGGTCACACAGCAATGGGGCAGCAAATTATGACAACTTTGGGTAGAGAGTGTGCTGTCTTATTAAATCTGTGTGGTTCATAGCCAAAGTATTGGTACAACCAGTGAGAGGGAAAAGGAAAATTAAACACAAAGAGAATTTCTTTCATGAACAGAAATGCAGCATCATTTCAAGGGTACTACAGATTCAGTCTCCAGAAATGGCTCACCTGAAATCCCGCAGAGCGGGGCACCGCACTGCCAGTCCCAGGTCTTCTGCTGGCACGAGCCCTGGCCGCTCAGGCTGCACCTCGGGAGAGCCACAGAGGTCCCGGTTACCCTGGGGCCATCTCAAGCGAAGGTCGTCCTGCAGGGTAGAGGCACCAGAGGCTTGCCATGCTGGCCTTCCGTCCAACCTTGGACACTGCGGTCTGATCCTAGCCCTACAAGCCACAAGTTGTGCCAGTGTATTTAAAAGGAGATTTAAAAAGGAAGAGGAATATGACAGAAAAGGTGCACATGAGGCTGAGAGCAGCTCTGTCCAGAGGAGACCTCAATGCTGAGCTGAACCGGGGATAGGGGCTGCCCGAAACCTCCTTTCTGAGAACAGAAAGCTGCCATCACACTAAAACCACTAGTAAGAGAAAGGAGATAAAACCAGAGGGGAAGAGGCGGGGGGAAGGAGGACAATTACATTAACTGAAACAATGTGTTATATTTTAAACATTAAAAACTTATGACTCTACATGGCAAGTACCTGATTCAGCAAAGGAGGAGAGGGGAAACTGAAGCAATGGTTAAACAATGCACAAGGCAGTCTGCGGGGTCTGTTTTGTATTAAATCCATTTGGAGGCTGAGTTTGCTCCTTTGACAGCTGGCCACACTCGCTCAAAGAGAATAAGAAAGTTTTTGTTTTTTAAAAAAGATGTGTAATGGGTTTCTTATGTACTAGAAAAGAAAAGCTCTCTGAGCTGGATCACCTATTTTCTTGTCAAAAGACTTTGGACAAAACCTAATCATGAATAAAATGCCTCGTGATTTTTCAAAGAGCTCTTTTATTTGAAGTCAGCTTTTCTGAAATGGGAGGCAGGACCTGGGTAATGCGGAGCAGGGCGAGAGGCAGCTCGCACGCCAAGCCTCTGCGCGGGCCTCCCCAGCCGCCCCAGCACTGCCCGCAGGAGCGCTCCCACCCCATGCCGGCCCCACAGACTCACTTCAGCTCCACGATGAGGAACGCCTTACCCTGGCTCCAGGAGACCTGCGGCTGGGCTGGCCGGCACAGACCACCATTCCCACTCTCAGCTGCTTCCAGGGCAAGCCCCAGCAGCACAATGGGGGTCTCGTTCATCCCCTGCCACTGGGTTTTACCTCCATGGCTGCATGAGCATCAGTCCCCACGCACAGAAATGGGGACACTAATTATGTCTTGGTCTGTCCTGGAAAGGCTGGCTGTGCACAGAGCTGAGCTGCATTTGGGGACGAAGAGCAAAAGCTGCTTTCTCTTCTACACGTGCCACATGGCAAGAGCACAGAAATACTAGTTCAGCCACCACAGAAGGCACCAAAAGAGCAAACACATCTCCTGGCCATTGCTTCCCAGAGCACTTTTACGTGCCATTTCACCTTCTGCTGCACCAGGGCTCCAGCCCACCTAAGGCAACATGGGCAAGACCTGGTGCCAGCTGCAGGGGAGCAAGGAGGGCAGCACCTTGGATAGACCTGTCCCCCCTCTCCTGGCACTCCCATGCCTGTCACTGTAAACATGTGGAGCCTGTGGGAGGAGGAGGATGCACCATTCCCAGTCAGCTGCCACTGTGTCGCATGGTGCTTGCCCCCCTCACCCCTGCCTTGCCTGTCCTCCCAAGAACCGCTCCTGTTTCACCCCAGCTGCTCACACCATACACCTGCCCTGACCTGCGGGGCTGATCCAGACCTGCTGGCCCCTTAGTGCCTCCTTCATGGAGCTGGAAACCTGCAGGGCAGAGGCAACCCATCACTGGGGCGCTGCCTCACACAGTTACATGCCAGGCACTAATACCTCCTCCTCATCATTTTAAAGGCAATAAAGGAGCGATCCCTGCACAGGGCTGGGAGAACTGAGCTAACCTACAGACCGAACATGGGCTACAGGTCAGCACAGGGAAGGTATCAAACAGTCATGTACCAGCCACACGTCACATCCACACCATGAACGCTGTAAGCAGGGCGGCGGCAGGTTTACCCCAGCAGCACAGCATGGAGCCAGCGTGTCCCTGAGGTGGCAACGGCTCTGATGTGTGAGCAGAGGGTATTGCCCAGAGCAGCGCTAGGGCTCTGGTAACTTCAGCCTCTGAGGACCGAACCGGAGCTGGAAACATCTCAAGAACAAGTTTTCCTGCAGAGTTTCATTGATTCCTGGTTTCTCATGAGATTTCCTGCTCTGGTGCTGGTGAAATGCAGGAAGCACAGAGATGTAGGGGATGCAAGGGCAAAGACCTTGAAAGCTGAACAGTGTAATTACACCACCATCCACATCCTGGAACAGCAGCCTTTATGTGACTAATGGAAGTGGCACTTGATCTAAATTTGAAAGGCAATGTCCAGGGGCGTAGGGAACATGGCTGTTTGGTACCAGGAAAGCCACAGTTCCTCTGCTCTCCCCCAGCAAACCCAGCTGGATTTACAGGACTGTCAATGATTTAAAGCCTGCAGTGAATCGTCCTGCCATTGCTCCGACCATCTTCCTCTCAGTCCTGCTACAACTCTGTCTGGACACTGCCATGCTCAGATGGAATAAGAGGAAGCATAAAGTAGACCAGAGGATGCAATGTGCTTTCACCAGCTCCCTGGGGCAAACATCTCACACTCTGACCGACGCTTGGTAGCAAGACTCTCACATCTACTTTCATAAATTGAGAGAAACCTGAAAACTCCTTTCAGGCTGTTGAGTTTTTTTTCTTGGCCCTTGCCAGTTGTTTATGGACAGAGAAGATTTTCAGCCCTTTGTCATGGACACCCGTTGGTAGAGAGGACCACTGGAATTTTAATTGTCCGAGAACTCTAATAGGTGTAATAGCCTTGTGTGTTACATATGCATTAATTAAGTAACACTGCATTTAGCTCCAAATCATGCGGAAGGCGCGTGCTGTGTTTGCACAGACATAAATATCTTCTCAGTTAGAGTGCAGACTAATAGCTTTGCTCTCTTTGCATTGCAGTAGTTCCATTCTGGTGAAAATGGGAGCCTCAGAAAAGCTTACCCCTGGGTAGTCCTGGTTCACTGGGTAAGAGCTCGACGCTTCCACATGTTCTCCTCACACACGGGCTTTCCGAAATGATATGGCTTGGAGAATTTGAGTAGCTCTGATGCCTGCAGGTTTCAGCACAGGGCAAGCCCTCTGCAGCGATTCGCACATTACCGATTACCCCATTGAACAAACAAACAGCCTGGCAACCTGTGTGGGGGTCCCTCATTACCCAATTTTTTCAGCCCTGCTGTTTCACTGCAAATACCATCATTGCAGCAATCCGTAAGCTGTAAATACAGTGTTATGTGCAACTGCAAGGGGAAAGGGGAAACAAAAGGATACAGCATAGTGAATATAATATATTCTCATCTTGATCCACAGGGAACTTCCATGCATTTAGATGAGAATATAACACTAGGTCATCAATGGAGAGCTGCTTGTTTTAAACCCCAGTATTGCCATTTTCACTTTGCTGCTTTAGTGCAACCTGATTCTGAAACAAAATGAGAAGTTGGAATAACGCATGTTGGATCAGCTCTGATACACTAGCTGGACAAATATTTGGAAGAGTGTTCACTTTCACCAGGCAATATTATGCTCTGTGGATTAATTATACAGAATATGGCCCTGACTTGGGTTTGGATGATTAAAGCTGTGCTGGAATTCCAGAGGATTACTTAAATGTGCAGCATTAGTGAAGGTAAAACATCTTCAATATCCCTTTCCTGCAGCCTCCATTTCCTTTATAGAAATATGCAGATTAGTGCTAAGTATTAATCTGCAGAGGCTCCCGGAGCAGGGCTCCTTCCCCTGAAGAGCATTGTGAGGTTTTGGGGAGAGGAGGGGGAGGGCTCTTTGAAAGGGAAATAAAGAGCAATTTCATATGTTTGTAAAACAATAACGAGAAACGAGTGACTTATTCCACATGTTTTAGTCTGGGAGAAAAAAGCCTGGATGCAGGCAAAGTAAGTGCAATATATATGTGTAATTAAGAAATGATTTCCTGAGATCTTCCTTAAAACATGTCTGAATACAGATCCCGAATTTGCATAAATAACTTATGCCTTTCACTTTTTTCCTTGTGGAAAACACATAACATTGCCTCTTGCTTTCTGATTTTCAGACCCTCCCCGGCTTGGGAGGAGGATTTGCCATATTACGCTATTCTTTCCAATTGTAATCAGCCTTAAATCTGAATAAAAGCAGCAAATGGCTGACTGGCACTCAGGGCTTCCCTCCCTCCCCCTGCCCCCCATGGAAGCAGCAGCATCAACAGCATTGAGTCAGACGGGGAAAGACATGACTGCAGCTCTCAGTTTTCATTAGTATTCATGGAGCATCCGACTCCAGAGAGGATTAATAGACTCTGATGCCTAATATCCTGGAGAACAATTAATTTGCCCACAGTTTTGTCATGGTTGAAAGTCAAATGCTGGAACAGATCGATGCACTGAGCTGCAAGTTGAACACTGCAACCTTCTGCTGGAGCTGAATTTTAATTTTCCCATCATCATTTCCCTCCGTTCCCAGCACACCAGTTTTCTAATAGATCTAAAAGCCTCTTACCTTCTTCCATCAAATGTTGGTCTTCATAACAAAAGTCCATGTTGATTGTTCAAATATTAGAGCCTTGTATTGCTCTCCATTATGGGATTAGAGATGTTCAAGGCCCCTTGTGTTTTGACCTTTTCCTGTCTCGTTTCTCTTTAAATTGTATGAAAAATGCTAACCTTTTGTAATTAAAACCAAAAGAGAATGGAGGAATAAAACTTTTTTCCTAACAATTATTCAGTATTTAGGTTTCCATTTTGATAGAAGTGTTTGTGCAGAAATTAAGGCCATTGTTTATAAAAGCCAGGTCAATAGACCTGTTGGGAATGCCCGGCAGCACCGTGTCCATCCCCTGTAACCTCCTGGAGCCAGAGTCGTTGCCCTGGGCTTGCACCGGCCCAGAGTTCAGCCTGGGAGCTCACTTCCCTCTTCCACCAGATCATCTGGCGGGTTTGTGCAAGCCCACTAAACCCAGTGCACACAGGGGAAAAAAAATATATCAATAAATAGATGGTGGTTGTGGGAAAGTAGTGCAAGCATCAGAAAAAAATACTGCTTACATTAAAAAAAAAAAAAACAAACACAACATAGATCGGAGTTGAGGCCAGATTCTGCCGATGCACAGAATCCAATGTCTGCATGGGTAAAGCGTGGTACTGATCTGCTTGGGACAACCCTCTCTGTGAGGGTGATGGCTGTGGCAGCCCACGCAGCCCTTCCTTACCTTCCAGGAGTTTGTCTTCTCTGCTGGCAGCTGCTCAGAAAGCTTTGGACAAACAGGAGAGGTGATGCAGAAGATGTTGCAGAGCTACCAGGAGCAGGGACCAGCTGGCTGGAGGCACTGCCCTGCTCGCTCTGTGGGCTGTGCCTCAGTTCTCCCAGTGGAAATAGAAAAGTGTTGCCAGTGGCAGATTTAAGGACCAACACAAAACAAGCCTCTGTTACGGGAAACGGACTGAGACCCACCAAACCCAGGCTCATACCCACCGCTTACTGCAGCCTCAACTGGAATCCAGAGTAAACAGCCACTGGGGACTGGATTTCCCTGTCATAGCCTTTTGCCTTACTGGGAGACACCCACACCCGCCCTGATCTCACCGGTCTCTGCAGATGGGGCAACTGCTTTCAGCTGAAATCCTGAAGAGTGGAAGACAGGAGAGTATCCTGTCCCACCTCCCGCTGGGCTGCGAAGCATCACTGGAAAAACACATTCCCTGTGGTGCTGGGCTGGGAGGGCATGGCCTGGCATTACACACCACCCAGCCCCAGTGCTGCTGGGGAGGCTGCCAAAATAGTACATGCTTTTTTCCAGAAAAAAAGGGCTTAATGGGTTAAGGCCAGAACTGCATGAATCTCTCCTAGCTATTGTGCTGTTCCCTCAGCATTTCTGGTGTCCAGGCTTTTGTGGTTTAATTACAGTCTGCTCCAAATGGTCTTAGCCAACAGATCAATAGATCAGGAACATTAGAATTGTTAATTTGAATGGCTGATTTGAATTTAAGTGCAACTTCAATTTAATCATTTTAAAAATGAAACAGTGTGTGAGGGCCCTCCTTCTTCTCCTCTACCAGCAAAGCAGCTCCAATGCCCTGTGGGGATCACAAAACCCTCTGACATGCACATTTCCCTTCAGTCAGGAGTTAAGCCCTATGAGCTGCTGGATCATGAGAAAAGTGGGGGGTTTAGCAGCCTTTCCTACAAGCATGGTAATCCCAAATCCAACAGTGATTAACCTGGACTCAAAGCTCCACTGCAGAAATTAATTCTAAATCAGGGTCCTGGAGCCTTGTCTCACCAAACACTTTACAATGCTAATTGGCAATGACTATATGAGCAGGCATAATAATGTCCCAGTTGTCTCAGCTTTCCCAGTTCATCCAGAAATTCCACAGGCTGCAGGGTTTCCGCTGCTGCCTGCCCGGAGCATGTACAGCCTGTCCCTTTCTGCCGGGCAGCTGCCTGAAGCCACTGGAGCTGCTGGCCATGGGCTGTGGGTTGGGCTCTGCTCTGACCAGTGGTGCTGGGCACCTCAGGTGCAGGAATGGTGGCATGCCCTAGCATCTGTAGATTCACCCTTAACATGAACAAAATAAAATAGAAGTACATACGAAAATTTATAAGATAGAGTGTCTGGGGTGTAGTTTTTGCACGTAAGGCTTCATAAAGATATTAGTAAACAAAAATGACAAGTAAAGCATATACCAATCTCCTGTAGCACCAATAACAGACTGGGTCCAAAGCTCTGCTCACTGTACACATGATGCTTTCTGACTATCACACGTATATCCAGCTTTCATTTTATTTATCAACCATAAAGTGCCAAGTGGGAGTAACTATTTTTCAATATCTTTGTTGACCAGTGGAACTCACTGCCCCAAGATATCTGTTGGGTCAGGAGCACTGTCCAGGTCAGGCAGGAGTAGGAGGAGCTGAGGCAGATGAAAGCACAAACAGCTACCATCAAAAGGGCAATAACTTATAAAGGACCATGGATGCTCCGCATGTCAGCTGCTAAACGCGAGGGAGCAGAACGGAGCTTGTTCTTTTTGAGTGCATTCATAGGGAATTCTTTCAGCTCAAGTCCCTGCCAAACATAGGACATGAGACTAGACAAACCTTGATCCAATACAGCCTGGCAAGGTCCGTGCTCCCATTTACTGCTGTGTGCCAGTCAGGTCAAAAAAGACATGTAAGCCGGTATTTTTCCTGAAATGCTCAATAGTTCCTTTACCCCTGCACACCAAGTAAGCCAAAAGCTTTGTTTTCCTTTTGTCACACTCACAATTGCTATGTAGCCATCCTGTCTAATTGCCATCATTACTGAATACAAGCATTTGCACTCAGAGCCTGAGCACATGGATAGTGAGGGACAGAAAGGCATTTCATTTTCACCTGTATTTCGGCCCTGGTTTAGCATCTATACAAGTAGTTTTGTGCAGGAGGATGCAGTTGTTCATCATGACACTGTTCAAATACAAAGTTTACGCAGCTTCTAAACCCAGGTTTCTGAGTCTTCCCCACAGTCGTTTCAGAGTGACCAAAATTTCAGCAGAAAAAGCCTAAAACAAATTTACTGTGCAGTGCCTTCAAGTGGATGATGTTTTAGTACCTGGGAAAGTGCGGCTGCTTATCCATGATGACCAGCACCTCCAGGGACAAACCGCACCTGAGCCCCCATGGCAGAGAGCACAGTCCTGCCCCCTCCGCCTCTGCGGCGTGAGTCCCCGAGGAGAGGGCATGCCTGAGGAGCTGGATCAGGCCCAGGGATGCTAGATGACTCCCACTACAATAATACCTCAGCAAAGCAACAAGGGCCATATCCAGTCCCACAACAAAGCAGCACAGGACGGGCAGTTTCTAATATACCTTGTGCTGCGCTTGCAGCTGCGGTGGGTGAAGAGCTATTCACAGCTGCACCAGAGCTGACCTGCAAATTACCTCTCCCTTGGTGAATTCACTGTACTTGGAGTTGTGACTACCTGTAACATCCCACTACTGACCCTTCTGATACCAAAATCCATTCAAAGACTCATCTCAAATGCTTATTTTAAAAGGTGCTTCTGAGCTGACACAAACATGTTTATATTCCCTTTCCATGTTTCCCTTCATTGCTAAAAGCCCAGGCAGCAATACGGGGTGAATCAAATAAACTGCCTTGCTCTTGTGCAACAGTAAGAGGCTTCATTACCAGGTGTCCTGGCTGAAGGGCTGCTCCTGCCCGCAGGCAGGAGGGCTCCACACCGCACAGGCAGGAGGGCTCTGCACCACACAGGCAGGAGGTCTCTGCACCACGCAATGCTGCCGAAACAACCCATGGACTGAAAGTAAAAGGTCCCGTTCGGAGTCTGACTGCTTTGTGTGCTGCATTCAGCAGCAGAAAGCACCTTTCCCCCCAGCTCTGTGAAGTGCCTCTCCAAGCCTCCTGGGCAGTGATGCTTACCCAGGGCAGCAAATGCCCGGCTCACGCCTGGCCAGCATGCAGCAGGCACTGGCAGCTGTATGCAGATTTCTGTCATCCTCCAGGCAGATGCTCGAGAGGCCTCTCCGCCTCTTCTGGGCCACAAGGATCCCACAGGCAGCTTCCAGCAAAGGAAACGTGCCACCGGCTCATGCAGGAAAGCCAGGGAGCCTCGCTGGGCAGGAGGTCTATGCTGGGTACATGAAAAACACTGGAAAAGAAAGCTTTTGAAGAAGCAAAAAGGAGGGGGAAAGGACTCCTGATTCTCCTCTTATTTGCCATCGAGTGTCAGTTCACTGACTTCATCAGCACTGGGTCTGATTCAGGCAGCCAGCCTTATGTCCAGGGAGCAAGCATTTGAAAAGGTAAAAGACAGACTGAGTGCCCAAAGCCCGACTCTCAAACTGAGTTTCTTCTTTCTTTCTTTGACAGATTAAACCAAAACATTATTCTCTGTGTTATTTTGTTGGCCTGTGCATCAGCCTGAATGACAAGCACCGACTGCATCCTGAGAACAATCTGAAGGCAACCCAGGGAACCCACCCAGATGGTGTTCAAAAGCGTCTCAGAGCAGAATGGGCTCTGCTCGACGCAGGAATTTCACAGCAGGAACAAAGGGAACTTTGCAAACAGAGCTTTGAAACGGAAGTCATTTTATCCAGCATGCCTGCAGGAAACGTGAATCCATCTTCCAGCACAATCAAATGCAGAGCTGTGCATGGGCATAATTATTAGGGGAATGATGGCAACAGTAAAGGAGCTCATCAGTCAGAAAGCTACATAATTTCTAAACCGTCTCTTATGCTGAACCACCTGGATTTAAAGTAACATTTGCAGACAAGATGAATGAATCTGCTTACCGAACATGCCCGTATTAACACACACAAGAGAAAGGGTCACTGCAGGCATCAGATGAGACTGCCTGGCTCCTGCGCTTTGACCGACATGTCTGTCTAACACTTTTGCAGAGCACCAGCGCCGGTGGCTCCTCTTCCCCTCCTTGCCGGCTCTCGCTTGTGGGGACAGATAAAGCCAGAGAAATTTTGTTTGTTTGGGGGGCATTTTTTTCAGAATCAACACTTCTTGATTCAAAATTTAGACCAGTAGCTGCGGGCACGCAGGGGACGGCTGTCACTGTGAAGGTTCGGTTGTGCGATTCTCTTTCCATGATCCTAAAAACACCACATGTAGTACACAGCTCGGCATTTCTCTCCGAAGCAGGGAGTGCTCGCGGGTGGGCCTTCCTGCCTGTGACAAACAGGTTCGTTTAAATAACAAAACAAGGCTCTCGGCTCTGCTGGATGTCATTAAAACGGAGACAAGGAAAGGCTTGATCTGATGGGACTCCCACCGACACTTGTGCCAAGGCCAGCACGAATGCTCTGGCCTGACTCAGTGCCAGCCTCTCCACAGCCTCTGCTCCATCATCTTCCCTGACCCTTTCTGCAGGGCACACTGAGCACTGCTCCACGGGACAGCCATGGCCATCACAAGCCCTTCTTACAGTAGCCTGGGAGGAGCCTGGTGCTGGCCAGGAGTCCCTGTGCCATTTTCTACAGCCACAGGATGGTTTGTGCCCCAGATCATAGGATCACAGACTGATTTGGGTTGGAAGGGACCTGCAAAGATCATCCAGTCCAATCCCCCTGCTGTGGGCAGGGACATCCTTCACTAGGTCGGGTGACCTGACACCCACCTGGGCTCTAGCACTAAAGGGTAAGCAAGCTCTGTCATGCACAGCTAAATGCAATCACCTGTAATCATGAAGAAAACCTCAGAAGTTGCCAAAAGGCCAACTCTAGCCCCCTCGCCAAACCTTTCTGTAGAAATAGCCCTAATTAGGAAGGGATATCAGAGCCCATGGTTACGGACTTGTTGCAGATGTTTGTATGTCTGCTCTCAGCTGCATGGGAACCGCACATGTGTGGTGGTTTCCTAAAGCACTTTCTGTTTCACAGTGCTTCCTCAAAAACAGTGCAAGAACCTCCATTAATATTTAAGGCTTTCCTTTTTTAAGCATTTCAGTTTCGTGGAGAATGGCGAGCTCTCTGTCCTGGTGAGCTCATTCAGAGGGAAGAGTGGGATTAAGAACTTCAAAGTGGAGTTCTCCCCTGTGACAAGTTCTTTAGAAGAGACCCCGTCCAAGAGTTATCACATCTCTCCAGCAAGGGAAAAGATTTGCCATGAGAATCCTTCTGGGCTTGCGGACTTCTGCAGAGGAGGAGATTTCTGCCAGCAGCGGCTGCTCTCTGATGGGAAGCACACCCTCCTTCTGGAGGTGTGAAATCTCTGAAGAGGGCAGGCTTTCTTCCCACGTGGCAGCCGGGGAAAATGCCAGCAGAAGCATGTGCTATTTCAGGAAGGCAGAAAAGGAATGAAAGGCTTTCAGAGGACTGAAAAATCAATGTGGGATGGATGGAAGGATGACAACTGACTGCAACTGAAAAACTGAAGGGTTTCAGAAGAGAAAAAGGAAATGCAGCCTCCGAGTGTGGGAAAAGGTTCCTGTCCCACCGTGCTGCTGCCCCTGGGGCTCACGCTGAGGATCAGGACATCACAGTCCACTTTTTTGGCTGCTGGGCTGGCCCCTGCTCCTTCAGCATCCCACAAGATGCCACAACTCGTGGCAAGCAGCCAGGAGAGGCAAAAGATGAAGGTGTTAGTGATAGCTGTGGAGGGGAGCAGGCAGGTTTTGTGTTCTTGGTTGTTAGGAGGCCATCCAGAGTAGGTGAGTGTCTGAGCAAGCCAGGTATTTGGCCTGGGTCTGAATAGCTACACAAACACCAACAGAAAAAAGACCTTTTGTTCCCTCTGGCTCAACAATAGTTCAAAGTCTTCTCACAGGACCCTTGTTGGTGCAGGAGAATTAAGGGATGCTTTTGCATCCACCCCTGAGATCACACTGCTCTTCAAGACAGTCTACAAAGCACTCTCGGATACGATGGGCTCCTCGAAAATACTTTTGTTTCCTGCAAACAGAGATGATCCATGGAGATGAGACTGCTGGCAGGCAGGCGACCGTAAGCTAGTCTTGCTCAGGGAACCCTCTCAGGAGGCCTCATCACTGGTCTGGAGACCCTCCTGGGCCAAGAGACAAGGCATGGCAGCTGCTGGAATGGCTTCTTCTTTCCAGGCATCTCTGCCTTTGTCTAATCTCCTTGCACTCAAGGCAGACCAAAGGGGAAAGAGAAGAACTGTAGTTTGAATATTAAATACCAGAAAAGCTGCAGAAGTTTTGTGTCTGTTTTGACATGACCATTTCTATTGGCAGAGCTGAACAAATCATCTGCCATGAATATTTTATCCTTTCTTTCCATGACCAGATTGTGGCTTCCTCAGATCTACTCATCATTCAGCAGTATTTATGCAGCATTTTGTAAGCTTATTTTACCAGTAGGGATTGGCCACGACCAGTGCTCAAAAAGAAGTCACCGTTCAGGCTTTGCAGGTGGCAAGCGCTGCTGCCACTGTGGGGGTCGGGGATGGGCACAGACACAGATGGATCTGCCTGAACGGAGGAGCAACACCTTTGCTGGTGCCACTTTAGGAAAGGAGCATATCTCAGCGCGTGGGGTTTGGGTGAGCATGCATAGTAGTGGCCCCTAAAAACAACGTTATTAGCTGTTTAGTTCACTGATTAATCAAAGAAAACAATGTCAGCTTCTAATGGCTGACTGTGGAAACTGTGGGTAAATGTTTATTGCCTTATGGTGACTACTGCATATGTGTGCATCTACATATTTAATGTCCCTGTGATAAGTAGATTGTAGAGGAGGAACTATTTAGATGTGAATACCCTGCACCAGGCTCCAAGGGGTTTTTCTGAGGGTAGTGGCTTTCTGGCGATGTCTCCCACATCCTAGGTGGGACAGATAATGAATGCACTTGAATGGTGAACTCTCTTTGACATATCTGGTTTTGCTCTTCTGCAGGAAAATGAAAGCAAATCCATTCTGATTTCTGCTGAATTCACTCCTCACCTCTGGGTGGTGTTTTAGAAATCAAAAGTAAATCCATTATTTTGCTTCTTGTCTAAGGACTTGGAACCTTTCACAGATGTTAAGACCACTTATAAGTTAATGGATTTGTATTTAAACCTCCTGGCTGTGTATTTTTCATGCATTTTAAGTACTGACAATAGGATAAGTAAATGCTTAGTTTGTCTAAGCAAGCAAATATGTTCACACACACCCAGACTATAAAAGGAACAGAAAAGCAAATATATCTGTCCCCATGTCCTGGTCATCCCGACCAGGGCAACTTATCTCCAAAATACTCTCTTAAAAATCTTTTGGTGCATCTGATACTCACGACTCCCTTTCTTCCCTGGAAGTGGAAGAAGCTTCATAAATTTCACCTGCATCTCATCTATCGAGACTGGGTAAGAGGAAAGAAGAGATGCTCCTCTTCCTCCCAGTGTGACATTCAACCACACTCTCGGCTTAGGTCTTCATTCATGGTGTAATTCCATTTCCCCTCTGAATTATGTACTCTCAGTAGCCTGCCTTGTGCATAAAAGATCCATGATGGGGAGCAGCATCATTCATTTTTTTTTTCCATGAGCAGGTGCAAAATATAATGTCCCTGATTTTCAAGATCTGATTAAACTGTCATAGATATGGAGCAACCTCAATAACTCCTAGCATCTGAGAGGGACTGCTTATTACAACACTGCACCCTCTGATGCTATCGATAAGAATCTCCCAGCATTTCAATTACAAACCCCTATTTTCAGGATTTGTTTATTTAAATTGGATGAATTTGGTGCTCCTGAAAGTCAGTGCCTATAATCCACAGTCTAGAGTCCAGCAGGCACAGCCACGTCCCAGTGTCCTGATCTCCATGTGGGCCACTGGTCCAGAACCAGGATGCCCAAACCATGCAGGCAGCTTCTGGCAGTGGGAGCGCTGGCCGCCCCTATGCAGGTCGCAGGTCCCAGCCCTCCAGTGCCTCCAGCTCCAGCTTTTGTCCCAGGCTCTCCCATATGTCTGCTCTCGTGCTCAGTCATCCAGTCCCAGCTTCTCTCACCAAATTCACTCCCTCTTCTGACACCGGAGCTGCCTGGGTGCAGATTCCCAGCAGCAGCTTTCTGTCACTTCCTCACCTTTGCTGAATTTGCTCAGTGATCCACCGGTCTCAAAACCAACAACTTTTGTTCTGTTCTCCAGGTTACTGGGGCATCAGGATAAGAAGCAGAGGATGGGGAACATCTGCAGTTTTGCAAGTACTTGAAGTGATCAATTTGTGAAGCTGCTTCCCAGGGGAGGGAAAGGCAGGAGCAGAGGAGGGAGATTGCCCTGATGGCAATGGTGACAGGAACCACCTCTGTGTTTTGGGGGAAAAACTCCATGGCAAAGGGTGTGACGGCAGGCCCCCATAGCTAGCGAGCCACTGGGAGGGACAAGCTTGTGGGGCAGGGGCAGCCCGACTCAGCAGCGACAGAGATGCACAGCACTGCCGAGCTCGGAGAGTCCTCCCTGCTTTTTCCTATGCTGTTCTTTTGCAAAGCTGTTTCCAATATTGTAATTGAATGCTTAACTGTTACACTGATGGAATAAATTAGACTGAACCTTTTATCCCAAAATCTTTCTGTAAGAAAGAGACATCTGAGGGCTCTGGCACGCTGACAGGTATTCCTTCCCTTGGGGCTGGCAGGGGGGGTCACAGATGTCCCTGGCTGATGCCAGCCGGCACAGGGTGTCAGCGCTCCGGTGCTTGAGCATGTCCCTCGCCCGTGGGAAGGATTAGTCTGGCATGGGCATGGCCTGGCTGCGGGGAGGGATCGCCTTTGGCAAGGGATCACTAGCATTTCTCTGGCAAGTGCGAGAGCGATGTGAAACAGCCTGCACGGCATTGTGCCCAGTCTGCAACATGATGGGAATTAGCCGAATAATTGCTCTGGGCCTTGGTGTGCCCTGGCCACCCAGAGGTGTGGTGTCAGGCAGGAGCTCTGCTCCAGCCACACCCGGGTGGCTCCACAACATCCCCCCCAGCAGCTCAGGCAGGCAAGGGCAGGCAGAGCTGCCTGCAGCAGCAGACCTGCTGTCTACCACCGGGATGAGATGGGCTGGATCCCAGGCTGGCCTGTGCTGAGATCGGCCTTGCTAGTCCAAAACAAGGTGCAGCAGCAGTGTCAAAATACACAGGCAAGCTGACGTGCTGTGTCCTTGTTTCATATTCAAAGGTAGATCTGCTGATGCTGGAGCTAAAAAAATAGTATTCAAATTAGCAATCAGCACAAATGATTGCTCTTCCATTCCCGTCCCTGTTCTGAAATAGGAGCTCCAGTCTCTCTGCACATAAACAGCAAACACACACTCAGCATCTGATACCAAAGAAGGCTCCCGACACCATGAAAAGAACAGGGAGAAGGTACTGCAGAGTGGGAGCTGCCATCTGGGCTTGCATCTGCGAGTGTTTGGCAAGGCGCATATGGAGGATCCTTTCTCTGCCTCATATTTGGCCCTGGAAACTCGGGAATGATGGAATGAAGAAGCAGCTCCACCTGGGGCCTGGTCACTATTCAGGACCCACCATTAGCCCCAAGCCCACAGAGGCTCCTGCTGACCAGCACTGAAGGAGGTGCCAGGTCAGACACCCTGGGGACATTGGCTGTCGATACGGCTCCTCTGCCATCACTGGCAAACGCTGCCACGCACGCCTGCCGGGGGGAAGGCTGCGTGATGCTGGTACACAGCGAGCCATCCCACTAGTGAGTGCTCCTGACTGATGCAACACTGACACCCAAAACCTCGCAGTGCAGGATGAATTATGCACTTTGCTGTGGCGTATTGGCATTAGGTCGTGCATCCTCACCTTCAGGTTTTCTCGCGTCTGTGCTTGGATCTGCCCATGAAGTGACAACTGACTTCAAAGTGACAAAGAAAACAAAAGCATGTCTGACTGGCAAGAATAAGAATATTGTAGGAATAAGGAAACTTGATGCCAATGGCAGGAGGAGCTTGAACTCTGCAGAAGAAGAAATAAGGGGAGTTCACTGAAGCAGGTCCCTGCAAGCAGTGAGGTCTTTTCTCCAGGTCAAGAGCTGGAGCCAAGCTACAGGTTGAATGTACATGTACTGGTAACAGGGGAGGTCTGTGCAGGAGCCAAATGTGTCTTAAAACATATATAGCAAATAACAATGGCACAAAAATTCTTGAGAGTTCTTCTTTCCTTCTCCAAGGATGACATTTTTGGCGCTCTCTGTTTAAGTCATACATAGCCTAAATTCCTCCCTTTTCTCTTACCCTGTTGCTCCCTGATAAGGTTAGGATCTTGGGTCCTTTTTTAGAGTTATTCCCTGGCACTGAAGAGAGACACTTTTGAAGTGGAAAAGAACGAAGGACAGTCGAGGGTGGAATCTAGGCAGCATGGGCAAGAACTCCTGCAGACACCAACTGCTCCCAGGACTTAGCATCTACCTTTCCACTGAACGGCCATGGCGCTGATTTAGTGATAGCAAGCTATCATTGGAATTAGTCCCAATTATCTCCTTTTGCCCCATCATCAGGAGGTAGAGTAGGGACAGCTCTGGAGAGAGAGCGGGAGAATATTTTCTGGTTTAACGTACAATACACAGTGGCTATCCAGTGCCTAGGCCTTCCACAAATACATATGATTATTCCCTTGCATAGGAAGGCATGCATTTGACTGTCTCCACCTGAATTTAGCTCCTGCCATTTCAGCACACGGGTTCTGGTGGCTGTGCTAACTTCCCAGCATGAGGAGCTGATTTCCCCAGCTTTCTCCTGCCAAAATCCCAGGGCTTCTGTCTACTTCTTCTGAGCTCACTCCTCAGTGAAGGCAGGGAAATGGGGAGAAACCCATTACATCCAACCTACAGCATCCTCAGCATCAAAAAAATGATTCAAAATGTAAAGCCTTGGGGAGATAGAAGCCTGAACAGGCAGAGAAGCAGAAGACTAAGAGGCAATGGTGACACAAATCAGAGAGGGAATTTGAGCCTTTTTGGTGCTGGGCTGGATTGAGAAAGGAATCAGCCCCTGGACAAGAAAGCAGTGTGTTTGCTGGGCCATGTGCTTGAGGAGCAGAGGAGAATGCGTCGCTCAGCCAAGCAAAACTGCAGCACCTTGACACATCTCGTATATTCGCAGCATTTCGCGAGTCTAATTGAGTGCAGAAGCAGAAATGATGGAGTACAACTGAGGACTTGGAGGCTGGCTGTCCACAAAAGCTTCCTCAGAGCTGGATTGTTCAGATGGAGGAATGATCTCATGAGCAGATGGGAGAGAGGCTTTGCTTCTTCCACAGAAATCTGGGCTAAAGCAGACATGAGAAAACGAAGCACAGAAAACTATTGTGCTCGAGTGTGAGAATGGAGCCAGCAGCCGACCAAGCGAAGGTGCGGGGGGGGGGGGTCTGCTCCCCCGCTCCCCAGCAGCAGTCACAGAAGCGGTCAGGCAATGGAGCCCACAGCCTTCAACTTGGCTGTAAACCTGGCCTGTACATTTGGACGGGGATCTCCCCTGGGCGCCATGTCCACTCGGTGATGAGCGCTGGCAAAGGAGAGCAGCAGAGGTGCCACCTCCTGAGCCACAGGCCACACTCACGAGAGGCTCAGGGACGCTGCTGTGCCCAACAGACAGGGAAGAGGAGGTTTGTAGACAGCAAAAGTGGTTTTTTTTCTTCTTTTAAATAAGGTTAATTATTTATTCATGCACAAAACACAGGTTATTGTTTGCTAAACAAATCTGTGCGCCAGTCTGTGTGCATCTCTCCGTATGTGCCAAACGCCCTGTTTCAAAACAAGTTGTGTCTCAGTTCATAACTCTCTTTCTGTGCTGGGCTGAGCTCTGTCTCGGGCCCTCGGAAGGTCACATCCCATCCCAAGGGGGCTACAGGCGAGGAGACTGAGCAGGGGAGGGAAGAGACCCGTGTCCCAGACCTGGGGACAAGTGAGGACCTGCCGAACATTGTGTCACAGCCGCCACCATCCTGCAACACCCAAAACCCAGCACGTCGCAGCAGTGATGGGGCAGGAAGGGTCCTGCAGGGAGAACTCTGCCTTTCCAGCTCTGGCTGATCTGATCCATGAAACCATTTCAGAAACAAATTCAGGAATACCGGCACTAGGAGACTGCATCTCTGCAGGAGCCCAGGCATAAAACTAAAGCCTCACAGGGTTTTGTTATCACAACACCACACTGTTAAATGTCCTAAGCAATCTTTTTTTAAGAAAAACAAGTCTTTAGAAACAGAGGTGACCCTAGAAGTGATAAGTGAAGAGGTGCACCTGAAAGTCTGTTATCAGCTATTTGTGCCTGGCTCTGCCTCAGATTTCTCATTTCGATGTGACGGCAGCTGAAAATTGGATAGATACTGACTTCACCTCAAACAAGACTTTGTCTTTTTGTCTTCAAGGGCAACTTAAGTGCTTTACCCTCTGAGGTCGTAGAGAATCGCAGGATGCTAGAAAAGGAGCGTTCTGGAGAGGGAATCATAGTGCTGCTGTGCAGTGTAGTTTGATAATTAAACTACACAGTAAAGTAAGCGTGAGGGAGGCTGGAAAAGCACAAGTTTCAGGAGGCTTGTTTGTTCTTAAAATTGGGTGTTGATGAGGTTTTCCTTGCTAACAAAAAGCAGGTTTAATTTCCAGCACCAGTGACTGTTTCAAAATGATGTTCTGTCACCACAGCTGCCTCCAGCCAAGGCCCCATGCCCGTAGATGGGCACCGGTCCAGGGAGAGGCTGGCACGTGTGGCAAGCTTGTGGGGCTCTCTCTGGCACCTCTGAGGGCTCGTCCTTGGGAGATGCTTGCCTGGAAAGGGAAGGGTGGAAAAGGCAAAGGGCAGAGAGTCATGAGTGCAGAGCTGACTCCTCCACCCACAGCAACACAAGCCAGGGGGGAATGAACCGGGGTCCATTCCCTCCCCACCACAAAGAGTGAGGGGGGAAGAGCAAGGGTGGAGAAGGGATCAGAGGGATGCTGGGACAAGGGGACATGGCTTCTTCTAAAGGGGAGAGGGTCTGAGATAACCTCCAGAGGAGAGGCAGTTAAAGAAGTGGAGAAGCATCTAATGAGCCAAGGCGTTGTTGGAGATGATGTTTACACAAGGGCCGAGACACTACTGGGTTAGCTGGGTCCCAGAGTGGCGTTTCAATTCCCAGGGGAAAACCTTGAAGCTGGTATGGTTGACACACATTTTTGTCAGCTTCATCTTATTTTAGAAGCAGTTCTCAATAAAAATGGACAAAGGTATGAATGTCCTTCTGACTGCTACAGCAGAGCTCTGCAATGTGGCGAGTAAAAAATATGAAAGTAATCCTTAGAAACCAGTTGCTGTACCCCTGTGTGTGGCTGGTGCATGCCTACTGGTTCTAGTGGGTCCAGCATGTGTCAGAGCAAGTTGCGTGTGAGTAAACTGATCTGTTCACATGTAGTACATCTGCCTGCAGAAACGCAGAAATCTGGCAAACCCAACTGTCTCGCCAAGTCAGCCAGACAACAGTAAATCCAGCTGAGCTCTCTGAATTAACAGTTTAATTCTTTAGGAAACAGTACAATAAATACTTCAAAGAGTTCCTAAACACAAGCATCTTTTACTTTGACTCACATAAGCAATATGGTAATTCAGATTAAATCACACAGACACCTATGCACATTTATCTTTCTTATTTCTGCTTTACAAACCCTTTGCACGTGAGCGGTGTTCTCTAGAAGACCAGTATCCCAAGCCTGCTCACATTTTTTTCTCTGAAGCACTGAGCTTCAACTTTTCTAGGATAGCCTGTTTCCTTGTTTTCTGACTGTTCTTGGTGTTTCCCAGGATCTCCTTGCTGCGACCACAAGCCATTCCCTCCCTGTCTGCTCCTGACGGTGTTCAGCACTTGCACCCCAGCACCCGGGTTCTTGCTCAGCCCCCAGAGAAGCTCAGCACCCTCAGTCCCGGTAGGATGGTTCCATTCGCCCTAGACACCAGGAAAAGCAACAAGAACAAATGCCAAATGGAAGTTCAGTCTGACAGAAAGAGACAGAGGGAAAGGGAGTCCCTGACACCAGGCAGAGCTGGTAAAACTGCATGTTCTGCTCAAACTCTTGCATCCCCTGAAAGGGAGTGCAGGTGACAACCTACGCAGCCCTCAGAGACTCCCTTAGTTGAGAGCTGGAGTGCTTTCCCTACATGAATACACCTCGTATCTTACTTTAATTCTGAGCAGGTTACAAAGCAGGTTGTGCCACACAGACTTCCCAGCACCCAGTGACAAAGTAATCTTCCCCAAATTCTTCATTTCCCTGTTTTTTTACTAATAATAAACAAGTGTTATCCACTTGGGAATGGTGGGGGAAGGTGAAGGCTGTCACGGATCTTTCACAGCAGGTGCCTGGTAATGATGTCATTGAAGAAGCAAGCAGAGGAACAAGGGGAGAATAAACAAAGCACAGATCCCAAACAGCACCGTGACAGAGAACGCAGCTGGGATAGTGGGAACACGCCTTCACTTTCCCTCTGCTTCATTTCAGCACCTTTCCAGAGCAAACCTTGTCCTCATCTATCCTGGTCTTGGAAATAAGCACTGGCAGTTGCTTAGGAGAGAGAGAGGGAAGCAGTGTGCCACTTGGGCATCTCCAGACACACAGCCACCAAGAAGGTCCCTTTCCAGAGCCAGCCCAAGCGGGAGCTGGTGAGCTGCTGCAGCTCCTGAGGAGGAGGAGAGCCAGGAGCCTCCGTCAGGTGGTAAACACGGCAATGGCTTTATAAGCTGAGCTAAAGTGTTCACCCAGGCTGCCAGCTTCCCTTGATTTTTAATATTTCAATACGAAAATTCTTGTTTAGGGGAGTTCATTTGTTGCTGGAATGTCAATATTTTCAAGAGGAGAACATCAATAAAGGTAGGTTTGATTTGGTTTTCATCTGTGCTGGGACAAAGCAGGGTAGACTGGATGCACTTCCCAGCCGGCTCCAGCCGCAGGGAGGAGCGGGAGGGAGCGAGCAGGAGCAGCAGCACGTGGGGAGGGAGCGGGGCCCCTCGCACAGGCACCCAGGGCTGGGGTCCAGTTTTGGGACCCTGAGCTTTCCACCGGGCTCTGAGACCTGCCTGGCACCTGCCCTTGCCAGGCACCTTGCAGGCTCCCAGCAAAGGGTCCACAGTCACCACCTCCTCCTCCTCTGTGTCTGCTGCAGCCCTGGGACAGGAACAGGGGCACAGCATCATGCAGAGAGGAACAGTCTTTCCCCAGAAACCTGTTTACTTTTCAAAGTCCGGTTACCACAGCAACACGCTACAACTATTTAGCTGAAATCTTTTTCTCCCCCTTTCTCGGCTTAAGCTCTGTAGTAAGAGTGCAGATTCTGAATCAACACATTTTTTCAGTCAATGTTTTTGTCTGTTTTTTCCTATAAACACACATCAAATACAATGTGCGAAACTCAGACGTGCTAAGTGGGAAAGCTGAGTTTTATAGTCTCATCCTGTGCTAGCGTAAATGGTGAAAACTTCCTGCGGGAGCATCAGCTGGGAAGCAGCGCAGTTACAGATGTGCTCAGCTGCGGGCTCCCGGACGTTTCACAGGCAGAGGAAGCCCCACCAAAGCAGGGTCCCGAGTGAACCCCAAAAGCCTTGGGCTGGCTCCAGCGAGGTGCACACTGCCGCTCTTCTGCCTGGATCTAGGGCTGTAACAAGAAACTGGGGCTGGCTCCCACAGCCAGAGGGAGGGCATCCCACCTGGAGCATCCCAGCATGGCCAGAGAGCCAAAACACATGGCTGTCACTGGCAGCCACAGGGGACCAGGGGTCACAGGCATCCATAGAGCCTGCAGCCGCCCTGGGATGGACGCATGGCCCCTGGTGCCCGGCTCATGGACCAGCACACCCAGCAGCAGCATCCAGCACCTCCTGGATTCCCCAGGAGACCTCAGCTCTCCGAAAGCCAAACCACCAACAGTGGCACGACCTTGCTTACCACGTTACCTGAGCAGGAGACACTGAAGGGAAAACAAACCACCGCAGGACCTGACCCTGCAGCATTCGCCTGAACACCATCTTTTCCAGGAGAGCAGCTCCCTTTCTCCCAGCAAAGTCCCCTCTCCCCAGCAAGCCCTAAGAGCCATCATCTCCAGTCACAGCATCTGAAATGCTGCCCATGTTCACGGTGCAAAGAGATGAGCACTGAGTGATACTTCAGGATACTTAAGAAATGTTTCCTAAACACATGCTGAGCTTGAAAGACTGTCACTTTCTGTAAGACTGCTTTCAAACCAGACCAAAGCCTCCCTGGTCCCACTTCACTTTATAATGAATTGTCTATTTTCCCCAATACTTCTGTGGGATTTTTTTCCTTTAATACCAACAGCTGACACATTACTAATAAAAGGAAGAGTTCACAGAACAAACTTCAGTGCATTAATTATTGAGGGATATAATCCAAATTTATTTAATGAATTAATAATAAGTCATAGGGGTATTTTAATAATGAAATACTTCTAGTTGTGTTTCAATAATTATGGCTGGCTTTCATAATTACACTGCTGCAGTGAAAATAAAATCAAAATCAATTAGGTGGCAGCAATTCTGTCCCAAGAGTGCCCTGTGCAACTCTATCTGGATCAGGTTTAAGGGGACACAATGAAAATCAATGTTGGTTTAAACTTCCAGTATGCAACTAGTTCTCTGCTTCACCATTGGAAAGAAGTGTACACCTATGTACAGCTGCTTCAGGAGATGAGGAGTAGCTCTCCTTAGAAGAATTTGGGGGCAGACTCAGGCCTTACACGATCCTTCCCAACCAGGGGCAGCCTGCCTTCACTGCAGCATGGCATTGGGATGGTCTGAGCCACGTCCCTGCAGGCACCCGAGCAGGCGGGCTCTGTCCTCACCCGCTCCCCTCCACCTATGCGCTAAGTGCTCCCACCCCCGCAGGACTCCCCACCATGCCAATCCCCCTCTCCCTATTCCCTCCAAAATAACATAGTTGGATTTTGTTTAATTTTAGGCCTTAAGAAGTCATGTTTGCCAGGTTTCTTTCTTGCAAGCAGAAGGATTAGAAACTTCCTTTAAAAAAAAAACTACAGCTTCTCATAGCCATTGCTTTCGTGAACTGAAGCTGGTAATTCTGCCAGGGCTGTTGCCCTCTGGCTTTGGTGAGTGCCGAGACCCCGGGGCACTGGAGGGAGAGAGCCAAAGAGAGACCACGCCACTCATTCCCACACCATTTTTGTTTGTTTAGAGATAACACTTCTAGAGTATTTTTCCAAAAGGGCAGACAAAGTGTTTGTATCTCCCTCCCATCCCAGGGAACCTTTATCCCACCCTTCAGCTCAGCTGCTGAATTCGGAGAGCAGCTGGGTTTCTTTAACCTTTTTCATCTCAAGAAAGAGTGTTTGGAGCTGGAAAGAGCTCCCAATTCAGCTTGTTGAGTCAAGTTGTCATTTCCAGCAGCTGGGATCCTTCCCAAAGGCTGCTGAGCACCACAGCTGGGCTGGAGGGAAAACGCAGCCTTTCCTTCAGCTGCTCCAGCAGCCCCAGCAGCTGAGCTCCACAAAGAAACCTCCCTGTTTCTCCCAGCATCTGGCTACCAGGCTCTGCAGGCAGCTGGGACCCCGGTCCCTCCGTTGGGGTAGGTGACACCCATGTCCCAACACCGCCCTGATGCTCGCCTCCGTAAGTCCAGCTAGGTTTCAAGGCACCGGGTGGGTCCTGCCCCAGAGAAGCCCAGCTGTGGGATGGAGGTTTGGGGTCCAACACCAGCATCTCCCCTAGAGCAGCCGGCACTCTGGGATGTGCAAACAAGGAGACAGCAGTGAGCCCCCAAGCAGCACAGCCGCACAGGGAAACTCCAGCACAGACAGAGCAAACGGATGGAATTGAAAAGGTTACCAGGAAAGAAAGGGCTAGGCGTGCTGCTTCTTGCATTTTCAGGGGATTTCTAAGTGACTGTGCTCAGGTGAGCCTTTTCTGCTTGATGCAGTTGACTTGTCTCTGCTGCAAGACGAGTTGAGCTCTGTGGTTCCCTCACTGAAGAACAGCCTGCTCTGTGTCTGCCTGCCTTCCCTTTACATCAGGCTGAGGCTGCACCATCTGATCTCCCTCTCTCTGTGGGGAGAAAGCTCCCTCAGCAAATGCCAGTCTTGTTTATGGTTCTCACATCTTTAAACATATACCTGTTAGACATCTGGCTGCTCCCCACTGAGGGCATTTGAAGAATATCCCCTTTCCCAAAACGTGTTGCAGCCAGAAGTCTCCAGGCAGAGCTTTCTGTGACCTGGAGGTCTCGCACAGAAATAGCCTAGAAGCAGCATAGTAATAGGGGGCTGCCCAAAATAGGAAGGGACTGAGATTTTCAGCATCAAAGATTAAGAAAGAGCCTTAAAATAAAAAAAGGAAAATTCAAGTAAAACATTAGGGCAAAGTATTCATAAGCAAGAGGTCAATCGGGCAATAGAATAATTTATCTAGAGAGATGTCATCACCAGAGGCTTGAGCACAAATGAGATTTGACACTTGGAGAAGTAGGGAAGAGGGGCTCAAGTGCTGGTGTGAAAAATGGGTTTGTGCCTAAGGAAATCTGCAAGCCAGTGATGGGAAAGCGTTGGGTGTTGCTGCTCTCCCTGATGTCTGTGACATTTTCTGCACTGCTTTAGCAGCATTGCAGACTGCACTTAGCACAGGAAATTTGCAGATATAGCTTCACTGAAAAAAAAAAAATTAATGACACATTGATATTTGTGTCCTGTGCAATTTAAGGAGAGACCAATGTTACCTGTAAGTTAGTCACTACCATGTAATTATACATTCAGCATGCAAAGTCCCATCACATGCAAAACCACCGCAGCGGTGTACCTTGATGCCACAGTAACACTGCTTGTGAGCGCTCATATTTTGGATCATAAATGGAATATAACACACTGTGCTTTATGGCAGAGATGATTATTGAACAAATACACGTAATTCTGTCCTCTAAACTGCAGCACAGGCCACCCTTCTTCTTTAGCTAGGGTAGCAGCCAGGAACTCCTGTCAGTAGGGAGGCTTGATTGTAATCCTGTGAGAAAACGCGTAAGAACTCAACCTAAACCAGCTTAAACATGATGTTTGCTTTACCATAGCTTTTGCAATTGTACTCAGAGGATCCAAAGTATTCACCCTGAAGAACTCGCATACTTTTGCAAGCAAAAATAGTGGCTAGTTAAGTAAAAATGGGCTTCAATTTCTGCGTTTTTATTTGTTACTTAAAAAACAGTCCCTACGATTACATTCCAGCACATCAGTTATTACTTCCCTGTGTACTGCTTTGAGCTACTATTCAAACCATGTAGACTATCCTCTAAATTACCTAGTCTTAATTAAGGAGCTAGAAGAAGTACTATGTCCCATAAGATCTGATGCAAGAACACATCATACAGAAATACTACATCGCTACACATTCGCAAATGCTTATTCAGCCCATGAACACAGCTGTGAGAGAAAACCTTCAGGTGTGAAGGCTCCTGCCCTGAACCAAATCCAGAGATGTTCAGCACCTGTAGTCAGCCCAGAAAATGAGTAAATAAATCTGCATTATTTGCAAATAGTTGCCCAGCCACATGCAGGACCCTGTAAATATTCAGAGGGTACAAGATGTTCATCAATAAACCCTGTCGACAAGGACGAACCCACAAAAGGAGCAAAGAGCAACAGCGGCATCCCAAAGGTCCCCTCGCCATGGGAAGGGCAGGAGGTGGCCCCAGGCTGGCAAACCCTTCATGCTGCCTCACAGCCAGCCCTCAACCCTTCTTCCACAAGCGCCACAGCTACCCCGGCAGGAGCCAAGGTGGACAGTGGGGATGGAGAAACTGCAAAATCATTTCTTGCCGAAATGCCTCCAGCTGGTTAGATGCATGCTCTCTGCCATAGGAGACTCAAACCAGGTTAGTTTTGCTGTGAGCACTTTCTAAGATGACATCAGTCAAGTTTGTTGCCAGAAAAACAGGGTCCTGCCTCTGCAGCCACCCACCTCTGCGTGGGCCCAGCAGCCCCAGTCCCGCAGCCCCTTAGCCCATTTTCTCAGCTCATGTCATTTCAGAAGCAGGTGCACACTATTAATGGCATGGCACGCAGCACTGTAAATCACACACAACATTCCCAGTTTTATGTTGCCCTGCAGGTACTAGAGAGTACAAGCATCTCTGCTGATACCAGGAGAACAATATGCAAAACAAGAGTTGGTTCCCTCGCAGGTTTCTGCAGACAGAGGCAGCACAGACCTGAGGCAGAGCAGGGAAAAGCCTGTAAGGACTGAGCGCAGCCTCCAGCGTCTGGGCTGGCCTGTGGTGCCTGACACAGCTCGGTGCACACTGGCTCTGTTTGCAACTCCACCCCACGCTGGATAATCCAGGGGTAGGAAATGAGGTGGGGTTTTTTATGCCCGTTTTCCCCCTTACTCTAGCTCAGCTTCTCCATTCTGTCTTGCCGCAATTGGTTGTCCTTAAATAGACTGAAGTGCTGTTCAGTAGGTCAATCCATTTCATCAAGTCATTCAGCTTGACCTTTTGCAATGCACAGCAGTGCAATTTATACTGCAAGTTAGAGTGCCACTAAGCATTGCACTCATCCAATTCCTAGTCGGGAGAAAATGAGGAGGGTAAGAGCCCACGGCAGATTGTTCTAACCACTGATTAGCTGGGGGGTTCTTGTCACAGACCCAGCAGTGAAGTGCCATCTGTACTCGCAGCACTATGGGAAAGAAAGAGCGACAGCAACAGGACTGTACGATCCTGCCGTCACTCTGGCAAGAAGTGACTCCCAGAAGAGGCCCTTACCCCAGGGGTGTTGAGTCCTCCAGGCTCTGGCACAAGGTGCTGAGGCTCACAGTCAGCCACTCTGCTCATGCAGCACAAGCACCGGCCACCGGTGGAAGCTCCCACTGCCACGGGGACCAGGACACAAGGGAAACACGGGCACAGCCCTGAGCTTGCTGCACATTGACGGTCCCCAGCTCCCAGCAAACTCATGTATGCTGTTCAAACCCAGCTGGTGAAAGACAGGCAGGAGAAGCTCCCTCTCATCATTTTTTCTAAGTGACACATGGGACAACATTGCTCCTCAAAACATGAATTTCTTCTCTGTGAGAGCAGTCTTTGCATGAGGAGCAAAATTCCAGTTGGATGTAGGGAGCAGTCCTTCACTGTGAGAGTGGCTGAGTGCTGAAGCAGAGGCCACAGAATCTCCATCCCTGGAAATAGTCACAACTGATCTGGAAAAGGATCGGGACATCCTGCTCTAGCTGTGAAGTTGGATCTAACTTCAAAGCCAATCCTCCTTAGAGCAGGGAGCAGGACCATGCATCTCAGGCTGGGATAAAGGATGCCACCGTGCCACCTGCAAGCAAGCAGCCTCTATTAGTGGTGGATCCTCCGAAGGCACCAGCTGTGCTCCTCCTTTGCCATCACACTGGAAGGAGTCCGTGTACAGATAAGTGATGCATTTTTAACTTGCAAATGCGACACAAACTTCCCTCAGGAACGTCTAATTCACATTTTAAGTAACAAAAGGGCTCAAATCCCTTTCTTGCCTACTTAGTCATGCTGCATTTAATATAAGCGAGATGAAATGCTAAGCTCAGGGAAGATCAGAGAGAAATTGTATGATTTCCACATTATAGGATAATTCCATGGCTGACTTACCCAAATGTGCAAGATGAGACGCCACGCTCAGACAACGTTCACCATGCAGAGCTGAACTCTGGATCTCAGAGTCAAAGGAGAATGGGAGCAGGATGAGCAGGAGAATAACAGACACAGTCTTGGGGCACCGAGGCACAAACGAGAGCAGTGAAAAGGCACCAAGATGCTGGAGCCTGGCTGCAGCACCAGAAGAGCAGTGCTTTGCACAGCGCAGCAAGAAACGCTTCAGAGGGATGGGAGGAGACACTGGCCAGGTCTCGGATAAGTGACTCCTCCGAGGCGAGCTCACACAGATGGAGGGCCCTCACTAGCCCTGGCAGCCCACCGCCTATGCCAGCTCTGCTCCCCTCCATTGCCAGCTGTTGGCAGAGGTGTCCCCATCTCCGAGCATCGCCCACCACCGCACAGGCAGGAGCTGGCAGAGTACAGCAGCGCAGCTGCCAGCTGCAGTCCCCTGGCAACCATTTCTTTGTATATTAAGTTCTTTATTCTTAAAGTGTATCTAGCCCTCTGCACCGCGGCAGGTGCTGTCAATGCCCCATTCATGGTCTCCTGACCAACCACTCCAGGTATTTACCTGCTCTGTGAGGTCAGGACACTGCTTTTCCTTCCCACCTCTTTCATTTTGTTTTGTTAATCAAACTGAGTTTTATCTCAAAACAGAGCCTCTTTCCAAAACAGAAGGCTCAAATGCTTCGTTTTGACAAAGTTGAAACCAAGCCTTTGTTTTCCCAAAAATATCCCTTTCACTTTTTATTTTGTCCCACTAGTCACCAGATTAAATCCAAATTAACAAATATTGTCACTCATCCCAGAACTGTATTTTTTGGAAAGCAAACTATTTGTTAAAAAAATATCACCCTGCTCTTGCCAGTCAGCCACATGCACACAAGGAGGTAGCGGGAACCTTTCCCAGCCCTTTACTCACCACCCACCCACAGCACACCTCTGCCCATTCTCCCTGGCAGGGAAGGCCCCAGCAAGCTCTCACCACCCTTCCCACCTCTCAGCATCACTTGCTGCTCCTGAAGTCACTGCTATTTTTTTTTACCACTCTATTATTGGTGAGTGTATATTTATTACAGCTGTGTCTCTCATGACTCCCAGCTGTGGTCATCTTTCCAGGAGGGCTCCTGCAGCCCCCACCTGCCAGAGCTGCTTCTCCAGACCAAGGCTGGCCATGGTGAGCCCAGCCCAGCCCAGCCCAGCCCAGCTAAGCCCAGCTGCTGCAGGAAGCATTTTCCACCTGAGAAGACCCCAGGAGGACCTGGGTGTGCAAGGGCAGAGACTATGGGGAGAGCAATTGCCAGTGCCCAGGCTTGGTCCCATAGAGAAGAGGCTCATGGGGCTCCTGGCCAGGGAACAGTGTCCGTGCCACTGGCCACCAGCCTCCAAAGCCTCCGCACAAGAGACACTCGTAGCCACTTATCTTGCAGCCCAGTGCAATTTAATTATCAACTTGGAAGCTACCCAGCAAAGCATAAAAAGTCGACCCATTCCAGTTGTTTAGGTATATCATTGCCCTGCTAATTGAGTTTGATGGGAATTTCAAGAGGACTTTACAATATTTTCCTTAAGTGCTGTTACGTTTAACTCTTCCTCATTCTGCGAGTTGCTGATGGCAGAGAGGGGCAGCAGGGATACCTCCCCTCATTCTCAGGCTTGGAATAGCAACTAATATCTAGGGAGATGAGTCCTCACTGAGCCACGTCTCTCTCCCTGAGAGCCAATTCCCATTTAAAGAGCATTGCTCAGGGCATTAACTTGTGCCGAACTACAGTAACAGCCCCCCATTTGTGTCTGCTACAGAGGAGGCTGTGCATGAGGATTTCCACTAGTGCCAGATATAAAGACCAGCCTCAGTAATGCAATGGAGCCAGAGAATGTGACAAACAACTCACAAGCAATGCTATTCTACCTCACCCCAAATTGTTTCACCTCCAGGAAAAATTCACCTTGCTATGATATTCAGATCAACTTCTGAGAGCCCCAGCTGTAACCAGAGAGCCCAGATCCTTATCTCCGCAAGCCAGAAGCCGTGGGAAGCAGCAGTATAAAGGGTGCTTTGTGAGGGTGGCACCGTTCCCACAGCGCCTGCACAACCCTGGATGCGGCCTCACAGCACCTGCACCCTCCCAAGCTTTGGGGTCCAGCTCTCGGTGCAGGCAGCAAACAAGGCAGCCTCCAGTGTGGGCAGGCGTGCAGGAGCCTCCCAGGAAAGGGCTGTAGGTTTTCTGGAAAGAGAGTCTGTAACAGAGAGAGTCCATAAATATTGTCTATAACATTATTGTTATTTGAACTCTTAAGGTGCGATAAGGTTAAGAAAATAAGCAGAATCACTGAATTTGTATGAAAAAACCTTTCAGGGGCTCTGCCCAGCCTACAATATACATTGTGCAGGAGTCATTTTGGCTCAGCTGAAGAGGCTTTCATTAACCAAAAGTCTCAGCAGCGATTGATGTGCCAGAAAGGCCAATGGGACCAAATAAGATCTATTTCTTCCTGTAAATCCTGCAAAGAGCCCTGTTGGCCAGTTCCATCTCCCGCTCATTCTCTGGCCCCAGGCAGGGCAGGAACAGCATTGCTGCAAACTCCTGGCACTCCTCACTCGTTATCTCTGCAGGGACCCTCCCACAGCCAGGCAGCACACTCTTAACTCTGCCTGCTTCCACACTTTTTAACAAAACCAGACCTATCTGGGAAAGCCTAAGCTTTTTGCTCTCACCCGTGTCTGTCTAACACCGCTCTTCATCCGTCTCTTCAGCTGGAGCATGAGTCTATACGTTCAGGCCTGTGCAACTATTGCACAGCTTAGTGTGATGCTGCTGCAGACAGGCAAGGCTGGACTGGATGGAGACAGGAGCTCACACAGCTCGATCTTCAGTAATGCACTTATTAAGATAACCCAAATCATGAACAAAATCCTAGAGGTCTTCAGAACCTCCAGCCTTAGCTCCAGCATACCGGTGCGCACCGCTGCCCCGTGCTCCTGCCTGCAGGGTCTGGTACACGCTGCAAGCTCACACTCAACATGATCTCGTTCCTCATCCTCCCAGCTCTGTAAATTGCTGGGTCTCACTACAACTGCCCCAAGCTCCGCTATCCCTGCACTTTCTGGAGATGCAACTCTGCCGGCCCATCCAAACTGCATCACCAGCACGGAGGTTTCATCAGTGGAAAGCTGTCCAGAGCTCAGTCACGTGAGAACTGCTCCAGATGCCCACTTCATCCCAGTACTATTGGAGAGCATTTCTGGACAGGAATCCAAGCTCAGGATAGGATACGTTGTCTAATACCAGAAACGATGTCATTACCAATGTGTGTAGCCACAAAACCAGACGCCTTTTTCCCCTGGAAGAAGAGGGGGAAATGGTGTCCACGGAGATCTCCGTGAGCAGAAAGCATGGCTGAGAAGCTGGCTTATCTTACAGGATGCTGCTCAGAGAAACCTGCCTTTGCTTCAGGGCAGGTCCCCTCTCCTGCCCCCAGAAGCCTGGTCTCACCTTGTGCTTTATGCCTGTACTTCGCCCTTCAGAGGCTCACCTATAATTCAAACAGCCTTCTGCAAATGCAATGGAGCAAAAGGGAAGTTTTAAAAAAACACCAAGTCATTTCTGGCTGGGGGGTTTCCTCCATGCCCACAGTGAAGCAAGGGTTGACACACAGCGGCTCAGCCCGTCTCCGGGTGCCCGCGCCCCAGGATGAAGCCAGGCTGGCAGCAAGCAGCTGCAGCCACCAACCCAGTTCCAGCCTTTGCTGGTCAGTCCCTCACTCGAATTTTGTTTTTCAGCTAAGTACAATGCAGTTTCAGATCTCCCCAGCTATCAGTCATTGGTCCTTGATTCGCATTGCTTACCCAGCATGCAGGCCACACCATCCCGCATGCCAAGCACCCATGGAGAATCCAGGAGCATCTCCCTGCCTGGGCAGCAGCTGGTCCAGCATCCTTCCCCATCACTTGGTTGCTGGGCCTGGGAACGGTGCCAGCATGATATTTGCCATGACGTCTGCTCTCCATCCACACCAGCTCCCAGACACAGGAGGAAGAGACACTTTTCACATCAGGAGCGATGGCAGAGGCACACGTAATCCTCACTGGCACCAGATTCTCCATTTCTTGTTTGAATGATGCTGCCACAAACATTTATTGTCACAAAAGAGGTTATTCAAACACAAGCAATTAGGCAACTATATTAGCATATTTTTCATTGTAATATTACAACAAAGGGTATATTCCTCCCAGTGAATGTATTTATAGGCTTTCGGAGCTAATATTTGTTTAAATGATTAATATGTTTTTCAAATACATGTGACAAGTGTGGCAGAAATATTTTTATCTCCGCAAACAATGTTCTGAAAGGCAAGAGCTCACGAGTCTCCAGAAGGGCTGTTTTCCAGGTTCAACAGAGTTTTTCAAGACATACAAATTAATTTTTTATCATAATGAATTCCAAGAGAAGGGCTTTCTGCAAGGAATGTTTAGAAATAGATTGAGGCTGTGAGACCTCCGCCCCAGCCCAGGTACCTTCCTGTACAGCACGTTTCCAAAGAGTCCCCAGATTACCTCTGCAGT